>NC_133332.1:64835620-65435620 GCF_042186555.1 Aquarana catesbeiana
CCTGGAATTAACATGGAGTGTTTGAGGATTTGCATCATTTAATTTACAGAACATACCCAGAACTTTGAAGATGTGTTTTTTTTTTATTGTGAACAAAACAACAAATAGGTTAAATAACATAAAAAGTCAATGTGCATAACTATTCACCCCCCTAAAGTCAATACTTTGTAGAGACACCTTTTGCGGCTATCACAGCTTCAAGCCGCTTTTGATTAGTCTCTATGAGCTTGCCACATCTTACCACTGGGATTTTTGCCCATTCCTCCTTGCAAAACTGCCCCAGCTCCTTCAAGTTGGATGGTTTGCACTTGTGAACAACAACCTTTAACGACTTGCCGACCGCTGCACGCCGATATACGTCGGCACAATGGCAGCGATGGGGATGGGCGTACCTGTAGGTCCCCTTTAATTGGCGGGGCTAGTGGGCGTGCGCGCCTGCCATTTACAGCGTGACCGTGGGACCCGCGCACTCAATGTCCGCTGGTGTCCCGGTGTCATGGAGCCGCAGAATGGGGAGATGCCTGTATAAACAAGGCATTTCCCTGTTCTGCCTAGTGACATGACAGAGATCACTGCTCCCTGTGATCGGGAGCAGTGATCGCTGTCACGTCAGTGGAAGCCCATCCCCCCCACAGTTAGAATCACTCCCTAGGACACACTTAACCCCTTCATCGCCCCCTAGTGTTTAACCCTATCCCTGCCAGTGTCATTTACACAGTAATCAGTGCATTTTTATAGCACTGATCGCTGTATAAATGACCATGGTCCCAAAATAGTGTCAAAAACGTCTGATGTGTCCGCCATAATGTCGCAGTCATGATAAAAATCGCACATCGCCGCCATTACTAAAAAAAAAAAAAAAAATAATAAAAATGCCATAAAACTATCCCCTATTTTATAGACGCTATAACGTTTGTGCAAACCAATCAATATACGCTTATTGCGGTTTTTTTTACCAAAAATATGTAGAAGAATACATATCGGCCTAAACTGAGGAAAATATTTTTTAGGGGATATTTATTGTAGCAAAAAGTAAAAAATATACTTTTTACTTCAAAATTGACGCTCTTTTTTTTGTTTATAGCGCAAAAAATAAAAACCGCAGAGGTGATCAAATACCACCAAAAGAAAGCTCTATTTGTGGAAAAAAAAAGGATGTCAATTTTGTTTGGGTGTAACATCGCACAGCCGCGCAATTGTCAGTTAAATCGACGCAGTGCCGAATCGCAAAAAGTGCTCTGGTCAGGAAGGGGGTAAAGTCTTCCGGGGCTGAAGCGGTTAAGTCTGACCACAGATTTTCTTTTGGATTGAGGTCTGGGCTTTGACTAGGCCATTCCAACACATTTACATGTTTCCCCTTAAACCACTCAAGTGTTGCTTTAGCAGTGTGTTTGGGGTCATTGTCCTTCTGGAAGGTGAACCTCCGTCCTAGCCTCAAATCACACACAGTGGTACAGGTTTTGCTCAAGAATATCCCTGTATTTAGCACCATCAACTCTGACCAGTTTCCCAGTCCTGACTGCTGAAAAACATCCCCACAGCATGATGCTGCCACCATCATGTTTCACTGTGGGGATGGTGTTCTTTGGGTGATGTGATGTGTTGTCAAAAGGAAGACCTAGTATCGGAGTACCTCAGTGAGCAGGGTGACTCTGCAGGTACTCAGTAACAATATGTGCCAACGTCCCCAAGAATCAAACTGTAAATAGGAAAAACTTTAAATATGGGACTTTGAGGGCACAATAGTATTAAACTACAAACTATATATTTAATAAAGATATTTTATTAGAAAAATATAAAAAACATTAAACACACATAAATTGTTTAAAAACACTACAAATTCAATGTAGATACTAATGATAATACACCGTACGGGTCCTATCCTGCCAATTTGTATAACATAGAAAAGGCTATAGACATATACATATGATGCTTCAACCAAATACGGGAGAAATACTTCCCCTGAAAATCAAACAGTAGGCAAGCATATAGCTATAGCAGAGAAGATACAGCAGGTTTGGTAATCCACGGTGGGGTATTCTCTAGTTGCTCTACATGTTTCGCGTTTCGCAGAACGCTTCCTCAGGAGCTAGAGACTCAATTGGATATGGTAAGATTGCCCGAATCAGCCAGTGGTAATTATATATAACTGACCACAATTTGATCATAAATGTAGAAAGTTTAAATCAGATTGTAAACATCAATCGGTCATAACCTGGAACCTCTCCAAGAACTGTAGCGTCAAATGTCCATATGAAGGAGAGCAAAGGCTTAAACGTTGTAGTGCCTAAGGAAGATGAGAGGGAGCAACAGGTTATACCGTCCGGTCTGTGTAGGGGCCGCAGCTACAGCTACAGCTGCGGCCCCTACACAGACCGGACGGTATAACCTGTTGCTCCCTCTCATCTTCCTTAGGCACTACAACGTTTAAGCCTTTGCTCTCCTTCATATGGACATTTGACGCTACAGTTCTTGGAGAGGTTCCAGGTTATGACCGATTGATGTTTACAATCTGATTTAAACTTTCTACATTTATGATCAAATTGTGGTCAGTTATATATAATTACCACTGGCTGATTCGGGCAATCTTACCATATCCAATTGAGTCTCTAGCTCCTGAGGAAGCGTTCTGCGAAACGCGAAACATGTAGAGCAACTAGAGAATACCCCACCGTGGATTACCAAACCTGCTGTATCTTCTCTGCTATAGCTATATGCTTGCCTACTGTTTGATTTTCAGGGGAAGTATTTCTCCCGTATTTGGTTGAAGCATCATATGTATATGTCTATAGCCTTTTCTATGTTATACAAATTGGCAGGATAGGACCCATACGGTGTATTATCATTAATATCTACATTGAATTTGTAGTGTTTTTAAACAATTTATGTGTGTTTAATGTTTTTTATATTTTTCTAATAAAATATCTCTATTAAATATATAGTTTGTAGTTTAATACTATTGTGCCCTCAAAGTCCCATATTTAAAATTTTTTCCTATTTACACGATGTGATGTGTTGGGTTTGCGCCAGACATAGCGTTTTCTTTGATGGCCAAAAAGTTCAATTTTAGTCTCATCAGACCAGAGCACCTTCCTCCATACATTTTGGGAGTCTCCCACATGCCTTTTCGCAAACTCAAAACGTGCCATTTTGTTTTTTGCTGAAAGTAATGACTTTCTTCTGGCCACTCTGCCATAAAGCCCAACTCTATGGAGCGTACGGCTTATTGTCATCCTATGTACAGATACTCCAGTCTCTGCTGTAGAACTCTGCAGCTCCTCCAGGATTACCTTAGGTCTCTGTGCTGCCTCTCTGATTAATGCCCTCCTTGCCCGGTCCCTGAGTTTTGGTGTGTTGCCGTCTCTTGGCATGTTTGCTGTTGTGCCATGTTCTTTCCATTTGGTTATGATAGAGTTGATGGTGCTCCTAGGGAACGTCAAAGATTTGGATATTTTTTTATAACCTAACTCTGACTTCTCAACAACATTGTCCCTTACTTGTTTGGAGAGTTCCTTGGTCTTCATGGCAGTGTTTGGTTAGTGGTGCCGCGTGCTTAGGTGTTGCAGCCTCTGGGGCCTTTCAAAAAGGTGTGTATATGTAATGACAGATCATGTGACACTTAGATTGCACACAGGTGGACATTATTTCACTAATTATGTGACTTCTGAAGGTAATTGGTTGCACCAGAGCTTTTTATGGGCTTCATAACAAAGGGGGTAAATACATAGGCACATGCCAATTATCATTTTTTTTATTTATGAAAAATAGTTTTATGTATATATTTTTCTAATTTTACTTCACCAACTTAGACTATTGTGTTCTGATCCATCATATATAATTCAGATTAAAAAAACATTGAACTAAAGGCTGTAATGTAACAAAATAGGTAAAAAGCCAAGGGGGGTGAATACTTTTGCAAGGCACTGTATATATCAGGCAATATAGATAACATATGGACATCTGTGGTACGGTCATATAATACAACCAATAAATAAGGTTGAAAAAAAGTAGAACAGAGCAGGCGATGCTCCCTGAAGAGCAATCTGTGTTCTGCACTAGTGCACCACATCCTGGTGGTTTGCTAGTGGTTACGGAGTGCTTGAATTCACTTAAATGGGTTGCTGTCGGCGCGCACTACACCCACTGAAAGCAACAGGGGTATAATTCCTGTCGTGACCATGAAGCAGGTTTAGGAGTGTGTCTATGGGAATGTTTGACTACTTCCAGAAACGCATTTGTGAGGTCAGGCACTGATGTTGGATATGAAGGCCTGGCTCGCTAATTCACTTATTCACCTCAAAGGTTTTCTCTATCGGGTTGAGGTCGGGACTCTGTCCAGGTCAGTCAAGTTTCTCCACCCCAAACTCACTCATTCATGTCTTTATGGACTTTGCTTTGTCCACTGGTTCCAATCATTTGGTGGAGGGGGATTATGGTGTGGGGTTGTTTTTCAGGGGTTGGGCTTGGACCCTTAGTTCCAGCGAAGGGAACTTTTAGGGCATCAGCATACCAAGACATTTTGGACAATTTCATACTCCCAACTTTGTGGGAACAGTTTGGGGATGGCGCCTTCCTGTTCCAACGTGACTGCGTACCAGTGCACAGAGCAAGGTCCATAAAGACATGGATGAGCGAGTTTGGGGGTGGAGGAGCTTGTCTGGGCTGCACGGAGTCCTGACCCCAACCTGATAGAACACCTTTGGGATGAATTAGAGCGGAGACTGCAAGCCAGGCCTCCTAGTCCAACATCAGTGCCTGGCCTCACAAATGCACTTCTGGAAGAATGGTCAAACATTCCCATAGACACACTCCTAAACCTTGTGGACAGCCTTCCCAGAAGATTAGAAGCTGTTATATCTGCAAAGGGTAGGCCAACTCAATATTGAACCCTATGGACTAAGACTGTAAGGCCATTAACCACTTCAATACCAGGCACTTAGACACCTTCCCGCCCAGACCAATTTTCAGCTTTCAGCGCTGTCGCAATTTGAATGACAATTGCGCAGTCATGCTACACTGTACCCAAATAAATTTTTTATCATTTTGTTCCCACAAATAGAGATTTCTTTTGGTGGTATTTGATCACCTCTGCAGTTTTTTTAGTTTTTGCGCAACAAATAAAAAAAGACAGAAAATTTTGAAAAAAAACAAGTTTTTCTTTGTTTCTGTTAAAATTTTTTGTAAATAAGTACGTTTTCTTCTTCAATGACGGGCACTGATGGGCACCAATGAGGTGGCACTGATGGGCACTGATGATGGGCACTGATAGGCGGCACTGATGGGCACTGATAGGTGGGACTGATGGGCACTGATAGGTGGCACTGGTACGCGGCACTGATGGGCACTCATAGGTGGCACCGATGGGCACTCATAGGCGGCACTGATGGGCACTCGTAGGTGGCATTGATTGGTACATATGGGTGGCACTGATGGGTACTTATGGGTGGCACTGATAGGTGCCACTGATGGGCACTGATAGGTGGGCACTGATGGGCACTGATGGGCACTGACAGGTGGCACCGATGGGCAATGACAGGTGGCACTGATGATACTGATTGGTGGCACTGATAAAATTTATTGGTGGCATTGCTGGGCATAACTAAAACATAATGGTGCCAATCAGTGCCCATTTGTGGGCACTGATTGGCACAGATTGGGCACATTGGGCACATGTGGATGGCCATGGGGTACATACCTGGCCATCCACATGTTGCCCCTTTCCTGGTGGTCCTAGTGGCGATCCCTGGTGGTCCAGTTTGGTGATCTGAGGGGGGGTTGCACTGATAAACAATCAGCGCAGACCCCCCCTGTCAGGAGAGCCACCGATCGGCTCTCCTCTACTCGCGTCTGTCAGACGCGAGTGAGGAAAAGCCGATCAATGGCTCTTCCTATTGACATCGTGATCAGCCGTGATTGGACACAGCTGATAATGTGGTAAAGAGCCTCCGCCGGAGGCTTTTTACCAAGATTGGTGGAGCGGTGTGTCAGGCTGACACACCGCTCCACCGATCGCCGCAATGCGCGCCCCCATGTTATCCTGCTGGATGTCATATGACGCCCAGTCAGGATAACGGAACCACTTCCCGGACGTCAATCCGCTATAGGGCGGGCGGGAAGTCGTTAAAGTTCATGTGCATGTAAAGGCAGGCGTCCCAATACTATTGGTAATATAGTATATATATATATATATATATATATATATATATATATATATATATATATCTCAACTTTTTGAGATGGCAATTCCTTTACCTAATGGGGACACCTATTAGTAAACGTATGTAGGCATAGGACACACCCCCTTAAAGGAGATTTTAACAAAAAAAAGATTAGTTAAATCCACAAGTGTTTTTTTTACCAAAACTATTCCTTTATACTGTCTTTTGAAATTTACAAATGCAGCAATTTAGAAGTTGGATGAAAAGTTTAGCACTGGGAAACTCTTTTTGATAGATAAATAGTGCATTTTATATGCAACGATATACAGTAGCGCCATTAGGGTTAGTGTCACCTGGTGTGGAAAAATAGGATTTTTTATAACAGCTTACCTGTAAAATCCTTTTCTTTCGATGGACATCACGGGACACAGAGCCTCAGTAATTACTGATGGGTTATATAGGTATCACTAGGTGATTGGACACTGGTCACACCCTAAACAGCAAGTTCAACCCCCTATATAATCCCTCCCCTTGCAGGGATACCTCAGTTTTGTAGCAAAGCAATATAAGTGTATTAGAAGCGGGGCGGGACCTCTGTGATTTTACAGGTAAGCTGTTATAAAAAATCCTATTTTCTTTCTCGAACATCACGGGACACAGAGCCTCAATAATTACTGATGGGATGTCCCAGAGCAATGCTACCTGAGGGTAGGGGAATCACAACCAAGTAGGGTGCAATCAGACCTGAGGACCCTGTACCACTGCCTGCAGCACACTACGCCCAAAGGCGATATCCTCATGCCTTCTCACATCCACCTGATAAAATCTGGTGAATGTATGAACTGAAGACCAGGTTCCGGTCTTGCAGATTTGAGCCATAGAGGCCCAGTGACGCACTGCCCAAGAAGCACCAATAGCCCCTGTGGAATGTGCTTTGATCTGAAACAGAGAAATCTTTTGTTTCAAACCGTAAGTCTGAATAATCAATTGTCGAATCCATTTAGGAATGCTAGATCTTGACGCTGTCTGTCCTCTATTGGGACCCTCTGGCAGCTCGAACAAAACCTCCGTTTTGGGAATTTGAGCAGTTGCTTCCAGATAGGTCTTGACTGCTTTTACTACATCCAAAGAATGTAGTGACCTTTCTTCCGAAGAACAGGGATCTGGAAAAAAGGAAGGCAGAACAATGTCTTGGTTTAGATGAAAATCTGAAACCACCTTCGGTAAAAAAACTAGGATGAGGGCGCAGTACCACTCTATCCTTGTGTACAATCAAATAAGGCTCTTTACAGGAAAGAGCTGTTAATTCTGATACTCTTCTAGCAGAAGAGATCGTTACCAGAAAAATTAACTTCCTTGTCAGCAAGACCAAAGGAATCTGACGTATTGGTTCAAAGGGCTGTTTCTGTAAAACAGACAGAACCAAGTTCAAGTCCCAGGGGTTTAGGGGCGCCTTAACCGGAGATTAAGACGCGTCACCCCCTGCATAAAGTTTCGGACCAAAGAATGCGAAGCAAGTGGCCGTTGAAATAATACTGATAAGGCTGAGACCTAGCCCTTGATGGTACTCAAGGCCAGCTTCATCTCTAATCCCAATAGCAGAAAATCAAGAATTCTACCAATCACATATTTTCTCAGATGCCAACCCCTGGATTCACACCAGGATACATAAGCTTTCCAGACTCTGAGATAAATTACTCTGGAAGCTGGCTTCCTTGCATTGATCAAGGTAGATATCACAGGACCTGAAACCCCACGGCTCTTAAGAACCTGGGTTTCAATAGCCAAACCGTCAATTCTAACGTTTGCAAGGCAGAGTGGAATGCTGGACCCTGAGATAACAGGTCTGGGCGTGACGGTGGGTCCACGGGGAACCCACCGTCATCCTTACTATTTCCGCGTACCAAGTCCTCCTGGGCCAAGCGGGGGCTACCAGAAGTACCGACCTTCCTGCCTGATCCTGCGAAGAAATCGTGGCAGTAGCAGAATATGCGGGAATGTCTAAACCAGTGAGAACCGATGCCACGGAATCACCACCACATCCGTCCCATCTGCAAGAGGATCTTTTGTCCCTGCCACAAATTTGTTATAAGCCACTGCTGTGGCATTGTCGGTCTGGATCCTGACTGGGCAACCCTGTAGCCTGAGAGTCCAGGCCTTTTAGGGCTAGCTATGCCGCACGGATCTCCAGAACGTTGATGGGTAGAGACCTCTCGGTCTTGGACCATACCCCTTGGACCGCAGACTGTTCCAGAACTGCTCCCTAACCCGAAAGACTGGCAACCGTTGTTACCACCGTCCAGGTGACCGGTAGGAAGGATTTCCCTTTCTGCAAGCTTTTGGGTATTAACCACCAATTGAGGCACTGACGCACTGCCTGAGACAAGTGCATCGGAAAAACTAATGCCTGAACCCCCTTGTTCCAGGCCGAAAGGATACTGTGTTGCAACAGTCCTGACTGAAACTGAGCATAGGGAACTGCTTCGACGAAGCTACCCTCTTTCCCAGCAGCCTTATACAAAGGTGGACAGAAGGACCCTTCCTGGTTCTGACTACCGGAATCAGCTCCCTTAAGGCAGTGATCTTTGCCTGAGGAAAAAATACCTTCTTCCTGGCTTGTATCTATGATCAGACCCAAATACTCCAGTTTTCTTACTGGTTTTAGGAAAGGTCTTTCTAGGTTGAGGATCCAACCTAGGTGTTCCAGATACTTGACTGTGGTCCTCAAGTTCCCGTTCAACTAGGCTACCGACCGGTCTATCAAGAGCAGGTCGTCTAGGTATGCTATGACAGTTATACCCTGAACCCTTAACCTGGCCAGAGGAGGAGCCAAGATCTTTGTGAACACTCCAGGTGCAGTGGCTATCCCGAAAAGCAGAGCCACAAACTGGAAATGACGCCCTCCTATCTCGAAGTGCAGAAACTTCTGATGAGCAGGAAAAATGGGCACATGCAGATATGCATCTCTGATGTCTATCGATGCCAGCCAATTCTCCTCCCTGCAGGATGGAGGCTACTGTCCGAATTGATTCCATGTGGAAGGACCGAATCCTTAGGAATCGATTCAGATCCCTTAGATCCAGAATGGGTCTGACAACCCCATTTGGCTTTTGGACCATAAAAAGGTTGGAATAAAAACCCAATCCTTGATCCTTCGCGGGAACCACCATAATGACCTCTTGCAACAAAAGTCGCTGTAAAGCTAGAAGGAGCGACTGCTTCTTCTCTGGATCTCTGGGGACACTTGATCTGAGGAAACGAGGAGAGGGAAACTCCTGGAACTCCGGTTTGTAACGTAAGGTTACCGTGGAGATTACCCATCTGTCCTGAAATCCTCCTGCCAGAGCTTTTAAGAACTGTAGCAGTCTTCCCCCCACTCGAGCGAGCGGGGGCGCCCCTTCACAAAGAGGCCTTAGAGTCCTGTCTAGCAGGCTTCTTCCCCCAGGACTTCTTTGTCTCTGGGGTTTGACTCTTGTTTCTTGACCCAGACGGAGAAGGCCATCGCGACTGCCTAGAGGCTGATGCCCCTGGTACTTGGGAAAAGAGTCCGTTTGAAAGAGGGACGCTTACTCCTCTTCTTACCAGGTAAGAGAGTGCTCTCCCACTAGAGAACCTTTGAATATAATTATCCAAGTCTTCTCCAAACAGCCTTGCACCCTGAAATGGAAATGCAGCCAGAAGTTTCTTACATGGTGCTTCAGCTGACCAATCTTTCAACCATAAGATTCTACGCATACGCACCAACCCAAGTGAAAAACGAGGGGTTTGCCTGATAGAATCTCTAATGGCGTAAACAGCAAAACATAAGGCCACTGGAAGGTTAGCCACCCCCTGGGCCTGCTGTTCCAGTAACACTTTGATGACCTGCTTAACATGGTCTCTTAAGTATTGACAGACTCCAAAAGCTGCCACTGCAGGTTGAGCTACTGAACCTGCTAAAGGAGAAAATATCCTTCAATAGGGATTCCATCCTTTAATCCACAGGATCCCTGAGCCTCTAAGCATTTTCTACCGGACAAGTCAGACTACAGAGGAAATGGCGGCATCAACGGCCGGTATCCACCACATCTTTATAAACATTTCTACCATAGGACAAAGTGTTGAAAACTTTTCCAGGCGGAAAAAAAACGTTTCTCTGGGTGATCCCACTCAGAATAAATGAGCTATTTCAAGTAAATTATGAACAGGAAAAGCATGTGTTGTTTGAGGAGGCTTCAGTGACCCTAAAGAACTAGAGGGTTCTTTAACTGATTCAGATACAGGTACTTTAAATGTGGAGCGGACCAGTCCAGCAAGGATCTGTATTAAGACCTTTCTCATCCGGAGAAGCGAAGAGGGCCCTTCTCCACTTGATTCATCAGAGAAGGAATCATCCGTCCCATCCCGATTCTCTGAAAAGGATTTTTCTCCCCTATCCCAGAGCTCCTCTACTGAGGGTCCTGGGAAACGGAGGAAGACCTAGTGCGTTTTCTTCCACTGAGTGAAGATGCAACTACAGCCATTAATCTTTCATCTATACCATTAATGGTTGAGGAAAAAACCTCCTGTGTAATACATACAGGGGCTGAAGTGCCAGAAGCAGGTGTAGCCCCTGACCCCAACGGCTCTCCCTGACTAGCCGTCGCTGGCCCCTAAGGGGGGGAAGGTGCTGCAGCAAGGGAGTCCTCAGAACCTGAAGGAGATCCCCTAGAGTCTCTGGTTCTTGGGGTATTTGTACCTCTTCTACCCATAGTGCAAAGCAACAAGGTGGAGGCATCACAAAATGAACACTGACTGCTGAGCGATGTAGTCTGGCAAAAGCCTTGCTACCAAATGCCCAGTCTGGTGTTACTTAGTAAATGCTGCCTAGGAGAATGCCTGTGTCCCACCTTACATGCGACCGTCAGCTCTGTGTCCCTCCAAAGGCTTAGTGCACCTGTAACTTGTGCCTTTAATAGCCTGCAGCCGGCACCTGTGGGCGTCTAAGCACGCTGGACGCTGTGCTGATGCCCCGCCCCCCCTTCGTTTTTTGAAAAAAACGCACGCTTCCAGTGCGATCCGACCCTCCGGGACAGCATGGAGGAAAGGCTGGGGGAGGGGGAGGAAGGAGAGAGGCCGGTAATGATGGGGCCTGCACGTGGCAAATGGCGGCGGCGGTGAAAGTGCGATGTATAACCGCCTCACAGACCACCTGCGGCCTCACCCTAGTCTGGGGGGAGATATCCCTGAGGAGAGCCCCCCATCCCATTCTACCTGGAGCCGGCCGGAGGAGCTTGTGCAGCGTGCGAACACTGAGACAGACATCAGCATGAGAAGGTATGTGCTCTTTGCACCCCCAGGTGGTGACAATAGGCATAGCATGCATTTACCTTAAAGGAGAAAACCTACTAGAATTAAAAAAATTCTGTGGAATCTCCTCTTACCTTATCCAGTCGCAGGGTTCTGTTACACAGACCCAATCTTCGCCTCTCACGGTGGGCTCCGTTTGAAAAAACCTTCAGAGACTGGGGCCCCCTGGTGGGATCCACAGTTCTGGCCTGTAAAGCACCCGGCCAGAAATAAGGATAGAAAACCATTTTCTGATATGCGGGGTCCAGCTCTCTAAAAAGAGGAAGCATTACAGGTAAAACCTCGTTTCTTCGGACACGAGGCCCGGGTACCATCCAATTCGGCCTAGAAAAGGACACTTTGAGATGGATCCGGTTCGCCTGGCTTGCCCCAGTATAGGATATCAGATATTCCCTTTGGAGCTCAGCACAGGACATCTTTACACGTCCATCACCTAAGACACTGGCGTAAAAACTGAGGTATCCCTGCAAGGGGAGGAATTATATAGGGGGTTGAACTTCCTGTTTAGGGTGTGACCAGTGTCCAATCACCTAGTGATACCTATATAACCCATCAGTAATTACTGAGGCTCTGTGTCCCGTGATGTTCAAGAAAGAAAAATTGGTGTCACCCCCCTTCCACCAACTATAGTCCCCCATCAGTACAGACCCCCCCCCCACTAACTACATACCCCCCCTCAGTACAGACCCCGCTCCCTAAGTATAGACTTCCCCCCTCAGTACAGACTCCCCTCCGTCAGTATAAACCTCCCCCCTCAATACAGACCCCCCTCACTAAGTACAGACCCCCTTTCCTTAGTAGAGACCCCCCACTAAGTACAGCCCCCCTTTCCTCAGTATAAACCCCCCCATACAGACCCCCTTTCCTAAGTAAAGACCCCTTAACTAAGTACAGACCCCCCCACTAAGTACAGACCCCCTTTCCTTAGTATGGACCCCCACTAAGTACTGAAGTACAGACACCCCCTCAGTGCAGACCCCCCAATCAGTATAGACACCCCCCTCAGTGACGATCCCCCCACCAGTCTAGTCACCCCCCTCAGTGTAGAGCCCACCATCAGTATAGAGTATATAGTATGCAATGTCAAGCTGCTGCAAGCAAAGCAAACAGAATATTGGCATGCATTAAAAAAAGGGGATCAACTCCAGAGATAAAACGATAATTCTTCCACTCTACAAGACTCTGGTCCGGCCGCACCTAGAATATGTTGTCCAGTTCTGGGCACCAGTCCTCAGGAAGGGTGTACTGGAAATGGAGCGAGTAAAAAGAAGGGCAACAAAGCTAATAAAGGGTCTGGAGGATCTTAGTTATGAGGAAAGGTTGCGAGCACTGAACTTATTCTCTTTGGAGAAGAAACACTTGAGAGAGGATATGATTTCAACTTACAAATACCGTACTGGTGACCCCACAATAGGGATAAAACTTTTCCATGGAAGGGAGTTTAATAAGACTCGTGGCCACTCATTAAAATTAGAAGAAAAGAGGTTTAACCTAAAACTACGTAGAGGATTCTTTACTGTAATGCCCCGTACACACGGTCGGATTTTCCGACGGAAAATGTGTGATAATACCTTGTTGTCAGAAATTCCGACCATGTGTGGGCTCCATCACACATTTTCCATCGGATTTTCCGACACACAAAGTTTGAGAGCAGGATATAAAATTTTCCGACAACAAAATCCGTTGTCGGAAATTCCGATTGTGTGTACACAAATCCGACGGACAAAGTGCCACGCATGCTCAGAATAAATAAAGAGATGAAAGCTATTGGCCACTGCCCCGTTTATAGTCCCGACATACGTGTTTTACGTCACCGCTTTCAGAACGATCGGATTTTCCAACAACTTTGTGTGACTGTGTGTATGCAAGACAAGTTTGAGCCAACATCCGTCGGCAAAAATCCTAGGATTTTGTTGTCGGAATGTCCGAACAAAGTCCGACCGTGTGTACGGGGCATTAGAGTGGCCAGGATGTGGAATTCCCTTCCACAGGCAGTGGTCTCAGCGGGGAGCATTGATAGCTTCAAGAAACTATTAGATAAGCAGCTGAGTGATCACAACATACAGGGATATACAATGGAATACTGACACATAATCACACACATAGGTTGGACTTGATGGACTTGTGTCTTTTTTCAATCTCACCTACTATGTAACTATGTTTGCTTTTTGATACTGAACCTAAGTTGCTCTCAGTATCAGTGCAGTATCCATTTGCTTAACCTGGTGTGTCATTGGGGCTGTTATTCTCAGAGTCAAAGCAGAAGAACAGAGAACCCAATCTACCAAGCGGCTCCTGTGGGGGTAGCACTACAGACTATATATATTTACTTATATTGGTTCAAACTGAATCAATGTAACAATGCAATAAAAAACATACCTGGAGTTCAGCTTTAACCATTCCTGACAGCACAACCTTAGGATTTCCCTCCTGCTATCATTGTGTACTCACATCACGTCCACATTTCCCAGAGAAATAAAATTATTATCTTTGAGCAGAAATGTTTTAAAATGAGTCACTTCTTCCAAAACCTTAATTAAATGTGTCTCAACAAACTGCCGTTTTGGCACGAATACAGAAAATGAAGTGGTTATTATTAGAGCCAGACCGCTGTCTCCTACACAGATAAACGCTGGCTATATGCACACTCTGCGACGTTCAATGACCTCTCTCTGATTAACTCATTGTCTCCTGGTAAGCCAAAGCCAGCCATTGACAGCTTGAATTTTGGCTGCTGAATGTGAGTGGTGGCCCTGGTGGCACCATCTGACTAAACAAACGTTGACCAGAAAAACAAAAGAGCTAGGTAAAAAAAAAATTGGTTAAACAGTGGCTGCATCCAACTAGACACTGTCACTGTTTAGGTATTCTGACAGCCGATGTTGCCAGTGGTCAGAATACAATAGCTGGCATGGGAGACCCAATTCACGCTGTCAATCTTTGTGTGCATGGCTGGCATTTCATAACATCTGCCAGGATTCAACCTTCAGAATCATTTTTTTGTACAGATGGTTGCAAAAATGTTCAACTAAACTAGATTGGGGGACTTCACCTTTATTAACTTTATTATTTATTTATTATGTATTTGTTTTGTTTTTGCTTCAATTCGTTATGTACATAAATTTGTTTAGTTAAATTTGTTTATTCATTTAATTTGTGTTCGGAATTACTTTATTCTAATTCGAATTGATTTGAATCTTCCAAATTCTGTTGAATTGAACTCAATTGATTCAAATTAAAATCCCATTCGAATTGCATTTTAACTTGAGTATAGGCAAAGGATTCATGTAACATCTACTTTCTGGAATCCACCCGTCCTTAACTCAGGCATGCAGGCAAGGAGGGTGTGCTTAGCTGAGAAAGCCCCTCCTCCCCTCCTTCCCTACTGAAGACTCCTGGGATGTATGACATCATTTGCCTAGGCATGGAAACCAGGAAGTAACTAAAGAATTTTTTTTTTTTTTGTAAACAAGAAAATATGATATAATTTCCTATCTATTTACTAATACTAGCAGCATAAGGATTGCAAATAGTCATTGTTGATTGAGAGAGCAAAGTTCTGCTTTAAAGAGGCTGTTTTATTATGCTCTAGTGGACACTCCCTCAATACCAGTTATTCTAACTATACTTATATTTCCATCTAACCATGTTTTACAATCCGACATCCAACATATTATTCAACAGAATAATGTTATGATTTATTAGAGACAAAAAATGATATAGATTAGATGCACATATCACTTAGAAGTTAAAATGTGTTTTAGTAGCCTGCATGATCTTGTAATATAAGCATATTTGGTGTCTAACTAATTGTTATTTTCTTATACCTTAGTGCAGTTGTCTCCAAACTGCGACCCAGGGACCAAATGTGGCCCTTTGCTTGCTTTTATCCGGCCCTTGGGGCATTATCCCCCCCCTAACAATAGGGCATTATTTACCTCACTGATACCAAAGATAGGACACTATTTCACCCATGGGCACCAATGATGGCACACTATTCCTCCAACTGATACCAATAATGGAACACTATTTCTCCCACTGACACCAATGATGGGACACTATTTCTCCCACTGACACCAATGATGGGGCACTATTCCTCTTACTGATGCCAATGATGGGACATTATTCCTCCTACTGATACCAATGATGGGACACTATTCCTTCCACTGATACCAATGACAGGGCACTATTCCTCTTACTGATACCAATGATGGGGCACTATTTCTCCCACTGACACCAATGATGGGGCACTATTCCTCCCACTGACACAAACAATGGGACACTATTCCTCCCACTGATATCAATGATGGGGCACTATTTTTCCCACTGACACCAAAGATGGGGCACTATTCCTCCCACTAATACCAATGATGGGACACTATTTCTTTTACTGATATAAATGATGGGGCACTATTTCTCCCACTGATACCAATGATGGGACACTATTCCTCCTCTAATAACAATGATGGGACACTATTAATCCCACTAATACCAATGATGGGACGCTATTTCTTTTACTGATATAAATGATGGGACACTATTCCTCCCACTGATACCAATGATGGGACACTATTCCTCCCCTAATATCAATGATGGGACACTATTCATCCCACTAATACCGATGATGGGACACTATTAATTTTACTGATACCAATGATGGGGCACTATTTCTCCCACTTACACCAATGATGGGACACTATTTCTCCCACTGACACCAATAATGGGGCACTATTCCTCTTACTGATGCCAATGATGGGACATTATTCCTCCTACTGATACCAATTATGGGACACTATTCCACTGATACCAATGACAGGGCACTATTCCTCTCACTGATACCAATGATGGGGCACTATTTCTCCCACTGACACCAATGATGGGGCACTATTCCTCCCACTGACACAAACGATGGGACACGATTCCTCCCACTGATACCAATGATGGGGCACTATTTTTCCCACTGACACCAAAGATGGGGCTCTATTCCTCCCACTAATACCAATGATGGGACACTATTTCTTTTACTGATATAAATGATGGGACACTATTTCTCCCACTAATACCAATGATGGGACACTATTCCTCCCCTAATATCAATGATGGGACACTATTAATCCCACTAATACCAATGATGGGACGCTATTTCTTTTACTGATATAAATGATGGGAGACTATTTCTCCCACTGATACCAATGATGGGACACTATTCCTCCCCTAATATCAATGATGAGACACTATTAATCCCACTAATACCAATGATGGGACGCTATTTCTTTAACTGATATAAATGATGGGACACTATTCCTCCCACTGATACCAATGATGGGACACTATTTCTCCCACTGACACCAATGATGGGGCACTATTCCTCTTACTGATGCCAATGATGGGACATTATTCCTTCTACTGATACCAATGATGGGGCACTATTCCTTCCACTGATACCAATGACAGGGCACCATTCCTCTCACTGATACCAATGATTGGGGAACTATTTCTCCCACTGACACCAATGATGGGGCACTATTCCTCCCACTGACACAAACAATGGGACACTATTCCTCCCACTGATACCAATGATGGGGCACTATTTTTCCCACTGACACCAAAGATGGGGCACTATTCCTCCCACTAATACCAATGATGGGACACTATTTCTTTTACTGATATAAATGATGGGACACTATTTCTCCCACTGATACCAATGATGGGACACTATTTTTTTAACTGATATAAATGATGGGACACTATTCCTCCCACTGATACCAATGATGGGACACTATTCCTCCCCTAATATCAATGATGGGACACTATTAATTTTACTGATACCAATGATGGGGCACTATTCCTCTTACTGATGCCAATGATGGGACATTATTCCTCCTACTGATACCAATGATGGGACACTATTCCACTGATACCAATGACAGGGCACTATTCCTCTCACTGATACCAATGATGGGGCACTATTTCTCCCACTGACACCAATGATGGGGCACTATTCCTCCCACTGACACAAACGATGGGACACTATTCCTCCCACTGATACCAATGATGGGGCACTATTTTTCCCACTGACACCAAAGATGGGGCACTATTCCTCCCACTAATACCAATGATGGGACACTATTTCTTTTACTGATATAAATGATGGGACACTATTTTTCCCACTGATACCAATGATGGGACACTATTCCTCCCCTAATATCAATGACGGGACACTATTAATCCCACTAATACCAATGATGGGACACTATTTCTTTAACTGATATAAATGATGGGACACTATTCCTCCCACTGATACCAATGATGGGACACTATTCCTCCCCTAATATCAATGATGGGACACTATTCCTCCCACTAATACCGATGATGGGACACTATTAATTTTACTGATACCAATGATGGGGCACTATTTCTCCCACTGACACCAATGATGGGACACTATTTCTCCCACTGACACCAATGATGGGACACTATTCCTTCCACTGATACCAATGACAGGGCACCATTCCTCTCACTGATACCAATGATTGGGGAACTATTTCTCCCACTGACACCAATGATGGGGCACTATTCCTCCCACTGACACAAACGATGGGACACTATTCCTCCCACTGATACCAATGATGGGGCACTATTTTTCCCACTGACACCAAAGATGGGGCACTATTCCTCCCACTAATACCAATGATGGGACACTATTTCTTTTACTGATATAAATGATGGGACACTATTTCTCCCACTGATACCAATGATGGGACACTATTCCTCCCCTAATATCAATGATGGGACACTATTAATCCCATTAATACCAATGATGGGACGCTATTTCTTTAACTGATATAAATGATGGGACACTATTCCTCCCACTGATACCAATGATGGGACACTATTCCTCCCCTAATATCAATGATGGGACACTATTCCTCCCACTAATACCAATGATGGGACACTATTAAATTTACTGATACCAATGATGGGGCACTATTCCTCCCACTGACACCAATAATGGGGCACTATTCCTCTTACTGTTGCCAATGATGGGGCACTATTCCTCTTACTGATGCCAATGATGGGACACTATTCCTCCTACTGATACCAATGATGGGACACTATTCCTTCCACTGATACCAATGATAGGGCACTATTCCTCCCACTGATACCAATGATGGGGCACTATTTCTCCCACTGACACCAATGATGGGGCACTATTCCTCCCACTGACAAAAACGATTCCTCCCACTGATACCAATGATGGGGCACTATTTTTCCCACTGACACCAAAGATGGGGCACTATTCCTCCCACTAATACCAATGATGGGACACTATTTCTTTTACTGATATAAATGATGGGACACTATTTCTCCCACTGATACCAATGATGGGACACTATTCCTCCCCTAATATCAATGATGGGACACTATTAATCCCACTAATACCAATGATGGGACGCTATTTCTTTTACTGATATAAATGATGGGACACTATTCCTCCCACTGATACCAATGAGGGGGCACTATTTTTCCCACTGACACCAAAGATGGGGCATTATTCCTCCCACTAATACCAATGATGGGACACTATTTCTTTTACTGATATAAATGATGGGACACTATTTCTCCCACTAATACCAATGATGGGACACTATTTCTTTTACTGATATAAATGATGGGACACTATTCCTCCCACTAATACCGATGATGGGATACTATTAATTTTACTGATACCAATGATGGGGCACTATTCCTCCCACTGATACCAATGACAGGGCGCTATTCCTCCCCTAATATCAATGATGGGACATTATTCCTCTCACTAATACCAATGACGCGACACTATTTCTTTTACTGATACCAATGATGGGACACTATTCCTCCCACTGATACCAATGTTGGGACACTATTCCTCTCACTGATACCAATGATGGGACACTATTCCTCCCACTGATACCAATGACAGGGCGCTATTCATCCCCTAATATCAATGATGGGACACTATTCCTCCCACTGATACCAATGATGGGACACTATTCCTCCCACTGATACCAATGAAGAGACACTATTCCTCCCAATGATACCAATGATGGGACTCTATTTCTCCCACTGATACCAATGATGGGACACTATTCCTCCCACTGATACCAATGATGGGACACTATTCCTCTCACTGATACCAATGATGGGACACTATTCCTCCCACTGATACCAATGATGGGACACTATTCCTCCCACTGATACCAATGATGGGACACTATTCCTCTCACTGATACCAATGACGTGACACTATTCCTCCCACTGATACCAATGACAGGGCGCTATTCCTCCCCTAATATCAATGATGGGACACTATTCCTCCCACTGATACCAATGATGGGACACTATTCCTCCCACTGATACCAGTGATGGGACAATATTCCTATCATTGATACCAGTGATGGGACACTATTCCTCCCCCTCTGATATAAATGATGGGACACTATTCCTCCCACTAATACCAATGATGGGTCACTATTCCTCCCACTGACACCAATGATGGGGCACTATTCCTCCCACTGACACCAATGATGGGGCATTATTCCTGCCATAATACCAATGATGAGGTAGTGTTCACTCCCACTGACTCCAGGACATTTTCTAATCTCACTGGCCACAGTCCGGTAACTCAACTACAGCAAGAATGATGAATTATGTAAACTTGCCTCCCAGCTTTTTGAGATGGTAACGAGAGACACCTATTAGTAAAAGTATGTAGGCGTAGGACACAGGCTAATTGGGACTTGCTATAGCTATGCTTTCCATCAAGTTTGGGGTTGTTTTCTGTCAATTGTGCTTTAATTGAAATGTTTTCTTCGGTCCAGTGTGTCATCTAACATGCTGTCTGGCACAGACATGTGACCGTTTTCATTAGCGATTTGCACATTTTGGGAAAAATAAGGGTGGCACTATGTTTAGTACGACTCCCCCATTCCCTTCACACAATTTGGGGCTAGTCAGACCTGATGATTGATGATTGCATATCAACAGCAGCAAAACAGACAGACTGGTAGTAGTGGCTCGATGTTTCCTTGGTATTAGGAATTGTGAACACCAGGGACTGAAAACCTCATAAAGGCTCAAATCTCACTTATTCCCTACGAGACTTATATGGCAGTTTATCAGACATCGCAGTGGAAAAACTCATATGTCTGAGTTAGTTACACACCGTGCAGGGGAAATTAGTTTTTCTGCAAAGGACGAGAAGTAAAGTCCCTTTGTGTAATATGATTTTTGGACAGCTTGACGGCTGATTTGTGAAGAGTTTGAGTAATAATATTGCCCTGACAAGTGTTTCTTCTTATATGAGGTATTGCCTGCTTAAGGCAGTTTTTTTATTCTCCTGAATTAAACACAAGCAAGCTGATAAAATAGATGTACGGCTTGTATGATCCCTGCTTCCTAGTAACACAAAAAGCAACGCACTAAGCGCAGTATTCTACAGAGACCAATTAGGCATCACCTTTTACTTTCACACTGATAAGAGCCATTATCTGATTGGTCGCTACTGGGAATTGGACATCTTTATTAAGCACTGCTTTATTAAATTAAAAATCCACCTTTGGTCTTCAAAAAGATAAATGAAAAAATGTGTGTGTGTATGTATGTGTATACAGTACATATATACATTATATTGTCAAAAGTATTGTGACGCCTCCCTTTACACGCACATGAAGGTTAATGACATCCCAGTCTTATGCCCCGTACACACGGTCGGACTTTGTTCGGACATTCCGACAACAAAGTCCTAGGATTTTTTCCGACGGATGTTGGCTCAAACTTGTCTTGCATACACACGGTCACACAAAATTGTCGGAAAATCCGATCATTCTGAACGCGGTGACGTAAAACACGTACGTCGGGACTATAAATGAGGCAGTAGCCAATAGCTTTCATCTCTTTATTTATTCTGAGCATGCGTGGCACTTTGTGCGTCGGATTTGTGTACACACGATCGGAAATTCCGACAACGGATTTTGTTGTCGGAAAATTTTATAGCAAGCTCTCAAACTTTGTGTGTCGGAAAATCCGATGGAAAATGTGTGATGGAGCCTACACACGGTCGGAATTTCCGACAACAAGGTCCTATCACACATTTTCCGTGGGAAAATCCGACCGTGTGTACGGGGCATTAGTCCGTAGGGTTCAATATTGAGTTGGCCCACCCTTTGCAGCTATATTAGCTTCAACTCATCTGGGAAGGCTGTACTCAAGGTTTAGGAGTGTGTCTATGGGCATGTTTGACCATTCTTCCTAAGTGCATTTGTGAGGTCAGGCACTGATGTTAGACGAGAAGGCCTGGCTTGCAGTCTCCGCTCTAATTCATCCTGAAGGTGTTCTATTGGGTTGAGGTCAGGACTCTGTGCAGGCCAGTCAAGTTCCTCCACCCCAAAATCACTCATCCATGTCTTTATGGACCTTGCTTTGTGCACTGATCCATATCATTTGGTGGAGGGGGGGATAATGGTGTGGGGTTGTTTTTCAGGGGTTGGGCTTGGCCCCCTAGTTCCATTGAAGGGAACTCTTAAGGCGTCAGCACCAAGGCATTTTGGACAATTTCATGGTCCCAACTTTAGGGATGGCCCCTTCCTGTTCCAACATGACTATGCGCCAGTGCACAAAGCAAGGTCCATAAAGACATGGATGAGCGGGTTTGGGGTGGAGGAACTTGACTGGCCTGAACCAGAGTTTTATTTATTTATGTGAAAACCTTTATCCCAAGAGGAAAAAAACTTTCTTGTAACTGCTTATAAATTGCTGGAGTTTGGCTTCAATTACTTTGTAGTTTGTGTATTTATATCTGCTGCACTCCCCTCCACCCAGACTGACAGTGCTGCTAGTCAAAGGTACCCCAATGCTCCTTCATCCAGAGTGGGAACACTCTAATACAGAAAGTGTGTCACAGCCGAGATCACCAGGTGAATACAGAGGAAAAAAAAAACCCAGGAAAAGAAAACTCATGCAGCCACCACATCAAATGATTAGTTACCTGCAATACATCACATTTTTGGTTTTGGGTTTAATATCACTTTAAAACCAGATTTCAGCCAAAACGTCATTTTTTAGTTTTAGGGCTCGTTCACATGTGTGGCATGGACTGCAAATCCACACCTGCACCTCTTTTCAGAGGGGTTTGACAGGCAGTGAGGAGGCGTTGTATCGCCTGCCCCTTCAGCCCCCACACTGCATGCATTGCACGCAGTTGTGGGGTGCTTGCAGAGTTGCCCTATTCACTTGAATGGGTCTCATTTAGCAGGCGGTAGGGCCCGTCGAATAGCGACAAGCAGAATAATTCCTGCCAGGCCGTGAAGCATAGCATTGTGGCCGTGGTAAGTGTACACCCTTGGCCACTGCCTCTACAGCTAAAGGTGGAGGGATTGAGGGGGGGGGTAAAACTGCTCTCCAACCTCACATGTGAATGAGCCCAAAAAGTTTTTTTGTCTGTCACTGACCCCCCCCCCACACACAGACACACACACACACTCTTTTCCTGTAACAGCAGGACAAAAGAATGAAGAAACAGGTTGTCACTGGGACGGGAAGACACAGAGAATAATAAACACCTGACAAAGGTTCTAACCTTTACCTATTTTGTCGCAAGTGTTCTGTTCCCCAAATGGGGATGCAGACTTGAAGAAAAACCTTGCAGAGTTTCTATTCTTTCCCCACTATGTCCACAAAAAAGAAAAAAAAAAAAGTTTGGGTTGGCGTTAGGCTTAAATTCCTCTTATTCTGAGGTTATAGGGTGGGGATTGAACATGGAAAGTATCTTCAGATTTTTTTGCATGAAGTATTTATCTTTTAAAGTCAGTATGGGTTGTGTTGTCTGTGGCTGGCAGTTATGCCGCGTACACACGAGCGGACTTTTCGACCGGACTGGTCCGACGGAAGAATGGAAGAATGGAAGAATGGTCAAACATTCCCATAGACACGCTACTAAACCTTGTGGACAGCCTTCCCAGAAGAGTTGAAGCTGTTATAGCTGCCAAGGGTGGGCCAACTCAATACTGAACCCTACGGACTAAGACTGGGGTGCAATTAAATTTCATGTGTGTGTAAAGGCAGGTGTCACAATAGTTTTGGTAATATAGTGTATTTCTATAATTTTTTTAACTTTTAAGTTATTCAATTCATCACTTATTTCTACATCCTACAGAGAAAGTGATCAAGTATTAAGAGAGTACTGTTCTTGCTCTGGAAAAGACAGAGGCAGCTGGTAGACATTTTCAGACAATGCCTTTGCGGGTCAAACATGACCTGAATTTATAGTCTTTTTTACAAAAGTTTATTTGGAAGACATGAAATAAAACATTTTCGTATACAGCAAAAGGTTTGTACAGGTATGGGGGGTGTTACAAGGGATATGTTAAGTTCAGGTATAAAATTGAGTTATACAGTAGGTTATTATGACATTAAGGAGAGTAGTCTAGGAAATACATGAGAGGCAAATATGTAATATGAATGGGGTAATTTCTCATGACATGGTAACAGACATTTAAAAAAAAAGTGATAGAGGAAAGAGAAAGAAATTTATGAGTGAGAGTTGTTTAAGTGAGTTAGGAGAGTTATAAAGATTGATGTTCAGGTAAAGACCAGAATATCCATTTATCATTAAAAATATGCATGCTATCAGACAAAGTAGTCTTAAAGATGAACAATGGGCACACACAAAGCATCAATTTAAAGTTATCCCTATTGTATTCTCTAAAAATAATTAATACATTTTTACACAGTTAGTATAAATACCTGCATCTGACTTTATTTTACCTTTCTGCAATCTTCTGCAAAGCCTGACTCCGACTGGTAGAGGGAAGGGCAGCCTTGGGAGACAATCGGAATACTACATTGTATTGTGTTTTCATTCTACTGTGATTCAATGGCCTTGTGCTTCTCCTCTTTCATTATCCAAACACAAGCTGAAAAGCTATATTTCTTAGCTGCAGTGGAGAAAAATGAGGTCACCAAACTAGCTGGGGCAGGTAAACAATTTCCACTTATATCAGTGGTCTTCAAACTGCGACCCTTTACTTGCCTTTTTCTTGAGGCCTTATTCCAGACACCAACAATGGGGCACTATTCCTCCCACTGGCACCAAGTATTTCTCCCCCTAATACCAAAGATCAGCCATTGTTTACTCCCACTGGGCACATCTTAGCCCCCATAAAGTCTACAGAACAATAAACTGGCTCTTTCTTTAGAAAGTTTGGAGACCCCTGACCTATATGCTTGTAGGCAGGTGCAGTCTGTATTCTCCACTGCAGGTGATGCTCAATCGTAGCGGCAATGCAGATGGGGGTTGGAAGTTGAAGGGTACTTGGTTTCTCTATGATTTCCTCGGTCACAGGGGAGCAGCTATCCGACTGGATGTTGGTGTCCCGTGTGACTTTGGCGGCCGTCTGGGTCAGGCAGAGTCTATTTAGGACCCCGGCTTCCAGGCTTGGTGCGCTTTATGCAAGTAGTTAGCATAGGGTCAGATTCCCCGTCTGTCAGGGACAGTGCTTAGAGACAGGGAAAAGTTCCGGAGGGGTAGGGACAGCGCAGGCATTATATCTACCCTGTCGAGGAAGCTTCCCATTTGGGTGTGAACTAGCCAGGCCACATTCCGCTCCTCACAGCAGACGCTGTCGACACCTGAGTCTTCAGAACGCTGTTTCATGACTGTTGCAGTTTGTGCTTGTTGAACTTTTCTACAGTATATTGCTGTACCAAATTTGGACTCTGTCTGCCCACTGTCCACCACACCACACTGAATCCAGCCCACATGCTTTTCAACTGTTTATTTTTTAATGGTCTCCCAGCAGCTAAAAAAAAATCAGCCCTGGCTGCATCACTCACCTCTTCTTTATTGCTGTCCACTGCAGTATTTCCTTTCCACCAGTAGAGGATTTAGGACATCTAGTGGCAAAAAGGAATTACTGCAAGGGATAGCACCAAGGACACCCTGTGGATGCAATGTGTCATGGACCCGCCCTCTGAGGGGTATCATTAAAGTGACACTAAAGGTAATTTTTTTTTTTTAAATAACAAACATATCATACTTACCTCCACTGTGCAGCTGGTTTTGCACAGAGTGGCCCCGATCCTGGTCTTCTGGGGTCCCTCGGCAGCTCTCTCGGCTCCTCCCCACATCAGATAACCCCCTGGGAGAAGCGCTGTCCCAGGGGGTTACCTTGCGGGTGCGCTCCCGAGTCCAGCATTCGGCATCCATAGACGCCGAATGCAGGACTTGGCCCCGCCCCCCCGGCGGCCGCATAATTGGATTTGATTGACAGCAGCTGGAGCCAATGGCTGCGCTGCTATCAATCTATCCAATCAACAGCCGAAAACCCCCTAGCAGAGAGAAGGCGCATCCCCGTGGGACAAGTTCGAGGACTCAGGTAAGTAAAACGGGGGGGCTGCAGGGCCGTTCACTGACAGGTGTTTTTTCACCTTAATGCATACGATGCATTAAGGTGAATAAACACAAACCTTTACAACCCCTTTAAAGTGTAATAATTCATCACATCAGCATTGACTCCTGCATTATCAAGGGTAACCTAGCATAGGAAGATCCAAAGAGGAAGAGGAGATCACTCGTCTCATGACTGGCCTAGAAAGTCCTGGAAAAAGGTAAACATTAAAAAAACATGCTGCTGGGTCCTCAGGGTGTGCAAAGGAAGGTCACTGGGGCCACGGAAGAGTGAAAACGGAGCTCCACCCAAAAGGGGAAGCTCCACTTGTCTGCCTCCTCCCCCCCTCTGCTGCCAGATTTAGCACCTTTTGGGGGGAGGGAGGGGCGAGTAATTGGTTTTGACAGGTACCCGCTCCCACTTTTGGGTTTCCTCCTTCCCCCCCACCCGGCCCATTGACAGAGCGCAGCGCGCTTCGCACTTGCGCGGCAGGGAGCTGCCAGTTTCCCTCAGGGGGGATGGCGGCAGCAGCTCCCGATAGCCGATTGAAAAATCGGCTCACGTGAAGACATCGCTGGATTCCTGGACAGGTAAGTGCCCTAATATTGAAAGTCAGCAGCTACAGTATTTGTAGATGCTAACTTTTTTTTTTTTCGAAGGAGCATGGAGCTCTGCTTTAAGTGCAGGAACTCCTAGCTCAGAGCAACAACAGCAACTCAAAATTTGACCCATCTAATCCAATGACCTGAAATCTGATGGTTGCTAGGGGTTAATGCACTTTGCACATCCTTAGTTACCCTTTTGCACTGCATGATGGAATGAACCCATAAAAAATATTTGATCTTCTCAAGAACAGTGCCTTATGGTATTTCAAATAACCTCAGTCATTGTCACTTCCAGCCAATCAGAGTCTCCCTAGCGGCACTTAGCAGAAGTTTTTTGTAAGAATGTGGAACAGCGGTACGCCTTGAGTGATACATTATTGAGGAAATAGATTTACTCTATAGGGAGCTCAGCGTGACACTATTTAATAGCATAATAAAATAGGAGAATATGAAAATGTATGATTAATAGCATCATTATTTCAGAAGTAATGAATGTGCAGGTTTCAAAAACAAATAAGTGTGTGTCTTCTCTAGCTCCAAAACAAATCTGTAACGCAGAATGCATTTGTAATCAATAAATAAGATTATTTTATCTCTTACTCTTTGATTATTTCTAAAGTTGACAGAAACAACACATAGAGGGACAGCTGCATCTCTAATGTCACCGATTTAAAGATAAGCATTAATATATTCTCTGTATGTATGAATTTTGAATTATTTTAACTTTTATTCAAAAGTAATGCTGTGGAGACATGAATATTGGCGCTCCATATTCTAGTGATTGTGCTTTATATAAAGATTTACCCATACCCCTCTAATGGCCATCTGTAAAACAAGGAATGTAAGTACGATCATGCTTATAATAAGAGTAGGCAGCCTTTTAAAAAGTCTAATTCAGCCATTCTCAACCAGGGTTCCTCTAGCCGGCACACAGAGCCTTCTCTGTGGGCATGCCAGGAAGAAGAGCACACACTGACCGGCCGTCCATACAAGCTGTCTCATCCACACCCCCCCCCCCCCAACGAACTATATTTCCCACAAGTCTCAAGCATACCTTCCAACATTTTGAGATGGGAATGAGGGACACCTACTAGCAAATGTATGCAGGCATAGGACACGCCCCCTGCCACACCCCCTAAAGGAGAATTAACCAAAAAAAATCAACAAGTGCTTTTTTTACCACTATTATTCCTTTATACTGGCTTTCAAAAGACAGTATATTAGAAATTGGATGACGTTTAGCACTGGGACACACTTTTTAAAAGATAAAAAGTGCATTTTATATACAACTATATGGATCAGACCAAAATGAGGGACAAATGAGGGGGAAAGAGGGACAGAGAGACATTGTTCCAAATCAGGGACAGTCCCTCGAAATCAGGGACAGTTGGGAGCTATGTCTCAAGGGCCAGTGGTGACATGTCTGAGGTGGGCATGAATGAGAAGAAGCGGCTCCCATGCGGCTGGGATCAGGGGTGATGTGCGGGCCGGGGATGAGCTGCTGGATTAGGAGACACACCGACACTGGAGCCAGGTGAGATGTTTAATGTGGACATTGTGTGTTGTGTAGGTAAAATATCCGTTCTGTCCCTGGTGTCCCACATCTTAGAGGCAGAGGTTCAAGCTGCTACTTTACTGTACATCCTGCTGACCGGAGCCATGTAATACTTGTACTACCTGCTGGTGGGTACCTTCCCCTTCGACTCCTTCCTGTGCGGCTTCACCATCCTTACCAGTGCCCAGCAAATGCATCCTTACCAGTGCCCAGCAAATGCATCCTTACCATTGCCCAGCAAATGCATCCTTATCAGTGCCCAGCAAATGCATCCTTATCCAAAAATACATGCACATGTAGAGTTGATGTTTTTTTTCAATAAAAAACTGTATAATTGAAAGCTCTGTTATTGTGTTTTTCTTTTAAGACAAATGCCGTTAATTAGTTTGGACAACTGTATGAGTTTTTTCTAAACGAAAACCTTGGTATTCAGGGTGGGCACTCAGGCTCAAAAAGGTTCGCCATCACTGCTCTAGGGATTGCCAGGGTGCTGATTGACCTCCCATTTGATGGTGCCTACATAATTCTAGGGCCACTGCCACTTGGCAGAACTAGCAGAATGACACTAAGGCTACTTCCACACTGGGGCGTTGGGGGCGTCGTCGGTAAAGCGCCGCTATTTTTAAATACACTAACGGCTGAAGTGCGCTTTGCCGGCACTTTGGCGGTGCTGCTTATTGATTTCAATGGGCAGGGGCGCTGTAGGAGCAGTGTATGCACCGCTCCTACAGTGCCTCAAAGATGTGGCTTGCAGGACTTTTTTTGGCATCCTGCCAGCGCACCGCTCCAGTGTGAAAGTCCTCGGGCTTTCACACTGGAGTGAGAGGAGAGGCGCTTTACAGGCACTATGCAGGCGCTATTTTTAGTGCTGTAGCAGCTGTAAAGCGCCTCAGTGTGAAAGCAGCCTTACAATTTTTTTAGCTGTCTGTAAGGGTGGCATTCTGACCATCAATGTAAGCATTGCATTCTTCCTGCTGACTATCAATGTAAGGGACATGTTCCCCAATGACTCCTGATGAATTGGATTTATTAAGGGTTCTATGAAACCTAAAAACAATTTTATGGGTTCCTCTGGGTAAAAAGGGTTGAGAAAAGTCTCCTGTAGTCCTGGTAGAGTCAGAAGCCAAAGAAAGCCATTATAATAAGCACCAGTGATAAGCTCAGTCGTGTTCAGACTAATACAAAGCCATGTGTGTGACCCCGAAAGGAAACTATCATCTGTATGGCCCAATCAACTGAGGCCGGGGCATTTCCTTCCCTGCAGCCGCATGTATACGCGCGTGGCGGGGAATGCTCTGGCCAGAAATGATTGACCCTTACAGGTGACAGCTTCCTGGCTGGCTTGTAGGCAGGTGCAGTCTGCTTTCTCCACTGCAGGTGGCACTCAACAGCAACAGCAATGCAGAGGGAGAGGAAGTCATGGGGAACAAGGTTCCTCTGTGGTTTCCTGAGTCACTGGGGCAGCAATCCGATTGGATGCTGGCCGCCCATGTGACTTTGGTGGCCATCATAGGTGTGGCAGAGTCTATTTAAGACCCTGGCCCCTGGGTTTGGTGCGCTTTATGCAAGTGGGTAATGTAGGGAAAGGTACTCCATCTGTTAAGGACAGTGTTAGCAATAGGGAAAGGTTCCTGACAAAAAGGGCAAGCGTTGGGTCGCATCTGTCTGAATACCTTTCTGATTGGGCATGAGACAGCCAGGCCGCATTCTGTCCCCTCTCTAAAGATGCTGCTGGTTCACCTGGAACCTGCTTCTTCACGTTATTGGAAAGTACGTGAGTTTGCCTGGCTGGATAGCTGTCCCACCGGGTCCATTGTGAACTGTTACTGCATTACTTCAATACAAGTTTCATATTGCACCTGACTATGCTGCCACACCACTCTGCACCCCACTTACAGTCTCACTCATAGGTTTGAATCCTAATCCGAAAATGCCCAAGCTCATCACTAATGAGCACGTGAAGGAGACTAATCAGGAAGAAAAGTAGATAACCGTAATTAGCAATGGCAAGCATATCAGCCCCCTTCCAGCATAATATAAAGAGAGAAGAGCGTCTCCTGTTAGTATTTGTGGCAAATTCTTGCACACATTAAAGTGATTGTAAGGGTTCGTTTTTTTTTTTTTTTAAATAACAAACATGTACTTACCTCCACTGTGCAGCTCGTTTTGCACAGAGTGGCCCCGAACCTCCTCTTCTGGGGTCCCCCGGCGGCTCTCGCGGCTCCTCCCCACATCAGATAACCCCCTAGGAGAAGACGCTCTCCAGGGGGATTACCTTGCAGGCGCGCTCCCGAGTCCAACATTCGGCGTCCACAGAGGCCAAATGCAGGACTCGTCCCCACCCCCAGGTGCCCGCGTCATTGGATATGAATGACAGCAGCAGGAGCCAATGGCTGCGCTGCTATCAATCTATCCAATCAAGAGCCGAGAACCCCAGGCAGAGAGACAGCGTGTCCCCTTGGGTCAAGTTCCAGGGCTCAGGTAAGTAAAACTGGGGGCTGGGGGGCCGGTCACTGACAGGTGTTTTTTCACCTTAATGCATATGATGCATTAAGGTGAAAAAACACATAGGTTTACAACCCCTTTAAGCTTTACACCCTTAGGCCGGGTTCACATATGTGTGGCCGTGGGTTCGTGCCTGAGGCCGGTGCGTGTCTGTTCACCAGTCCAGGGGAGATTCAGGTCCAAATTATTGCCTGAATTCACACCTGAACCGGACCCAAAGACGCACAAGACCCTTCTGCGAGAGCCAGTCACACTTGCATGTTGCCTGTCAACCTGTCAATATGTGAACCTAGCTTTAGGTGTACACACCACTTCTCTGTATGGCCCTTTACCCCTCACATTCTTACTACCCCTTACCACCCCTTTTATCTTCAGTGTTGTGCTCTCTTCCTGAATGGCCCATTTTGCTCTAATCCTTATCTCCCCCTTATCCACCGACCCCCCTAGGGCCTATGTTGCTAGGTTTTGGGCTAGTGTCTATTACAGTTGGACATGAATTTGAAATTCTTCAAACTCCTTTTAGAATTCATTGGCAGAATCTCTACAGAACCATAGTTAACCTGCTTCAAATAGGGTTTTTAATCCTTTAGACTTGTATAGGAATGCAAAACCCGCTTAAGACTCCGTTCACATGGCAGTGTCTGTTCCGATCAGCATGGGATCCATGAACATATCCCCTGATGAATTAGCGCAGAACAGGTGTCACTTTTTTTGGCATCTGTGCAGTTTTTACCTCCATCTGGTTATAAAGGAAAAAACAGAGCAAAAGACCCGTTTTAGATCTATGGGCATGCAGAAGTAAATGTATGTGCATCCGTTTGTATCCTTTTATCTTCAATCCATCGCATTTAACAGAAAGCAGAAGAGGACACAAACATTGGGAGGATACAAATAATGGGACAGTCCCACAGGGTCTGTGTCACAACAGTTATATTATATGTAGTTGAACAAAAGTCAGTGAAATGCTATGTTGACCATTGACCAAAATAAAATATTCACTAGTAATAAAATGTATTTGTCTACAGACCTAAAGCCTCTTATGAGGTGGTTCAACTTCCCCTGTTGGATTTTCTTAGTTTTTTTTGGGGGGGGGGTTTTATCATTACTGAAAATGCAACAGCAGTATCTGGAATACACGAAGGTGGGAGGAATGAATAAAAGCTCCTGGGTGCGTAAACACGAATCCCCTTGAAAAAGTAAAGTGATCCCTTATCTGGTTATCTTTCTACCTGGCCAACTCTCGGAGCTCTACACTATTAATTTTCTCCCTCTCCTACGCACAGTCCAGGATGACCTGAAGAACTAGAACAAGTCTTTTTTTCTTTGGCAGATCTGCCATCCTGAAAATGAATGCGCTACCAAGATTTCTATACGTCATCCAGACAATACCTATTAACACATCCCAATATAGTCATAATGTAAAAGAAAGTAAGAAGAAACAGAATTTTTAGGATATGACCCCTCAGCAAATGATCCACATGTGTTATAAACAAAATCAATATCTTTATTAACACATAACAGTTAAATCCAGTACTGAAGTTTTCTTTCTTATTGCCCACATTATCTCCATCCTTTTATGCTTCCTATTTTTTTTCTCTCCTCCTTTTCCTAACTCTCTGGTTTTTATACGTGTCGTACATACCTTCACTGACCCTCTCGGGTTGCTTCAAATATATCACTCCTCCAGTTTGGTTTGCTGAATGGTGTAATGGTGTAACCCTTTGTTTTTTTTCTAAGAGTAGTGAGTTATAAGGGTTGGTGCCCAATGAAATGACATTGTCAAGCTTCACAATGCATTTATCTTCTTATAGTGTTTAATTTGTGGGGCTCATGGGTAATTTGTACTGCGTCCCTCCCAATACTTGCATTCTTAAACCCTTACACCTATTGTTCTTGATTACATGGAAGATATATCTCAGTGATGTTTAAAATCTCTCTAATGTACATCAAAATACTAAAAAACACCATGCATGACTGTCAATAGTGATATATTCACACCCTAAAAAGAGGCTACATCAAGAACCAATGGGTACAGATGAACAATATATTTATACAAGTGTACGTAAACCAATGTCATTAGAACCATATAGGTCCCTTGATGGAAAATTGCCTCATGTTCGACATGTTTAATATCAAAGCCCCATCAGGAGTTGGGTGAAAAGTCAAATATATTAATAATTAGAAGTCAGATGGTAACACCAAGATCACAATTATCCAGAAATAACTTTGGCACCTCACATGTAGCCCACAACATCACTGGGGGAGGCACCCAAAAACTGGGCTTACCAACCAAACAGGAATAGGACACCGGCATGGTAACACACAAAATGATAGAAGTTGGGAATGGGTATAACCCAAAAAGAAGCAGAGCTTCCCAAAATCAGCACAGAAGAAATAATAAAACCTACACTATATTCTGAAAAGTATTGGGACTAGGGATGAGCCCGCGGTTCGACTCGAACATTGTGTGTTCATTTCTTCTAGAACGAACCGAATATAAGGGGCGTTCGCGGGAAATTAAAGCGCCGCAGAATGTCCCATAGTGCACTGCGAGATTGCAGTGCATTGCTGTATGATGATTGGCCTAACCATGCACCTGGCCTGCATGCTTTGACCAATCACAGCGTGCTCTGCTGAGAGAGCCATTATTGGCCAATCATGGTTCAGGGGGCTAAGTCCACGCCCCACACTATATAAGGCTGCTGTTTACAAGGTGGCCGTATAGTGTAATGAATAAAGAGAGATTAGGCAGCTTAGTTAGTGGCGTGCAGGCAGTGTATTTGATATATATATATAGTCTAATATATGTATATATATATATATATATATATACTCTGCCTTTAGCGTAGATTGGATATTCAGTGTAGAATTTTTTGTCTGGTCGCATACTCTGGTGCTAACCGAACCGGGGGTCTTCGGCTCATCCCTACGTTACACGCACATGAACTTTAATGGCATCTCAGTCTTAGTCCATATGGTTCAATATTGAGTTGGCCCATCCTTTGCAGCTATAACAGGCAGCTATAACAGCTTCAACTCTTCTGGGAAGGCTGTCCACAAGATTTAGGAGTGTGTCTATGGTAATGTTTGACCATTCTTCTAGAAGTGCATTTGTGAGGTCAGGTACTGATGTAGTCAAGCAGGCCTGGCTTGCAGTCTCTGCTCTAATTCATCCCGAAGGTGTTCTTTCTGGTTGAGGTCAGTACTTTGTGCAGGCCAGTCAAATTCCTCCACCCCAAACTGGCTCATCCATGACTTTATGGACCTTGCTTTGTGCACTGGTCCAAATAATTTGGTGGAGGGGGGATTATGGTGTGGGCTGGTTTTTTAGAGGTTGGGCTTGGCCCCTTAGTTCCAGTGAAGGGAATACTTAAGCATAGCTCCTAACTGTCCCTGATTTCGAGGGACTGTCCCTGATTTGGAGCAATGTCCCTCTGTCTCTCTTTCCCCCTCATGTGTCCCTCATTTTGGTCTGATCCATATAGTTGTATATAAAATGCACTTTTTATCTTTCAAAACGTGTTTCCCAGTGCTAAACCTTTCATCCAATTTCTTAATTCCTGCATTTGTATATTTTAAAAGACAATATAAAGGATTAGTGGTGGTAAGAAAAAGTCCTTGTGGATTTAATTAACCTTTTTTTATTTGGTCAATTCTCCTTTAAGGGGATGTGGCAGGGGATATGTCCTATACCTACATACATTTGTTAGTAGGTGTCCCTCATTCCCATCTCAAAATGTTGGGAAGAATGCTTAAGGCGTCAGCATACCAAGACATTTTGGACAAATTCATGCTCCCAACTTTGTGGGAACAGTTTGGGGATGGCCCCTTCCTGTTCCAAATGACTGCGCACCAGTGCACAAAGCAAGGTCCATAAAGACATGGATGAGCGAGTTTGGGGTGGAGGAATTTACATAGTTACATAGTTGGTAAGGTTGAAGAAAGACACCAGTCCATCCTGAGTGAGTGTGGGTGCGTGTCTACAATTGTCCCTATCCCTGTACATTGTGCCTCATTAAGATGCTTATCCATTATTGTTATTTTATATAAAGTGGATGTAAACCCGAAAAAAAAAATTTTTTTGATGCCATAATGTAGAGTATAAGATTTCCTATCATTTGAGCCCAGTCTTGCCACAAAGAGTTAATCCATCTCTGAGCAATCCTCTTTTATTGTTCAGTGAGATAAAACTTGACAAACAGAGAAAAACTTTGTCAAATCCTCCCCCTTGCTGTGAGTGATAGGTGATTTACATATCTTGTGCACTAGCCTAAGACATGCATTATTTTATAATTCCCTCCCCCACTCCTTTCTTCAGCAGCTCTGCAAGGATTGGCTGTTCCACACCTCAGCATGATTTGGCATGCTGAAGTCATGTGGTTACTTTCCTGTCTTTTCACTGGATGTTGAAGATCATAGCAGAAGTTCAGTGTAAGAAATAAACAGGAGAAAATGCATATTGACAAGGGGAGTGTAGAGGTGGGCGGGGAGTCTACTGACATCACGACTCCACCCAACGAGCTCCAGACAACAGACCCACCCACAGAATCTGCAGTTTTTTGGGTCTCATAACAGACAGAGGGGAGACATTTGACAGGTAAAGATACATGCAGGAGGCATGTATATCCTTATAGATAACCCCTATGGCAGTAGTTTAGAAAGGATGACATTGGGTTTACATCCACTTTAAGGTACCCATATAGCATTGTCAATTTACGCAGCGCTCCACACATACATCGCACACTCAAGGAGCCCACAATCCAAGGTCCCCAAACTCACACCTATATACCATGGCCAATTTTGGACAGAAGCCAATTAACCTACCAGCATGTCTTTGGAGTGTGGGAGGAAACCAGAGTATCCGGAGGAAACCCACACAGACGCAGGGAGAACATGCAAACTCCAGGCAAGTAGTGCCATGGTTGGGATTCAAACCAGCAACCCTTTTTACTGCTAGGTAAGAGTGCTACCCACTTCACTACTGTGCCACCCAACTTGACTGGCCTGCACAGAGTCCTGTCAAGATGTATATATCATGCCCCCAGCCCAGCTGGTGTATAGAAATATGGTAAGGAGATCTTATTCTTGGAGTAAGCAGGACATAAAACAAACAGGGGACTGACCGAGGACATGGGTTTTTTTTCACAGAGAATAGGTGCAGGAACTCAACCATGCCGTCACACTCACATACCTGCCAAATGGCATCAAATAGTAGCTCTTCCCTCTGCATACAACCCCCTCCATCCACTGCTCTCATTTTCTCCCCCCTCCTTAAAAGCTCCACCATCTGTCATATATCTTACCTTTGTTGCAATATTAAGCTGAAACACCTATCCGGCTGTAGTACCTCCCAGCATACTATACTACAGTCACTTGCAAGGGAGATCATGCAGTAGGAGCATCAACAACTGGTCACGAGGGAAAAAATGGAGACCACAGAGGGTGTGGCCTACCACGCACCCTCTCTTGCCCATGACTGCACTGAACCCTGGGCACCTGTTCTGTATTTCCCTTGTCCCTGTCTGGCACTTAGTGGGATCTGCGCAGGAGATCTGACCTGTGGGAACTACTGGGAGATGAGCTATCACTTGGAAAAGCAGAAGCTGGACTTCAGTGTTACCAAGTGATAGTGGTGAGCAGGGAGCAGAAGACCTGAGCCAGAGGTGGTGGCACTGAGTTCCCCCTAGTTCCTGCCGAGGACCACCCATCTCCATCTCTAAGGCCCCATTCTCACCCGAGTGTTCTGTAGCTCAAGACACGAAGTTTCAAAATGCTCAGGGAGAAAAAAAATCAATTATTATTATCTTCACTACAAATGCCTGAAGATCAAAAAAGTTTTGGGGCTATTTTTGTAGCTCAATTCGGGGCAGATTGGTGCATTGCTGAAAGCAGAAACAGGTAGCAACAAATGATGGAACAGATGATGGTTTTGTCTATTGGCTAATACAAAAAAACAGCAAAGCAAACTCTTCAAAATTTCTCAAAAAAGTGCATATAAGGACGTGACAAAATGGCTGAAAAACATGAAAAACGTGACACTCGGGTGTGAATGCAGCCTAAATAACATCCATTTTGGGTGGATCGACCCTTTAAAATGAACGCACACAGGAATTAGATCATAATTGCCCTTTCGGACCTGAAGACTGCATCCACAGAACACCGTGGTGTAATAAATCCATTCTATTTTCAAAAAAAAAAAAATTGTCTGCATTTTGGACTATTCTTCCAGCAGTGTGGGTTCATCCTAAGCTATTAATACCTCTAGGTGACAGGATTATAAAGCCTCTGTCATTCCTCTTGATGGGGATGTGTTTGTTAAACCTAATCTATTTTCTCTCTGTATCCTCTGCTATCAGTATAATGAATAGGCAATTAACATGGAAAATAAACTGAATTACCTAAGTATTTAATTTCTACTGCCAGAGGGCTGTTACTTGGCAACGCTGGTGAGAGAATTCCCTAGTACACATGCTATTACTGACACCGCTCGCGCCATTCTCTACCCACTCATGCAGAGAAAGCCGCAGTACTACATCACCTCCCAGGGGGGGACGATCAGCACAGAGTCCTGTGGCAATACGTCCATATAATGGGACAATTTGCTGGCGTTTTTGAGTAGGCGATCGAGCACGTTTGTAAATTCTGATGTACTTGAAAAAAAAATCTTTTGTAGTAACTGTAATAATTGTAGTATGTTAGAGCAGGTGTGATTACACAGGAGGCTGATTGCAATGCAGGAAATTAATTAACGAAATGAAACATATGCTAGGATCGCCCCATCACTGACTGGCTGGAGGAACAGATGCTCCAACCTTCAGATGAAGAGGGATGGGGCTGACAATTTTTAGGAACAAAAATATGAATTGAAATGTCACACCACAGCTGAAAGGTCCAGATATGACTTCATTTCAATAAGGGTCAGGGGGAACGATTGGCAAACGATGGTCCCCCTGATCCGCCAAGCACACTGCAGGTGATTGACAGCCTCAGCTGTACATGTTTCTCTATGGGACTGTGTGGAGGGGGTGTGTGTGTGTGTCCATTCCCTCCACTCAGGTCTCAAATTACACTCAGTTCCCTGCTCTGTGCTGTGCAATGTGTGACATCAGATCAACACCCACTGTCTTCTGTAGCTCAGAAATGCTCTGAGAATTCTTGACTTTGAACAGGTGTAGAGAAGAGAAGACTACAGATCATGGGCGTGTGCAGGGGGTGTGCCAGGTGCCAGCTCTGTGTGGTGCAGATTCCCCCTACTGCCCGGGCTTGCCTCCCACAGTGCTACTGGCTTTTCTCCTCTCAGCTGCTGTGGGGAATGTTTCAGGATGGAGAATGGGGGACAGGGCTAATCAATATGTCATTTACCGGTCCCTTCCTTTTCTAAAAAGGAACTCGCTCACTGTGTTCATTTATAACTGAAGCATAGTAAACCATGTTTACTATGCTTCTGTTCACGAATTAACAGGAAGTTGCTCAGCACAGAGCACTTCCCACTCATTCACTGTCCAATGCAGCTGAGGCTGCAGAGAAGGGCATGTGTGTTTGACCCCTGGAAGACGTCATCTGTGACGAAACGGTGTAGGGAGGAGCGGCGTGCTGACGTCATCACATACTGCGCTGGACCCGGAAGTTACGGGCAGCTTACGAGAGCCGGCCGGCTCGTGTTTTTGATTTTATCCATCGCTGAAAACCATCTGCATAATTGTAAGTGCAATATTTTTTAATTTAATAAATCTTTTAAAACGTAATACACTATGGAGGTTTTATCTTTTCACGGCTTATGAACGATTGCTTGCCACACGAGATGACATCTCATACTGAGACCGTGGGGAATCCTCTTAGTGCTGACAGCCACCGCAACACCCGAGGCTGGGTTAGAAGCCTAAGGCACGTTAGATCTCCGTAAAAAGAGATCTAGGGAGCTGGTAAGCGGCAGCATTTCTCGTGGTGGAGGCACTTTTTGCACTGTACCCCTACACTTGCCACCTCCAGTGTTGAAATTGCATGTCACCGTTCATAGAAGAACATTAAGTCACCCTCGAAAGACTGTCTATAATAGTGGACTTTTCATTTTGTCTATTTGAGTGGACTTTACTATTTATAATAATTTACATTATATTTTATATATTTTTTTTTCCTTCAATTTTTTGGCATTAATTTTTCACAGTTTGTTTTTTGTGCACTTATCACTGGTGATAGTGAATGTCTATGTGATACTATATATATGCACAATTGTATATCCACATAACTTGCAAAGGTTTTTGTAGAGGATTTCACATTAATTTATAGCGCAGCTTAGTATTTGGTATGTGTGTTTGAGCTTTGGGGTGCACACCCTAATGCAATAGGCTGCGCACACCTAGCTGCAGATAAACAGGTGCAACTTATGTAGGACGATTTGTTTCATCTCTGTGTATCCCCCGAGGCCAATCACTTTAGCGGGTATATGTAAGGGTTTACAATCACTTTAATGCCGCGTACACACGGTCAGATTTTCCGACGGGAAATGTTCAATGGGAGCTTGTTGTCGGAAATTCCGACCGTGTGTAGGCTCCATAGGACATTTTCTGTCGGAATTTCCAACAAACAAAATTTAAGATCTGCATCTCACTTTTTCCGACAACAAGATCCGTTGTCCGAAATTCCAATCGTGTGTAGACAATTCCGACGTTCAAAGTTCCACGCATGCTCGGAATCAAGCAGAAGAGCCACACTGGCTATTGACTTGTCGTACGTGTTGTACGTCACCGTGTTCTTGACGTTCGCAATTTCTGACAAGATTTGTGTGACCGTGTGTATGCAAGACAAGTTTGAGCCAACATCCGTCGGAAAAAAAACATGGATTTTGTTGTCGGAATGTGTGATCGTGTGTACGCGGCATTAGGGGTGTGGAAAGACTGTCTACTAATGTTGGCCAAACACAGTTAGTTTTTTTTTTTCGTTCAGCCAGCAGACTGAGCAAAAAGAAAAACAGATTCCTTCAACCACACATATGAGGTGTATGGAGAAACCCCCCAACCAGTACATGGTACATAATATAATTCCCTATTAGATGCCGCAAAGTCAAGGAAAGTCATGCTCTAGTAACAAAGTGTAACTAAAGCTGGGCACACAAGGAAATTTAGTCAGTTCAGCAGGGACCAGCCGAATTTCGATCTGTGTGTAGCCCCCTCTGTTCAACAGAAGCCTGGAAAATCTTCATCAAACAGTGGCCTGCAGTCAATCGACTGCAACTGCTGATCATTATGTATCACCCTCCTAGATAGGTGCTAGGTTAGGTACATTTAGTACTGGGCTAACTGTAATCAGTGTAGCTGTGTGTGATTATTTTGGTCTGTTCAGTGTTTCACTGGCTGCAGGGTTGACTGCTTCTCCTTGTCTGTCTAGAAATGTTGTGGAAGATAGAGGACATGGGAGAGTCAAATTGGCAGCTTCATATTTAAGCAGTGCTAGCCAATCCCTGGGGAGAACTTGCCCAGATGATGGCTAGGACTGTGTATAAATACTCTGAGACTTGGAACAGTCTTGTCTTGTCCTAGAGGATATCCTTTAGGGACCCTAGGGATCTAAAACTGTTGGTTCGCTGTTAGTATACAATGTCCCAGGCCGGGAGGGGGTTGAAGGGATCACACAAGTGATGTGGATTCAGGAATTGTTCAGCCAGCGACAAAACTAACCATGTGTACTCAGTAGAGCTGCACGATTAATCGCCAAGAATCGTTATCGTGATTTTTTCCCCCGTTGCAAACTTGACAAAAGTGTTTCACGATAATATGCAAAGAATTCTCTCTGCTCTTCTGAAGACACAGCCCTCAAAAGAAAGGTAGAAAAGAACCGGGCAATCTGCCAAGAATCACAACATTCTTTAGCATTGAAACTTAAGTATAAACATTGTAACAATTTGTCAATGGAATAGACTTTGTGTGTAAATGTTTAACCACTTAAAGCGGAAGTCTGGCGAAAATTTTTTTTTTAGATGTCAGCAGCTGCAAATACTGCAGCTGCTGACTTTTAAAATAAGGTCACTCACCTGTCTCGGGGTCCAGCGATGTCGGCACCCGAGACCGAACTGTCCCTCGATCCTCGGGTGCTGGAAAGTAGACACCCCAAGCTATTTGCTGAGAGGCATGTTGAGTCCATGGAATATTTTATATTTTGACACAAGTTGCGGGAATGTGACAAATTTTTTTTTTCTTTTTTTTTTTTTGCACAAAGTTGTCACTAAATGATATATTGCTCAAACATGCCATGGGCATATGTGGAATTACACCCCAAAATACATTCTGCTGCTTCTCCTGAGTACAGGGATACCACATGTTTAGGACTTTTTGGGAGCCTAGCCGCGTACGGGGCCCCGAAAACCAATCACCGCCTTCAGGATTTCTAAGGGCGTAAATTTTTGATTTCACTCCTCACTACCTATCACAGTTTTGAAGGCCATAAAATGCCAAGATGGCACAAACCCCCCCAAATGACCCCATTTTGGAAAGTAGACACCCCAAGCTATTTGCTGAGAGGCATGTTGAGTCCATGGAATATTTTATTTTTTGACACAAGTTGCGGGAAATTGACAAATTTTTTTTTTTTTTGCACAAAGTTGTCACTAAATGATATATTGCTCACACAGGCCATGGGCATATGTGGAATTGCACCCCAAAATACATTCTGCTGATTCTCCTGAGTACGGGGATACCACATGTGTGGGACTTTTTGGGAGCCTAGCCGAGTACGGGGCCCCGAAAACCAAGCACAGCCTTCAGGATTTCTAAGGGCGTAAAGTTGTGATTTCACTCCTCACTACCTATCACATTTTTGAAGGCCATAAAATGCCCAGATGGCACAAAACCCCCCCAAATGACCCCATTTTGGAAAGTAGACACCCCAAGCTATTTGCTGAGAGGCATGTTAAGTCCATGGAATATTTTATATTTTGACACAAGTTGCGGGAAAGTGACAATTTTTTTTTTTGCACAAAGTTGTCACTAAATGATATATTGCTCAAACATGCCATGGGCATATGTGGAATTACACCCCAAAATACATTCTGCTGCTTCTCCTGAGTACGGAGATACCACATGAGTGGCACTTTTTGGGAGCCTAGCTTCATACGGGGCCCAGAAATCCAATCACTGCCTTCAGGATTACTAAGGGCATAAATTTTTGATTTCACTCCTCACTACCCATCACAGTTTCGAAGGCCATAAAATGCCAAGATAGCACTAAACCCCCCAAAATGACCCCATTTTGGAAAGTAGACACCCCAAGCTATTTGCTGAGAGGCATGGTGAGTATTTTGCAGCTCTCATTTGTTTTTGAAAATGAAGAAACACAAGAAAAATTTTTTTTTTTTTCTTTTTTCAATTTTCAAAAGTTTGTGACAAAAAGTGAGGTCTGCAAAATACTCACTATACCTCTCAGCAAATAGCTTTGGGTGTCTACTTTCCAAAATGGGGTCATTTGGGGGGGGGTTGTGCCATCTGGGCATTCCATGGCCTCCGAAACTTTGAACTGTCCTGGCATTTTATGCACAACATTTAGAAGCTTATGTCACACATCACCCACTCTTCTAACCACTTGAAGACAAAGCCCTTTCTGACACTTTTTGTTTACATGAAAAAATTATTTTTTTTTTGCAAGAAAATGACTTTGAACCCCCAAACATTATATATTTTTTTAAAGCAAATGCCCTACAGATTAAAATGGTGGGTGTTTCATTTTTTTTTCACACAGTATTTGCGCAGCGATTTTTCAAACGCATTTTTTGGGGAAAAAACACACTTTTTAAAATTTGAATGCACTAAAACACACTATATTGCCCAAATGTTTGATGAAATAAAAAAGATGATCTTAGGCCAAGTACATGGATACCAAACATGACATGCTTTAAAATTGCGCACAAACATGCAGTGGCGACAAACTAAATACATTTTTAAAAGCCTTTAAAAGCCTTTACAGGTTACCACTTTAGATTTACAGAGGAGGTCTACTGCTAAAATTACTGCCCTCGATCTGACCTTCGCGGTGATACCTCACATGCATGGTGCAATTGCTGTTTACATTTGACGCCAGACCGACGCTTGTGTTCGCCTTTGTGCTAGAGCAGGGGGGGACAGGGGTGCTTTTTTTTTTTTTTTTTTTTTTTATTTTTTTGCTTTTTTATCTTATTTTTAAACTGTTCCTTTCATTTTTATTTTTTTTTAATCATTTTTATTGTTATCTCAGGGAATGTAAATATCCCCTATGATAGCAATAGGTAGTGACAGGTACTCTTTTTTGAAAAAATTGGGGTCTATTAGACCCTAGATCTCTCCTCTGCCCTCAAAGCATCTGACCACACCAAGATCGGTGTGATAAAATGCTTTCCCAATTTCCCAATGGCGCTGTTTACATCCGGCGAAATCTAAGTCATGAAATGCTCATAGCTTCCGGTTTCTTAGGCCATAGAGATGTTTGGAGCCATTCTGGTCTCTGACCGGCTCTATGGTCAGCTGGCTGAATCACCGGCTGCATTCTCAGGTTCCCTGTTGGGACAGGAGAGCCAGAGAAAAACATGGAAGACGGTGGGGGGGGCATTCCCTCCCACTGCTTGTAAAAGCAGTCTAGAGGCTAATTAGCCGCTAGGATTGCTTTTACATGAAAGCCGACCGCTGGCTGAAAAGAATGATACCAAGATGAGAGCTAAACCTGCAGGCATCAATCTGGTATAACCACTCAAAGTCCAGCAACATACCAGTATGTTGCTGGTCCTTGTTGGGCATATATTGTAAACTTTTTTTTCATGCAGCCTGTGGGCTGAACGAACAAAAGATATTGATCGGTGGGTATGCCCACCATTAGAATACCTCCCTTCATCCACCCACTTCTAATGATGGGCATACATGCACCGTATATATATGCCGAAGCATGGGGGCATCCTCCCGCAAAAGTTAGGAGCAAATCGCTCCTCCGCCCTCTGCTGCCCCCACGCTTCGGCATATATGCTGAAGTATGTAACTGTGGTGGTGAAATCACCTCCGACAGCGCTGGAGTCACGGCTTTATGTATCGTGGGAGCAAACGCTGTTGCTGTCAAGATAAATAAATCCGCGCTGCAACTGAATGGCGTACCTGCTAAGCAAATGATGGTTAACAAAAAAATAAAGTAACATTACAGTATAACAGTAATACTTACCATACCTGCAAAGCAAAAAAAAAAACATAGTAAAAAATAAAACATTTAACGCAACCTGTGCCCACCTAAAATATATATATATGCCGAAGCATGGGGGCATCCTCCCGCAAAAGGCAGGAGCAAATCGTTTCTCCACCCACTGCTGCCCCCACGCTTCGGCATATATGCTGAAGTATGTAACTGTGGTGGTGAAATCACCTCCGACAGCGATGGAGTCACGGCTTTATGTATCGTGGGAGCAAATGCTGTTGCTGTCAAGATAAAAAAATCCGCGCTGCAACTGAATGGCGTACCTGCTAAGCAAATGATGGTTAACAAAAAAACAAAGTAACATTACAGTATAACAGTAATGCTTACCATACCTGCAAAGCAAAATACAAAAAAAAACATAGTAAAAAATAAAACATTTAACGCAACCTGTGCCTACCTAAAATATATATATATATGCCGAAGCATGGGGGCATCCTCCCGCAAAAGGCAGGAGCAAATCGCTCCTCCACCCACTGCTGCCCCCACGCTTCGGCATATATGCTGAAGTATGTAACTGTGGTGGTGAAATCACCTCCGACAGCGCTGGAGTCACGGCTTTATGTATTGTGGGAGCAAACGCTGTTGCTGTCAAGATAAATAAATCCGCTCTGCAGCTGAATGGCGTACCTGAAAACAAAAAAGTGGTTAACAATAAAAAAACTAAGTATAAAAAAATTGCATACTTATAAAGCAAACATGATAAAAACATAACAATAAAACATTGCAGTATAGAATACAATAAAAAAGAGCAGAACAATAGAGAGCGAGAGAACAATAAAACAACAACTATTTTTGTTTTTTTTATTTTATATATTTTTTTGTGTTTTTTTGTTTTTTTTTGTTTTTTTTTTTACACTTTTTTTTGTAACTTTAACTTTTTTAAATGGTATCAGGTTTGGGTCTCTCAAAATGCGACAGCATCTTGGGAGACCCTGTGAAAGTGTGTCCTAGTCTGTGCAGTGCTGTACCGTACGCTAATACTCCACTAGTGTATGGTAGCGTTCAAAACATTCACCAATGCAAAGACCAGGATTGCCAGGACAGAGGGGACAATAATACCGGGTGTCATGCCTAAATCCGCGCTTGCTGCAGACACGACATCTTTTTTGGGGGGGCTCGTTGGGTAGGGGTACTCGGGAAGACATATTGAAAATGCCTCTCATGCAGCCGGCTTACTGCATTTGGTTGGGGAAGGTGAGGTGGAGCACCATCTGGATACAGAAGGGCTCTGACTATCTCTTCCTGGAATTTAAGGAAGGATCCAGTCTGTCCTGAAGCTCTGTATAGCACATGAGCGTTCAGCAAAGCCAATTGAAATAAATAAACAGACACTTTTTTGTACCAGCGTCTGGCCTTACGGGCAATTTGGTAAGGCGCCAACAACTGGTCGTTGAGGTCCACCCCTCCCATATTTTGGTTATATTCGTGGACACAGAGGGGTTTCTCCACAACACCAATCGCTGTAGGAATTTGGACCGTCGTGTCTGCATGAAGGGAGGTAAGAACAAAAACATTCTTATTGTCCCTCCACTTCATAGCGAGCAAGTTATTACACTGCAAGCAGGCTCTCTCCCCCAGCCTAAGACGGGAATCTACAAGCCGCTGGGGAAAGCCCCGGCGATTAGGTCACACGGTGCCACATGCTCCAATCTGATGATCAAAAAGGTGGCTAAAAAGTGGCATGCTCGTGTAATAATTGTCCACGTACAAGTGGTACCCCTTTCCGAATAAGACAGGGGTTTGGTCGGCTAATTATCTGCAGATTGTGCCACATCCTAAATTTAAGAATTTGAACAGAGATCCGAATAAGGGTGACACCAAGTCCCACACTATCTTGCCAGCGCTTCCTATGTAGTCAGGGTAGTTTGTCGGCTCTATGTGACTATCTTTGCCCTTGTAAACCATAAAACTACATGTATAGCCTGTGGCCCTGTCACAGAACTTATACATCTTGACCCCGTATCTGGCACGCTTGCTGGGAAGGTACTGTTTGAATGACAAGCGGGCAGAAAATTTAATCAGGGACTAATCAACGCAGACAACTTGATGGGGAGTAAACAAGTCTGCAAAACGTTGGTTGAAGTGGTTTACGAGGGGCCGAATTTTGTAGAGCCGATCGTATCCAGGGTCTCCACGAGGACGACAGAGTTCATTGTCGTTGAAGTGCATGAACCGCAAAATCTGCTCGTATCGTGCCCTGGCCATGGAGGCAGAGAACAAGGGCGAATGGTAAATTAGGTCAGTGGACCAATATGACCGCAACTCACTCTTTTTATTTATGCCCATGAGGAGGGAAAGGCCCAGAAAGATCTTAAATTCGGAAACCGTAATTGGTTTCCAATCTCTGGCAAGGGAGGACTGGGGAATAGTGGCAATGTGTTGACCAGTGTACAAATTGCTTTGGTCCACAATAGATCTATAGAGATCTTCAGTGAAAAACAGCGAATAAAAATCCAGTGCGTAAAGTCAACTGTTTCCACCTGAATTCCGGGTTGGCCAGTGAATGGGGGAAGTACAGGTGCTGCAGAAGTGGTGGGTTCCCAATTCGGATTGGCGAATGCAGCAGGAAGGGCACTATGGGCACGACGGGCCTGTGTTCGTCTTCTTGGTGGCAGCGGGACACTACTTGTGCTTGCCACCTCGCCAGCTTGAATTGCACTTATGGGACTCGCCACGTCACCACGTGATACTGCAGTGCTGGATGTATGACCAGGGTGTACTAGGCCGCTGGTGCTTGCCAGTTCACCAGAAGGAATAGCAGCACTAGTACTTCTCTGCTCCATACGAGAGCCCTGCGGTTCTTGCACTTCAAGGACAGAAGAAGAAGTTCGGGGTCTGGTACGCCTGACCTTGGCAGGGACCACCACTCCGTCGTCCGGAGCTATCTGTCATGGAGCCGCTGTCCTCTACAGGATCGTATTCTGAGCCTGAATCTGACAGATGAGTGACTTCCTCTTCACTATCTGTCATGCTCAGAAACGTGTAGGCCTCTTCACTAGTGTACCTTCGATTTGCCATTTTGGGCTCTAAATTTAGGGGTACACTAGTGAGACGCACAGGCAAAAAAGCTCCTGACTGCTAGCGACTGATTCAAAACGCTACCAACAAAAAATGTTAGCGATCGCAGGGATCAGGCCTGAATCTGCAAACGCTGCAGTTATGTGTGCTTAGTGTTTTGTAAGTAACAGTTATCGATCGATACTGCACTTGGTTGGGCTGGGCTGGGCCGAGGAGCAAAACGCAAGTGCTAGCAGGTATCTGGGCTGATCCCGCTAACACTGCGTTTTTGGGAACCCTAAACTGCTGGGGAGTATAGATCTGATCGGATCAGATATCGATCCGTTCAGATACTATAGCACTAAGGGAGGTGTATGCTGCGTGCGTGGGTTTTAGCAGTACTGGCGCTAACCTGACGCTGCCTGGGGCGACGCAGACCTTATCTGATTCTAAAAACGTAACTTATATCACCGCCGGGCAATAAGGCTATTAAACCTTTATTAGGTAATAAACAGTGGGTGCCCTAAAACTATAATAAACTATAATAAACTATAAAAAACAAACTAACTAACCAGCGTCACCCGTAACACTTATACGGTGATCGCTGGTGAAAGGGTTAACTAGGGGGCAATCAAGGGGTTAAAACCTTTAGTAGGTAGTATATGGGGGTCCCTGTCGCTATAAAACACTGACAGCGAACCTATATACTTACCTCCCTAACTAGTGTCACCAGTTTTACTAATACAGCGATCAGAAAAACGATCGCTTAGCGACACTGGCAATGGGGGGTGATCACGGGGTTAACCTTTATTAGGGGGGGTTAGGGGGGTACCCTGGACCTAAAGGGGGGTACCCCAGACCTAAAGGGGGCTAACCTAACTGCCCTAACACTTATAACTGTCACAAACTGACACCAATGCAAACAAAAAAAAAACTGCTATTGGTGTCAGTGTGACAGGGGGTACAGGGGGGTGATCGGGGGGTGAAGGGGGGTGACAAGTGTGCCTGCGTGTTCTACTGAATGTGTAGTGTTGTGCACTTACTTGATGTCTTCTCTCCATGGCGCCGGAACGAAAAAGACCGGCTGGAGGAGGGATGACATCACTTCCTCTCCCTCTGTTTACATTACAGTGGGAGAGGAAGCATTTTCATTCGCTGGGAGCAATCGGGAGGGGAGTGGCCAACAATGGATGGCCTCCCCTTCACCTCTCATTGCCCGCGAACAAGAGCCGACCGCCTCTGGCAACGGGGGGGGGGGGGGGGTACGTGATTTTGCCTGCCCGTGCCATTCTGCAGACGTATATCTGCGCGAGGCGGTCGGCAAGTGGTTAAAGCTGTGGTAAACCTGAAACCATAATGCACTATATTGGGGGAGGGGAGCGTTAGACTAGCAGATTTAGATGGCCTTGACAAATTATAGCCGAACTCCAGCTAATGGTTTTTTACAGTTACAGCAAACAGTTTGGTAAGCTGCAATATATTACATTTTTGTTTTTGGGTTTAATACTGCTTTAACCACTTCCCGACTGGCGCACGCTGATGTACGTCGGCAGAATGGCACGGCTGGGCAAATGGGCATACAGGTACGTCCCTTTTAATTTGCCGCTGTGCCATCACGTGCGCGCTGGCCGGGAGCTCCGTGAGTCGGGTCGATCGCATGCTCCCCCATTCCCCAAAACACTGTTGTTTATGCAGCAACCCCTAGTGTGCTACCAGTGTGAGCGTAGGCAAATTTATGTATTGTCTCCAAGTTACCTTGTGAATCTTAATTGGGTCATGGGTTTACTGCAGGTCAGGCTGGATGACTCATACAGGCAGGTCTCTGGTGCCTCCTGCTGGTTCTGAAAGTTTGGAGAAATTTCTAGAAGCTGGAGGGCGGAGAAAAGGAGGGTTGAAATCATAGGTGTGCGCAGCCTATTTCATTAGGGTGTGCACCCCAAAGCTCAAACAAACATGAGCACCACCTGCTGTCACATGGAGAAGGCTCTGGTGGCGGGAGGCAGCTGATTGGGAGCATCTTACATTACACCTATATTTAACGTGTAACGTGTTCCTAGTGATGAACCTAGCTGTTAATGGTGACATTTACACTGGCACCCCAGCCACCAACCTGGTGCTGCTCCTGGATAACGCTAATGCACATGGGGTGATTAGGGTGTGCCCAGACACACCCGGCACACCCTGTGCGCACGCCTTTGGTTGAAATGCATACTTAGGGAAGTTTGGCCAATCCCCAAGCAGTGGGCCTGGCAGGACCAGACAAAATTCCCAGCTCAACTCACTAATAAGTCTGCTTACCAACCAAATTAACTTGTCCAACAGTCTGCGTTAAAAACAGGGGTTTAGTTAGCACACATTTGCAAAAGCATGCCTAAGCTGCAAGGCCTCTTCACGGCACCCTGTTAGGCTTGCAGTCCTAACACTACTAAATTTATGAGCGTCTCCACAGTGGGAGCACATGCATTCTAATGGATAGATAAGGGGCAGTTGAGCCTGGAGGTAGCCCAGTCCTCCTTAAAGGCACAGGGGCACGCTGGACACCCAGCACAATGGCAACAGAGGTGCCCAGTGTGTCCCCTAACCAAATTTACACCAATAACAAAGAGATGGCTCATGCCCCCACCTTCAACTGGCCTTCACAGCAAGGAGCACATGGAAGGGAAAACGCATGAAGGACAAAACCAGAGAAAATTCCCAGCTCAATTCACCAACCAGTCTGCTTACCAACCAAATTAACCTGGGCCTGGCAGGGTGGTTGAGCCAGCCCTTACATATGGATGAGTCATGCCAGCAGAGGAGTCGGGTGGAAGATGGAGTGCTGAAGAAACTGTTGGTGGCCCTAGAAGGGAACCCCTGGTCTGGGGGGGGCAGGATGGGGCTCTACCTCAGGCTGGCTTGGGAGGATCCTGACAGCAGTGCGTTTTGAAAGGAATGTTTCCTAAGAAGCAGCAGGGAGCAAGGAGGACAGTGTGAGTAAATCAGCACACTCAGGGAGCTATAAGGGGAGAGACTGCCACATAGCAAGCCTTTCTGGAAGACAGCATTGTGCTTAATCTTTCCTTTCGCTTGCTCTGAGAGATCTTCAGAGCAATCTGGTGGTCTGGTGAAGAGGCAGCCAGGTGGGCTGGTATTTCCTGCAGTCAGTAGAGCTGGGATCAGTGTCTACAGAGGAGTTGAAAATACTCCGGTATGCAGCTTACAACATTTTGTGCTACTTTCTGAGGGACTGAGAGTCTCTAGTCCTTAACCACTTAAGCCCCGGACCATTTGACTGGCCAAAGACCAGAGCACTTTTTGCGATTCGGCACTGCGTCGCTTTAACTGACAATTATGCGGTCATGCGACGTTGCTCCCAAACAAAATTGACGTCCTTTTTTCCCACAAATAGAGATTTCTTTTGGTGGTATTTGATCACCTCTGTGGTTTTTATTTTTTGCGCTATAAATAAAAAATAGCAACAATTTTGAAAAAAACACATTTTTTCCTCAGTATTCTTCTACATATTTTTGGTAAAAAAAAATCGCATTAAGCGTTTATTGATTGCTTTGCACAAAAGTTATAGTGTCTACAAAATAGGGGATAGTTTTGTGGCATTTTTATTGATAATTTTTTTTTTTTACTAGTAATGGCAGTGATCAGTGATTTTTATCCTGACTGCGATATTATGGCGGACACATCGGACACTTTTGGCGCGATTTTGGGACCATTCACATTTATACAGCGATCAGTGCAATTAAAAATGCATTGATTACTGTGTAAATGTGACTGGCAGTGAAGGGGTTAACCACTAGGTGACGCTGTAGGGGGTTAAGTGTGTCCTAGGGAGTGATTCTAACTGTGGGGGGGAGGGGCTATGTGTAACACGACACTGATCACCGCTCCCGATTACAGGGAGCAGTGATCAGTGACAGTGTCATTAGGCAGAACAGGGAGATGCTTGTTTACATTAGCATCTCCCTGTGCTTCCTCACCGTAAGACGATCGCGGTTATCCCCGCGGACATCAAGTCCGCGGGACCCGCGATCACGGTCACGGAGCTCCCGGAGGGTGCGCCTGCAAGCCGCCTCTTAAAGGGCAACGTACAGGTACGTTAATCTGCCTATACGTTGGAGCTGCACAATTGATCGTTTAAAAATCGTGATCTCGATTCACCTCCACTGATGATCTCTCCTGCAGAGGTTACCGATTCTTTCATATAAACAAGTGGAGAGACTATCTGCTCACTCAGCTGTCAAAAGAAAGCATCTGGCATTCTGACAAGTCTTTACCTTGAAACATTGTAACTAAGCTTCCTTCTTAGGTCAAAGGGATAGAACATCTGTGTAAATAAATAATCTGGGCAGTCTGCTAAGTTTTCAACAACATGTAAATGCAGGAAGTTTAACCACTTAAAGTCTAAATCTTTTTCTGACACTTCTTTCTTAAGTTAAAATCAATATTTTTTTTCTAGAAAATTACCCCCAAACATTATATATATTTTAGCAGAGACCCTAGGGAACAAAATGGCAATTGCTGCAATATTTTATGTCACACTGTATTTGCCCAGCGGTCTTTCAAATGCAATTTTTTGGGAAAAAATACACTTCAATGTTTAAAAAAAAAAACGAAACAGTAAAGTTAGCCCAATTTTTTTTGTTTTAATGTGAAAGATGATGTTACGCCGCGAGAAAAATCATGATTCTCATTTTAGCCAGAATCGTGCAGCTCTACTGTACGTGCCCTTTTGCCGCAGTATATGTGCGTGAGGCGGTCGGGAAGCTGTTAAAGGGGCTTTTGCATCTTTGATTATCAGAGACTGTCAGTGTTCAGGAAGAGGACAGTTCTGGAGCGTGTACATAGGGAGGAAGTTTTGAAAGACGAGCAACTTTTTTTTTTTTTTTTTTTACATTTTGACTTGATATACGAGCTGTACAATCCATGTAGTAAAGCCGCTGGTGTATGCAGAGCTACATGTGGCCAGAGGTCCGGGGGCTCTGGTGGCTCCCAGCGCTTTGGGGAGAACTCGGAGATGCTCGGAGACACTCCCAGCTGGGTGGGGTGGACGTAACGAGCGTCAGAGCACTCGAAAGTGTCAACAGTTCCTGAGTGTCCCAGAGTGTCTCCAAGCTCCTCGGAACGTCTCGGAGCATCTCTGAGTTCTACAGGAAGCGCTGGGAGCCACCAGCGCCCCCGCTCACTGCCCACATACAGTACTGCATACATCAGCAGTGGTTGTGTAACAAATCATCTGAGTTTCCATTATTTCTTATGGGGAAACTCGCTTTGATATACGAGTGCTTTGGATTACAAGCATGCTTCTGGAATGAATTATGATCCTAATCCAAGGTATTACTGTATAGGAAAAATATACAAAGCCTAAATTTGCTCAGTGCAGGAAGGTCCTCTCGCCTGCCTCCTCCTCCCTACACATTTGCCCCCCCTAAAAAAATTTTAAAAGTGAAAAAAAATTTTCTTAAATCCCAGCCAGGTCAAGGATGATGTAACAGGTCCTGCATATGCACAGACACACCGCAGGTCTCCTGCACATGCACAAGATCTAGTAAAGTGCCTCCTGGGATATGTGACATAGACATTCCAGGGGCATGATGTGAGTTTGTGTATGCGCACATGTGCCTCATTGTCTATTCTATGGAACTGGCAGAGACAGGCGGCGTGTCTGCACATGTGCATGGGAAACTGGAGCATGTGCACATACGCCGCAGGGTCTCTGACAGACTCCTAAGATTTCAAAATGTGTCTGCGTATGTTCCAGATTCCATTAAAGATGAAAGTGCTGAAGAAGAGAAGCAAACAAGATCTTATGCTTCAAGCAAGACAATGCTGTACTCATTGGTTTACTATGTTTTGTTTTTTTTTGAGACAGGGAACCGGGCTGTGGATTTTTTTTTCTGGAAGGGGTTAAGCAGGGTGAAAGTGTATCTAAACCCAAAATAAAAAATTAAAAAAATGTATTACTATACAATTGTGTTATCAATTCCTAAATGTGGTGGTTGCAATAGTTTTCTCTTTTTTTTTTTTTTTTTTTAGCTTTTTTCTCTTTTTTCACCTGCCCATAAGTCTGTCATTTTTCAAATTCCTTTGACAGGGCAAGCTGTCCAGCAAAAGTGGCAGTTAGAGGGTTGAGACAAACCATTTAACAGTGAGAGGGATGCTTACAATGGTCAAATTTTAGTGATTGCTGTGAAACCTTTATTCCGAAAAGAAAACTGTAATGCCCCGCACACATGAGCGGATTTTCCGTCGGAAAAAACTTGGATGTTTTTTCCGACGGGATTCCGCTCAAGTATGGCTTGCATACACACGGTCACACAAAAGTTCTCTGAACTTTCGACCTTCAAGTGACGTACAACACTACGATGAGCCGAGAAAATGAAGTTCAATGCTTCCGAGCATGTGTCGAATTGTTTCCGAGCATGCGTAGGAATTTTGCGCGTCGGAATTTGTACAGAAGATCGCATTTTCAGATTTGAACTTTTCCCGACCGAAGAATAGAGAACATGCCCTCAATCTTTTGCTGGCTGGAATTCCCCCAGCAAAAGACTGATGGAGCATACACACGGTCGCATTTTCCGACCAAAAGCTCTCATCCGAGTTTTGCTGGCGGAATTTCCGATCGTGTGTACATTACTGTAAAAAGCGGTTATTCATTCTAGAAAAAAAAAATTAAGTAAGCAACTACAAATACTGTAGCTGCTGACTTTTAATAAAAGGACACTTACCTGTCCCAAGGATTCAGCGTCATCCTCACCTGGGCTAGTTCTTCACTAGACTTTGGGTCTTTGGTGCCAACATCTTTAGTGTGGGGTCCGAGCAGAAATGGGAACGGGTACCTGTCAAAACTAATTACCTGTTGCCCCCCCCCCCCCCCAAAAAAAAATGATATGTCAAATATGGTAGAGGTGGGGGGAGGAGGAGTTGAAGCGGAACTTCCCCTTTGGGGTGAAGATCTACTTTAAAAACAACGTTATTAGCTTTAATTTTTTTAGTCAAGTCCATCTAAATCTGCTAGTGCATCTAACACCAACATCTCCAGACAATGCTGCTGTCCAAGGGTGTCTCCACTGCTCCTCTATAGATAGAGGAACCAGCCTAAGACAGGAAGTGTTACTGGCCAGATCAACAGTTGACTAAACAAAAGAAAAAAAGTCATAAAAACAGAAAACAGCCACTACATCTAATGCCCCCTACACACGGTCGGATTTTCCGATGGAAAATGTGTGATAGGATCTTGTTGTCGAAAAATCCGACCGTGTGTGGGCTCCATCACACATTTTCCATCGGAATTTTCGACACACAAAGTTTGAGAGCTTGCTATAAAATTTTCCGACAACAAAATCCGTTGTCGGAATTTCCGATCGTGTGTACACAAATCCGACGCACAAAGTGCCACGCATGCTCAGATTAAATAAAGAGATGAAAGCTATTGGCTACTGCCCCGTTTATAGTCCCGACGTACGTGTTTTACGTCACCGCGTTTAGAACGATCGGATTTTCCCACAACTTTGTGTGACCGTGTGTATGCAAGACAAGTTTGAGCCAACATCCGTCGGAAAAAATCCTAGGATTTTGTTGTCGGAATGTCCGATCAATGTCCGACCGTGTGTACAGGGCATTAGAATTGGTGTGTAACCAATTGGCTAGAGACAGAGAGTGATTTAGGACGCTGTGGTGCAGTGCTTTCTGCGTCTCCACTGGACTTCACCAGGGGAGCTGACAAGCAGAAGGAGCTCAAAAGATTTGATGGTTGGCAGCACTGAATCATGGGAGATGTTTGGGAAAGAAACTGTACTACGGCAGTTAATAGACGATTGGACTACAATTCCCAATATGAGACAGGTATAAAAAGACAGAAAGAGCTGTATTTTCACAGACTGAATATGGAGAAATTTGCTGTGAGGAAACTAAGGTGTAACCATTGCTGCTCCTGTGTGCACATCAACCACAAGACTGCGGCTTTGTGCTAAGGCTCAGAGTCACTCCAGGCAGATCGAGAAGTGAGCTGACATTCATTTGAATAGTGTAAGGGTCAATTCTGCTTAGATGTTTGGACAACCAGGGAGAATCTGTGTCGGAGCCCCGGCAGCACTCAATGCATACAACACAAGAGTCATTTCAAAGAATGCTTGCTTTAATGGCAGCGTGAGTTGAGTTTTTATACAAGATAAGGACAAGAAAGTTGCTCAACTTAAAGAACTTAAAGTTCATCACATGAGATATAACATCTCAGACATAATTTTAATTAGTAATGCTGACGGTTGATTTTGTCTGAAAACGTCATTTCAAAACCAGTTCTTACCGGAACCCACTTAACCTGTGACCATTGGGACAAACAAGACCCTAAAACAAAGAAATTCGTATGTCAGCTATTTTAATGTTTTAGTCATGTTAACTCTTTTTCACCCTTCAAATAGCGGGACCCATGTTGCTGTATCGCTGGTACTGGTGAGAGGACACAGCTGTCATTAACCTGTACCTGTTGCTGCTAGCAGGAACTGAGCTCATAGGGACTGGCCATCCAGCTAGCAGCATTATTTACTGCATGCAGACTTTACTGGGACTACTCATGTGCACCATTGTAAAGGCTGGGCCCCAACGCTAGCCAGCTAAAAAACTAGGTCTAAAGACTGTTCACTCCGTTTGCTGCTTCACAAGAACTTCCCTATTGTTTTTAGTAAGAGGTACCTCTTTAGGAAGTTTTAAATTTCACCACTGCCGTTCATATAGAGTGCACCCTAAAGATGATATAGTCCACTGTTTATAGAGGAGGTATCGCATTATTCATTATCATTGCTGTTACTGTTTTCTAATGCCATTACCCATTGCTGATTTTGTGGATTACCAGGTTTATTCTAAGTTAGGTGCATAGCTATCTATGCTGCTATGGCCTATGATGGTTTTAAGAGTAGCTCACTGCTGACTTGCAGAGGCAAAAGGGGACAGGCTTAACTAAAGTCATCCTGGGTATATCTGCATGCTACAGCTTTACAATACTTTTCACCTGTAATTTCCTTAATATATGTGGGCTTCATGACACTCCACTATAGAAATCTTTATTTTATGGTTCTTGACTGGAAAGGCTTCAACTCAAACAAGTAACAAGAGCAATATACCATTCAATGTTTATTTTTATCACAAAGGTGCACTTAAGGAAGGATATAATTGCCCATATAGTATTAGTCTCAGTTCAGTTAGAGCAAATTAAACCAATTGCCATGATTCACATGAACTGGAGAGTGAAATACCTTTTACTTTTTTTTTTTTTTAGCTGAAAGGGCTTTGATGCTGTATTGGCAAAATCAGCAGTAGCTTAATTTAAAGGAAACCTGTTACAAGAGAAATATGGCCCACTGCCTTCTCAGAATGATGTTAGTTGCATACCTATTATTATCATTCTCTGGCTTCACTGCTGTCTGAGTCAGTGACCTAGAACACCAAATCAATGAAGCCAGCTCAATTGATCTACTACCTACCAACTATCTGAAATCAGAGGATCCAGATTACAGGCATTCAGCATTTTTAGAGGAAGACCAACCTTTGCTATGCAATGCTACATAAACACAAAGTTTTTTTCGTTCAACCCAGTGGTCTAAACGAAAAAAACATAAAACCTGATAGGTTACTAACTAAGCTAAATTAGTGCGGCGATCCCCCCCGCTAAGCTATTGTCAGAAACCATGAAATCAGAAGTACAGTTAAATCACACTAGTTTAATAATAAAAGTAAATAGAACAAACGTAGTCAAAACATAGCCAATAATTTGGTAACCGGAACGGATAGTCAGCCAAGCCAGAAGGTCAAGGATCAGTGTAGTGAAACAACAAGAAGGATCTGGAGCCAGAAGGGATGTCACCCAAGCAAATCTTTAAACGGGAACCTAGGAGATAGTCTCTGTGATGTTGACCAAAGTGAAGGCAGAGATCCTCTGGGCTAGACGGCTTAAGTAGGCAGGACTGACGAGCAGGATATCCTCAACAGCTGAGTAACTGTGGAGAGAAAAGAGCTGGCAATTAGGCGACAGCTGAGCGGCCAGCTCAGAGAAGGAAGGGCTGAGCCCAGCACTGACTAGCTATTGTGTTCTGCCCCCCCCCCCCCGGCCGAAACACACTGATTAGCCATTGGCTGCCAGTGCTGATCGGAGGCTGGTTCTCCAGCATGCTCATTCGACAGAAGTCTAGACCGGCTCCTGCTGGACAGGCTGCTGTACACAATGGCTGAATGTCGCCAAGTTTCTGTTAAACCAGGCGATACCGGCCAATATTCAACACATGTGTACCAGCCCTTACTCTCCTGACCAGATTCCTTTAAGGAAACTAATTTCTTAGACAAAATCAATAATGTTCTTCAATATTATATGAGTTTGTTATACTGTATTATTTGTTAATAAACATATTTGGTAAAAATATATGCCTGCATGTGTCAAGTTCCTCCACCCCAAACTTTCTCATCAATGTCTTTATGGACCTTGTTTTGTGCGCTGGTGCTCAGTCATGTTGGAACAGAAAGGGGCCATCCCCAAACTGTTCCCACAAAATTGGGAGTATGAATTTGTCCAAAATGTCTTGATATGTTAACGCCTTAAGAGTTTATTTCACCGGAACTAAGGGGCCAAGCCCAACCCCTGAAAAACAACCCCACACCATAATCCCCCCTCCACCAAATGATTTGGACCAGTGCACAAAGCAAGGTCCATAAAGATATGAATGAGCGAGTTTGGGATGGAAGAACTTGATTGGCCTGCACAGAGTCCTGACCTCAACCTGATAGAACAAATTTGGGATGAATTAGAGTGAAGACTGTGAGCCAGGCCTTCTCGTCCACATCAGTGCCTGACCTCACAAATGTGCTTCTGGATGAATGGTCAAACATTCCCATAGACACACTCCTAAACCTTGTGGACAGCCTTCCCAGAAGAGTTGAAGCTGTTATAGCTGCAAAGGGTGGGCCAACTCAATATTGAACTCTATGGACTAAGACTGGGATGCCATTAAAGGTCATGTGCGTGTAAAGTCAGGCGTCACAATACTTTTGACAATATATTATATATACACTGTGTGTGTGTATATATATATATATATATATATATATATATATATACTGTATGTACACTGTACGTATATATAAAGTGTATGTAGGTGGACAGCACCAGCTGGAGCAGAATCCCATTCTATGCACCTAACATGGTAATCCCTGGAGATCACCAAGATGAACAAAAACAGAGGCGGTGTGGCACATAGAGCTTAGGTTTATTGCTCATTATTATATACATAGTCCAGCAATGTACTTGCTCAGCACGCACTATATAAATCTTTAATTATGGAATTACGCCTACATGCTTGCAAAGGCATGGGTCAAAATTCCTCAGTGCTGGGAAACGCCATATGGGAGATACCGGTATCCCAGTATTGTTTATTGCAGGAAAAAAAAACATGCTGTGAATCAATTAAGCAATATATTTATATAAAATTATTTTTAAACAATGCAAAATTTTCATTGAAATAATATATGAAGTGAATCAAAACCCTAAACATCGTATAGCCTTGTTTAGGAGTCTTCATAGGGTTAACTGATCATTATTATCAGCAGGAAGTATAGATTATTTTGTTGCCATAGAATACACAAAATGTGGCTCATTGCATAGAGCTACCGTATATTCAAGACAGTGAGCAGAGCAAAGATGTACTGTACCCCCAGGCAAGATGAATAAATATCAGAATTATAATATAAATGCATGCTTGAAATGTACAAAAAGAAACCAAAAAAGATAAGGAAATGCATGAATTAACAGTTCCACTAGCTGATATTTTCAGTTTTCCCAAAAAGTAATGTATATATTACAAATGCAAAATCTTAAATATAAAGCTGAATAATACAGTGCAATGTGTAATCATAGTCTGTGGACCCAAACAATTTTTAGTAATTAAGTTGCCAACAATTAGTTGTAATCAGAATAAAGAAGTAACCCTAAGTGCATGAATTTAGTTTGGTAAAGCACTGTGTATGATATATAGTTGCCATTTTCTAAAAATAATAACTTATTTTTCATCCTTTATTGCATCTCTTTGCAGCCACTTCTTGTCTACATGGATGCACCCTAGTAACAGCTGCATGGCATGTCTCAGGATATATTTTTTTATGATGACAGCTGTGGACCATACCTGTGACAGGTCAGTGGAAGTGGCCATGACAGGGGGTGACAATTACTTAGTAATTAAAGCTGATTTCTGATTGGTTGCCAGGAGTTTGATGGCAATCATTACAATATGTGGGTAACTGCAATTGTAGCAATATAAGGGCAACAAATGTTGACAGCACCCTTAGGAATGATAGCAATACAATGGCAAAAAATGTTGGCAACACTTTGACATTCATATCAATCCTTGGGTAACAGACAAGGGCAACACATTGGCAATCATAACAATCCTTGGGTAACACACATGGGCAACACCCTGACAATCATAGCAATCCTTTTGTAACACACATGGGCAACACACTGGCAATCATAGCAATCCTTGGGTAACAGACATTGGCATCACATTGGCAATCATAGCATTCATTGAGTAACAGACAAAGGCAGCACACTGGCAATCACAACAATCCTTGAGTAACATACATGGGCAACACCCTGACAATCATAGCAATCCTTTTGTCACACATGGGCAACACACTGGCAATCATAGCAATCCTTGGGTAACACACATGGGCAACACCCAGGCAATCATAGCAATCCTTTTGTAACACACATGGGCAACACACTGGCAATCATAGCAATCCTTGGGTAACAGACATTGGCATCACATTGGCAATCATATCATTCATTGAGTAACAGACAAAGGCAGCACACTGGCAATCATAACAATCCTTGGGTAACATACATGGGCAACACCCTAACAATCATAGCAATCCTTTTGTCACACATGGGCAACACACTGGCAATCATAGCAATCCTTGGGTAACACACATGGGCAACACCCAGGCAATCATAGCAATCCTTTTGTAACACACATGGGCAACACACTGGCAATCATAGCAATCCTTGGGTAACAGACATTGGCATCACATTGGCAATCATATCATTCATTGAGTAACAGACAAAGGCAGCACACTGGCAATCATAACAATCCTTGGGTAACATACATGGGCAACACCCTGACAATCATAGCAATCCTTTTGTAAAAACATGGGCAACACACTGTAAATTATAGCAATCCTTGGGTAACACACATGGGCAACACCCTGGCAATCATAGCAATCCTTTTGTAACACACACGAGCACCACACTGGCAATCATAGCAATACTTGGGTAACAGACATTGGCATCACACTGGCAATCATAGCATTCCTTGAGTAACAGACAAAGGCAACACACTGGCAATCACAGCAATCCTTAGGTAACACACATGGGCAACACCCTGGCAATCATAGCAATCCTTTTGCAACACACTGGCAATCCTAGCAATCCTTGAGTAACATACATGGGCAACACACTGGCAATCATAGCAATCCTTGAGTAACATACATGGGCAACAGACTGGCAATCATAACAATCCTTGGGTAACAGATAAGGGCAACACACTAGCAATCACAGCAATTCTTGGGTAACAGACATTGGCGACACACTGGCAATCATAGCAACCCTTGGGCAATAAGCAATAAAAAATGGGTGATCACTGTAACCCAGTCTGCCTCCCTCCACACTTAACGACATATTAATGAATACAGATCTGCATTAATTTGTGTCTTTTTATAAACTCAAAGTTAAAGAACTTCACCCCCCCCCCCATGTTATCCTTTTTTTCTTTCCCCTTTTACCTGGTTTTCTTTATTATCTTCAAAATACATACTCACATGTCCAGCAAATTCAGCGTGGTCTTGCTTTAATCTGCCAAAGGCCGCCGTATGCTGGATTCCGTGCTGCCATTTTCTCCACTGATGTCGGCTGTCTCTTCTAGGTCCTAGCAGCCAACTCTCCGATGATGTGCCAGTGACACCTGGGATATGTGATGTGGGTATGCCCAGCAGGCTTCAGCTAGAGAGGGAGGGGACGTAATTCTTGCCTAGTTGAGAAAAGCACAGGCTGTGCTCTCCAAAAAAAAAGGTATTTCTCCCTAAAAAACAAAAAAATGCATGTGTGATCCCCTGCTAATGCATAAAAACACACCATATTGTATTCAGAAACCTTGTCTTATCTATTCATTTTGACTGAATATGTACAACATATTGAAGGTGCGTGTCTTGCGCATATCAATACTATTAAAAACTAATTTGGATTTAAAAAAAAAAAAACACCATATTTCATAAGCTAACACTCAAAACAGCATGTATTTCATAACTCTTTCAATGTACTTACTTTAGTAGTGTTGGCATGCATTTCTATGTATTTCTTGATTTTCATACGTGTGTCATTTCATGCCTTTCACAAAAGGCCATTGGACCATAAATGCACAAATCTGCTTTTTTGCATTTGTTTGTATTATATTACAATCATATTTTACATAGACAGAATCCATTCCTAGCCTATTGTTTACATGGTAGCAGAGTTGGCAGTGGAAATAACATATAATAAATATTCTCAATCTTGTCTCTTCACTCGGCTCCTGAGTCCATCGATTAGCCAGCTGCATTAGCACTGATCCGACTCTTATCTGCCTGGGCACACTTCATAAAGTGATAGGAGGGATGATTCTCGCTGGAGGATGCTGACATTAGTCTGCTTGTATATCATTGCAAACCCAGAAGCAGAAAAGAACTGTTTTTTAAAACCCAACTCCAGGAATTAGACAAAATCTACCCTTAGGTCTGGTTCACACCTATGCAGGTTACATACCGTAGTTACATAGTAGGCAAGGTTAAAAAAAGACACAAGTCCATCAAGTCCAACCTATGTGTGTGATTTTCTGTCAATATTACATTTTAAATCCCTGTATGTTGTGATCGTTCAGGTGCTTATCTAATAGTTTTTAGAAATTATCGATGCTCCCCGCTGAAACCACCGCTTGTGGAAGGGAATGTCACATCCTAACCGCTCTTATGCCTCGTACACACGAGCGGAATTTCCGTCAAAAAAAGTGTGATGGGAGCTTTTGGTCAGACTTTCCGACCGTGTGTGTGCTCCATCCAACTTTCTCTGTCTGAATTTCTGCCAGCAAAAGATTGAGAGCTGGTTCTCTATTTTTTCAACGGAAAAAGTTCTTGACGGAAATTCTGTTTGTCTGTACGCAATTCCGACGCGCAAAAAAACAGGCATGTTCGGAAACGATTAGACGCATGCTCGGAAGCATTGAACTTCATTTTCTCAGGTCGTCGTAGTGTTGTATGTCACCGCGTTCTTGATGGTTGAAAGTTCAGAGAACGGGGCGCTCGTGAGCAGCGAACGAAGATGGCCGCATCCTAACCTCGCTCCTCTCCGCCCGGACACATCGGCCTCGAAATACCGCAAGTAAGAGGATATCCCCGTCCCCCGATATCACCCGCTGAGTCCCGCTGCTGCCGAGCATCCAGTGGAGCGAACGGCAATGCTCACGCGAGCATCCAGCTCCAGATCTGCGGACCGCACGCTGCCTGGGGCCTCCCCGCCGGACGCCATGTTTGAAGCCCCGGCCTCAAGTCCGGACCCCTTCTCGCAGCTCTCATCTGAGGACCCTGAACGGTCTCCCGCTGTCAGCGGGGACCCACTCCAACAGTCATCATTGCGGGATGCTGATCTCCTCTCCCGTTTTAAGATTATGCTGCAGGCAGAGCTCTCTACAGCCACCACCAAGCTGGCTACTCACCTCACTAAAGAGATCAGGGAGCTTGGCTCCCGCACCAATGATCTGGAAGACAAGATGGATGCCGCTGCCACTGTCCTGGAAAACCACGAGCAGGACATCTCTGACATTAGGAAAGAACTGGATGTAGCCCTACTACGCCTAGAGGATTTTGAGAACAGGGCCCGCAGGGGTAACCTGCGCTTGAGGGGCATCCCCGAAACGGTCATGGATCTCACTTCCACTGTCACGGCCCTGTTCCAGGAGCTTGTCCCAGCCATCCCAATTGACAGGCTGGAATTCGACCGCATCCACCGGTCACTTGGCCCCAAGAAATCAGAGGGACCACCCCGTGACATCATTATAAAGTTCACCTACTACCGCACCAAGGAAACCCTCCTCCGCGCGGCCCGGGACAAGTCCAATCTCACGTTCCAGGGATACCACTACCAAATTTTTGCGGACCTCTCCCAATCCACGATCGTGAAAAGGAGACAGATGAAGCCCTATACCTCAGCTCTCCAGTCCCACCAAATTCGGTACCGCTGGGGCTTCCCCTTCAAGCTCTCCTTCTCGTATAATGGTCGCAGCCACACGCTGACCTCGCCAGACGAAGCACAGTCCGTCCTGGACTCTCTCCAACTACTACCATCTGGTAAAAGCACCCGAAGCCCAACTGGATCAACTTCCCCTCGGCCCTCTACTAACCTCCCGGGTCGCACATGGGAAAAGGTCAGGGGGCCAAGACGCTCTCCCCCCCCCGCTCCGACCATGGCAGGCTCCCAACGCTCTGACCCAGGATGACCTCTGAAACCATGAATCTTGTCTCCCCCTTTGGTCCCCCGGACCTTTTTGTATTTTACCAACCATCTTCCGTAAGTGATGGTTGGTCCGTACCCCCCCTTGTTATTGGCCTTTGATTTACCCCGTTCACATACGCCCAATGATGGTCAAGCTTGGATTGGGTTATGTGCCCTCCTCCCCGTCACCTGCCTGCCTCGACTCAATTTGGTAGGGAGGACCCTGATACCTCCCTCTCTTCATCCTTGTTCATGACTACCCTCTCCCCCTTTTATATACTTACTGGAACTCCCTGAGCTTTCCCATTTGCTATTGCACCCTGTCAGATTTAATTGTGTTGCTCCGGGACTTTCCGAATGCATTGGCATACTCTAAGTTGTGCAGCACCTGACTCTTATTGCCACTCACCACCCGGATTACCTCCTCAAGACCTCCACTCTGGACTTCCGGGCCGTCTTACCATCAAACGCTCCATCGCACCTGAAACCCCATGATTTTGTTTTTTTTTTTTTTTTTTTTTTTGAATTACAGGATTCTTCCCTGTCCTCTTAAGCAGATGGTCTTGTAGATACCTGGGAGCCCATCCTGCTCCTTCCCCCCTGCTTCCCTTCCACCCTTCCACCATCCCTCTTTCCCTTTTCCTCCTCCCACCCTTCACTCCCCTCTTCCCCCCTCCCTTTTTTCCCTCCCCCTCCCCCTTTCCCTTCTCTCCCTCCCTCCCCCTTCCTTCCCCCTCCCCCTCCCCTCCCCACCCCCCCTTTTTTTTTTTTTTCCCTTCCCTCCCTTTCCTTCCTTCCCCACCTTTCCCTCCCTCCCTTTCCTCTCCCCCCCCTCCCTTTCCTCTCCCCCCCGCTTTCCCTTCCCCTGTCTCTTGAGGTCCTGTCCCTCCCTCCCTGCCTCCTGTATGCTCTTGCCTGAGCTATAACCGGCAATGTTTCTGCCCTCTACCTCATCGGGGGTCTCCGGGGGCCCGTTCCCCGCCAGCGATGGTGGCTGGGGGTCGGCCCCGGGGGACTTCTAGATGGACCCTATAGCAGAGCCCCCTGGCCGGATGGCTGGGGATTAGCCTGACTGCATGAGGTACCTCACAATTGTTATTTACAAGTTATGTTTAATACTGTTTCTGGACAGTTCTGAAGTATTTGTTTATTAAGTGCATGGTCCCTGTGACTCATCCCCAGGTGGATAATTAATGTCCAGCCTCTAATACTAGTTTGGTTGGGCTCTCTGGGAGCCCGCCTCCTGGTGACGTTTGGGCCTGGGGGCGGGCTCCGGGAGACCCCGTTAGACTTTAGACCCGACATCCCGGGCTGGATGATTGAGGTCTGGTCCCATTATATGACCCGAATCACAGAAGTTGCCTACTTCAATTGTGCTCTTTAATGGAATGTAACAAGTTTATGTTTAAAGTTTGACTGGTAATCCTTTATTGTAGCTTATTCTCGGATTGACAAAAATTTTCTTTAGTTTACTCAGCCGGTGACTCCCCCCTCTTTTCCCGGTACCCCCCTCTTCTTGCTAAACTTTAAGCCATCCAGACCTAAAATGGCCATGTGTCCGGCGGTCGAGCCCCCCCGCCTTACACGCCTTGCCGAAGACGTGGTCCACGCCCATCGTGGCGTACTTAGTACGTTTGTACTGTTTTCGTGTTCTTTTTGTGTTTTTTTTTTCTTCCCCTTGTCTTGTCTCTTGTCTCTTGTCCTACATGTTTCTTTGTCTTTCTCTTTTCTTCTTCCCTCAGGCTGGAAACCCACAAAAGTTGTTGACCAGGATCCCTACCGACCTTAACTGCAACTGCTGGACATCATCACGTGAGCTAACCTTCATCTCCTCACTATGACCCAACCCCCGCTGAAGTTTTATTCCCATAATATCCATGGATTTAATTCACCAGCAAAACGTTCCAAAGTATTTCATCACCTAAAATCTAGTTGCGTAGACGTAGTGTGCTTGCAAGAGACCAGGTTTTCCTCCTCTTCTGCCCCAAAATATGTTTCCTCTCACTTCCCTACATTTTTTCAGGCTTCTGCCCCCGAAAAGCAGAGGGGGGTTCTCATAGCCTTTAGACGCAATCTTCTATTTTCATGCTCCAAAGAGATAGCGGATCCAACCGGTAGATACCTGCTACTCCAGGGCACATTAAATGGCCAGAATGTAACACTAGTTGGGTACTATGCCCCCAACCGCTTCCAACATAAATTCTTCTCCCACCTTCTCAAGGTCGTTTCCCAACATAGCTCTGGGACCCTCATTTTGATGGGTGACACAAACGTAGCTCTAGATTCCTCGGTAGACAGGAAATACTCGTCTGGTTCCTCCCCCTCCCATGATTCGGTCGTGGAGGAACAGATGAGATCTCTTTTACAATCCCATGGCCTGGTGGATGCCTGGCGGGAGCTCCATCCCCGCGATCGCGACTTCACCTACTATTCTAGCCCGCATGATAGCTTTTGTAGGATCGACCACGTTTTTGTTCCTCTACGCCACATCTCTAATATCCACAAAATTACGATCCCCCCTTCCGTGTGGTCAGATCATGATTCCATTGTTTTCTCATTTACCTTCTCAGGTCTGACGCGCCCTACTTTCCAATGGCGACTGAATGACTCACTCCTTACAACACAAGATGCCCTTCTTGAGATCCAGACACGACTCCAAACCTTCTTTAAAGAAAATGTAGGCTCCGTGTCCTCGCCCATCTCTCTTTGGGAGGCCCACAAGGCTACCATGAGAGGCCACTGCATTCAACTGGCATCCATCCGCAAACGCCATAAAGAAAAGCGGACCCGGGAACTTACAGTTCTTTTGGCCTCCGCAGATGCGGAATGGAAATCCCACCCCTCGCTAGCAAACAGGAAAGCTAGGGATACCCTAGCTGCCGAATTAGACTTGTTGGCCTCCGACCAAGCCGAAAAGGCCTTGCGGTGGACTAAACATAAATTTTATTCCTGCGCAAATAAACCGGGCGCAATGTTGGCTAAAAAACTCAACGCTACCTCTCGCAGCCATAAGCCAATCCGCCTTCGTGCTGCCAACGGAGACCTCACTTCGGATCCGAGCAAAGTCACTGCGGCCCTGGCAGACTTTTTAGCCTCGCTTTATAGCAAACCTTCCCCCTTCCCTCTCAATATCGCGGACGACTTCTTCCGTGACCTTCATCTACCGCCTCTCTCCTCAACAGCCTGTGCGACTCTAAACGCTGACATTACTGAACTGGAGGTAGCTTAGGCCATCAAGGGTATTCGTGTTTCAAAGGCCCCGGGCCCAGATGGCTTCACCGGACTATATTATCGCAAACTCTCTCCCCTCTTGCTCCCCCACCTGACGGCCTACTTTAATAGCATGAAACAAGGTGCGCTGCCCTCCTCGGACTCTTTGCGAGCTCATATCTCCATGATTCCTAAGACCACTGAGGAGGCTCACGAACCCCAGGCGTTTCGCCCAATTTCCCTATTAAATGAAGATGTGAAACTTTTGGGGAAAATCCTGTGCTTTCGCATTAACAAATATTTGCGCTCCTTGGTTCACAGAGACCAGGTGGGCTTCATACCTGGCCGTCAGACGGGGGACAATGTCCGGAAGGTTGTCCACTTAATCACCCTACTACAACAACGCAAAATCCCAGGCTTTCTCCTCTCTCTTGACATATATAAAGCTTTCGATACCCTCTCATGGGACTATCTACGCTACGTACTACAACGTTGGGGCTTTGGCGACTCAATTCTGTCATGGCTGTCGGCCCTTTATTCCACCCCCTCTGCCTCAGTACGTTATGCTGGTTGCCTCTCACCCTCTTTCCCTATCTCTAGGGGAACGAGGCAGGGCTGCCCTCTATCCCCAGTCCTTTTTGTTCTTGCCCTCGAGCCGCTAGCTATTGCCCTTAGGGCAGACCCTAATATCACGGGCATCCCTTATGCAGGTGACAACTATAAATTGAATATGTTCGCTGATGATGCCCTCTTGACCCTCGCCAATCCCATCACCACCCTACCAAATCTCCAGGCCCTTCTCACACGCTTTTCAACCATCTCCGGCCTCCGTATTAACCCACACAAAACTACCGCCCTGAATGTAACTCTCCCAGACCCCCTAATCTTACACCTCCAATCTTCCTTTCCTTACCGCTGGGCAAGCTCTTCCCTAGACTATCTGGGCGTCAAGCTGACCCCCTCTTACGCTTCCCTTTTCTCCGCCAACTACTACCCACTCTTACGTACAACTACTACTCTCATGTCATCTTGGCAATTCCCCTCCTTATCCTGGATCGGACGGATCCATGCGGTCAAGATGACCATCCTTCCGAAGATTCTTTATTTCTTCCGAACCCTTCCTGTCCAGGTCCCTGCCTTCTATCTGAGGCTGCTTCAGAACAGACTTCTTGCCTTTATCTGGGCACATAAACGCCCCAGGGTTTCCCGCTCTACGCTCTATGCTCATAGGTTACAGGGTGGGCTAGGAGTTCCGAACGTTGCAAAATATTACCAAGCAGCCCAAATTTCCCAACTCTCCATGCTCCACGCCACTTCTGATATCCCCTTATGGGTTCTCCTGGAGGTACCCAATTGCGCGCCTGTCCCCATCTCCGCACTATTGTGGCTACCCCCTAAAATGCGACCGCCTTCTGCCAGCCCCCTTATGATACACAGTCTGAAATTATGGGACTCGATACGATACTCGGGCAAGCTTATGTCCCCATTTTTGCCACTGCTTCCCCTCTTGAATAACCCTATGTTTCCACCTGGCCTAGAACAACCCCACATTTTCTCATGGTGGCCCACCCATGGGTTTTCCCTGGTTCGCCACTTCCTCCATACCCGCACCTTTCCCACGTGGTCCTCATTTCGAGAGACCCATGAAGCTCCACCTGCCGAACTTTTCCGCTATATCCAACTACGACATTGGATAACCTCCCTTCGATGCCTGGGCTCCTTTCCATACCAAATGACTGCCTTTGAACACTCCTGCCAACATTGCCCAGGTGCTCGTGGCATCATTTCCATGATATACTCCTTACTAACTGCCGGCAACAATTCCACTTCCCTTTCCTACACGCTCAAATGGGAACGCGACCTATCCCCCATAGATCTCGCAGATTGGAGTAAGGCCTGGTCCAGCATAGCAAAATGCTCCTTTAACACTGCCACGTTGGAGGCGGCCTATAAGGTCCTCCTGCGCTGGTATTGGGTTCCAGCCCGTATCGCCAAATCAAACCCATCATACAACGACAGATGCTTTAGGGGTTGCGGTCAACGAGGAGATGAACTGCACACGTGGTGGTCCTGCCCCCGTCTTATAGGCTTCTGGTCAAGGGTCTTTGGTCTACTCTCCTCCCTATTTCATGCTCCCTTTCGCAAAGACCCCAAATTTGCATTACTCCATTGCCCGCTCCCGGGCCTCTTTTCTCATCAACAAAAACTAGCTACATACTTATTCATTGCCGCTAAACGAACAATAGCGAGGGCTTGGAAAAAACCCTCGGTCTCATTCGCAGAGGTGAAGAATTCCTTGACGACCCTCATGATTCACGAAAAAATGTCCAGCATCCTCCACGACTCCCATGCTAAATTCCTTAAGGTATGGGCCCCGTGGTGGTCCTACACACTCCCCAATCTAAATCCGACTAGTCTAGGTCTGTAGGTCCAACTTGTACTAGCCTCCAGCCTGAGGGACCTCTTTTGTCCCCTCTCTTCCTCTCTTTTTCTGGGCCTCTCGCCCGCCGCTCTCTGTTCTACTCATATATCTCCTCCTCCTTCCCCCTCTGTTGATGTACATGTGTTCTTTTTCTCCACTCTTCCCCTCCCCCCCTTTTTTTTTTCTCTCTTCTCTCTTCCTTCCTCCCTTCTCATGCTTGTTTGTCTCCCCCTACCCTGTCTTGCGGACAACTCCGCTCGTTTTTGTCCGCCTTAGCCCCTGGGCCTTACGGCTTGGGCATAGCGCACTGACCGCCGGCCCTGGCTGACGGGTCAATGTCAGATTGATATAATGTACTTTAAAAAATGTTCATTATGTGCTTTTATGTAAACCTCCTTATGTTTCTGTACATATCCCCTGCGTGGGAACTCATTATCAGGGGGTTTTTCCCCCTTTTTTTTATATTTCAATAAAAAACATTGTACCAGAAAGTTCAGAGAACTTTTGTGTGACCGTGTGTATGCAAGGCAAGCTTGAGCGGAATCCCGTTGGAAAAAACATCCAAGATTTTTCCAACGGAAATTCAGCTTGTGTGTATGGGGCATTACAGTAAAAAACCCTCTATGCAGTTTAAGGTTAACCCGCTTTTCTTCTAGTTTTAGTGAATGGCCGCGTGTTTTATTAAATTCCCTTTTGCTGGAAAAGTTTTATCCCTAGTGTGGGGTCACCAGTATGGTATTTGTACATCAAAATCATATCCCCTCAAGCGTCTCCTCTTCAGAGAGAACAAGTTCAGTGCTCATAACCTTCCCTCATAACTAATATCCTCCAGACTCTTTATTAGCTTGGTTGCCCTTCTCTGGACTCTCTCCAGGTCCAGGACATCCTTCCTGAGGACTGGTGCCCAGAACTGGACAGCATAATCCAGGTGCGGCCATACCAGAGTCTTGTAGAGTGGGAGAATTATCCTTTTATCTCTGGAGTTAATCCACTTTTTAATGCATGCCAATATTCTGTTTGCTTTGCTTGCAGAAGCTTGGCATTGCTTGCCATTGCTGAGCCTGTCATCTACTAGGACCCCTAGGTCCTTTTTCATCCTAGATTCCTCCAGAGGCTCTCACCCTAGTGAGTAGATTAAATTCATATTTTTGCCACCCAAATGCATTATTTTACATTTTTCTACATGAAACCTTATTTGCCATGTAGGTGCCCACCCCATTAATTTGTTCAGATTTTCTTGCAAGGTTTCCTAATCCTGTGGAGAAGTTATTGCCCTGCTTAGCTTAGTATCATCCGCAAATACCCAGATTGAGCTGTTTATCCCATCCTCCAGGTCATTTATGAATAAATTAAATAGGATTGGTTCCAGGACAGAACCCTGGGGGACCCCACTTTCCACCCCGGACCATTCCGAGTACTCCCCATTTCAGAAACCATGAATCAGACTGAGACAGAACTACAATTAAATCACACTTGTTTAATAATAAAGGTAAAGTAAACGTAGTCAAAACATAGCCAGAGTTCAGAAACCGGAACGAATAGTCAGACAAGCCAAAACAGGGAGCCAGAGAACAGCATAGTAGAACAGCAAGCAGGATCTGGATCCAGAAGGAATGTCAACCAAGCAAGTCTTTAACAGGAACACAGGAGAGCGTCTCTAGAGATGTGACCAAGGCAAAGGCAGAGATCATCTGGACTGGACAGCTTAAGTAGGCAGGACTGATGAACAAGATATCATCAACAGGTGATTCACTGTGGAGAGATAGGAGCTGGCAATTAGCCGACACCTGAGTGGCCAGCTCAGAGAAGGAAGGGATGAGCCCAGCCCTGACACTACCCTCTTAACTTGCCCCTGTAGCCAGTTTTCAATCCATGTACTCACCCTATGGTCCATGCCAACGGACCTTACTTTGTACAGTAAATGTTTATGGGGAACGGTGTCAAATGCTTTTGCAAAATCCAGATACACCACGTCTACTGGCCTTTATCTAGATGGCAGCTCACCTCCTCATAGAAGGTTAATAGATTGGTTTGGCAAGAACGATTCTTCATGAATCCATGCTGATTACTGCTAAAGATACTGTTGTCATTACTAAAATCTTGTATATAGTCCCTTATTATCTGCTTCAAGAGCTTGCATACAATTGATGTTAGGCTAACTGGTCTGTAATTCCCAGGGATGTATTTTGGGCCTTTTTTAAATATTGGTGCTACATTGGTTTCTCTCCAATCAGCTGGTACCATTCCAGTCAGTAGGTTGCAGTTGATGTATATTCCAAGTGCATTTTGCATTTTTCCCATTTTTAATCTATTGAAGTCTATGGAACCAAAAACACAACAGACCTGCTGGTCCCTGGCCCTTTTCATAAAATGCACAGATATGAATGTGACCCATAGGAAACCATGTTAAATGGATTGTAGTGTGTTTCTGCAAAACCGAATCTGGTATTTATGTTATCCCATAAGTGTGCATGCTTATTCCCAAATTGTAAAGATTTCCAACATATTTAATAACAGATATGACTTCATTTTGATTACAAATTATCAACTAGATAATCCCTAAAGAAAACTGCAAATTTCTAAGAATCTTCCAACACAAGAGTTTGAGGTTGTGGTTGTAAACCCCTACATAGACCCAGTGAAGGGACTATCAGTAGGAGATACACAGAGATGAAACCAAATCATCCTACATAAATTGTATCTGTTGATCTTTTCTTCTCTACATCCATTCAAAGTGCTGAATTTATAAGCTTGTCTGAGAGTTCAGAAAAAACTATACACTCTGCAGTGCTCAGTAAGGAGAGCTCTGAGAGCTGATTGGAGGGAAGCGACACACCCCCTTTACACAGCACACAGGACGAGATCTGAGGCTGTCAATATGCTGGAGGTCCGTCCCCTGTCACCAATTTTCTCTTGGTATCAGGAAAACTTGTCAGAAGTGATTATTGCTGATAGCAGAGGAACAAAGCAGCAGACAGAAATGACACTTAGTGCTTTTAATTGAGACAAGTACACACTATAGAGGGATATGTTTTTCTCACATTTCATGTCTGGTGTTTACAATCACTTTAACACTTCCGGACCAGCCACTGCAGTTTTACTGCGACAGGCTGGCTCCCCTGCGTGAAATCACGTTATTGTACGTTATCTCGTGAGGTCCGGATAGCAAGCGTATTGGGGGTGCCGATGCTCGTGGCCGATGGTCGCGATGACCACCGCCCATGAGCGATCGTGACCAAGAGACACAGAACAGGGACGAGTGTGTGTAAACACACACTTCCCTGTTCTGTTCTGACAGGAGTGACAGATCGTGTGTTCCTATTAGCTAGGAACCACAATTTGTCCCTTCCTGTAGTTAGTCCCTCCCCCTTCAGTTAGAATCACCTCCCAGGGAACACAGTTAACCCCTTCACCGCCCCCTAGAGTTAACCTCTTCCCTGCCAGTGACATTTTTACAGTAATCAATGCATTTGTAATCGCACTGATCGCTGTATTAATGCGAATGGTTCCAAAAATGTGTCAAAATTGTCCGATGTGTCCACCATAATGTCGCAGTCATGATAAAAATCACAGATCACTGCCATTACTAGTAAAAAAAAAAATAATAATAAAAATGCTATAAATCTGTCCCCTATTTTGTAGACGCTATAACTTTTGCTCAGAACAATTAATATACACTTATTGCGATTTTTTTTTACCAAAAATATGTAGAAGAATAGATATCGGCCTAAACTGAGGGAAAAAAATGTTTTTTTATATATTTTTTGGGGATATTTATTATAGCAAAAAGTAAAAAATAATGCTTTTTTTCAAAATTGACGCTCTTTTTTTGTTTATAGCGCAAAAAATAAAAACCGCAAAGGCGATCAAATACCACCAAAAGAAAGCTCTATTTGTGGGAAAAAAGGACGTCAATTTTGTTTGGTTACACTGTCGCACAACCGCGCAATTGTCAGTTAAAGCAACGCAGTGTAGAATCGCAAAATGTGCTCTGGTCAGGAAGGAGGTAAATTCTTCAGTGGCTAAAGTGGTTAAGTGCCACCAGGCCCTATCTGTATAGGGTATATATGTTATCCCATGGGTTTATTACAACAGTCCAAAGTGTTACTGAGAGTCGGACATGACTGAACGGACGCCATTTACCATAGCTTTATCTGTGTAGCTAATGATCACTACTTTTGATAACTGCACTCTAGTGATTTTACTAGTTTGATATTTCCTGTGTGCTCCTACCTTAACTAGCATTTTTATAGGGAAAAAAGAGCAAGCCTTCATTGTAAATATTCCCAACATGTTTAACCACTTGACCTCCAGAGGATGTACCCCCTGAATGACCAGGCCATTTTTTGTGATACGACCCTTCCTTACTTTAACTGACAATAGCGCAGTCATACAACACTGTACCCAAATAAAGAATTTTTCCTACAAATAGAGCTTCCTTTTGGTGGTATTTGATCACCAATGGGTTATTTATTTTTTGCGCTATAAACAAAAAAAGACTGACAATTTTGAAAAAAATCATATATTTTTTTAATTTCTGCTATAAAACATGTCCAATAAATTTTTTTTTAAATCAAATTACTTCATACATTTAGGCCAATATGAATTCTGCTACATAGTTTTGGTAATAAAATCCCAATAAGCGTTCATTGATTGGCCAGTGTGAACGTTATAGCATCTACAAACTATTGTATATATTTATGTAATTTTTTTTATACTAGTAATGGCGGCGATCAGACTTATAGCGGGACTGCAATATTATAGCAGACAATCAGACACTAACTGACACACAAGATCTACCCCCCCCGTCAGAACGGAGATCTGTCTTGTTTACATAAGCAGATCCCTGTTCTGTTCTGTGTTTTACTGACGATCGGCGGGTGCCGGCGGACATCTAGTGTGCGGCACCCGCAGATCGGCTCCTGCTGTGAATAATCACAGCAGACGTGGTTCACTGGCGGTGCGTGCGCCCTCTGATGGTGGAAGTGCAGAATTGAGTACATATAAGTGATTCTGCACAGAAGAGACAGATATATATATATAGATATATCTATATCTATATCTATATCTATATCTATATCTATATCTATATCTATATCTATATCTATAGATATAGATATAGATATAGATATATCTATATCTATATATATAGATATAGATATATCTATATCTATATCTATATATATATATATATTTTTTTTTAAAATAACAAACATGTTATACTTACCTCCACTGTGCAGCTCGTTTTGCACAGAGTGGCCCCGAACCTGGTCTTCTGGGGTCCCTCGGCGGCTGTCTCGGCCCCCCCCCCCGCAAGGACTCAACACCTTCATGTGAGCTCCCTCACTTGGTGTTGAGTGCTTGCGGGCGCGCTCCCGTGATACAGCTGGTGGCCATAGCCGCTCACTGTATCACTTGGCCCCACCCCCGGCACGCTGCGTCATTGGATGTGTTTGGCAGCAGTGCGAGCCAATGGCTGCGCTGCTTTCAATCCATCCACTGTAACCATTCAACGGCCAGGCTGAGCGGCGAAGAGGATGTCGGGGGCGAGCGCAAGACTTTCGAGGGGGCAGGTAAGTAAAACGGGGGGGCTGGGGGGGGGCAGTATTGTCGGATGTTTTTTCACCTTAATGCATTGAATGCATTAAGGTGAAAAAAACGTTTACCTTTACAACCCCTTTAAGTGGTTAACAACTGATACTTCCTTATTGTGATTATAAATCATAAACCAGATTATTGTAAGAAAATCGAAACTGAAAATTTCTAGGCATATTCCAACACAAGAATTTGGGTTTAAATGCCACCAGGCCCTATCTGTATTGGGTATAAGCCTCGGTTCACACTGGGACGACTTGTCAGGCGACCTAGGTCGCCTGACAAGTAGCGTCCCGTTCAGTACAATGGAACCGTTCTAATCGGAGCGATGCAAGTCGCTCCGACTTAGAAAAAGGTTCCTGTATGACTTTGGGGGCGACTTGGGGCGACTTGCATAGACTTCTATACAGAAGTCGTTTTGCAAGTCGCCCGGGCAGTCGTGTGCAGGTCGCCTCGGTGAGGCGACCTGCAAGTCATGCCGCCTCTGGTGTGAACCGAGGCTTAATGTTATCTCATGTGTGAGCAGGTTTCTTCCACCAACCCAAAGCTCATTTGTAAGATAATTGACTTCAACTCAATGATCTTAAATGGAAAAACGTGGAGATAGCTGGCCCATAGAATCGATGAGAGCCAAACATGGCTGAATGAATACCATCATCATCAATAAAGTAAATGCATGTTTGCATGACTGTGATAGAGGCATTAGATAGTAAGCTTCTCAGGTTCAAGCACTGATTGGATTCTAAACAAATATGTTGCATAAAGCTGTAGAATATGTTTGTGCTAAATAAATAAAGAGAATTTTTCTAAAAAGAATTTCACGTTCTTTTTTATTTTTATACCTGAACAGATGCATCTCAAAAAATTTGAAAATCATCTAAAAGTCAATTTATTCAATAATTCAATTCAAAAAGTGAAACTCATATTATATAGATTTATTATACACAGAGTAATAGATTTCAAAATTCAGTATCCCAGAAAATTAGAATATTGTGAAAACGTTTAATATTGTAGACTCATGGCGTGACACTTTAATCAACAAATTAACTCAAAACACCTGTAAAGGTTTCCTGAGCCTTTAAATGGTCTCTCAGTCTGCTTTAGTAGGTTACTCAATCATGGGGTTTCCTCCAGGTACCCCGGGTTTCCTCCCACACTTCAAAGACATGCTGGTAGGTTAATTGGCTTCTGTTCATATACTGTCCAAAATTGGCCTAGTATATGAATTGGGGAGTTGGGGACCTTGGATTGTGGGCTCCTTGAGGCTAGGGACTGATGTGTAAATTTACAGCACTATATGGGTACCTTAAATAAATAATAATATAATAGATGAGCATCTTAATGAGACACAATGTACAGGGATAGGGACAATTGGAGACATGCACACTCACTCAGGATGGACTGGTGTCTTTATTCAACCTTACTAACTATGTAACTATGGGGAAGACTGCTGACTTGACAGTTGTTCAGCAGACAGCTATTGACACCCTTCACAAGGACGGTGAGTCACAAAAGCTCATTGCTAAAGAAGCTGGCTGTTCACAGAGTGCTATATCCAAGCATATTAATGGAAAGTTGAGTGGAAGGAAAAAGTGTGGTAGAAAAAAGTGCACAAGCAACAGGGATAACCAGCCTTGAGAGGATTGTGAAGCAAAGAAAAGAGAAACAAAGGCAATTCAAGAATTTGGGGGAGAGTCACAAGGAGTGGACTACAACTGGTGTCAGTGCTTCAAGAGTCACCACACACAGATGTATCCAGTACATGGGCTACAACTGTCGCATTCCTTGTGTCCACCCACTCCTGAATCAGAGACAATGTCAGAAGCATCTTACCTGGGCTAAGGAGAAATAGGACTGGACTGTTTCTTAGTGGTCCAAAGTCCTCTTTTCGGATGAAAGTAAATTTTGCATTTCATTTGGAAAGTCCCAGAGTCCGGAGGAAGAGTGGAGAGGCACAGAATCCAAGTTGCATGAGGTCCAATGTGAAGTTTCCACAGTCAGTGATGATTTGGGGAGCTATGTCATCTGCTGGTGTTGGTCCACTGTGTTTTATCAAGTCCAAAGTCAGCGCAGCCCTCTACCGTGAAATTCTAGAGCATTTCATGCCTCCCTCTGCTGACCAGCTTTATAGAGATGCTGATTTCATTTTCCAGCAGAACTTGGCACCTGCCCACACTGCCAAAAGTGCCAATACCTGGTTTAATGATCATGATTGGCCAGCAAACTCTTCTGACCTAAACCGCATAGAGAATCTGTGGGGCATTGTCAAGAGAAAAATGAGAGATACCAGACCCAACAAGGCAGACACGCTGAAGGTCGCTATCAAAGCAATCTGGGCTTCCATAACATCTCAGCAAAAGGAGCCCCCAAGTATTGCGTGCATACTATACTGTATATGGACATATTTTTCAGTAAGCCGACATTTCTGTATTAAAAATTCTTTTTTTTTATTGTTCTAATGTAATATTCAAATTTTCTGAGACACTGAATTTTGGGTTTTTACTAGCTGTAAGCCATAATCATCAAAATTAAAAGAAACAAATGCTTGAAATTGACTCTGTGTGTAATTAACTAGTTGAGATCTGTGCTATAGCCGAATGACAGCTACCGCAGGGACCTGCTTTGCCGGGACCACGTCCCTTGATGTTGTCCCGTGCACAAGCAGTCAGCGCGCCCCCTGCAGAGCGCGCGCAGCGCGCTCTGTGATTAGCGAGTATGAGCCTCGCCTGATCACAAATCGGAGTAAGGGGTCGATCCCGACCCCTTACCACATGATCAGCTTTCAGCCAATGACAGCTGATCATGTGATGACAACAGAGCCGATAATCGGCTATTTTTTCTCCTCGCGCTAACAGCGTGAGGAGGAAAAAAAAAAAGCCGATCACCGGTGGCCGTGAGAGGGACATCAGTCCCGATCACGGCAAGCTGTTAAAGATCCTCAGTGCCCCCTGCCAGTGCCACCTAGCAATAGGCAGCAGTGCTGCCTACCAGTGCCCACCAGCGCCACACATCAGTGCCCACAGTGCCACCTATCAGTGCCCACAGTGCCACCCACAAGTGCCCACAATCAGTGCCTCAACAACAATGCTGCACATCAGTGCCACCTATCAGTGCCACCTACCAGTGCCCATAAGTGCCCATCAGTGTCACCCATCAGTGCCGCTCATCAGTGCTGCCCATCAGTGGCCACCTATCAGTGGTACCTATCAGTGCCACCCATCCGTGCCACCCATCAGGGCCCATCAGTGGCCATCAGTGCCGCCTTATCTGTGCCCATCAGTACCGCCTTATCTGTCCCCATCAGTGCCGCCTTATCTGTGCCCATCAGTGCCGCCTTAACTGTGCCTATCAGTGCCATCTTAACTGTGCCTATCCGTGCCCATCAGTGCAGCCTATCAGTGCCCACCAGTGCTGCCTCATCAGCGCATATCAATGAAGTAGAAAAATTACCTGTTTGCAAAATTTTATAACAAACTATGAAACATGATTTTTTTTCTTTCATAAGTTTCCATCTTTTTTTTGTTTAGCAAAAAATAAAAATCCCAGCTGTGATTAAATACCACCAAAAGAAAGCTCTATTTGTGGGAAAAAAATGATAAAAAATGTCATTTGGGTACAGTGTTGTATGACCGCGCAATTGTCATTCAAAGTGCGTCAGCGCTGAAAGCTGTAAATCTGGGCAGGAGGGGGGTTTAAGTGCCCAGTAAGCAAGTGGTTAATCTATATATAACAAATGAGTTTCACTTTTTGTATTCAATTAGTGAAATAAATTAACTTTCTAATGATATTCAATTTTTTTGAGATGTACCTGTAAATGCCAACATTGAATTAAATAAAACTAAATACCAAAATTAGACCAGAATTGCAGTCTCTTCAAACACTACTCTCTACAATAGGTATACCTTTGTTAAAGTATAATGAACAACCAGAAGCCAAGCTCAGTACTTTTATTGTGCAATATACAAAACTGGTAAATATACTGGATATATTAAAACCATGGTGACATGAACATATCCGGTATAAATGTACTATTTCTCCCCCAAAGAAATCATCAGCCACTCTAATACTCAATATACATACAGTATTGCTGGAATGTATGGCTATGTGGCTATATGATATGTGCCACTCCCACTGGTGCAAATATAAATGGATCTCCATAAACGAATCCCATTAAATGAATGAACTTTTTTTAATTTAAATTTAAATTTGTTTTTGTAAACAAGATGGAGCATCAGTTGATGAAATACGGGAAGAGCAGGTCTAATTACCGCCAGGCAGGCTGTAAAGTAATTACAAGCAGTATCCCTGTTATTGTCACAATCTGGTAGCTCAGAGAGAAAAGAGATAAATCTCGGTGTTCTGAGAAATGAAGTCATTTCATTGCACTACATTAATGATATCACTAATCACTGGTTTAAATTAAAAGGTTTGTGGACTATGGCTTCCATTGCCAGACAAATGAACAGTTTGCTGACAGGTCTATTAGATAGAGGCAGTGACCTGGCCTTTCCTTGTATCGGAGTCTGTCCTGGTTTTCATTGTGTCATCTCTCATCTAGTCAGAATGCGCCATCGAGTCCCTGGCTCTCCTCAGTGCCAGGAATGAAATCTTTGCCCATGTCACGGAACAAGGTGAGAGGTGAGCTGATGACTGACTTCTGTCTGCCCGCATCCGCCCCGTCTTCTTATCACTAATGGATCTGAATGAGATCAATGTGTGTGGGGGAGATATACAACAATTTGGAAGAACGCCCGCAGGAACAGCGAATGACATCAGAGAGAAACGTTCTTGCTAACACAATAGAACATGATTAACAAGTGACCTTCTTCATGAGAAGACAAGGACACCAGTCTTTGTTTGGGTCCTTGCACACAGTACTGATGCACGAACGCCGCATCCTCCTGGCAGAAAGTTAATGCGCAAAAAGCACCAGCATGGTCCTTTAGTATGCATGTTTACATGCAGAAAAATCATAGTTCCAAAAGCCAAATTTTCAAAGAACATAATCTACTAATCAAGGGGAGAGATGTTATTTACGTGTGCATGAGCGTAAAAAACTGGCCAGTAACACAATTTTTTTTTTGTTTCATTTTACTAATCTTAACTTGGCACTAGTTTTCTGTTTGTATAGGCTCATGAAGGCAATGGGCTGCATCCAGATCAGTAAAAATACAAACAAACAAAAATATAACTTTTCATGTTTTGAGTCCTTAAAAAGGGGTTCCCATTAAAAAAAAAAAAAAAAAAAAAAATTAAAAGTCAGCAGCTACACATACTGCAGCTGCTGACTTTTAATTGAACACTTACCTGTCCCAGGGTCCAGTGATGTGGGGGATCGAAGCCCCACTCGTCCCCCCCTCCGGTCGGCGGCGCCGGCATTTTAACTGTGGGCGCCCGGCTGTGGCTTTACAGCCAGGCACCCACTGCGGACGCGCGAGCCGCACCGCGCGCCATCACTGGCCCCGCAATCATCTGGGACTGGTCATGTGTCCTAGATGATTGACAACAGGAAGGGTGGAGAGGAGATCTCCCTTCCTGCGCCAAGAGAAGTGATGTCAAGAGCCCAGGCACCAAAGGAGGCAGACTACGAGGGACCCCCTAGCAACAGGCATTTAGAGGTGAGTAAAAAAAAATTTTTTTCTCCAAATGTTTTTTTTTTTAATTTTTTTAAGCACTTTACTAATTTTTTTTTTTTTTTGGGTGGAACTCCACTTTAAGCAGGTTTTGCCAGTAAAGTAATAACCTTTAACAACAGAATTAATTTTCGCTAATATCATATAAACTGAAACCTGATTGGTTGCTGTGGGTAACATCTCTTATTTTTTTGCACTGTTTTTGCTGAGTATGCCCTAAAAATGTCTAAAGGAAGAGCTTATGCTGAGGTCAGGAAAAGAGGGGCTGGACATATGCACGCAATCATAATCCTTGTCTGATGTATGTTTTCGGTATGTGTAGTTCCACTATCTAGAGATCGACTGCCTGCCCATATATGGATTGAAATCCGGCCAGTTGTTGCTGAACTGGCCACATTTCGGTCCATCTATGGCCGGCTTAAGTGTGTTTTATAGAGGGAAAGAGCGGTACTAAGGGGGTTGAGCTGAAATTGGGGGATAGAATTGTACTGGGGGAGGAGAGATGAACTGAGTGGGAACAGCTGTACCAAAGGGGCAGAGATGTACTGGGGTAGGTAGAGCTGTATTGGGTGTATAGAGCTGTACTGAGGGAGATAGCTGTACTGGGGAAAGCCTGTACTGAGGGTGGAAAGCTGTACTGGGGGAGTTGAATATACAGAGGGGTGAGAGCTGTAATGCATGGGGAGAACTGTACTGGGGGAGGGGGGGGGGCTGTACTGAGTGGAAAGATCTATACTATGAAGGTTGGAGGAGAGCTGCACTGAGGGGGCAGAGCTGTACTGATGGGGGGGGGGGGGGCCTGTACTATGGGGGAGAGCTCTACTTGGGGGAGAGCTATACTGGAGGTGGAAGAGCTGTACTGGATAGGAGAGTTGTTATACAAAGATCTAGCGAGCCACAGATGGATTACTGCCTCTGGAATGAGCTCCAATTAGATATAAGCTGCAAACACTAACCACGTTTCATATCGTGTGCATACCAAAGATATATAAATAATTGTGTCTGCGCTGGGAAGTAAATAAAAAATAATAAAAAAGTAAAAAAAGTGTGTGCTAAATAAAGAATATCAATACTACAAAACCTATAAGTGTCAATAATCATAAAAAATCGAATATATACACTAAGCAATAATATGTGCAATCCGCCTCTGAAAGTATGATCAAAGTGCAACATGCAAAAGAGTTAAAAAATATAAAATATAAAGTCCAGGTGCTGGTAGTATAACAATAAGGTGTCCACGTCTAAATTAAAAACCAGTTCATAGGTGGTAAATGTAAAGTGCAGAAATATAGTGTCCATAAAAACTGGTATCCATCATGCTCATCCTTAATGGTGTGCAAAATAAAGCATGCTTCAGTGCTCTCCTGTGACCCCCAATCGTGTATGCGCTCACCTCTGAGCGTGTGACACAGTAACTAAACAGTGTCTAAACACGCATTGGAGCCACTCCTGGGCTCATACAGGGTATGCTGATGCTGATCTCCAACTCGCTCAGGTAACATCAATGGTTTCACATACAAGAAAGAAGAAACTGCATAGCGTAATACAGCTAAGGATTTATTAAAAATTATAAACAATTCCCTTCAGGAGGGTACTCACAATGTACAGGTGCGTGAGTGCACCATCCTATCCAGAGTGTTAAATACAGGTAATACTCGTATGGCGTGCGGTGTGGTGTGTTCTCCTCTGCTCCTCCGTGCTAACAGCTCCGTCCTGCCCCTCCCCTACGCGTGTTCGGCACAGGGATCACGTGCCTTCATCTGGGGGATCTAATTGGACCAGGGGCGGATCCAGGGGGGACGACAACAGGGCAATTGCCCACTCCGAGAAATGCAGGTGAGTGTCACTGTGAGAGAGCCGCCGGGCTCCGTGAGAGAGAGAGCCGCTGGGCGGCTCCGTGAGTAAAAGAGCCGCCGGGCGGCTCCGTGAGAGAGAGAGCCGCTGGGCGGCTCCGTGAGTAAAAGAGCCGCCGGGCGGCTCCGTGAGTGAGAGAGCCGCTGGGCGGCTCCATGAGTAAAAGAGCCGCCGGGCGGCTCCGTGAGAGGGAGAGCCGCTGGGCGGCTCTGTGAGTAAAAGAGCCGCTGGGCGGCTCTGTGAGTAAAAGCCGCCGGGCGGCTCCATAGGTGACAGAGCACCGCTGACATGTGTGGCCAATCAGGGAGCAGGCGGGCGGGGGAGCAGAGAGATGACATCATCTCTCACCGCCCGCCCTGCATCCCTGCAGTTCCCCCCCACCATGCAGGCAGCTGCGGCAGCAGAGAGATTACATCATCTCTCTGCTGCCTGTCTCTGGGACACAAGAGACCACCTTAGCAGGTGGCAAGTGACAATCTGCATCTGGTGACAGGCGACATGGCAAGTGACAATCTGCAACATGTGGCAGGCGACGTGGCAAGTGACATGCAAGTGACAATCCGCAACGTGGCAGGCGACGTGGCAAGTGACAATCTGCATCTGGTGACAGGCGACGTGGCAAGTGACAATCTGCAACATGTGGCAGGCGACGTGGCAAGTGACAATCTGCATCTGGTGACAGGCGACATGGCAAGTGACAATCCGCAACATGTGGCAGGCGACGTGGCAAGTGACAATCTGCATCTGGTGACAGGCGACGTGGCAAGTGACAGTCCGCAATATGTGGCAGGCGAAGTGGCAAGTGACAATCTGCATCTGGTGACAGGCGACGTGGCAAGTGACAATCCGCAACATGTGGCAGGCGACGTGGCAAGTGACAATCTGCATCTGGTGACAGGCGACGTGGCAAGTGACAATCCGCAACATGTGGCAGGCGACGTGGCAAGAGACAATCTGCATCTGGTGACAGGCAACGTGGCAAGTGACAATCCGCAACATGTGGCAGGCGACGTGGCTAGTGACAATCTGCATCTGGTGACAGGTGACGTGGCAAGTGACAATCCGCAACATGTGTCAGGCGACGTGGCAAGTGACAATCTGCATCTGGTGACAGGTGACGTGGCAAGTGACAATCCGCAACATGTGGCAGGCGACGTGGCAAGTGACATGGCAAGTGACAATCTGCAACGTGGCAAGTGACAATCTGCATCTGGTGACAGGCGACGTGGCAAGTGACAATGCGCAACATGTGGCAGGCGACGTGGCAAGTGACAATATGCATCTGGTGACAGGTGACGTGGCAAGTGACACACTCGGGGCTCCCACTGATTCTGCATTATGGTGAGTTAAACTATTTAATTTTTTATAACAATGTAATAATAGTAATAATGCGCTTCAATCATCCTGACACCATAACAACCATGGTGCCGTGATGATTGAAGCGCCAACACCAGCCATTTCCCCGATAGATGTACCCCAAAAAAATATATTTTCTGGCAGTGCCCCTCCCGAGACTAGACTCTGGATCCGCCCCTGAATTGGACGGACGCTCTATGTGCAATATATGCTGACGGCGGCCATTTTGCCTGGGACCGCCGACAGGACTAGTGATAGGCTACAGCTGTGATAACTATACAGCAACGAACGGCGCTGAACTTCCAATCGCACTAGTCCGAGATAAATTGAAATTACCTAACAATAATAGCCCAATCTAGAAATGTATTGCATGCATGTGTAAACCAAGCTTTATTACTAACCCAGGACAGAGCTGCACATCCCAGAGGACACCATACCGCACCTCATAAATAAATTCTAACATCATCAGCCTACTAAATAAATTGTACAAAGATAAGTTCTGCCGTGATCAAAATAAAATATCTATAATGCAATTAAATTAGAAGTAATACATAAAAATATATAAAAAATATTTAAAACCAATCCGCATGTTATAAAATGAATCTCAAGGTAATGAGAAATCAGCACATATCTCAATAATGGATCCTACATAGAATGTCATAATCCTCCCAAGGGGGTCTGTATCCAATAATATTTTATCAAAACTAATCAACACCCAATAAAAGAAAGGAACCTATCCATAGTAAAAATATGAGATATGTGTCTATAAATGGAATATAATCAAATAATAGAATAAAATATTATTTTTATATAAAAAACCCTATAATAAATATGCCACATTAAAGGGTACCTAGAGGGAGTATAGATATCAATATATGGAACAAGCTATATATAAAATCTTAAAATATGTAATTCTATACCAGGAAGAATAGTATCTAAATCAATAATTCCGTCATCACAGCGACTCCACAATATGTGATCTTCTCCTACTGTAACCAAGATCTCCATAGCCATATCCAAATAATCAATTAGTTCATATAGGCCCAACCAAAATTAATTTAAAATGTGGGTATGTAGGTAGGATTCAATAAAAAACTCCAAATTAAAAGTTACTAAGAAAACATTTTAAATCAAATTCCTTGTTAAGCCCACCAGGGGATAAAGAGCCCAGCTGGTGTATCCACCAAGATTCACGCTTACTGATTTCCCTCACAAAATTGGAGCCTCTCCAGTGGCGTCTGGGTGCCTCTATTCCCCAAAACTTCATTCCAGCCGTGCTTTGATTATGCACTTTCTTAAAATGTATAGACAGATGGTGCTTATCAGACCCTTTACGTATATTTCTTACGTGCTCTTCTAAACGGTCTTTCAAAGCCCTAGTGGTGCGACCTACATAAATATAATTGCATGGGCATTTTAACGCATAAATGACCCCTATAGTGTCGCAGGATTTAAAATCTCTAATAACATAAGAATGATTAGTTCTGGGATCAGAGAATTCCTTTATTCTTTTGTTATTATCCGGAACCCTGGGGGGGTGGGGGCAACTGTGCTAGAGAATCTGAGAGAATCTGTACTAGTGGTGCCTGTTGGGGATAAGTTGGTTCAGTCTGTTGGACCTGGGTAGTCGGTACTGAAAGATTTCCGTACGTCCAGAGGTTTGAGGGAGGACTGCCTTCATCTGCCCATTGAGGGAGGGGAATCTGCAATTAAAGCGGAGTTCCACACAAAAATGCGCAGTGCGTGCCCGGCTGTGATGCCACAGCCGGGCGCCCACAGTGACAATGCCGATGCCGCAGAGAGGAGGGGGAGACGCATTGCTGGACCCTGGGACAGGTAAGTGTCCGATTATTAAAAGTCAGCAGCTGCAGTATTTGTAGCTGCTGACTTTTATTTTTTTTTAAGCGGAACTCCGCTTTAAGGGGCGGAGGGATTTGGCTTGGGGGAGGGAGGTAATGTTTTGCTGTACTATGTCTACTGACCTGTGCATTCTGTACTCCTAACCCCTGCACTCTGTGTGTTACTACTAGGGTGTGCACCCAAACGCTCAAACACACATGCCTTTCTCTGCTGCCTCACCTGCACGGGGCAGTGAACAAATAGGAAGTGCTCTGTGCTGAGTGGCTTCCTGTTAATTCAAGGCACAGTTTACTATGCTTCAGTTATGAATGGACACAGTGGGTGAGTGTGTTCATTTAGAAAAGGAAGGGGCCGGTAAATTACGCTCTCCATCCTGAAACATCTCCCATAGCAGCCGGGGGGAGAGGAGAGGAAGGAAGCCAGCAGCACTGTGGGGCGGGGGGCGGCAGAAAGGGGAGGTTCTGGCAATAGGGGGATTTAGCACAGAACATAGTGATTAGGGTGCACCTGGCATACCCTCTGCGCACACCTATGCTACTGACCCCTGTTCTTTGTCCATGTGCTCTGTGAGGTATGCACTCCTGACTCCTGCAGCATAAAGGATGCTCCCAAAATGCACTGCAATGCAGATCAGACAAACAAGTCTTATTAACGGCAGTGCATTTTCTGCTTCCTCTGCATTTGAAAATGCAGCCAAATGCATAGCAACACACCCTATAAAAGGACCCTAACAATAAATAATATTATGTTATGAGGCCAGAGACTTTTGTCATGATCATGGTTCACTGGCAGCATTTACTTTTATGAAAAACAAGAACTACACTTTTCTAGCTCATGCATAACTTTATGTTACATTTTGCTGCATTGATATGCAAATACAAAATTGCAGATAGCACTGAGTTGGCTTTCTTATTGTTCAGGATAATTCTCGTGGATTTGCATGCTTTCTTCTATATTTTCTCTGTGATCTGCGAAATATCAAAGTGTATGAATATTGAACAGTGTTTTAACTTGGAAATGCATAAAATGAGAATGGTAGAAAACAAAAGTGCAAATATGGATGTCTTGAGTAAAAGGTTGACCAGCCGAAATTGATATTTCACCTAGAAGCTGATTCTGTTATACCGAGTGGCCTGCTATTCCTTTTTTATTATGTAGAAATTGAAGCGTTGACATCTCCCTCTCAGAGATAACCATTCTGTCTGCTCCCCCACTTTTAAGTAATACTGCTCTGGTCCCCTCATGCCTGAACGCAGCCAAACGTTTAATCCCCAGACATTGGCAAGATCCAGATAGCCCTACGTTGAGGAACTGGAGCAATAGAGTAGATGATGTCTATAATTTGGAGTGCCTGAGATTCAATGGAGAAAAGGGTTGGATGGGATTTGAGAGAAAATGGAAGGACTGGCACTCATTTAAGATTACTTTGAAGTTCGTAGAGATGGTAGGAGCCTGACTGGTTTAAGCAACATCAATAGTCTGTTCCAGAGCAGGGGAGGGGAGTTTAGAGGCAATGTGTATCTAGTTGTGGAGAAGAAAGTCTTTGGGTGATGAAATGTATGTTATTAAACTGTATTGGAATTAAAAAAAAAAAAAATAATGCTGCTCTTGCTACTTTATTCATGTAAAAATAAATGTCAAATAATTGAAAATCCAACAACAGGTCCCCCTTGTAATGACCATGGCAGTTAAGTAGAAGTGGAAGGGCTCGTCTTTTTTTGCTGGAGTCTTTAGGAGACTGTGTGCCGTATTTCAACTTGCAGACATTCAACCAACGATGAATGGTTTTTGACCTTTGAAGTTCAGGGCAAAGCAACAGGTTCATTTAAACCCTGTACACATGGGCCAAATATCGCCCAGCATCAGCTGGTTCAATAGAAACAGGCCCATGTGTACGGCAGTGGGTCTGGCTTTTATCGAAGGGGCATGACTGAAAAAGGTCTGCAAGAGCTGGCCGATGTGCTCTGGTGGGGGCAGGGGGCAGGCATCCCCCTGTCAGAAAACAATAGCTCAACAGGGAGATTGATGTACTAAAATTGGATAGTTAGTACAGCGGCTCCTCTCAAGCTCTACAGTTTTTTTTATCACTCAGCCCACTAGGTTAGACGGAAAAAAAACAAAAAACGATAGTGTGTACTAGGCTTTAAAGTCCACCACCTCCAGCAATGCATACATCTAATTCCGCTCCCTCTCCACTTCGTTATTCTGCTGGAATTGAGTAAAGGAACCCTGTGTACGCTCCAAGTTGGTCTAGGTAAACTTACACTACATTGGGCCAGTCACCAAACACCAGCACTGTCACATAAGAGGAAGAGGAGTCCGCTTTAAAGTGAATCTGATGCTATGCCATACATGGAAAAAATGTAAGACATCAATAGGCAACTGATATGTTGCTGAACTGTAAATAATAATGCTAGGTGTGAAAAGTTATTGGAATCCATTAGTCAAACATGAGCCCAAATCCCTGGGATCCCCGACTGGGTTCCCACAAGTGGTGGTTAAGTGCAAAATAGTGGATCACATCCTTAGTAGCATGTTCTTCCTTAAATGGGGAGATCTGGAACTGAACCTCCGGCCATCTTACTAAGTGTGGCGCACCCAACGGTGGTTCCCTCCTTTTTTATGTGGTTGCCCCAGCAGAAGGAGGTTCTTCCCCAAAAAGCCCAGGAAAACCTGGCAGCAGGATTTTAACCCTTACCTCCCAAAAAGTACCACCTCGGCACAGCAAACACAACCAAACAGAGCTACATGGTTACTCTAAATTCTAACAACATACATCAATTAGGAAACAGTAGAACATTTTCAACAAACATAAAACATTTAACATCCACCTGCTTACAAGCATTTAAACACTAAGCTGGCCCAGTAGACAAGGGGCAATAATGGCCTACTTTTTGGCAACACATTTGTTTTTGCGGTGGTCAGGATGGAAGATGCAGTAAGACCAGTATTGCTTTACCCTGTAGCTTTGACTTTGTGGTTACTCTTGACTTTTGCACAATATGGGCATTTGGACCTTAGCTGACCACCCAAATCTGTTTAAATTTCCACTCACCTTCTACTTTTTACTGGTATTATATTGCTTCATTTTTATAGCCTTTTATGTTAATGCCACTTCTAAGATATAAGCCCCAAATAATTCTTAACACCATCAATAGCTTTCTTTCTTCTGGTCCCTTCAATCCAAGCAGATTATGCGGAACGGTACGAGCGAATTGATTTTATTCCAGTGACATTATTTCAGAGAACATAGAAGGAGAACCTACAGAAGTCTGCTGTACAACAGGCACAAATAACAATGATTCATTCCCCCTGAGACTGCTCTAATTAAATATACGTATTCATTCACAGTCCAATCACGTTCTCATCATCTGTTTATGTATAAATGCACTTAATGATCTTTAACTGTCGGAAATCAGTGAAATGTATTTGGGAGTGTGAATTCCCTAGATATTCCCTGCCTTTGCGTCTACGTGTTCTATGGCATGCACCTGTTTTTGTTTGGATGGGTATCCCTTGTGTCTTGGAATCCTAATAATCTCACTAGTTGCTAGAGCCCCAGACAGCTGCCTTCAATGGTATCAATACACTAATAGAATTGTTTATAGATTAGAAGGGCTGCTAATTAATCTTATTTAATCAGCTGTCTCTTTTCCTTTAGTCCAACAAAATCCCCTCTACACTATACTATCACCTGCTGCCTTCTACTGACACCAAACTACTTATATTAATTCTGCCTTCCGCTATCACTTGAGTACTTGGTATCTCTGTACATGCTACTGTCATATTCTTCACTCTACTGTCACTTGGCTGCCCGGTTCTCCTGTACACGCTACTGCCACCCTCTTCACTCTACTGTCATCTTTCCTTTATCTCCTACTTTCACCAACCTGCCCTGATTCCTTTGCCTTCTTCTGTCACCTACCTGTCCATCTTCCTTTGCCTTCTCCTATCACCAACCTGTCCTGCTTCCTTTGCCTTCTATTATCACCAACCTGCCTTGCTTCCTCTGCCTTCTACTGCCACCAACCTACCCATCTTCCTTTGCCTTCTACTATCACCAACCTACCCCACTTCTTTTGCCTTCTATTGTCACCAACCTGCCCATCTTCCTTTGCCTTTAATTGTCACCAACTTTCCCTGCTTCCTTTGCCTTCTACTGTCACCTACTCACCCATCTTCCTTTGCCTTCTACTATCACCAACCTGCCCTGCTTCTTCTGCCTTCTACTATCACCAACTTGCCCTATTTCCCTTGTCTTCTACTGTCACCAACCTGCCCTATCTCCTTTGCCTTCTACTCTTGCCTATTTGCCAATTTTACTTTGCCTTCTACTGTCACCAACCTGCCTTGCTTCCTTTGCTTTCTACTGTCACCAACGTGCTCTGCTTCCTTTGCCTTCTAGTGTCACCTATCTGCCCATCTTCCTTTGCCTTCTACTGTCACCAACCTGCCCTGCTTCCTTTGCCTTCTACTATCACCAACCTGCCCTCCTTCCTCTGCCTTCTACAGCCACCAACCTACCAATCTTCCTTTGCCTTCTACTATCACCAAACTGCTCCACTTCCTTTGGCTTCTACTGTTATCAACTTGCCCATCTTCCTTTGCCTTTTATTGTCACCAACTTTCCCTGCTTCCTTTGCCTTCTACTGTCACCTACTCACCCATCTTCCTTTGCCTTCTACTATCACCAACCTGCCCTGCTTCCTCTGCCTTTTGCTATCACCATCACCAACCTGCCCATCTTCCTTTGCCTTCTACTGTCACATACTCGCCCATCTTCCCTTGCCTTCTACTTTCACCAACCTGCCCTGCTTCCTCTGTCTTCTACTGTCACCAACCTGCCCTATTTCCTTTGCCTTCTACTGTCACCAACCTGCCCTATTTCCTTTGCCTTCTACTCTCACCTATTTGCCAATTTTCCTTTACCTTCTACTGTCACCAACATGCTCTGCTTCCTTTGCCTTCTAGTGTCACCTACCTGGCCATCTTCCTTTGCCTTTTATTGTCACCAACCTGCCCATCTTCCTTTGCCTTCTACTATCACCAACCTGCCCCACTTCCTTTGCATTCTACTGTCACCAACCTGCCCATCTTCCTTTGCCTTTTATTGTCACTAACTTGCCCTGCTTTCTTTGTCTTCTACTGTCACCTACTCACCCATCTTCCTTTGCCTTCTACTATAACCAACCTGCCCTGCTTCCTCTGCCTTCTACTGTCACCAACCTGCCCATCTTCCTTTGCCTTCTACTTTCACGTACTCACCCATCTTCCCTTGCCTTCTACTTTCACCAACCTGCCCTGCTTCCTCTGTCTTCTTCTGTCACCAACCTGCCCTGTTTCCTTTGCCTTCTACTGTCACCAACCTACCCTATTTCCTTTGCCTTCTACTGTCACCAACCTGCCCTATTTCCTTTGCCTTCTACTCTCACCTATTTGTCAATTTTCCTTTGCCTTCTACTGTCACCAACGTGCTCTGCTTCCTTTGCCCTCTAGTGTCACCTACCTGCCCATCTTCCTTTGCCTTTTACTGTCACCAACCTGCCCTGCTTCCTTTGCCTTCTACTGCCACCAACCTGCCCTGCTTCCTTTGCCCTCTACCCTCACCTATCTGCTCATCTTCCTTCGCCTTCTGCTCTCATCTACTCACCCGTCTTCCTTTGCCATTCTACTTTGACCTGCCTGCCCATTTTCCCTCTGCCTTCTCCTATCATCTGACTGTTTTCTTTCCCTTTGTCATCTACTGTGACCAGAACCCTCCCCATCCTGCTTCTGTCATCCATTGTAATCTGACTGCCCATCTTTCCTTTGCTTTCTACTGTCACCTAATTGCTCATTTTCCCTCTTCCTTTCTCTAATCACCTCACTGCCCATCTTCCCTTTACCCTCTACTGTTGCCCACCTGATCCCATCTCCCCTTTGCCTACTACTGCCACCTGATCCCATCTCCACTCTGTCTTGCACTGTGACCTAACTGCCCATCTTCTCTCTGCTGTCTACAATCACTTAAACCCCCCCCCCCCCCCGTCTTCCTCCAACCTTATGTAGTCACCAGACTACTTCTCTCTGCTGTCTGCTACTACCTACCTGCCCATCTTCCATCTGCCCTCTACAATCACTTGACTGCTCATGTTCCCTCTACCTTCTGCTGTCACCTGACTTCTTATATCCATCCTAACTTTTATTGTCATCGAGCTGCTCAGTGCATCTGTACACACTACTCCCTACCTGCACCTATTTACTATGCATTTTGTTGCCATCATTCTGCTCATCTTCCCTCTGCCTTCTACTGTCACTTGCCCCCCACGTTTGCTCTGTCTATTGTCACCTGACTGCCCTGACTACCAGGATCTATCATCTCCATTTCTATGCCCTCTCAGCACATCTCTGCAGTATACTATCGCCATGCAGTCTGTCCTTCACTCTCTATCATCTGAAAGGTAATTTGCTCTCTGTGCTGTAATTTTCCCTAGCTGGTTTATGTATCAGTGCATTCAGCTGTCACTTGACTGGTAAGTGCCTATATATGAGCAAGAATCTTCATGCTTAGCTCAAATCGTCTCATTCCACATATGCTCCCAGCCATAGGCGTGCGCACAGTGTGGCATAGATTCCCCCTGTTTAAAGTTTTATAAACCCCTGATATTTCACCAAAGCCCCCTAACGGGGTTCCTAAAAAACTTGTAAAAAAAAAAAAAATTAATGAATAAAAAAGGTACAAATAAAAACTACTGACACCAATCTCTGCCCTACTGACACCATCAGTATGTATACACATGCACACACGCATATATGTTTGAGGTTCGAGGTGCACCCCCTAATGCAATAGGCTGTGCACACCTATGCTCCCAGCACAATTCCCCGCCTCCAAAGAAAAAAAAATTCCCCCCCTCCTAACACAAATACTCTACCCCCAAAATTTCCCATCCAAGCACAAATCCTCCCCCTTCCCATTCCAAAACCCCCCTTCGAGCACAAATTCCCTATCCCCAATCCCCCATCCTAGCACAAATCCCCCCCCCCAATTTCCCCTCCTAGCACAAATGCCTCCAACCATCCCTACTAGCAGGAATCCCCCTCCCCCCAAAAAATCTCCATCCTAGCACATATCCCCTCCTCCCACCATATTATCTTTTCTAGCACAAACCCCCCAAATCCCCCACCCTAGCACAAATCATCTCCCCCCCCCCCCATCTCCCATCACAATACAACCCCCCCCCCCAACACAAATTCCCACTCCTAGCACACCTCCCCAAATTTCCCCTCCTAGAACAATTCTTACCTCTTGCTGCATCCCTAAATTCCCCCTCCCAACACAAATCCCCTCCCCTCAATCTCCATGTAGCCCCCTGATGTTTAGGCAGGGTTGCTCTTAAATTTATTTGCCAAGTGACAGTTGCCTTGGCTAACTGCTAGGAGGTCAACTGACTTCGCCCTAATTCTGGAATTGCTGCACTTCTCTCTTCTGTTGCTAGGTGGCCAGGTACCTGGTGGCATTAGATAAGACAAGGGCATTGCAAGGACAGATTAGGAGTATATGGGGTATCTCAGCCAATGGGCAGGGATTTTCTTGAATCCCTTGGCCTCCTGGGAGAGCCTATTTATTTGGGTAGAGTCAGGTGATCGGGTTCTGTGCCCCCTGGACAGCTGTCTGGGTGGATGTGTGTTGTACTGCCTCGGGCTGTTAGGCAAGAGACCTGAGGCCTATCCCGGGGGCATTTGGCTGCTAGGCTGTCTGAGGGGCCTATTCAGAAGCAAGAGAGCAGCGTAAGATTGGGACGGTGGATTGCGGTCCAACCAGAAGTGACGTTCTGGCGACCGGAGAACCTGTCATGGTCAGAGGTAGAGGGGAAGCTGTTGCCACTAAGGGACCACCCACCTTGTTGCCGGGGACCACTGTGAGTAGCTGAAGCAAAGACCAGAGCAGTGTTCTCGCCGACCAGGGACGGTGAAGAATAGGGAAACTTCAGCAGGCGCCAAGCCAGGGACCCTGCCAGGGTGACGCTTGCAGAGCAGTATTGTGTGTCAAGCCAGGGACCGAGCAGGCCAGCGAGGTGACACTTGAGGAGTATCTGTGAGTGCCAAGCTAGGGACCCAGCAGGGACATAGGTGGGTGACGCTTGAGGAAAATACTGTGTGAGAAGATTGGAAGAACTCAGGGGATCCAGTGGCAGTGGATCAGAAAGTCTAGTGAGAGAGACTGGGAGCTCAGTTGAGTGAAAATCTACAAGAGGAGAGTGTAGAGGAAGTAAAGGAGTTCGTTATAACTTGTGTTAGAAACTGTTACAAGACTGTTGCCATAGGAGACAGCGATCCTATTCATGCAGATGTGGTGTCTTGCTGAATGCCTTTCCCTGCATGGCTGTCTACCTGTACAGATCTCGGAGTCTGCCAATTAACATTGCAACTGCTAAAGGGTGTGCTGGCCCTAACCCTCTCACCCACAGTTCTGCTTAAGAGACAATAAATCTCTTTGCATTCAAGAAGTGTCTGGCACCCATTAATCTACCTTGCATTACACCCACCATACCTCGTAAACCACATTACATAGACGGATGTCAGCTGTCCCTAACTCTGGAGGTCACCATTAGGCCTGGAGAGGCCTGGGACTTGGCTACATCCATGTAGTGCCCCCAAACCTCCCATGATACCACAGTGCCCAGGGCAACCACCCCTCTTGCCCACCCCCAGTTCCTGCCTATGGCTATGGTATATGCATAATTATATTGGTCCAAGCTTGATCAATGTAATTATATATAAAATATCTATGGGTGTAATTCTGCTTTAATGTCTCCTCTCTCCAGCACTCTTATCTTCTACCACCACTACATCCCTATAATCTACTATCAGCGGTCTGCTCCTCTTCCCTCCACACTCTTCTATCATCCAGCTGCTCATTTCCCCTCTGCACTATCACATGGCTGATCATCATCCCATTGCCTTCCACACCGTTTTAATAGTTTACCAGCAAATGTGTCCTGGCCTGATAACAGGAACAAATTACTTGGCTTAAACCTGCCATGGCCACTCGCTATGCGTGGAGGATTGATGCTACCTGTAGCTAAATTCCCCAATAAATGTGTTAATTGATGGGTTAAGTTACAGTCATCTCTAGGCTCAGGATCAGAAAGCCAGGTGATATAGGCTGGCTGGGGATCTGCAGCACCTGGTCATAATTGCATATGATTAACACGTGTGCGTCCTTCACTGCGTGTAAACACAGACATGGAGAAGAGCCGTCCTCTAATAATAGCAGCCAGTACATCTTCGCAATCAAAGCAGCAGGCAGCTGTCATATTATTGTCAGCCATTTAGCAAAACAATCCCCCCAGTATGCAGGTACAGAAAAACTGTGCCAGGCATACATTACATGCCGAATCTGAGAACTTCATTTAAATGATGAATGCAAAGTGAAAAAAAAAAAAGTTTTAGTTGGAGTTGAGAGTATAAAGCAAACACATTTTTAATTTCAGTTGTTTCACTTTTACATAAATGTAGTGGATTTCAAGGGGATATCCAGTTAGACATCCTTTAGTTCATGAAAATATTTAAATATTCCTTTAACCACTTCAGCTCTGGAAGATTTACCCCCCTTCATGACCAAGCCATTTTTTGCAATACGGCGCTGCGTTATTTTAACTGGCAGTTGCATGGTCATGCGACGTTGTACCCAAAATAAATTTATGTCCTTTTTTTTCCCACAAATAGAGCTTTCTTTTGGTGCTTTGATCACCTCTGCATTTTTTCATTTTTGCTTTATAAACAAAAAAAGACCGACAGTTTTGAAATAAAATGTAAAAAATCAAATTTCATCAATTTAGGCCAATATGTGTTTTGCTACAGATTATCGGTAAAAAAATCCCAATAAGTATATATTGATTGGTTTGCGCAAAAGTTATAGCAACTACTAACTATAGGATATTTTAATGGAATTTTTATTTATTTATTTTTACTGGTAATGGCAGTGATCAGCGACTTATAGCGGGACTGCGATATTGCAGCAGACATTCGGGACACTAACTGACACTGACTAACTGATCAGTGCTAAAAAATATGCGCTGTCACTGTACTATTGACACTCGATGGAATGGGGTTAACATCAGAGGTGATCAAAGGGTTAAATGTGTGCTCAGCCTGTACTTTACTAAACTGTGAGAGGTGCTTGTACTAGGAGATGGCAAAGATCCGTGTTCCTGCTTATCAGGAACACAGGATCAATGTCTTCCCTACTGACAAAACGTCAGTCTGCCTTGATTACATAGGCAGACTGCCGTTCTGCTTGTGTAATGAATAATTGGCGGGTGTGGGCGGACATCGAGTCCACGGTACCCGCTGATCGGCTCCCACTGTGAATAATCACAGTGGGAGCTGGCTGCTGGCATCGCGCCCCCAACCCGAAAGTGCTGGATCACATACTAGGTACAGGATACAGCGCAGGAGAGCCGCCTTGCCGCCGCATATATACATTATACAGTCAGCAAGCGGTTAATATAACTGAAATCTCTGAAATTATTTTGATATTTGTTGTATATTTTACTTTTATTCTGTATAATATATGGGTCTGATACCCGTTACCCGATTGGCTGAAAGGATAGGCGATCCTATTGGACGCCTAGGAAGAGGGAAGGAGACGTATGGCAGAACCGAGGAGGAGAAGAGCCGCTGGCCAATGCCTGGATGCCCGGTCCCCTCCGATGCCTGGATGCCCGGTCCCCGCCGATGCCCAGTCCCGGCCACTGCTGCTCGGATGTCCCCTGCTTAGATGGGGTAAGTGCCGGTGAAACGACTGGGGGGCGGGGTTTGAGTTGCTGCGGGGGGTTCGGTTGTTTGTGCCTCCCCCCCAAAAAGGAAAAACCACCAGCCGCCACTGACAGGGTCCTCATCTGTACTGGATTAGCTTAGTCTGTTTTCTCTGCACACTCAGCAGGGGGGATTTGTCCATCTGTGCTGTTGACATGGATGGAGGAATCTGTTGTGGCTTTACATGATTATGCACTGGGATTTGCATAAAGCATTCGCATGTGCACAGACATCTGTTGCATGTGCCATTGCTATATGCAACCACATTCACTTGAACAGGGCCATTCAGGGGCAGTACGGAAAAATTGGAGAAAGGTTGCCCCGGGGATTGTATGGGTGGGGGGGAGAAGGGGGATGAGGGAGAAAAGAGTGTTTTTGTATGATATAATGTAACACGGGTAACAAAAATAGTAAAAAAATGTATTTAGCTTTATTCAAAAAATTACATAAACTATATAGTTAAAAAACATTGATGAACAACTCTTTCAATTAATTTCCTATATCATGTTGGAGGGGGCTCTAGGATAAAAGAACACAAACAAACATGATATTCAAGAAACCCAACATGTTTCGGATTATTATCAGTACAATTCCTTCTTCAGGGGTTTCCTGTAAGGATATATTGTATGGTTAGTTCAAAAGACAGTAGCCGTATTCCTAGACAGATGGTAATTTGATGGCTTTACAAATGCCACTCCGAGTTCCAATCTCCATAGTATCAGTTAGAGAAGTGAAGCAGTGTGCGGGCCCCTGTACTGGAGGCTATAGATTAGAAATTATATGAAGCTTCTCCAGGGTGTCTAATAGAGCTTAGCATCGCACCAGGGACACGTCGGACATGCCAGGCCAAGGTGTCCACAAGGAACAGCAAAAAGGAGAGGTGCAGGCCCTAAATGCTTGAATCAGCGGTAAGGTCTCCTTATTCCTAGATGTGGAGTTTAGGTATGCAACCTAGTGTACAGTGTGCAGAGTCAGTTTATTCACATTCCTGGGACCAGAATCTGATGCTACAGCTATACATTGAGATAGATTTGAAGCTGTATCGGGTTATGCGGAGGGGGGTTGGTAAACCACCCACAAGCACATATAGTGTGTGTGCAGAGCATATGTCCATGCATGTACCAGTACTTTATGTGATCCTTGGTGCATAGGCACATACAGTCACATCTTCAAATCTTTCTCGATGGGCAGATGTACATGATGCCTTGGGGCAGGGGAGTACCTACAGGGGTTGCAGGGGTCACAATTGTGACCCGGCCCGATGCTCCAGGGGGCCCATGCTGCCCCCTGTACACATGGATAGAAGTGGTGGGGGGGATGCATATGGGGGGACTGATCTCTCCATTTTCTACCTGCAGCCGCTAAATGCCCTCTTTTCCTCTCACTCCTGCAGACATTCATTAGCTAAAGGAAAAAAAATGGAGATTGGTTCCTCTATATGCTGCCAGTCCTGCCAATTCCCCTATCCAGCTTCTTTCTACTGCCCCCAGCTTCCCTGTGCTCTCTCCTGGCCCCGCCTCATCTCCTGCAGCTCTGCCGGCCTCCCCCCCACCTTAATCTCCTTTCTCTGTCTCAAAAGTGGAACATCAGAGGTCTGTTTAGACCCCTGATTACCACCAAAGCCCCTCAACAGGGCTCCTGAAAAAAAATGGTAAATAAGAATAAAAAATAGTATTGCAAAATAAAAAAGTAAAATAATGGTAAAAAATAATAAGAAATAAACTAACAAAAAAAAAAAAAAAACTACTGACACTAGTGGCGGAACTACCAGGGTCACAAAGGTCGCACTTGTGACTGGGCCCTGGCGTTCTGCCACCGGGCTTGGAGGGAAGGGGCCCAGCTGGGGGGTTAGGGAGGCCCTTCATGGTGTCTTGCACTGGGGCCCTGAAGGTTCTAGATACACCACTGCTTTGGGGCATCTCTTCTGGTGCCCAGAAAAGTGATGTAGAAATTGAAAGGGGTGCAGCATACCTATCCTCATGTTGGGCAGTAGCCCTGTTTCAGCATTTGCTAAAAATCTTTATCTATTCACTGAATTTTCTTCTTGCCTGGAGCTGCCCTTGAAAATGCAATCAGCGGCAAGGAAGGTCCTCTTTGTTGAGCTCAGCAATCAATATTGGCCAAGAGCAAGTGCCCAATGCTGTTCTCTCTTGTATTTCTGGCTGTTGTAACAAAAAGATGACATCAAGACATGTAGAGATGAATTGTGCTGTAGGACTTTCGTTTTTTTTCTGGATTAAAAAAGAACAGTGTTTGCTGAAGGAGGATAAAAGAATGATTTAAGGTCTTGATATAAAAGCTAAAAGTGCTTTGTAGGTAAAGTATGGAATCTTTCCAAATCCCTTCTCATCTACAGGCGCTGGGCAAGAGATGGTGTTCGGCAATAATGCGCTCCTGGCACTTGAAGTGGCTTCTAGAATAGGATCTTCAAAATGTGCTTTTTGAGATCAATGGATTCGTCTTTGAGTCAATCTACTGTGTGAGTTGAAGGGCTATATTTAGATTTAAGAGAGGGATTGGGCAGCAGACGCTCGGTTTGATAAGGGGGTAACAGATTGCATAGTAATAATCACATTACAGCAATGGCTTTATTCTGTCTGTGAAAATGCTGATAAGTCTGAGGTTTCCTCTACAGAGCAACTTTAAATATGCAAGAACAAAGCTCTGCAAAGCGGTATAAGCCTTTTATGGGTGCAGGATAATTAGTCAGATTGCTTTTAATTGGTCTTGTGCAGGTGAGCTCCACTTTTCACCACAAGGGGGAACCCAACCTGCAGCTTTATGTGACCGTAGAGGGGAACAGTGCTCTGCCTTCTGTTTTTGAATGCACAGTGGCTTGAAAAAGTATTCACACCCCTTGAAATTTTCCACATTTTGTCAGGTTACAACCAAAAATGTAAATGTATTTTATTGGGATTTTATGTGATAGACCAACACAAAGTGGCACATAATTGTGAAGTGGAAGGAAAATGATAAATGGTTTTCAAATTTTTTTACAAATAAATATGTGAAAAAAGTGTGGCGTGCATTTGTATTCAGCCCCCCTGAGTCAATACCTTGTAGAACCACCTTTCACTGCAATTACAGCTGCAACTCTTTTTGGGGATGTCTGTACCAGCTTTGCACATCTAGAGAGTGATATTTTTGCCCATTCTTCTTTGCAAAATAGCTCAAGCTCTGTCAGATTGGAAGGAGGGCATCTGTGAACTGCAATTTTCAAGTCTTGCCACAGATTCTCAATTGGATTTAAGTCTGGACTTTGACTGGGCCATTCTAACACATGTGTAGCGCTGGTAGATTTTTATCTACCGCTGATAGGTAAATTTAGTGGGTCGCTTATTATAGGCAGTTAGATTTGCCTCTGTTCCAGCTTGGCTGATGTTGCATGCAGTTCCACATTGTGCCGGTGGGTGTCGTTGTCACCATCGGCAGGTGTTGGAAAAGCAAAGTGTTGAAGCGAATGAGTGCTCCTCTGTCCCGGAGATAACTTGGTGGAGTTGGTCCTCCCAGTTGCATCCTGGGAGAGGGTATTTATGGGACAGACGCCATGTTTTAGGGTTCGTTTTCAGCCACCTGCTGGCCCTCCTGGCCGACAGGTATGCACTAGGAATACCACCTCGTGGTCCTCCGTTCCGGAGGCCCGCGTCGCTGCAGCGTGTGGGTGGGCCCAGAAGCCTGTCTGGGGCCTACCACAGCAGCGGAGGAATGGTCCTGAGCTGTCTGTCCTGAGTGAAGAAGCTGGACAACCGAGGAGATCCCAGAGGAGGACCCGCCATGGAAGGATCATGCAGAGTGCTGGTCTGGAGAGGGGCCTGGTGACTCGGTTGGAGGATGCATTCCGAAGTAATCTTACAGTATAGTACTGCCGGGTTGGCTTAAAGGTTCAAGTACTGTATCTGACATTCATCACAAACCAATACATCCTGTGGCAGAGGATCGTACGGGTTTTATTCCAGATAAGTCTGTGGCAGAGACTTTTGCTCATGCTATGTACTGGCTGCTAGGCAAATGAGAGATGTCTATCCAGGTGGGCAAAGATTGAATCCTATGAAAGGGGGACTATTCAATTGCAAGTGTTCGATTACAAAGAATGTTCTGAAGAAATACAACAGAAAGGTATTTGAGCTTCCCTGCACCTTTCCTACTACCTCTTTCCTGCTACTTCCCTTGTTCGTTTTATTAAAGCATTGGAAAACCTACTCAAGTGTTTGGTGCTTATATCGTCCAGAGGTAAACTCAACGGAATCCTAGACCTGGTGCCGGTGAAACAGAGGTATCGAGAGTGAAGATAACAAGCCCGCTTAAACCAGCAGCTCCACCGAGAGTTATTGCTACACATAATTATATGCTTTGATCTAAACCAGGGGTCTCAAACTAGCGGCCCTCCAGCTTTTGCGAAACTACAAGTCCCATCATGCCTCTGCCTGTGGGAGTCATGCTTGTAACTGTCAGCCTTGCAATGCCTCATGGGACTTGTAGTTTTGCAACAGCTGGAGGGCCACCAGTTTGAGACCCCTGATCTAAACCATTCCATTGTACCTCTGGCTGTATGTTTAGAGTCGTTGTCCTGCTGGAAGTTGAGCCTCCACCCCAGTCTTAAGTCTTTTGCAGCCTCTAACTGGTTTTCTTCTAAGATTGCCCTGTATTTGGCTCCGTCCATCTTTTCATCAACTCTGACCAGCTTCCCTGTCCCTGTTGAAGAAAAGCATCCCCACAACATGACGCTGCCACCACCATGTTTCACGGTGGGGATGGTGTGTTCAGTGTGATGTGCAGTGTTAGTTTTCCGCCACACATAGCGTTTTAGGTTTAGGCAAAAAATTTCAATTTTGGTCTCATCTGACCAGAGCATCTTCCTCCACGTGTTTTCTGTGTCCCCCACATGGCTTCTCGCAAACTGCAAACAGGACTTCTTATGGCTTTCTTTAAACAATGGCTTTCTTCTTGCCACTCTTCCATAAAGGCCAGATTTGTGGAGTTCATGATTAATAGTTGTCCTGTGGACAGATTCTCCCACCTGAGCTGTGGATCTCTGCAACACCTTTAGAGTTACCCATACGTCCCAACATTTTGAGATGGGAATGAGGGACACCTACTGTCAAACGTATGTAGGCATAGGACACGCCCCCTGCCACACCCCCTTAAAGGAGAATTAACCAAAAAAAAGGTTAATTAAATCCACAAGGACTTTTCTTTACCACTACTATTCCTTTATATTGGCTTTTAAAATGGACAAATGCAGCACTTTAAAAATTGTATGAAAGGTTTAGCACTGGGAAACACTTTTTGAAAGATAAAAAGTGCATTTTATATACAACTATATGGATCAGACCAAAATGAGGGACAAATGAGGGGGAAAGAGGCACAGAGGGACATTGCTCCAAATCAGGGACAGTTGGGAGCTATGGAGTTACCATGGACCTCTTGGCTGCTTCTCTGATTAATGCTCTCCTTGCCCGGCTTGTCAGTTAGGTGGGCAGCCATGTCTTGGTAGGTTTGCAGCTGTGCCATGCACTTTCCATTTTCGGTTGATGGATTGAACAGTGCTCCGTGAGAAGTTCAAAGCTTGGAATATTTTTTTTTATAACCTAACCCTGATTTAAACTTCTCCACAACTTTATCCCTGACCTGCCTGGTGTGTTCCTTGGCCTTCATGATGCTGTTTGTTCACTAAGGTTCTCTAACAAACCTCTGAGGGTAAATTACACACAGGTGGACTCTATTTACTAATTAGGTGACTTCTGAAGGCAATTGCTTCCACTAGTAATAGACAAAAATGTATGAAAAACCGCGCTAAAAAAACGAAAAAATTTTTTTTAAAAGTGATGGAAAAAGTGTTTGGCAACTAATCATCATATTGGAAGCCGCAATTAATATGTACAACATCAATACACACATAAATGAGAAAATTTAAAAATCGCACTACCCAAAACTAAACCAAAATCTATATAGTGATATATGAATGTGAACCAAAAACAATATAAAAACAAATAATGAAATTAATAAACAGTGCAGATAATACGGAAGTCAAAATAAAATATTTGACATCATCAAGTACTCAGTGATCAATGCACATGTGATATGCTATACACCAGTGAGTAATAAGTTTAAAGTCCATCAATGAGTGAACAAACTGTGAATAAATTCTTGTCTCCGAATGTTGAGTGAAATCCACCACCACAATCAACAGGAATGCGCTCTTACCAGAATACCATGATCCTGGTATAGCTGTACCAGGATACTGCGATGCAATCCCGAGTGTGGCTCAGGGTTACCGCTTTTGGTACTGAAAATTAACCCCGAGCCACACTCGGGATTACCGCCAGGGAGGTTAAATAACATGTCTAGGGGGGGGTAGCCTGAACTTGTCTTTGAAGTAGTAGAAACTATCCACAGGGGGTACTGTACCAAATGATGTAGTAAATGAGTACGTTCGCTGGGTCGTGTGCAGATAAAACAGTTTATTCGGATGTAAATGAGAAGTACATATGCATAGCTCCCAACTGTCCCTGATTTCGAGGGACTGTCCCTGATTTGGAACAATGTCCCTCTGTCCCTCTTTCCTTGTCATTTGTCCCTCATTTTGGTCTGATCTGTATAGTTGTAAATTAATTGCACTATTTATCTTTCAAAAAGTGTTTCCCAGTGCTAAACCTTTCATCCAGTTTCTAATCTTCTGCATTGGTAAATTTCAAAGGCCAATATTAAGTAATATTAGTGGTTAAAAAATATAATTAAAAAAAAAAAAAGTATAATTCTTTAAAGAGGCATGGCAGGGGGTGTGTGCTATGCCCACATACTTTTTTTTCTAATAGGTGTCCCTTGTTCCTTTCGGAAACAGTTGGGAGGTATGCATATGCCTAGAGCAGCTCACACAGTGGTGCCAAATGGCCAAGGTGCAATAACAATTGACAATAGACCAAGCCAGACTTGCATGTACTAAATGTGTAGGATACCGGAACATAGGGCCATTTGGAGCCACTGTGTGAGCTGCTCTATGCATATGTACTTCTCATTTATATCCAAATCAACAGTTTTATCTGCACACAACCCAGCGAACATGCTTATTTACTACATCATTTGGTACAGCGCCCCCTTTGGATGGTTTCTATTGCTTTCTCGTTGGTCACATGATTTGGGGTAGCAGTGGCCATTGGGTTTTATAAATATATCCACATGCACATTCATCCATGCGCCTGATACCGTGTTCCTGTGAAGTGGTGCATCTGTTTGATATATACAACCTACTGCATCCAAACTGAAATTTAAAATAAATAAAAAATGGGTGAAGCAGTGCAATCATTTATTTGTGCTCCTGGGCCTACTGTGCACCCAGAACTATCGGTTTATAACATATGAACAGACTAAAATGATAGAGTTATCTATTCCAAACTGTATATGTAGCACCTTACTAGGTAGGCTAAGTGAGAGATACATTTAGTTTTTTTTTTGTAATCAGAGAATTGGCCTTCAGTTGTTTTGGGAGTTCAAAGGCTGCAGATTTAATTGCTCCCTCCTCTCTTCCTGATGTTTGCAGAATACATGGTGGGAAGTGTAAAATAGGTAGCCTGAATATTTATTGAGTTCCAGCCAATCCCTGGAAGGCATGGCCAGTAGGTGGTTGGGGAAACTAATAAACAGTGTGGGCTCTGGGACAGCTGGGTCTTCCTGCTGCAGGGATTCCACAAGCCCGGATGGGGGTCGATGCCCCCCAGCAGGCTTTTCTACTGAATCAAGCTGGCAGTCAGCTATGGCAGAGCTGGGGGGCCTACACCTGAATCATCTCTGAAGCCTCGCAATTTCACCTGATCTGAACAATTTGCTAGAGGAAGCTAAGCATGTGAAGCTGCTCTATGGCCTCATGAGTACTAACTGTAATACAAGATCCTGGTGGCTATTATGTACTATAGGAATATCAATGCCAGTAGAGCTCTCTTAGGGGGACTGCTTGCATAGGGTTCCCTTAGTCTCTCCAGGAGAACTGTATCCTCAGATACAGAAGCTTAGTTCAGAGAAGCTTAGTTCAGAGAAGAGTGTCCCCTTACTTTTGAGTTCTATAGTCTGGAGTATTCCATATCCTGCACCCTCTTCCACTGTTTAAATTAACAGCACTAAATCACTAATAAGACATTCCCCTAGACTCCATTCTTGTGTCAGTGTGCTTGGAACTAGTGATTTGGTGTGCTGATATCTTATCTCAACAGGAATCTATTCAATTTATTTTTTCCAACCCAGGGGCTTTGGAATATTTTCAGCAAGTACCAAAAATATATGTTGATCCTCACAGAATTGCAATGACCTGTACATTGAATGGATATATCAATTAATGTTATCATTCTTCCAAAGCTATCTTCTGTAAACTACTAACTCTCCTGCCCCCCATATAAGAGAGACAAAGTAAGGAAGAAATGCCAGTAGTCCTACCCTAGTATGACAATTATGGCTCCCTCCATATATACAGTAAACCAGGGTTCCTTCGGAGGTTGCTTGGGGTTCTTTAAGCATTGAGCAACTTCTGCCTCTAAGATAAAACACTGACATCAATGATCTTTTTAGCTATCTGTAAGGGGGGATTATTCCCAATGACCACAGATGTACTGTAAGGAGTATTTTTCCCAATGACCACCATGCCAATATACTGTAGATATAGTGCTTATTAGCAGGGGTTCCCTGAGAATTGAACATTATTTCAAGGCTTCCTCCATGGTTCCTCGATGGTTAGAGGGTTGATAAAGTCTGCAGTAGTGCTGTCACCTTGGAACAGGAAGTCTGTTTGCAGGATTACCAGGCGAAAATAAAGGGAAAAAACCCTAAAAAAAAAAAATGGAGACACTAAATCTAAGGACTTGAAATCTGCAATGTATTACATATTTATTTGTGGGTGTAGATGCACTTTAAAAGCTAATTCCAGCCTTTTTTTAGATTATTAAAGCACCCATATTGATTTAAAAAAATGTGCATTTATTTTTTATTTGTTTTGCATTAGAGCCTGCAAAGCATTTCAACCATGATCAGTGGATCGTGGGTGCAATGCTCAGGCTCCTGCAGACTATTCCTCCAGTCATAGGTCCATACCTTCTGTTATAGTCCATTGATATGTCCTCTAGCCCTATAAGTGCACTGACTTTACTGCACTTGTGCTTCCCTGAGATCTACGAGTCCCTCTCTACCATAGTGGTTCATCCACAGATCTCTATGAATGGATGACATGGCTGTGGAAGTGATTTAAGGAACAGCCATGCCAAATTATTAAATATATATAATATAATATATAATTCAATATACCCCCCTCCCCCTCAGATTCAGTAAGGGTTGTAAACTGTGACCATGTTTGTATTGCATCCTAAATAGGAGTAACATGAACCATGGTCAGGACGGTGTCTGTAGCCCTGGGAAAGACTAGTTTGAACTGTACAGTAACCACTCACTACAGCCGTGGCCAAAAGTTTTGAGAATGACACAAATATTAATTTTCACAGCCGCTATAGTGTTTTTAGATCTTTTTGTCAGATATTAATATGGTATACTGAAGTATAATTACAAGCATTTCATAAGTGTCAAAGGCTTTTATTGACAATTATATTAAGTTTATGCAAAGAGTCAATATTTGCAGTGTTGACCCTTCTTTTGCAAGACCTCTGTAATTCGCCCTGGCATGCTTCAACTTCTGAGCCACATCCTAACTGATGGCAGTCCATTCTTGCATAATCAATGCTTGGAGTTTGTCAGAATTTGTGGGGGAGGGGGGTTTAACCCGCCACCTGAGGATTGACCACAAGTTCTCAATGGGATTAAGATCTGGGGAGTTTCCTGGCCATGGACCCAAAATTTTGGTGTTTCGTTCCCCAAGCCACTTAGTTATCACGTTTGCCTTATGGCAAGGTGCTCTATCATGCTGGAAAAGGCATTGTTCATCACCAAACTGTTGGATGGTTGGGAGAAGATGCTCTCGGGGATGTTTTTGTACCATTTTTTATTCATGGCTGTGTTCTTAGGCAAAATTGTGAGTAAGCCCATGGCCATGGCTGAGAAGCATCCCCACACATGATTGGTCTTAGAATGCTTTACTGTTGGCATGACACAGGACTGATTATAGTGCTCACCTTTTCTCCTCCGGACAACGTTTTTTAATGGATGCCCCAAAAATTCAGAAAGAGGATTCATCAGAGAAAATTACTTTACCCCAGTCCTCATCAGTCCATTCCCTGTACCTTTTGCGGAATATCAGTCTGTCCCTGATGTTTTTCCTGGAGAGAAGTGGCTTTTTTGCTGCCCTTCTTGACACCAGGCCATCCTTCAAAAGTCTTCTCCTCACTGTGCATGCAGATGCGCTCACACCTGCCTGCTACCATTCCTGAGCAAGCTCTGCACTGGTGGTGCCCCGATCCCGCAGCTGAATCAATTGTAGGAGAAGGTCCTGGCGCTTGCTGGACTTTCTTGAGCGCCCTGAAGCCTTCTTCACAAATGCAGTGGAAATGTTTTTTTATGGCAAAGAGGGATTTTGCAATTAATTGCAAATCATCTGATCACTCTTCATAAAATTCTGGAGTATATGCAAATTGGCATCATAAAAACTCAGGCAGCAGACTTTGTGAAAATCAATATTTGTGTCATTCTCAAAACTTTTGGCCACGGCTGGACATACTACAAACATTTCATGCTGTGCCATCTGAAAATACTGGTTAGTACTGTACAGGCCCCATTGATTGTCGTATTCAGGCAAACCTTGCTGTCCACGGATTAGACATGTTCCCTTCTGGGAGCTCCATTCAATTAGTTATACTGTAATCCTAAGTGAGAGATCATTAGTACTCATTAAATAATGATAAAGTTACAGACAAAATCTGCTTATCTTGTTCCAATTTGTTCTCCTTTGTCGAATATCTGATTGGTGCAGTTTTAGTCTTTACACTTTATCTACTTACCTGCTAAGCTTAGCATTTTTGTTTTGGCTATGTTGTCAGCAGACGACCATCAGGATTCATTCACATATGAGTATCTCTCTTCATTTTACAGAAATGAGGAATGTTTTGCAATGCTTTTGTATACAGTAAAGTGATACTAAATTATATCCTTATCTCCAAAAATAATCCATATACATCCGCTACTTAAAGGAGATGTTTGGGGTTTAAAAAGAAAAAAAAGTATACTTACCTAGGTGCGATGTTGCAACTGTCCCCCGCCGGCTCCAATTCCGAGGACTGAGCGATCAAGTGACTGCTGATAACTCAGTTCTTGGTCAGCTCTGAGCAGAGAGAGAGGTGACTGTCAGTCATTACTCTCTGCCCTGCCCTTCCAGTGCTCACTGAAGCCCCAGGCTGGAGAGGGAGCGGAAGCAGCAAGCTCAGGCTCTCAGCAGTGCACTGAAAAACTGAATCAGCTGCCAATCAGGCATCTGGATGGATCCTGACAATATGGTTGTGATCCTTCCAGAGCCTAAAGCAGCTCTATGATGTCTCGCTGTCAACTGATTCTGGGTCACAGAATAGCACAAGTAAGTTCACTCCTGTGACCCAGTAGAGAAGTATGAAGAAAAAACTTGGGCCATTAAAAGAGAAGTATGGCCATATAATCTATTTTTCATGAAATTGTTGCTTGTTGTGTTTTTTTTGCCTCTTTGTAATGTCTTCCATGAGCTCTTGAACTTCTCCTTAATTGCTTTTGGAGCAAGCAGTGCATGTTAGTTGTGGTAATGTGCACTGCTCTAGTCACTACAAATAGCATAGTCCATCTCGGAAGTGTGCAAGAGAGGGTGGCTATGTTCTTACATACAGTACAGTGGGACCATTGAGAATGAATGTAGCTGTCCTCTAACAAGAAGAGGGATCACAGCTACAAAAAAAGGAATTTGAAGATTTGGAGGAGGCAAGAGCAATAGAAGGGACTTTTTTTAGGTAAAAATACAGATTTAAATAGAATTTTATTTTTAAACCCTATGTACTTGCTATATATACAACGTATATATAAGTGAACATGTTGCTGATAGAAGCATGGAGTCATTAGTACCATGTGAATGGCACTTTTTTTAAAAGGCAGACCAATGCAAGGTCAGCTTAATTTGTAGACCTGATCAGACCATGTAAAAAAAGCACCATCAATAAACAAGTAAAAAACACCTTACAGCTGGCTTTCAACAAGCTTGCCTAGCAGGAGTGATGTCACTGGGCCTTCTCCTGGGATCCTGGCAAAGCTGAAAATCCCACATCTTGTGAGAAGATGCTCCTGCACAGTGCTGGAACACCTTTTCAGAATCCTACCAGGGACGCCTGTCAGTTTTTTCAGGTGGATCAGATTAGAAATTCAATGCAAGGCTATGGGTATGTGGATTTCTGCCTACCTCTGAGACAGTCCCGGTCGGAAAAAAATGGAAAAGGGCTGCATCTTTTTCAGTTTTTCCAGACCTAAACATAATGGATTAGAGGTACCCTGATGTAAACATATGCAAGTCCGTTTTCATCTGGCCACCTATAGATCCAACACAGGTCTGGAAGGGCCCACTGTCAAAATGCACAGAAAAACATAAAAGGTAAAAGTGATATCTGTCCTGTTCCAATTCAGCATGGGATCTGTTCATGGATCTCCTGCTGAATGGAGCGGACAAAACCTGTGTGAAAGGACCATTAAAGTGGTTGTAAAGTCAAAAATGTATGTTTGACCTTCAGGCAAGCTTTTAAAAAGTCTTACCTGTAGGTGACTTTGAAAGGTCTTGAACCTTTTGCTGTTTAGTAGATATGGTCATCTGCTCCAACCGATGATGTCACTTGCGTATGTACAGTACTCTCTGCATTCAGAGAGCGCCATGCCACAATGGTGAGTCTTGTATGCATGAAGGGGAGTGATGTCATTGCAAATGGCCAGAGAGCACAAACCTGGAAGGAAGGTTAGGCCGGGTAAAGATGGAAGTGCCAGGAGCAGTGGCAGACCAGCGCTGGAGGGCTCCACATGACAGTTAAGTCTGTCATGAATGTGTTAGTATGTGGTGCATACTAGCAAATTATGACATTAACCTACATGGGACCATTTACATGTTTTTTTTGTAGAAATTACTACTGCTTTAACGTATATGCTATTGATGAGCTTCATTTATTTGCTCCCTTTTGGTCTGTTAAATATACCACTGCAAGTGGTTTTTATATCTGTTTTTTTACAGATACAATAAGAGGAGCGGCACAGCAGCTGAGAGCCCATTCACACAGGGGCAACACGACTTCCAGCACGACTTTGGGAAGCAACTTGGATACGACTTGAGTATGAATCACAGCACGACTTGGGGCAACTTACAACACAACTTGAAGGACAGGGAACTTTACAAGTGGCCAATCAGAGCTTATCAGCTGTGTGTGAGAAGGAGGGGGCTGGCTGTTTAGTGGAGGAAATTACTTTCTGTTTCCTTTCTGCTTCCTGTAAAGTTGCCTCAGTATGAACAGTGATCAGACTTGGAGGCAACTTCCATTGAAATCAATGGGTACAAGTTGCCTTCAAGTCGGATTGAAGTAGTACAGGAACCTTTTCTGAAGTCGGAGCGACTGCAGTAGTGTGCATTAAGACAGATCCATTCACTTACATTGATTTATTCATGTAGCACGACTTGAGGCGACTAGGGGCGACTTGCAGTCGGATCAAAAGTTGCCCCTGTGTGAATGGGCTCTCAGTGGTTAGCATGTTTGACTGGCAGCACTAAGGTCATAGGTTCTCTCTTTGCTTGATTGGGTTTCCTTGTACTCTGGTTTCCTCCCACACTCCAAAGACATGCTGGTAGGTTAACTGGCTTCTGTATAAACTGCCCTAGTGTGTGTATGCATTTAAACATAACAACCTTAGATTGTAAGCTCCTTGATGGAAGGGACAGGTGTGACTGTACAGTACAATATGTAAAGAGCTGCATAAATTGTTGATGCTATATAAATACCTGTAAATAATAATAATGCGTACCTTTTTGAAGTGATTCACAAAAAATCTCCCAGTATAAGGCTACATTCACACAGGCACACATCTGCAGATAGTTTGCTGTGTTCAGAGATGGATACTATGTCTGCATACAAGCGGTTTGATTACCTGTGGCCAGAACCCTGCAGAAACGCCGACCTTGGATGCATGCTGTCTGCGTCCAGGGTTGACTGGAGGCACTATTTGCATGTAACCACTTGGATGAAGTTACAAAGCTGAGAGCCGCCACTGGTCACACACAGTGTATTGAGGCAGCGTTTACAACACACAGCCGAAAAGAAACAGCCAGGGGTGGCCACTGGCAAGAATCTACTGCATAGCTTCCAACTGTCCCTGATTCAGAAAATAGTCCCTCTATCCCTATTTCCTCATTTGTCCCTCATTTTGGTCTGAGTTGTATATAAAATGCGTTTTTATCTTTCAAAAAGTATTTTCCAGTGCTAAACCTTTCATCTAATTTCTAAACTGCTGCATTTGTCAATTTTAAAAGCCAATACAAAGGAATAGTAGTGGTAACAAAAGCACTTGTGGGTTTAACTAATCATTTTTTCTGTATAATTCTCCTTTAAGGGGGCGTGGCAGGGGGTGTGTCCTATGACTACATACATTTGCTAATAGGTGTCTCTCGTTCTCATCTAAAAAAGTTAGGAGGTATGCTACTGACTAGTGGCCACCCCTGGCTGCTGCTATTTGGCTGTGTGAATGTGCTTACAATGCTTACAATGTGTCACCAAAAATTGTCCATATAAACAACCTTCCAAGTTGTTGCCTCCTCTGTCTTTCATATACCTCCAATCCTCAACCAGTCACTCTATTTTTACATAAATATAAGGTAATTTTGATCATTAGTGCAAATAAATCTGTTCTGATATCGTACATGTAATTGTCTATGAATCACCACCAGGTAGTCCCACAGGCTGTCTGGCAATGGCACCACCTATGCACAAAGAAAAAACTCACTAGAATAAAATGATCTCTTAGTAAAAAAAAAGATGTGAAATTCCTGGGACTGATGTGGACTGGGCCACAGAGGAAAATTCCAGAGACAGTTGTGCAAACTATCCAGGCACTTTCGCCCCCTACTACCAAAAAGGAGGCACAGAAGTTCATTGGAGTTGTGGGATTCTGGAGATCGTTCATCCCACATCTTGGACTGATTCTCAGGCCTATATACAATGTTACCCATTCTCATGGGGTTCTCATGGGGTTCAGAGCAGCAGACCGCATTCCTTGCTGCTAAAGAAGCCATTTTGCAGCACCAGGGATTGGGACCCATGAAACAAGGAGTACCATTTCAGCTGGATGTAGTGGAGCAGCATGGTACCATATCTTGGAGTCTGTGGCAGCCAAATGAAAAGAAAGGACTGAGTGCAATACCCATTGGATTTTGGTCCAACAACTGACAGGGTCACAGAAGAGATACACGCCCCTAGAGAAGTACCTGTTTGGGGCCTACACAGCACTTCAACATGTAGAGACCATTACAGGAAAGGACAAAGTCACCATCCATACTGCATTGCCAATAGCAGGATGGGTGAAAGACAATGGACTGACCACTAGGGCAGCTGTAGCCCAGAACCAGACACTGATAAAATGGAAGTGGTACCTTCAAGAAAGAGGGGGTATTGCAGCTGGGGATGTTAGAGACATTTCAAAACAGTTGGCAGGGCTTGTTACTTTTACCAGCATACAACCAGAAGAAGAAATTCCTGTGCTGCAGTCACCCCCCATTCAAGAGGCTCCACCCTTTGAGTCTCTGTCGGAAGACATGAAAGCGTCAGCGTGGATCACTGATGGTTCAACCATAGTCACCTTGTCTGGGCGTAAATGGACAGCAGCAGCCTACAACCCAAGTACAGACACAGTCCTGCAGGAGACCGGAATTGGAGGGTCCAGTCAGTATGCAGAGTTGAAAGCTGCAGTGATGACTCTTCAGGAGGATCTTTCTTCCCATGTCACTATCTACACTGACAGCTGGGCGGTCTTTAAAGGGCTGACAACTTGGATGCCCACGTGGAAGTCCAATGAATGGATGATTCATGGAAAGGTGGTGTGGGAAGGCAAGGAAGTCTGGGACTACATCTGCAAGGAAGCTCACTCCCGTACTATAAAAGGGGGGCATGTTAACGCACATGTGCCCCTGATCCCAAATGATGAGAACTATAACAGAGTGGCAGATGAAATTGCCAAAGTGAATGCAGTTGTGCAAATTGATCCTGTCTTGATGAACTTGGCCAACTGGGCCCACAAGCAATCTGGACATTTGGGGTAGAAAGCAACATATGACTGGGTACAGCAGAGAGGATTGCCTATATCCATGGACATGATAAAGACTGTAATAGGAACTGTACAGTGTGTGGAGAAGTGCAACAATGGCCATTGCAAAAGTACTCCACGGGGTCGATTAAGAGGGGTGAGAGGCCTGCTGAGATTTGGCAGATTGGCTTCATCGGTCCCCTGCCCAAGGGAAACAATGGAGTGAGATACTGTTGTACTGCAGTAAATACCTATTCAGGACTTTTGCTTGTTCATCCTTGCAAACGGGCAGATCAAGCTGCAATGCTTCAACTGCTCCAGAAACTTGTCGTTGCTTATGGTTGTCCCAAACAAGTCCAAAGTGATAACGGCTCACACTTCACTGGATCAACTGTACAGCAGTGGGCCAAAGATTCTGAAGTGTACTGGTTGTACCACATCCCATACCATCCACAGGCAGCTGGTTTGATTGAAAGATACAATGGGCTAGTGAAGGACCAGATACAAAAACTTACACCCACACATACACTAAGGGGGTGGGATTGTGTCTTCACACAAGCAGTTAAGTTGTTAAATTCTAGGCCAATAGCATAAAGCACACATATGAGAGGATGGTATGGCCTGGGGCACAGATTCCTGAAAGAACAGGGCTTAACAGATACCATGTTGCTGCTTCCCATGACATAGAAACCAAGAGTGATGTATCTGAAGCCTATCTAGGAACGAGAGGGAATCCGGCAGGGAGGTTTTAAGTTATATGTGCATTGGCAGATGAGCTTCAAGACAGTGGCTGGGACTCTGACTGTTTAGTGGATACTTCTCAGCAAGAGTGGAAAGTGAGGCTACATAACATCAAGCCTTCCAAAATAAACAGCAATGATCTTCTGGGAAATATCAGTATATTTCCTCTCCTCACTACTGATGTTCTTTGGGAGGGTGAGAAGTGGATACAGGCAGGTAGATGGCAAAGTGTTGGTCAGATATCCAGGCAAGAAGCCAGTTAGAGGAGAGATGGTAGCTGAAGGGCCAGGATCTACTGTTTATTTATTATTATAAGGAACAGATAACCTGCTTTGTTTTCCACTCCACAGGCTGTCTCCGATTTGATCCATAGGAAGACCAGAGAAAAGTGTTTTTACGATGGACAGATTAATGGAAGACTACAAGAGCTGTGGAGAGCAAGGCCTTTGATGAATTCCAAGTCTGGACTTATTTCTAAAGAACTTTAGAATGGACTTTTATCCAAAGACTGACTTCTCAGTGACAGAAATATGGGAGAGACTACATTCAAGGAAAATTAATGTGTAGAATGAGTTGTTGGTTATGAAGAGATTATCTGTGTGTAGTCTGAGAGAAAAATCAAGGGCGGAATGTGTTGCATTTGATATGAGTAAATATATAATATATATATATATATATATATATATATATATATATATATATATATATATATATATATATATATATATATATATATATATATATATATATACACACACACACACACACACACACACACATACACACATACACACACAGTGCCTTGCAAAAGTATTCACCCCCTTGGCTTTTTACCTATTTTGTTACATTACAGCCTTTATTTCAGTGTTTTTTTAATCTGAATTATATGTGATCAGAACACAATAGACTAAGTCGGTGAAGTAAAAGTAGAAAAATATATACATAAAACTATTTTTCAGAAATAAAAAAACGATAATTGGCATGTGTGTATGTATTCACCCCCTTTGTTATGAAGCCCATAAAAAGCTCTGGTGCAACCAATTACCTTCAGAAGTCCCATAATTAGTGAAATGATGTCCACCTGTGTGCAATCTAAGTGTCACATGATCTGTCATTACATATAAACACCTTTTTGAAAGGCCCCAGAGGCTGCAACACCTAAGCAAGAGGCACCACTAACCAAACACTGCCATGAAGACCAAGGCACTCTCCAAACAAGTAAGGGATAATGTTGTTGAGAGTACAAGTCAGGGTTAGGTTATAAAAAATATCCAAATCTTTGATGATCCCTAGCAGCACCATCAAATCTATCATAACCAAATGGAAAGAACATGGCACAACAGCAAACCTGCCAAGGGACGGCCACAAACCAAAACTCACAGACCGGGCAAGGAGGGCATTAATCGGAGAGGCAGCACAGAGACCTAAGGTAACCCTGGAGGAGCTGCAGAGTTCCACAGCAGAGACTGGAGTATCTGTATATAGGACAACAATAAGCCGTAGGCTCCATAGAGTTGGGCTTTATGGCAGAGTGGCCAGAAGAAAACCATTACTTTCAGCAAAAAACAAAATGGCACGTTTTAAGTTTGCGAAAAGGCATGTGGGAGACTCCCAAAATGTATGGAGGAAGGTGCTCTGGTCTGATGAGACTAAAATTTAACTTTTTGGCCATCAAAGAAAACGCTATGTCTGGCACAAACCCAACACATCACCCAAAGAAAACCTTCCCCACAGTGAAACATGGTGGTGGCAGCATCATGCTGTGGGGATGTTTTTCAGCAGTCGCGACTGAGAAACTGGTCAGAGTTGAGGGAAAGATGGATGGTGCTAAATACAGGGATATTCTTGAGCAAAACCTATACCACTGTGTGTGATTGGTTCACCTTCCAGCAGGACAATGACCCCAAACACACTGCTAAAGCAATACTTGAGTGATTTAAGGGCAAACATGTAAATGTGTTGGAATGGCCTAGTCAAAGCCCAGACCTCAATCCAATAGAAAATCTGTGGTCAGACTTAAAGATGGGCAAAAATCCCAGTGGTAAGATGTGGCAAGCTCATAGAGACTTATCCAAAGCGACTTGGAGCTGTGATAGCTGCAAAAGGTGGCTCTACAATGTATTGACTTTAGGGGGGTGAATAGTTATGCACATTTACTTCTGTTATTTTGTCCTTTTTGTTGTTTGCGTCACAATAAAAACAAAACAAAACAAAAAAAAAAACGCATCTTCAAAGTTGTGGGCATGTTCTGTAAATTAAATTTTGCAAGTCCTCAAACAATCCATGTTAATTCCAGGTTGTGAGGCAACAAAACACAAAAAATGCCAAGGGGGTAATACTTTTGCAAGGCACTGTATATGTATATATAAATATTAAATTAATTATTTTTCTCAATCAGTTTTCACAGAAACAGAAATCAGGTTTTGCTTGAGTTTGTTTGAGGCCGTTTCTCAAGCTAATGTTTTGGTAACGAATACATAGGCTGTCCTAAACAATGGGAACTGTTGACAGTTTCAGCAGTCCATTGTCTCTACAGCTACAGTAAACAGGTATGTTTTCTGTTTGGTAACTATGGTAAACAGCCTGACACATAAAAGGGGGATTCAGGCATAAGCTAGGAGAGCTCATCATGCTTCAACACCAAAAGACTCATCTGTAACCAACCATTGAAGGAAAAAAAAGATGCTTTTGTCTGCTTCTCCAATAACTACCAACTGAGTCCTCGCTGTCACGCGAGTTCACGAACACAGTAACCGGAGTTAAGTAACTTTTAAGTGTATTTCTACTGTTACAGACCATAGGCTGCTTATTTGCTAGGCATTTTGCTTGTTATAGATATCTGTCAGTCTTGTATTGTATTCCTAATATTGTAATAGTTTTGTATGTACAGCATCTTTGTATAGTAAAAGCACATTTACACACTGCAGAGGTCTCAGCTTCCTTGCTTATACCACAAAGTAACCTTGCTAGATAGACACAAGCAAAACAACATATGAGTGCTGCCACGATTGCTGCAGAGGCTGAAGGGGTGGGGGGTCAGCCTGTCAGTGCTCAAACCATATACCGCACACTGCATCAAATTGGTCTGCATGGCTGTCGTCCCAGAAGGAAGACTCTTCTAAAGATGATGCACAAAAAAGCCCACAAACAGTTTGCTGAAGACAAGCAGACTAAGGACATGGATTACTGGAACCATGTCCTGTGGTCTGATGAGACCAAGGTAAACTTATTTGGTTCAGATGGTGTCAAGCGTCTGTGGCAACAACCAGGTGAGGAGTACAAAGAAAAGTGTGTCTTGCCTACAGTCAAGCATGGTGGTGGGAGTGTCATCGTCTGGGGCTGCATGAGTGCTTCCGGCACTGGGGAGCTACAGTTCATTGAGGGAACCATAAATGCCAACATGTACTGTGACATACTGAAGCAGAGCATGATCCCCTCCCTTCAGAGACTGGGCCACAGGGCAGTATTCCAACGTGATAACGACCCCAAACACACCTCCAAGACAACCACTGCCTTGCTAAAGAAGGTGAGGGTAAAGGTGATGGACTGGCCAAGCATGTCTGCAGACCTAAACCCTATTGAGCAACTGTGGGGCATCCTCAAATGGAAGGTGGAGGAGCGCAAGGTCTCTAACATCCACCAGCTCCGTGATGTCGTCATGGAGGAGTGGAATAGGACTCCAGTGGCAAACTGTGAAGCTCTGGTGAACTCCATGCCCAAGAGGGTTAAGACAGTCCTGGAAATAATGGTGGTCACACAAAATATTGACAATTTGTGCCCAATTTGGACATTTTCACTTAGGGGTGTACTCACTTTTGTTGCCAGCAGTTTAGACATTAATGGCTGTGTGTTGAGTTATTTTGAGGGAACAGCAAATTTACACTGTTATATAATCTGTACACTCACTACTTTACATTGTAGCAAAGTGTAATTTCTTCAGTGTCGTCACATGAAAAGATATAAAATATTTACAAAAATGTGAGTGGTGTACTTACTTTAGTGAGATGTAGCTTGACTTAAGTTCTGACACGTTTTTGGCACATTTGGATTTTGTCAAGGGACCCCAAGCCTACCGATTGGAAAATGGTGGCACATCAGCACAATAGCTCATGCTCACACTATCCTCTCTCCTCCTGTCAGCATGTTTACTGGTAGTACAGTGTGCTCTGCAGCTGGGCCTCATTGGCCTTCTAGTGTTAGTCCTCCTTCTGCCTGTCTGAGTGCTGCTGTATAGTTGAATGCAGAAAGCTGGTATCAAGACAATGTTGTGGATTTACAATAGCTACATTTAAAAGGACATTGAATAATTTCTCTTGAGAGCACAACAACATTAATTGAAGAAAAACCATGTTCTTGGCCTCATTCCTACTTCATGTCCTAAGATTGAGAGGTCGGGAGTGCCTCTACTCTTGAACCCTACCACTGCCCTACCTGACTGCATCCACCCAGCACCAGGATCCACTTGCATGGGGCTGGCTAGGTTCCCAGCATACATTGTCTGTCGGAGGACACCCACTAGAGCACACAGCCTGGCCTCATCGGTGTACAGGCTTTGAACCTCTACTGCAACCTGACACACACTGGTGTATTTCCAAGAAACGTTCCCATGTAAATGAACAGGAAGAATGGAATGTCCACACCGTAGATGCCTTTGCTTTACTACAGTGGTTCTCAACTCCTGTCCTCGGGAACCACTAACAGGCCAGGTTTGCAAGATAACTGAAATACATGACAGATGATATAATTTGTTGCTCAGTGATTGCAGTATTCTAGTCTGCATCTCCCCAAGGTAATACTTAAAATCTGGCCTGTTAGTGGGTCCTGAGGACCGAAGTTGAGAACCACTAGATAAAGTGCAACTTATAAAGGCAGTCCAAATGGTCTTCCAGACAAAAGGTGGCACATCCTTAAGCCTGGTACACACGATCAGATTGTTGGCCAACAAAGCGTCAGACTTTTGTCCGAAGGGCGTGTGCCAGGAACTTGTCTTGCATACAAACGGTACACAATTGTCGGCCAACAAACACAAACATAGTGACGTACTACGAGGAATTTCAGCTCTTGAACGCCACCCTTTAGGCACCTTTTGTTAATGTCGTGTTTGGTGAGCATTGATTCTGAGCATGCGTGTTTGCACTTTCAACTTTTGTACAAACGATAGCAAAATCTGACAACAGACCGTTGTCTGCCGAAAATTTACTAGCCTGCCATCCAACATTTATTGGCGGAAAGTTGGACAACGATTGTCTGATGGAGCGTACTAACGGTTGGATTTTAGGCCAACAGTCTGTCATCATACAATTCCCTGCTGAAAATCTGATCATGTGTACGAGGCTTTAGAGTTGAAAAAAAACAAAGCAGTTCCATAGAGAGTGCTGCAAGACCTCAATGCTCTGGAGGGCTGTCCCTGAGTTTTGCCATTCCCTCAATGGGATGAGAGTTGGCCCAAAACATAAGTCCTCACAGCATGGTAGTCCAACTGGCTACACCCTGCTTTGAAACCCCCGCTCTTCCCCTCCTCCCAACAGAGAAAGCCTGCTTTCTAGGCTTCCTGCCTACATAATGGGTATAGATCTGGTCACCTGCAAAAAAAGAACAGGGCATGTCGTGCCACTCCACTACAATATGTTTCATCCTCTTTTTTTTCATCCTCTTTTTTTTTTAAGTGGAATAACTTTTTAATAAACCCTTACTGTACCTGCATTTGTGCTGCTATTCATTTACACTAGAAACAGCCATATTGTGACCATTTAACTTTACTAGATTGTTCTTACTTGTGCAAACCAGGCCACTCAAAACTTCTTCTTGGAAACCACTGATATTGTTTGATGGACTTTACAAAAAATACATCAGGAGTCCCATTTGTGAGTCATTAGGGCTCCATAACAATCACTACAGTCCAGCCTCAGTCCCTTCCTTGTGAAAGTCCCCAACACTTTTGAATGGCCTTTTCCTGACAATCCTCTCCAGGCTGCAATCATCCCTGCTGCTCGTGCACCTTTTTCTTCCACACTTTTCCCTTCCACATAACTTTCTATTAATGTGCTTTGATACAAGCACTTTGGGAACATCCAACTTCTTTTGCAGTTACCTTTTGAGGCTTTCCCTCCTTATGGAGAGTGTCAATGATGGTTTTCTGCACAACTGTCAGGTCAGCAGTCTTTCCCATGATTGTGATTCCTACTGAACCAGACTGAGAGACCATTTAAAGGTTCAGGAACCCTTTGCAGGTGTTATGGCTTAATTAGCTGATTAGAGTGGGACATTTTGAGCTTAGAATATTGCACCTTTTCACAATATTCTAATTTTCTGAGATTGTGGATTTGGGGTTTTCATGAGCTGTAAGCCATAATTATCACAATTATGACAAATCACAGCTTGAACTATCTTGCTTTGCATGTAATGAGTCTATCTCATATATTAGTTTCACCTTTTAAGTTGCATTAATGAAATAAATGAACTTTTGCACAATATTCTAATTTTTTGAGTATCACCTGTATACAAGGAGTGATTACGAGCAGAGGTCTGAAACAGTCTAGATACTCTACATATGCCAGGTCCACTTTATATACTCACCAGTTAAATGATTCTCTTATACAGATTTTTCCATGCCTGGTTAATAAATGTGTGCATACCCTGGGATTTTCCTCTCCTCCTTTCATTGTATTAGCAACTGCTAAGTTGGGGTCGTGCAAAGCAAAAACTATTGTGTAGAGTTTGATTCCTGACTGTTTTATTAATATAGCATAGAGAAGAGAGTTGACCCAGAATAGGTGGCACGTGACTCCCTTATTCCCATATCACTCCATTATTTTAAGGTCAGCTGTAACACATGGATGTGGATCCACAAGCTACAGTCTCTGCGGGCTCTCACTTTATTTATAGCAAGTTATTGCCAGGACGCGCAGAAGAAACTGCGTGTTTCAGTCACTCGCCGTGAACTGGCTGCTAGATTACCATTGTCTGCTGTGAAAAGCAATTACTCAGCTCTGCGAGAGAATTCAGCTAAACTGTTCTTTTGTCTAATGGAATCAGCAGCGGGCCTTACAGCTCAGCTGAAGATACCGTCAAGAGCCATTGTTGGCAAACAAGGCTCTGAGATAAGAAACCTTTCTGAACACAGCCTGACACTGAGTGCCAGGTCGTTGCCACCTGTTTGTGCCATAGCTGAGAGCAGATAGCTTTCGTTGTGGCTGGATACCAACCATTTCTGCAGTGCCATGTTACAACACATAGCTCCCAACTGTCCCTGATTTGGAACAAAGTCCCTCTGTCCCTCTTTTACCACCATTTGTCCCTCATTTTGGTCTGATCTATATAGTTGTATATAAAATACACTTTTTATTTTTTAAAAAGTGTTTCGCAGTGCTAAACCTTTCATACAATTTCTAAATTGCTACATGTGTAAATTTCAAGAGCCAGTATAAAGGAATAGTAGTGCTAAAAAACAAAACGTTTGTGGGTTTAACCAATTTTTTTTATACAATTGTCCTTCAAGAGGGAGTGGCAGGGGGTGTGTCCAATGCTACATACTTTTTCTAATAGGTGTCCCTTGTTCCCAACCTGTTCTATTGGGTTGGGTGACATCCAGGTACAAACTTTCCACTGTCCAAAGGCATTGTCTAGAGATGAATGAATAGCAACTGCTGCGCATCATAAATATCTTGCACCCAAAAGATGCTATTCATAGCAATGATGGACATTTTTATCATAAAAAAACAACAACAAAACAAAAAACTACAACACTGTGTGGATAAAACATTTTTGTAACAAGTTTAGCACATGCAGAAAAATGTGTTTCTGTTTTCTTATGTGTGTTTGCTCTTCTTCTGCTAAGGAATAAGATCTTTCTATAAAAAAAGCAAAAAAAACAAAGCCTTATGCCATGTACACACAGGCGGACTTTTCGAACGAATCCGTCGGACAATCCGACCGTGTGTGGGCTTCATCGGACCTTCAGCTGACTTTTTCTGTCGAAAATCAGACGGACTTTAGATTTGGAACATGTTTCAAATCTTTCTGACGGACTTGAGTCCGGTCGAAAAATCTGCTCGTCTGTATGCTAGTCCGACGGACAAAAAAGGACGCAAGGGCAGCTATTGGCTACTGGCTATGAACTTCCTTATTCTAGTCCCTTCATACGTCATCACGTTCATACCAACGGACTTTCGAACGGACTTTAGTCCGTTCGTGTGTGGGCAAGTCCGGTCGTCCGAAAGTCTGTCAAAAGTCCGTCGGACGTTTGATGCTAAAAAGTCCGCCCATGTGTACATGGCCTTATACTCACCTAGGTGAATGCAGCTTTGATCCAATGCTGCATCTGTCCCCGCCAGCTCTGTAGTGAGAACTGAGCAATCAAACACTGCTAATCGCTCAATTCTCCCCCTCTCAGGTCTGAGCAGAGAGCCGTGACTGACAGTCCCTGGCTCTCTGCTTTGCCACTCCAATGCTCACTTGAGCACTGGGCTGTGGAGGGTTTGGAAGGGGCTGGCTCAGGCTCTCGGTGGATCACTGAGAGGCTGAGCCAGATGCTGGTCCAGGCTTCTGGGTGGATCTAAGCCATATGGTCAGGATCTTATCAGAGCCTGGACCAGCTCTGTGACGTTAGCCAACAGTGGGCTTTAGCTGAAAACAGGTCACTGGAGTGCAGAACAGACTGAACTCCTGTGATCCATAGGAGAAGTACAGCCAAAAAAATCATTGGCTGTACTTCTCCTTTAAAACTTACGTTTTATCCAAATATAATTTGCCCCCCCCACGCACACACAATTCCCCAGCAACAAAAATCGAACGAAATGTTTGCAAAAAAAAAATTCAGTTTTCATGACATTCTTTATTTTAGTACCAGGGATGGCATCACTTAGTCCTTGTACTGCTCTAGGCATTGCAGGCAGATCATGGCTGGTGGGAGGGGCCGGCAGGGTGTTGTACATAGCTTTCTGAAAACATCATAGTACTCTGGTTCAGGTATTAGGAACCCTCACAAGAACCTTCAGCCCTTATGCAAGCAGTGAGCTGGCTCTTGGGAGGAGTTATGGAAATATCAAAATACCTTGATGGATGTGTGTCAGTCTGGAGGAGTGGGGCGTTCTTAGGCAGCCAGTGGGGTATCCAGGGTATGGCACATATGGCAAGTGCCATGGGTGCCAAATGAAGGGGGGCTCGTGAGTGGTTGAGCAGCAAGGCACTTACCAGTGTTTGAAGGTCTCTTCTTCCCTCCCGAGCATAGGCAGGATCTCTTTTTCAGCACCTTTGCTAATGGACAATGGCAGCGCTTCGAGTGGGACTATTTCTCATTTGGCTATGTAACTCCTGTGAGTGCAGTCACTGGCCGCGGAGTAAGCAGGCAGGTGGCCGCATTTTCCGATGCTACCTCTATAGTTCCGGCTACAGCATCCCTGACAGCTGAATATCACTCCACCGCCTGCTATCAGGGATGCTGTAGCCAGGACTATAGCGGTGGCATGGGATTTTTGGACGGAGACCAGGGATACTGTCGGATCCTCTGCAACCCCTTCATTGGATGCTCTGTTTTGCTTCTGTTTAATTCTTAGATGTGGATCTGTATACAGGGAGAGTACCACCTGATTTTTTACTTTGCACACTTCAGATACCTTGATTCCAGTTCCCTTAAGCCTTGGTTATTAACCACCTTGCTTTTTATTTATTTTAATTTTTTTATTTTTCTGTGTGTGTTTAATTCCAAGCCTGGGTATACCCAATAGGCTTTGTTTTGTATTTCACTTTATATTTTTACAATAAAAATAATAAAAAAAGAAAAAGGCTGGTGTACACCATAGAGGTTACTGCAGCTTTAGTTGACACCTCCGGGAGCCTCGAATCCCAGGATTCAGTTTGCACAGGGAAGAGGCGAGCTCTGTGGCCAAGATAGAACTGGCTCTGTGGAAGTTGTGTACATCATAGGGAACACATCAACTGTTGTGGGTCATGTGGGAAGCTGAACGTCACCAGACTGGAAGTGGTCATTATTGCCCCTCAATTAAAGTGGTTGTACACCCTGTACACCCTGTACACCCTGTACAACCACTTTTACCTACAGGTAAGCCTATATTAAGGCTTGCCTGTAAGTGCTGGAAATATCTCCTAAACCTCCACGGTTTCAGAGATATTTACAAAAAAGCAGTGCGCCGATGTCTACGGCGCATGCGCACTTTAGAAGGGGCACATCGTGCCGTTTCTAATAGGGTTCATGCCGTGACTGGCGGTTCCCACGCACATGCACGGGAGTGATATTACGTGACTCCAGCCAGTCACAGAACCCGGAGTTTGCGGCCCCGGTAGGAAGAGGGGTAAAGATGGACGCTTGCTGCTAGTGGGGACATCGTTGATATCGCAGGCTTTGGTTTCAGGTAAGTGACACATAATGGGCTACTATGCGATGCATAGTAGCCCATTATGCTTTACCTTTGCAGGGAAATAAAAATAAAGTAAAACCGACCAGAGTTTACGTCCTCTTTAAAATTCAAGGAACACCGTGGGAAGGTGGGGGGTTTAAAAATTACAGTTTTTCACACCATAGGTAGAAGCAGATGGGACAGAAAGAGATAAGGTTTTAGTTCTGCTTTACTTCTCAAAGTTAAGTAAATATGAATAAAAACATTCTTCTTTGATCCTCTGTGAGCTGTTCTCCCAAGCAAAAAGACATGTACGGAGCAAAATGGGAGCGAAGGACATACATGATAGGGTGGAAGTAACTACTAGGCCATAATAGGTTAAGTTATTTGGCTGGTCAAATTGGAGAAATAGGCTCTTACCTGATTGGACGAGCTACGGGGTATTCGTATTTGATCTGGTATTTACAATGTTTATGTTTAACTATAGTTTTGGTTTAAATAAAAGGCTGTAACTGCCATTTTAACTCCAAAACTGTTTCGGTGTCATTACTTAAAGTGGAGTTCCACCCACTTTTACAACTCTTCAGCATCCCTCACTAAACTGTGCACTGTAAACAAATTGGATATTTTTTATTTTTTTTTCTCAGCACCTACTGTATATCTGCTGTATTCATTTTTCACTTCCTCCTCCCTGGCCGCGGCCCATCGCATCATTTCCTGTTTGCAATGCATTCTGGGAAGGGGCGGCAACTTCCTCTGAAACTGCCGATGCTATGGAAACCTGACCTGAAACCTATTACACTGCTTGTGCTGCACTGAGCATGTGCGAGATCTGCAAGGATGAGATGCAGGAAGAAATACAGTCTTGCTTCAGATGCCCACACTTAAGATGGCCACGGCCTGCTGTAAGTTTATAAAATAACAAACTACTGCTATAAACTAACAAAACAGACCTTAGTTTACAGACTAACTTTACTAGAATACATTAAGCTTGTGTATTATAGGGGTATTTTTATTTAAAAAGTATAATTTCGGCCGGAACACCACTTTAAGTTAAGGGTTAATAGTACAAGTTTGAGTATGGTAGTGGGTTATCTGAACTACCCTAGCCATGTTGTCGTGAAGAGGGTAGAATCTGAATTCTCCTAATTTGCATAATAACCGATCTTCTATAAAAGTTTTATTAGGTTCTATGTTGTGATTTCAACACTAAAAAATGCTTTTTAATTAGATGGGAATTCTTTATTTCAAGGGTATCAACTCTCTTGAATCTGTTTTTGCTTTATGAGGAAGAAAGTAAACACATTCATCATCTCCGTTACTGAAATACAGCGCTCGGTGGCTTTTTATTAATGAGCCTGGCACTGCTTTAGCTTTTAAAGCAGCTCCAAGGCTGACTTCTTCACAAACTGATGCTGCATTGCTTTGCCAGGTTTGCATCAGGTACCAATTTTCTCCAGGATAAAATGTAATGTTTTTATTCACAGTGGCAGCACATTACACAGTCCTGTCTTCACTATCTACAAAGAATCAGCATTCATCATTCTTCACTGATACCACTACAAAGGGATACTGAGCGCTCAATCAATTATATCCTTGTTACGGGGAAAGTATAGTGTATTTTCAGTACTTGCACGTTATAAATTATTGTTAGTTTCAGTAACTTAATATCTGCATGCCAGCAAAGTGTAACTGAACTGAACTCTTCTCTGGAAAGTTTGTACCCCATGATCTAATAGAATCAGGAACAGGGAGGGGTTGAGGCTGGGGTGTTAGTAAATAGTACATACTAAATACGTACATTTTAATCTATTTCCTTTTTTTTATGTTAGAACTAGAAGCATGCAACTGTGCACACTTCTACATGTAAAACTGGGCTGCCACTGACAGCCTCTGATATAACCATAACCTCTGACATAACCTCTGATATACGTTAATTTCAGGGACCAATCTGGATCAACTACAGATTTAAGGCTTTTTAGAATACAAGGGGGAATTAATAAAGAGTTGTGCAAGCACACGCTTCTAAACATAAAACATAAAAAAATGGAGCAGATGCTGCTCCTAATTTACAATTGGGGTGCAAGCCCTTTTGTTAATTAGAAGCAAACAGTTCTCTGTTCTGACATGTCTGTGACAAGCAGCACAGAGAATGAAGAGCTGGAGCTGCATGCTGATCTCTCTGCCCTTCCTCGGTTCAGAGCGGGAGGGAGAAGAAGGGTTGTTCAGTGGTGTAACATGGGCAGGGCCACAGGGTCAGTAGCTCTTAGGGGCGTAAAAAATTCTTAGGGGTGTAAAAATCCAGGCATCCCGTACATCAAGGCTAAATCCTGAAGTCCAGTGCTGGAACAAGTTCTGGTACTTGGCTCCACAAATTCATCTGCCAGGGACTCGCTAGCATTGGGCACCTAGGGCACTTGCCCCGCATCTCCTGTGGGGTGACTCTATCACTGTGATCTTTACCTCTGCGGCAGTTGGCATTTCTCTCTCCGGCTGTCTGTAGCAACAATACATGTCAGAAGCTAGGGAAGCTAGGCTCCTTCTCGGCTCTGATGTATAACATGTACAACAGGAGGAGGAGGAGGGATGCCCCCCTGTATTGGGCCCTGCTGATATGAGGTCTGGGATGGGGTATCAGGGTGGGAAAATTTAACTTGGGGGTCATATGACCTGAAGGGGTTGGTGGGGGGGGATAATTTACAAAGATTTGTGCTGGTGGTGAATGTTTGCTGAGAGGAGTGAAGGAGGGGTTGATAAGAGGATTTGTGTTGGGGGGGGGGGTGATTTGGGAGAGGAGAGGATTTGTGCTACAGGGGGGAGGGATGGTTAAAAGGGGTTGATTTGTGCTAGAAGTGGAGTTAGAGGGGGAGGATTTGTGGTGTGAGAGGGAATTTGGAAGGAGGATTTGTGCTGAAAGGGGAGATATGGAGGGGGTCTCAGAGATTTGTGCCGAAAGGGGAAGAGGATTTGGGGGTAAGGTAAGGCACAGATTTTACTATGTAATATATATATATATATATATATATATATATATATATATAAATAAATATGTGCGCGGGAAGTGCTATTGGTCCAACAATATAGGTCATGAGTGTATTTTTGGCTGGTCCTTGACCAAGCTGTATTGCTTTAACTGCATTAGAGAAAAGGGAGGCCCAAACCTTGTTCTGCTTTTGCTCTGACAAGGTTGTCTAAAATAAAATCTGGTTGAACAGAATAACAAATAGTTTGGCAATTCACACTTATGCATTTTTTATTTGTAAATGTAACTGCATCAACTTTAAAATAATTTTTGATGGAACATTCATATTTTTACAGATTAGCTAGCTCTTGTTTTTTTTTAAAAATTGCATTTATAGTAGGTATTTGTAAATTAGCCCTTCGAGGGAGAAAATACTCAACTTGCATTCATTCTACCTCCCCTATTTTAAAACTGTTGGGATAACATATCAGCCACACAGGGCAAGACCAAGTCAGTCAGCCAACTCATAGACTTGTATTGTCAGAAGAGGGAACCATTGTATATCACTACCAAGCAGTAAGTAGTGTCTCAGTATGAAATAAGCAAGTATTGTCGCCTTTGATTTTATATATATATATATATATATATATATATATATATATATATATATATATGTATATATATATATATATATATATATATATATATATATATATATATATATATATATATATATTGTAGGGGATCAGACTCAATGCAGGGACAAACTCACAGTTTCTTTAGGAAAACATCATGTTTAATCCATAGGATATTTCCAAACAGAAGAAAAAGGGCATTTTGCCATTAATCAAACAAAAATAAACTTCTGCTCTACCAAGCCTTACTGTGTCCATAGTCTGACCAGTCCTTGGTTTTGCAGTAAGTGTCCTTACAAACGCAAATACTTTGTATCCAAAGTCAGGGAATAAGCAGCCATGCTCCTAGTTGCCTCCTCACATGGAGACTCACACTCTCTCTGAGAGCTAGGACCAGCTGCCTTAATAAAGACCTGAAAAGAAAACATTAAACTGTGGTCCATGGACTTGGGAGTCTGTCCCACCCACTATCAAACTCCCAATAAAACCAGCCCTGGAACGGACTTTACCAATACAGGGTAAAGAACTATCCTTCTTTACCCTGAAGTCTTTGCTGGTATTGTCTGAGATTGTATTGTCTTAGATTGTCTTAGTAAATCTAGGAATCTGTGGAGGAACATATATCCCATCAATCACTTTTCCTGAAATTTTAACCTATATCCATAGTGCTATCCACACAGGAGCCACTTGGTAATTTGGTTTCTCTGTTCTGTGCCTCGACTCCAAGCACTTATAAGAGCACGAGTATAGATACCTTTAACTGGGCTGTGAAATAGTACCAGGAAATAGACATAAGACCATTTAGTGGCCATGGACAACCTTTTCGGGCACCCCTCAATATGTTGATTGCATTTCCGTATAGGTTGGGAGGGTGGATTCATAAGGATGAGCTGGGCCCTGATAGAGAACTCTGGGAGGGGGGGTGGGGCTGGGCAACGAAGGTTCTGAGTTTGAGTTAATTATATTTAATCCTTGTTTTTTTCTCTTCCTTTTTTCTTTTTTTTTTCTTCTCCTTTTCTCCGTTTTTTAGTAGTTTTTGTCTCCAGACCCCCCCATTGATCAGGGTCAGGAGAAAGGTTTCTCATTTTAAAGTAGTTAAGGTATAAGCATATAAATTAACAATTGCAGTAATCTATGCATATAAACATATTTTGGAGGTTATTATTTGTTTCAGAGTGAATTTGCATTAAGGTGGCGTATTCATTTATATTCTGCATTAATCTCCTATCTCTATTTTATATCTTTAGTTTATAAATTTAATAAGGGTCAATGTTGGCCTATTAGATGTATATGCTTAGCGAAGTTGGTTTTGTAATAGGTTTATTTCTTTGTTTGTCTTCTTTTTCTACATGATTGTTTATATTTGGACAAATCTTTGAATAAAGAGTTATACGTAAAAGACCGTTTAGTGGTAAATGAGCTTAGTGTATTGGTATGGATTAGAGTAAATGGTGGTTTGAGCATAAATGAACATGAAGTAGGTTCAGACATAGTTCGCTAGACAGTATAATCACTATATCAAGGCAACATAAAACAGAGTTCTGTACCACTAGACTGGGATTAACTCTTGAATCAGCAAAGTCAGCAATAAACAGCAATTATAAACATTATCTGCAATGTGAATAATAATACTATAACTAGTCTAGAGTGCACTCTAGGAGAATGGCTAGGATATGGGGCAATGTTCCCTGAGAGGTACCTCTTAGCATAATCGATAAGCGATAGGTGAAGGTCTCTGTGCAGCAGCTGTAAAAGCTCAGTCTTGAGTCCTAACCCAGTCTTTAGTCCTAACTCTGTTAGTGTCTGTTAGTCTGGTTAGTATTAGTGTTGGGGCCCAGTTATACCGTTGGTGCACATGAGAATAATACTAGTCTAGTTTTCAGGCAGCAATAAGGCTAATAGATAGCTATGTGGTCAGTTTCTAAAGGGCTCAGTCTCTCTAGCAGCAGATTGTAAATCCTCACAGCAGCAGCTCACAATCCAGCCACACACAATCCACTCTCTGCTCTGCACCCAGGTGGCTCTGGCTGTTGACACATCTAGATTAACACTCATGATCCCGCTCAGGGCACCTATATGAAGCAGTGGTGGTGTACACTGGACAGCTATGTGCATTCTCTGGGTTCCCTTGTGGCAAGTGGAAGCTACATCCTGAGAAAATGCAGCTTTTCACCTCTTCCTGGCAATCTCCCTCTGGGAAATGCAGTTCAATAGGCAATAGCAATCCACATTATGGCTCCCTTTCTGAACTTCATTTCCCACATTCCACTGCGGTTAGCATAGAAGTCTACGAAACTCCTCAACTTCCCAGCTCACCCTGCTGGCGGAAGGCAGACAGTCAGATGAATCAGCATATCAGTTCAGTGATAGTGTAAAGAGCAAAGGCAAACTGCCATAACTTGTTCATTATAGGAAAGTACCTGGCTACATATAAAATTGCAAACTATACATTATGAAAACAATGCCACACTCTATCAAGTGCATATCAAAAAAATATTTTTTAAAAGTCCAGGAAATTCCAGGCAGCAAGTGAAGCCAATCACTGCTTTATAATAATTGTGCAGCAAATAGAAGAGTTAATTTACTAAACCTGGAGAGTGCAAAATGTGTTGCAGCTCTGCAAAGAAACCAATCAGCTTTCAGGTTTTATTGTGAACGCTTATTTGAACAAGCTGGAGTTAGAAGCTGATTGGCCACCATGCACAGCTGCTCCAGATCTTGCACTCTCAGGTTTTATTAAATCAACCCCAGTCTGATTATGTCACTATCAGAAATTTCACTTTATTTAATTCAATATGCTACATTATATATAGGTTGTTTAGATTATTCAGACCATATAGAACATATTTAAAGTCTACTGTGCTCTTTTAAACACTATATGGAAAAATACAGTGAGAATGTAATGCTCCTTTAAATATTATTAAAATTAGCTCTAGCATCATAAATCCTATAACCAATGTCTAAGCAACTGTTTCACCTTACTTGATCTCATTAGTAAGATATGTTTATTTTTTTTTTGTGGTCCCAGGTTTTTTTTTTGTCTCCTTGGTAACAGTGAATGCCTTCGTTAGTACAAGACGTACAAGGTTTTAACAGCTTTGGCTTTTTTCAAGTCTTTTCTGAATTAAATGTAGGCAGGCAATGCCTTGCATTGGTTCAAATTAGCACTCAGCATAGAGAATTGTGCTGTGCTCTAGGATTATATTGTAGATGACTGCCAGTGCCTGGTAGTTTCCTAGTATTCATATTACTGACCTAAAAATATACTAAAGACAGTAAGTCAAAAGAGGTTTGGGCAGAGATCCTGGATTGCAGAAATGCTGCACCTGGTTTAACCACTTCAATACAGGGCACTTTCCCCGCTTCCTGCCCAAGGCAATTTTCAGCTTTCAGTGCTGTCGCACTTTGAATGACAATTGCGCTGTCATGCAACGCTGTACCCAAACTAAATTTTATAATTTTTTACCACAACGAGAGCTTTCTTTTGGTTGTATTTGATCACCTCTGCGGTTTTTATTTTTTGCGCTATAAACAAAAAAAAGACCAACAATTTTGAAAAAAAAAAAAAAACTGATGGGCACTGACGGCACTGATAGGATGGGCACTGATTAGCACAGATAAGTGGCACTGGATAGGCAACACTGATGAGGAGCTACTGACAGGCATGACTGAGTGGCATCTGAAGGGCCCTGATTGGCACTGTTGTGGGCACTGATTGCCCCTTTTATGGGCACTGGCAGGCATTCTTTCTGGGGCACAGGCTGGTAGGTGATGGGCACATATTGGCAGCTGATGGACACATCTGATGGGGGCTACACTGATAATCAATGTGTGGATTATCAGCACAGACCCCCCCTCTGAGAGGGAGAGTCGCCGATCGGCTCTCCCTGTCAGGGTGAACCGAGGAAAGGCGTTTACCTGGTTCACGCGATGATCAGCTGTGATTGGTCACAGCTGATCACGTGGTAAGTACACAGCGCCTCCGATGTCTGCGCTGTGCGCCCCCCTGGACGTGCTCCGGCTTATTATCCTGATCACGTCATATGAAGTCTGACCAGGATAACTAAGCCACTTTGCCACCGTCATATTGCTATATGGCAGGCGGTAAGTGGTAAACAAAGCAGCGCCTTATGGACTATTACCGCTTTTCTTTACTGAAAAAAAAATAAGCTGTTTTTTATTTCTTTGTATTAAAAGGAATATTTTCAGTTTTTGGTTTGCAATTATATATGTACTTAAAGCGTATTTTCACTTTTTCAGTCAAATTTATAAACTTTTAAATAAATACGGTATGTTAAATATATTTATGTGTTTCCATCTACACTGCATGCCTAAAAAAAAAAATATTTCTTACCTTTTAATTAAGTATTTCTCAACAGGAGGTGTCATGACTGACTGCAAGGTTTTTTGAACAATCTTAGTCTCAAGTCTGTCTCCATTAAACACTTACAGACCGGAAGATTTTCCTGCTTAATGACCGGGCCATTTTTTGAATACGGCACTGCGTCGCTTTAACTGACAATTTTGCGGTCTGTACCAAAACAAAATTTACGTCCTTTTTTTTCCCCACAAATAGAGCTTTCTTTTGGTGGTATTTGATCAAGTCTGTGGTTTTTAAGTTTTTGCGCTATAAACAAAAAAAGAGCGACAATTTTGAAAAAAAAAAACCTATATTTTTTACTTTTTGCTATAATAAAAATACCCAAAAATTAAAAAAAAAATTCTTCATCAGTTTAGGCCAATATACTAGTAATGGCGGTGATCTGCGATTTTTAGCGGTACTGCGACATTGTGGCGGACAGATCGGACACTTTTGACATTTTTGGGACCATTGGCATTTATGCAGCGATCAGTGCTATAAAAATGCACTGATTACTGTATAAGGGCACTTTCACACTGAGGCGCTGGGGCGTCGGCGGGTAAAGCGGCGCTGTTTTTAGCCGCGCTTTACCGCCGTTTTAGCGGTGCTTTTCAACCGCTAGCTGCCTTTTCTCAATGGCCCGGTGGTGGGGGAAGGAGGAGGTGGGCCACGGCGAGATCACACGGAAGTGGGAGCTGGAACCTGTCAAAACTGTGGCACCGGGGGGGGGGGACAGATTAGTGGAGCTTCCCCTTTTGGGTGGAGCTCCATTTTAAGGAGTCATGAGGCTTTTGGGAGTTATATACACTATATTACCAAAAGTATTGGGACACCTGCCTTTAAATGCACATGAACTTTAATGGCATCCCAGTTTTAGTCCTTAGGGTTCAATATTGAGTTGGCCCACTCTTTGCAGCTATAACAGCTTCAACTCTTCTGGGAAGGCTGTCCACAAGGTTTAGGAGTGTGTCTATGGGAATGTTTGACCATTCTTCCAGAAGTACATTTGTGAGGTCAGGTACTGATGTGGACAAGAAGACCTGGCTCTCAGTCTCAACTCTAATTCATCCCAAAGGTGTTCTATTGGGTTGAGGTCAGGACTCTGTGCAGGCCAGCCAAGTTCCCCCACCCCAAACTCGCTCATCCATGTCTTTATGGACCTTGCTTTGTGCACTGATGCGCTGTCATGTTGGAACAGGAAGGGGCCATCCCCAAACTGTTCCCACAAAGTTGGGAGTATGAAATTGTCCAAAATGTCTTGGTATGCTGACACCTTAAGAGTTCCCTTCACTGGAACCAAGGGGCCAAGTCCAACCCCTGAAAAACAACCCTGCACCATAATCCCTCCTCCACCACATGATTTGGACCAGTGCACAAGCAAGGTCCATAAAGACAAATACTGTAACTGCTGACTTTTAATATAAGGACACCTACCTGTCCAGGGATCCAGCGATGTCGGCACCCCAGCCGATTCTTTAATCAACTTTGGGGTACAGGCCCTGGCATCTTAGGTAAGAAAAACCGGCTTCACTATCAATTTCCTACTGCGCATGAACGAGTTGTGCTGCACTCTGTGAATGGTCCCGCAGTCTTCTGGGACCTGTGTGTTCCTCAGAAGGCTACGGGGGGAAGGAGGAGGGGCCGAACAGCCTCATAGATTGCCATGGCAATCTGAGGCGGAAGTGGGAGTGGGTACATGTCAAAATCAGGTACTGGCTCCCCACAAAAAGTGCCCAATGTGGCAGTAGAAGGGGGAATAGTGCAAACAAGCTGTGCTTTCCCTTTTGGGTGGAGCTCATTAAACCCAAGTCATTAAAAACTGTCAATACATGCTATATTATACTGAGTTACTCACACATCCGCCAGAGCATTTTTTTCTGTAGACTGTATAAATCCTGGTTGATCCTGCTGTTCACTGTCCCTCCCACCTTGTCTGTGTCCCTGCTGTAGCTTGATATTGTGAAGACCAGCTGTTGACATTTACTGAGCATGCTTCAAGAGGAACTGCAGTCTGCTCACATAATTTGGAGTAAAAACATGCTGGTAGGTTAATCAGATCCTGACTATAAAATTGGCCCTAGTATGTGCATGTCTTTGTAAGCGCGTCGAGATCCTTCGGGGTAAATGACCGCGCTATATCAAGATGGAGTAAAAACATCTTTGCCATTCTGAAGCTTCCCTCCAACCACTTTGCATATTATTTTATATATACTGTGATTCTGTACTTGCCAAATATGCTGCAGAAATCTCCCTCCACTGAGTCTGGCAGCATCCATTTTAACTGTGGGCAGCTGAAGCTGCTGGCTGTTCACTTCCTGGATTTACACAGACACACAGAGGCACACCTCCAGCTCTGCAGCTCTCATTGGCCCTCCTGTGACTCATCCCCCCTCCCTTCCTAGCAAACTCTCATGAGAGTGAGAGAGAGCTGTGCGTGATGTCATACGCCTAGGCTTTTCACCAGACAAGAAACAGGAAGTGGGCTGTATAAGGTATTTACTGGCAGAAAAAAAAATGTTTTACTATCCAAAAAAACAAGGGCAGAAGATTTAATAGATGGAACGATGAAAAATTGAAGTTCCGCTTTCAGTCTTAGTTCCCTTCTAAGCTCTTCATGTCCTCCATTTTATTATCTGTGCAGCCTATGTGACTAAAGAATGGACCTGGAGCAAAGGGAAGCTAGGTGCAAGACCCACATGACTGGGGGGTCGCTGGGCAGGCTGCACAGGTCAGTTCCTACTAATGTGCAGGTTAGGGGTAGGGTGGCTTTCATTGGGCAATGGAAGGGTAAGGGGGTGCGGTCTGGGTGCTGGGTTATCCCCGGGGGGGCGGTGGGTAGTTTCAATAGTGGAGGCAGCAGGGGAAGAGGTAACAGCAAAGAAAGTTTTTTCTTTCCCCTCTCTCCCTTCCTATATTTTAGGCTGTGTGGCTGTGTGGTTGGTTCAGTGCTATGTTTTCTCGTCTAGGTTGCTGGTTGCTGCACTTTTCTGAAAGCTTTTTTATGTAATGTGACCAGCATACCACCAATCAATCAGTGCTGTGCAGACACAGATTCATACACCAGCCGTGTACTAGAAAATTCTCCCTCAGAACTTTTCCTGAGGACAGGAAAGACCTGGGAATTTGGGAAACATCATATGACTGCTGAACAGTAATGATTAACCACTTGACCTCAGGAAGATTTACCCCCCTTCATGACCAGGCCATTTTTTGCGATACAGCACTGCGTTACTTTAACTCACAATCGCGTTGTCATGCAATGCTTTCAGAAAAAAACAACAAACCAATACTGCGCTTATGTAAAAAACTGATAGAAGCAGCAACAATAAAATGTGAGATATGACACAATAAACACTAGTGAATAAACAAATGTTGCGCTGAAAATCTCAAAATAACAAAAAGTCCAAACTGTACTGAACAGTCCAAGTGACAAAATCAAAATGCAAAACAATGTGATGTTTGATTCAAGTGCTTGTATGTAGATAATCCAAGAATCCAAGATAAGCCATGCACTGCTTTACCCAAATAAAATGTATGCCCCTTTTTCTCACAAATAGAGCTTTCTTTTGGTGGTATTTGATCACCTCTGCGGTTTTTAATTTCTGCGCTATAAACAAAAAAAGACAGACAATTTTGAAAAAAACATTTTTTAAATTTCTGCTATAAAACATATCCAATAAAAAAATTTAAAAAATCAAATTTCTTCATCAATTAAGGCCAATATGTATTCTGCTACATATTTTTGGTAAATAAAATCCCAATAAGCGTATACTGATTGGTTTGCGCAAATGTTATAGCGTCTACAAACTATGGGATATATTTATGGAACTTTTATTAATTTATTTTTGTTTTACTAGTAATGGCGGCGATCGGCGACTTATAGCAGGACTGCGATATTGCGGCGGACAGATCGGACACTAACGAACATTTTTTGGGGACCAGTGACACTAATACAAAGGGTTAACTGTGTGCCTAGCCAGTGTTTGTGTACTGTGTGGGAGGTGCTATTACTAAGGGAAGGCATTGATTCATGTCCTTTGCTTTGCAGGAACACAGGATCAATGCCTTCCCTACTAACAGAATGGCGATCTGCCTTGTTTACATAGATCACTGTTTTCTGGCTATCTGCCTAATAATCGGTGGGTGCCGGTGAACATCAAGTCCGTGGTACCCGCAGATCAGCTCTCGCTGTGTCTAATCTCAGCGGCGCACATGTGCATTCCAGACCTGGAAGTTCAGGATCACGTACTAGGTATGATCCTGCGCAGTAGAGCCGCCTTACTGCCTTTTATTTAAGTTATACGGTCGGCAACCGGTTAAATAAGGTACTCAGATTTTTTTTTGGTTTAATAAAGGGTAAGTTCACATTTACAGAAAAATCTGTAAGGTGAACATACACAGGGCGCCCCCGTCACCCTCCCCCAGTCCCGCTAGGAGACATTGCGTTGCCGCCTCACTGGACCGGGGCTTAGAAATCCCCTTGGCTTAATGTCCAAAATGTACCTTGTCAGGAGATCCGTTTAGGAGCATTTTAATTGGCCGGCGCCGTCATATGGGCGGCGCCGACGAATCAGAACCCACGTAGCCCGTCCTGTCACTGCGGGCGAAGAGGAGAGAAAGCCACAGGGATTTCAAATCCCCGGGCCAGTACAGCGGCGATATGAGCTGTCAGTGCAGGATCGCCGCACTCCAGGTTAGCGGGACCGCAGGGATGGGGAGGGGGTTCAGTGTAAGTTCACCTTAAAGATTTCTATAAAGGTGAACTTACACTTTAAATGAACCACTTGCTGACCGCTGCACACCAATATACATCAGCACAATAGCAGCGGTGGGCAAATGGGCATACCTGTCCGCCCCCTTTAATTTGCAGGGCTAGTGGATGCACACGCCTGCCGCGTACAGCGCGACCGTGCCTGCGGATGTCTGCCGGTGTCCCGCGATCGTGTCGGCAGAACAGGGAGATGTAAACAGGGCATTCCTCCGTTCTGCCTAGTGACATGACAGGGAGCTACTGCTCCCTGTCATCGGAATCAGTGATCGCTGTCATGTCAGTGATAGCCCATCCCCCCACAGTTAGAATCACTCCCTAGGACACACTTAACCCCTTGATCGCCCCCTAGTGTTTAACCCCTTCCCTGCCAGTGTCATTAATCAGTGCATTTTTATAGCACTGATCGCTGTATAAATGACATGGGTCCCAAAATAGTGTCAAAAGTGTTTGATGTGTTCACCATAATGTTGCAGTCACGATAAAAATCGCAGATCGCTGCCATTACGTATAAAAAAAATAATAATAAAAATGCCATAAATCTATCCCCTATTTTGTAGACGCTATAACTTTTGTGCAAACCAATCAATATACGCTTATTGCGATTTTTTTTACCAAAAATATGTAGAAGAATACCGAACGGCCTAAACTGAGGAAAAAAATTAGTTTTTTAAAATATTTTTTGGGGATATTTATTATAGCAAAAAGTAAAAAATATTGCTTTTTTTTTTTCAAAAATGTTGCTCTTTTTTGTTTATAGCGCAAAAAATAAAAAACGCAGAGGTGATCAAATACCACCAAAAGAAAGCTCTATTTGTGGGAAAAAAAGATGTCAATTTTGTTTGGGAGCCACGTCGCACGACCACGCAATTGTCAGTTAAAGCGACGCAGTGCCGAATCGCAAAAAGTGCTCTGGTCAGGAAGGGGGTAAAATCTTCCGGGGCTGAAGCGGTTAAATACAGTGTTATGATCTTTATACAAAAAGATAAGGGATGATGGAAATTAAACATTGCGTGTTTAGTATCACTGTTCAATTTGTTTAATATATCTGTTTTTTAACCCAAATAAAGGGCCGTGGCCTAACATTTTCCAATATTTTGTCTTGTTGCTTATTCATGAATTCATTTTCTTTCAGGTTGCTGTTGTTCGGGTGTCTTATGGCACCTGCAGTTCAATGCTTGTGTACGTCTAGAATTGTATAAGAAATGCTCCTGAATTCTTCTGAATGCTGTAAGGTTCACAGATGTGTTGTGTCTGTAATTTAAAGGTTCACCAGCTGGAAAGAACGAAGAGCCACGGAGCAGGAAAGCCATTTCTTCTCCTGTGTACAACAATTAGATAATGGTAAGACTGCACAGCTCACAGCTGTAAACAATTCACACTGATGCTCCTTGTGGAAAATGACTGGTTACTCCTTCGATAAACAGTAAAAGGATTGAAGATAAGATGGCACAGCTGTGCGATGCCTCGTCATACTGAACGGATGCTTCGTTTTTATATATTTTTTTTTTTCTGAGCCCGGGAGCAAAGAAATTAGTTTGGGCCACCATACGATCCCCCAAATGAATCCCCTGCGTCCTTCTCCTCTTACATTCAATGCCAACCTCCATTTGCCCATGTGTAGCACTTTCCTCATCTACCAACTTCAGTAAAGATAGAATTTATATCCATAAAAACTCTTAACACAATTGTATTCTGATAACTGTATGCCAGTCTTTTTCCACCAGGGTTCCTCCAGAGGTTGCTAGGATTCCTTGAGCAATTAACAATTGCTGCCTCTCAGATAAGTAAGGCCCCCATTGTGGCGATTTGGGATAGTGGGCAGAAACACCATAATTCTGCCCACAATTCCAAATCGCACTGCATAAAGCTTGTCGCCCATAAGAAGCTCCTGCTCCTTTTTTGAGTGACAAGCTTTGCGACAATCGTGGCAAAACCACACTGCGTTTGAGGTTCCAATTAAAAATGAACAAACACACGTGCTGTATTTTTCCACTGTTGCAGTGCAATTTGGAATTGTGGGAAGAATCCCAAATCGCCAGATGTGAATGGGGCCTGACTACTGACCAATTATCATTTTAGGTATCTGTAAAGAGGGATTATTCCCAGTGCTGTTTCTTGGCCTAGGCTAGTGATGGTGAGCCTGGGCACCCCAGATGTTTTGGAACTACATTTCCCACGATGCTCAACTACACTGCAGAGCACATGAGCATCATGGGAAATGTAGTTCCAAAACATCTGGGGTGCCAAGGCTCGCCATCACTGGCCTAGGCCGACAAGGCCCAGGCCTAGGGCGGCACATTTTGGGGGGCGGCAAAAAAGCCACCCCCCCGCACGAAACCCCCTGACCCGTCATCCCGGCTCCCGCGGCCCCCCCCCCTGCAAAAATACAGGCCCCAGCCTGCTGTAGCGTGGCATTGCCTAATATTATTGGGCGTACTTGTAAAGTTGCCACCTCATCCCTTTAAATCCGAACACATATTAATTACACAGGTTCTGTGGCTTTTTAAGGTGGTAATTAAACTCACTTGGTGCCTTATCTGCATTAAATTAGCCTTAGAACCTGTGTAATTCATGTGTATTCGGGTTTAAAGGGATGAGGTGGCAACCCTACGTACTTGGCCGGAGGAGGGGAGCGACTGGCACCCCCATAAGATGGCTGATGACTGGTCAGATTGGCCGCATGTTAACTGAAGGAGGCGGAACCTAATGCTCCGCCTACCCTCCCCCACGCGACATCAACACTGCATCTTCTCCCCGAGGAGGAGAGGGAGAGAGGAAGATGACAGGAACCCCCAGGCAGCGGCCAGCACAGTACAATTACAGGGACGGACGAGAAGAGAGGAGGGTGGTGTTATTATTACAGGGACTGGTGAGTATAGAGACACCAGGGCCGCCACCATGGGGGGGGGAGCCAGTACAGATGCAGGAGGCCCCATAATACTTTCCTGGTCCCCCCCACCACAGTGTCCCCCTTTGTCCTCCCCCCCACCACAGTGTCCCCCTGTTCTCCCCCCCTTTGCCACAGTGTCCCCCCCCACAGTGTCTCCTTGTGTCCCCTGTCCCCACTGCGTCCCTCTCTGTCCTCAATGCACTGCGTCCCTCTCTGTCCTCAATGCACTGCGTCCCTCTCTGTCTGTCCCCAGTGTCACTCTCTGTCCTCATTGCAGGAAAAGAAAAGAAAAGGAGACAAACATCAGCACCTTAAGTTTTTTTTTTTCAAAAGTCCCTACAGGGCAACAGTTTAGAGTTAACCGTAAATAACGGCTCTAAAATTATTGCTCTGATTCCATGCGCAGTGATATGTAATTTGTAGTGCAATCAGCATTTTCGAACAAAGACGCCCCCAGCATGTGGCTTTGTGCTTGGGTGTAACTATTTTTAAATTCTTTTTTTATGTAACTTTTTTTTTTATTATATAGGGGACTGGAAATCTCCTATGTGGAGATGTGATGCTATTTTGGGGCCAACAACAACTTCCTCCTGCAAGAGGCTGTGGACTCTCCCTCCTCATTGTTCCTGTGTCCCCCTAAGTGTGCTGACCACAGTAATCATGGCTGCTGATCCTTGATACCATGCTCAGTTTCCATGCCTCTGTCATCCCTCTCCCCCCGCTCCCCCTCTCCCCCTCCCTCCCTGCCTGTCAGCTGATCTGCTCCATGCCCTTCCCCTCCTGCTAAGTTATGCAGCTCAATACCTTACTTCACAGAGTCGCTGTGCGGTCATGTGACCTCCCACCGCTTTCCTCTCCTGTGTCAGAGGGGAATCTCAGCCCCTCCCTCTGTAGTCCTCAGATCAGGGAGGGAGAGCATTGGAGGTCACATGACCACACAGTGGCACTGTGAAATAAGGTATTGAGCTACATAATTTAAAAAAACCACACGTATTATATCTTGTGGGATGCTCTGTATCCGCATGTTCTTTCTTGTTAAATAAAGAATTCATTAAAAAAAAAACACACACACATTGTGCAATATAGCTTGCTTTAACAGAGGAGATTCTAGTAATTATGCACAGTGACTTAACAACCACTAGGGATGAGCCCACGGTTCAACTCGAACGTAAGTTCAACTCGAACATCAAGTGTTCGTTTGTTGTAAAACGAACCGAACATATGGGCCGCTCGCGGAAAATTCAAGCGCATGGAACGCCCCATAATGCACTGCTAAATTACAGTGCATTGCTGTATGATGATTGGCCAATGCATGCACCTGACATGCATGCTTTGGCCAATCACAGCGCGCTCTGCTATAAGGGCCATAATTGGCCAAAGGCAAGATGCCTTTGGCCAAATATGACTCAGGGGGACTAAGTCCACGCCCCACACTATATAAGACTGCTTACAGAGCGGCCGTGTGTAGTGTTGTTGGCATGGACAGAGAGATAGTTTGAGTTAGATTAAGCAGGCAGGTTATTCAGCAGTTAGCGGCAGTGTATTTGATATATATATACAGTTCAGTCTAGTGTTTATATATATATATATATATATATATATATATATATATATATATATATATATATATATATATACTCTGCATTTAGCATAGACTATATATTCAGTGTTTACTCGATATTCAGTCAGTGCAGGCAGTGTATTAACTGCTTGCCGACTAGCCACTGGAGTTTTACTGCGGCAGAATGGCACGGCTGGGCGAAACTATGTTACCTTACATCTCTTTGCCTTTTGACCACTAGGGGGAGCACTCGCCGCCTGAGGCGCATGCGCACGCAGCGTGTGCCCGGTGGTGCGATGACTGCCGGGCACCCACGATCGCTTGTGACAGAGCGAGAACCGAGATCTGTGTGTGTAAACACACAAATCCCGGTTCTTTCAGGGGAGTAGAGACAGATCGTGTGTTCATACTAAGTATGAACAGTGATCTCTCCTCCTAGACAGTCCCATCCCCCTACAGTTAGAACACACATAGGGAACACAGTTAATCCCTTGATCGCCCCCTAGTGTTAACCTCTTCCCTGCCAGTGACATTTATACAGTAATCAATGCATTTTTATAGCACTGATCGCTGTATAATTGTCAATGGTCCCAAAAATGTGTCAAAAGTGTCCAATTTGTCCGCCACAATATCGCAGCCCCGATAAAAATCGCAGATCGCCACTATTACTAGTAAAAAAATAATAATAATAAAAATGCCATAAATCTATCCCCTATTTTGTAGACGCTTTAACTTTTGCGCAAACCAATCTATTTACGCTCATTGCAATTTTTTTTTTTTACCAAAAATATGTAGAAGAATACATATCGGCCTAAACTGAGGAAAAAAAATAGTTTGTGGGATATTTATTATAGCAAAAAGTCAAAGATAGTGTTATTTTCAAAATTGTGGCTTTCCTTTTGTTTAAAGCGCAAAAAATAAAAACCGCAGAGGTGATCAAATACCACCAAAAGAAATTTGTTGGAAAAAAAGAACGTCGATTTTGTTTGGGTACAGCATCGCAGGACCGTGCAATTATCAGTTAAAGCGTCACAGTGCCGTATCGCAAAAAATTACCTGGTCATTGAGCAGCCAAATCTTTTGGGGCTGAAGTGGTTAATACATATATATATATATATATATATATATATATATATACAGTCTTGTGGGTGTGTGTATGTAATATATATATATATATATATATATATATATATATATATATATATATATATAATATATATATAAGTCCTGCAAGCAGCATCTTTGAGGCGGTGGAGGAGTGGTGTATACACGTATACACTGCTCCTCCACCGCCCCTGCCCATTGAAATGAATAGGCAGCGGTGCCAAAACGCCTGCAAAGCATATCGGCAGCGGCACCTTTTGGGTGCTATTAACCCTTTCTTTGGCTGCTAGCGGGTGTTAAAAGCGCCTCGCTAGCGGTTGAAAAGCGCAGCTAAAACAACGGTAAAGCGCCACTAAAGCTAGCGGTTCTTTAACGCTAATGCGGCTGACAGCCAGTGTGAAAGGGCTCTTAGGAAATAATCCAGGCCTTTTTTAAAGCAATCTACTGATCTGGCCAGAACCACCTCTGGAGGGAGTCTATTCCACATTTTCACAGCTCTTACTGTGAAAAAACCTTTCCGTATTTGGAGATGAAACCTCTTCCTCTAGACGTAAAGAGTGCCCCCTTGTCCTCTGTGATGACCTTTAAAATGAATAACTTAACACCAAGTTCACTATTTGTACATGTTGATCATATCCCCCCATATGCATTAAGATAAAAAACCTTCTGTGTGTAGCAGCCCCCCCAGCACCCCCCAGTTACTTACCTGAGCCCCATCTCTCTCCAGCGATGTCCACGAGTGTCTTAGCCATCCAGGACTCTCCTCCTGATTGGCTGAGACACAGCAGCGGCATCATTGGCTCCTGTGACTGTCAATCAAAGTCAGTTAGCCAATCAGAAGAGAGAGGGGGTGGGGTCAGCCTGGAGCTGAATGGATACACAGGGCTGTGACTTGGCTCGGGTGCCCCCATAGCAAGCTGCTTGCTGTGGGAGCACTTGACAAGAGGGAGGGGCCAGGAGCAGCGAAGATGGACCCGAGAAGAGGAGGATCTGGGCCGCTCTGTGCAAAACCAACTGCACAGAGGAGGTAAGTATAACATGTTTGTTATTTATTTGTTTAAAACAAGACTTTACAATCACTTTAATCTCCTCTTCTCAAGAGAGAATACATTCAGTCCCTCTAATCTTCCTCATAGCTGAGCTCCTCCATGCCTCTTATCAGTTTGGTTGCCCTTCTCTGCACTTTCTCCAGTTCCCCAATTACCTTTTATGAGAACTGGTGCCCAAAAATTAACTGCATATTCCAGATGAGGTCTTACTAATGATTTGAACAGGGGCAAAATCATATCTCTCTCTTTGGAGTCCATACCTCTCCTAATACAAGACAGGACTTTGCTCGCTTTGGAAACCGCTTTCACACAGAATTCAAATCGGTCGATCATTTTTCGACCGATCCAAATTCGAATCGCTCCCAACATTGGTAAACAAATATATGAAACTAAACTAAACAAAATTCGTTATTATTGTTATTCAGAGATTCGGATACATCCAAATCTCCAAATAACCAAAAATGTGTTCGAAATGAATTACACATGTCTAATTACAACATCCATCATGCAGAGACATTATTCTCCCCTACATCCCTAATCCTAGCTCAGGCTGGATGCTGCCTCGATATGCCAACAAAGGTAGTGTCCATGTAAAATTCAGATTTCATCGGAGGCATTCTCCAGCAGCTGGTGTCTTCGGGGTGAAGCCCACCTTCTGATGGTCTTTACATTGCAGTAGTAGTAAGTGACATTCTTTTGCTCCTTATGTGCACTAGGCCTCTCTCTCTCTGACCTATTACAGGTACTGGACTCTCGACTTAGGGACTCTCAACTTAGGGGCTCTCGACTTAGGGACTCTCGACTTAGGGGCTCTCGACTTAGGGACTCTCGACTTAGGGGCTCTCTTTTCCGGACCAATGTCCCTCTTTTATATAACAGGATCAGTGGGTCTGACCCAGAGAAAAACCTGCCAAAACCTAAAGAACCAGGAATGTATTAACTCCTACCCTTCCTGTCCAGGACAGCACCTAACTGGTTATTTCCAACCTGCTAAAAAGACATCAAAATGCACATTATATGTGTTTTGATGCAGTTCTATTGACTTCTATAGGCCTCCCAATGATCTAAAACAGGGTTTCTCAATGGGGGTTCCATGGAACTCTAGGGTTCCTCCATAGCAGGGCAATAACTTCTCCGCAGGTTGTGGAAACCTTGCAAAAAGATCTGAACAAATTAATGGGGTGGGCAACTACATGGCAAATGAGGTTCAATGTAGAAAAATGTAAAATAATACAGAATGGAGAACCTCTGGGGGATTATAGGATGGAAAAGGACCTGGGGGTCCTAGTAGATGATAGGCTCAGCAATGGCATGCAATGCCAAGCTGCTGCTAACAAAGCAAACAGAATATTGACATCCATTAAAAAGGGGATTAATTCCAGAGACAAAGCGATAATTCTCCCACTCTACAAGACTCTGGTCCGACAGCACCTAGAGTATGCTGTCCAGTTCTGGGCACCGGTCCTCAGAAAGGATGTACTAGAAATGGAGCGAGTACAAAGAAGGGCAACAAAGCTAATAAAGAGTCTGGAGGATATTAGTTATGAGGAAAGGTTACGAGCACTGAACTTATTCTCTCTGGAGAAGAGACGCATGAGAGGGGATATGATTTCAATATACAAATACCATACTGGTGACCCCACAATAGGGAGTTTAACAAGACTTGTGGCCACTCATTAAAATTAGAAGAAAAGAGGTTTACCCTTAAACTACGTAGGGGGTTCTTTACTGTAAGAGCGGCAAGGATGTGGAATTCCCTTCCACAGGTGGTGGGCTCAGCGGGGGGGCATCGATAGTTTCAAGAAACTATTAGATAAGCACCAGAATGACTGCAACATACAGGGATATAGAATGTAATACTGACATATAATCACACACATAGGATGGACTTGATGGACTTGTGTCTTTTTTCAACATCACCTACTATGTAGGTTGCTAGGGGTTCCTTGAGTAACAAACAGTTTCTGCCTCTCAGATAAGTTTCCACTGACACCATTGATCTTCTTAGCTTTCTGTAACGGTGTAATTCTTCCCAAGGACCACAAATGTAAGGGGCATTCTTCCCATTGACCATCACAAAAGAGCATTCTTTCCACTGACCATCACACTAATGCATCTGAGCTGTAGCTGCAGTAATGTTTAGCAGAGGTTCCCTTAGACCAGAAAATAATTTCAAGGGTACCTCTGTGTTGAAAAGGTTGAGAAAGGCTGCTCTAAAACATAAAATACAATTGACATGTATTTTGCAAAACTCGTGTAGGCAGGTTGCCTACTTCAGCTAGTTAGGTGCTGCCCCAGCTGGGAGGGTTAGAATTAATTATGTTTCCCGGGTCTTTCTTGGCGGGCTTCTGGGGTCCGACCCACTGGGTCTGTGTATTATAAAAGTTACACAGGTCCAGGAGTCGCTTCTGCCTTTGCTGTTGCTCGTGGTTGCCATTGCTGCAGTCCGTCCTGTCAGCCTGCTGTACCATGCTGAGTCCGGAGCACCTACCGATGAACACCTGGCTCTAGGGGTCTTCCACAGTGTAGGGGAATTGGATTTCGCAGTTTTCCCTGGAAACACCAGCTATCTGGATATATTCAAGATTGACTCTGCCAAAAATGGATTCTTTCCTGTCCATGTATGCTGGGGCAGCCACATGCCTGAGTTAGGGACTAATTTAGGGAAAGATTGTTGCCGTTGTTTGACTGTCAAGTTATTTAAAGTAAAGCTTTTAAACATTGTCCTTGCCTAGTCTGAAGTTCAGAGTAGATCAGAGCCCCAGAGGTCCCCAGTCTGTGTACAGGTATGGAAGAGGAGGAGTTAAGTGAGTGCGGGCATGTAGCCCGCGCTAGGTGCACGTCTGGGCCCCATTCCATTCCAGGGAGTGGGATAGAGGGGATTCGCTGGACAGGCGGAGAGGGCATTGGGTTAGCATGTCCCTCCTAAATGCAACCAGTGGTCGTAGTGGTGTATGTTAACATCAAGAGAGTCAACAAGAGTTCAGCCGGTTGTTTTAAGTAAAGGTACCCCATGTGTAAGGCAGTGACCCATTCCAAGTACCTAGCGTAGCCCAGAAGAACCCACCCCCGGTAGGCCTCCTATGTGACCCACACTTGGCGCTTATTGAGGAGGGGAACATGGAGGATGTGTCACCCACCTACCCTTACACGCAATGGACTGTAGTGCTGAGATTGGAAGAAACAATAGCTTTATTATGGGGATCCATGCAAATGCATTTTAGTAACTCAGAACATGTTGGTTAAAATGCTACATATAAATGGACCCTGAAAGCCTGTTAACACTAAAAGGCAGTGTAGTGCATTGTGCACATCTTCATGCGTTGAGGTGTGTTGCCTTAGGCAGCTCATTCAATATGAATGGGCTGTAAGGCACTTCAAAACATGAAGAAATAGGTAATGATAAATTCGTTTTTCAGCACAGCGCACAGCAATACACACTGTTGTCTGTTGATGTAATGGATGAACAAGTAATCTGGATGTACATTGGAACGGCAATTAAAATGAACAGGACCATAATGCATTAATGCGTTCTCAGTATGCTACTGCACAACTCTCACACCATGTCCCCAGTTTAGCCAGATTTGTCCGTTCAATGCTTTTTATAGCGATATAATCTGCTCCGTGTGTCTCTCTAAAATCGACACCGATTTGAACTATGCCCTCAAGTATCTTCAAACTATGGCATACAGGTCTAGTGAAGAAACCACCATTAATTTGCTCGTGACATTTTTAATTATAAAGTAAACAGAACATAGCCACTTTAAGGCAGGTCCAGCCCTGCAAATGTTTGTATTTTTGATAAAGGTAAGTTTGGCGTTTTGGGCTTTTGCCTTTGGTCCAAACTGATAGGAAGAAAACACTTTAATTCCTCAATTTATATGCAGCCCTGCTTGGTAGAACTAATGTAATTACAAATTGGTGAAAACTCATTCCTATCTTAGCAGTATGGTGGCAGCTCGAAGGATCCTGGGAAATGGTTGAGCATCTGGTCCAGACCTGATATGATAGGGGTCGTGAAACAAATCCACATCCTTATGGGAAGGTCATGGATATTTACCCTGCTCAATTCCAATGAATGTTTTTGGCTTAGCCCTGCAGGAAGCACGCATATGGATGATCTTGCTGACATTGATCACTATATTTCAAATGCAATAAGCTTCATGTAGCATCAGTTGTTTCAATGTAGATTTCCCTTCAGAAGCTCTATATAAGTCATCATATTTAGCAGAACAACTTGGCCAGAATTCATTCTGCTGTAGGCTGACCGGGAGCCCAGCCACCACCCAGAAAAGACTGATTGACTGGCAGTGATGAATTTATTTATCTCAGCAATCCAGGGAGAAAAAAAAAATAGCTCAGTGGATCCTGTTGAAAATAGGAAATTTTTCACTGGAGAAAAATGGAGGGTGCCAATACTTACTCCTCTTTCTGCAATAACTAGTTGTCTGGTTCTTATTCTGACCCTCTGGTTTCAATAGATTGAGTCACCAACTCAGAACAAGTATGCAGAAAAGGACTTCTGATTGTCCTCTGACTTTACTAATCTACATATGTGTTCCATGTCAGTGACACAGACAATCCTGAGACTGGAGGATGAGCATATCCGCCAAGCAGCTAGCATTTTCAGAAGGGGTTTAGCAAGGGCGCACTGAATTTCTTTTAGAAATGGTTTGCTTTAAAAGCTAACTCGAAACATGTTACACCCATATTTAGGATGTAACATGATCAGAGCTTGCAAACTCCCAAACTGCCCCCCAGCTACAGAATTAGGGGTGTTCTTTTCCCTCTGCCCCCTTTGTCATGTAAAATTTTAATTAGTTTCAGCTTTGCTTGGCTCTGCCAGCATGGCTGCTGTAAAGAACATAGCACATATCATGAGGGACTCCATTTTAATTCTAAGACACCATCTTATGTTTTACAGGAAAATTGAGAAAACTCAAATATGAGTTTCAACTGAAACCCACATCATCTTTAAGCTGTTATCTATAGAAACACTTCTCAGGGTTACATATAAATTTAAATATAGCTAGAATGTGGAGTTTGTCCTAGCTTATGTTTGTTCTTACAATACTTCCCTCAACATCTGTTTAAGAATACATACATACTCTTATAGTGAAAATGATGCAAGATTTTGTCTTATAACACCAGCTAATAGGTAAATATTAACTGAACCTATTTTCATTTTTATGACATGTATAAGTTTAGTAAAACTCCTCCCATCCTCTCAACTGCATAAATACTGTCCTTTTGAACATTGCTAATTAGATATCTTTAAGTGGCTAAGCAAACCTGTCTCCTGTGTCACTTTATTGATATCTCCAGGCCTGGGGGTCTACGGAGGTCTTCCTGCATTACCTGAACCTACCTGGGTGGTCTTAGAAGCAGAAATTCCCTACAGAACTGGGGGCTCGTCCGGGATAAAAACAAAAAAAATCATCTGAAGGTAAGTCTTTATTTTGTCTTTATTGACAAAATATTTCTTGCCTCAGCTCTGATTAAAGCTTTTTAGACCCGTAAATTAGTAGGGGATAAGAACCACGCCAGAGGTTAATATTGGAGGGTTTTTGGGAAACCCACAAAGATAAGCAGTACTGCATACACATATATAGAGACATTCCTTTTGGGAAGGGATATGAAGTGGTTAATGAGGAAATAGACTCCGGTGACCCCAAAATCTTTTGCTTTTTCTTATCTATCGCATTAGAAGTTATAAGATAATCTGTCGTGTGTGTGTGGATCAGAAGACTGGGTGGAAAAACAGTCGGCTCCCACTGTCAATATGGGTCAGAAACAAGGTAAAGAAGATCCTCCCCCTCTTCCCAATCCAGGAGAAACGTGTAAGGATTTTGTAGCCAGAATTTGTGGTACTAATTATGAATTCATAGTCCCATGGGTTTCAAATTTAGCGGGATGGACCGAAGCCATACACAGTGTAGACCCTTTCCCCGGGATGGCGCTAATGATGAATTTCACATAGATATGATAAAAGGATTGTGTTTAGGAGATAAGAGAGCTTTCCCTTGGTACCCCGGGGATCCTCAATGGGATATGGATTATATGGAAAAGGGAGGAGAGAACTGGTTAAAATACGCCCCATATTGGTTTCAGAGGGATAATAAGAAACAGAGAAGAAGCCGATAAAAAGAGATTTGTCCCTGACCCAATAGCTCCACCCCTGCCAATAGTCAGTCATCCTCCACCCGCATATGTACATCTCTATCCAAGTTTAAGAAAGGAAGATATTGATCTTCTGGCTGGACATTATGCAACCAGACAACGGCAGGTCCCCCCCGCTCCACAACCACAACAGCAGATCCCTCCCGCTCCACAACAAGATAGACAGCACCCACAGAGGTGAGACTAAAATTGCTGAACCTTCTATGGGAATTAATGGGATACTTACCAAAACATACAAAACACCACCTTTACCAGTAAGTGATGTTGAAAGGGGAGGTGCAACAGTCTTGCATCATTGTTTCAGGATTATACCAAATTGTCCTGTGAATCTCTTGGGTAGAGATTTGATGGGAAAATTGGGTATAACACTGAAAATGACTACTGAAGGAGGGGTCTTCGTACACTCCAAGGTAATACCAATATATTACACTGAGGATAGTGATCTCCCTCCACCAGATGATCCGGTATGGTCAAAGAGCTCCTTGGATGTAGGTCTTATTTCTTGTACCCCATACAAGGCAGCTTTAAAATCATGGGCACAGCCGGTTTATCACAAACAATACCCCATTTCAAAAGAAAAAGAGGAAGGAGTGGCCCCAATGGTGGAAAGGTTCCTGCAGCTAGGAATTCTTAAAGAGACACTGTCACCCTACAACACCCCCATTAACCCAGTAATGAAGCCGGACGGCTCTTACAGGTTTGTACAAGACCTCAGAGCTATAAACAACCTAGTGATACCCATCGCTCCCATAGTGCCTGATGTGCCATCACTCTTAACCTCCATACCATCCGATGCAGAGTATTTTTCAGTCATTGACCTTTGTAATGCATTTTTTTCAGTTTCTGTTGACGAAGAGACACAGCCTATCTTTGCATTCAATTTCAGAAACCGACAGATGACGTGGTGTAGACTACCTCAGGGTTATGTAGACTCCCCTGTAGTGTACACAGTGGCCCTCCAGGCAACCCTGCGGTTTTGGACACCCCGCCATGGTTCCGTCCTACTTCAATATGTTGATGATTTGTTGTTGTGTAGTCCAAGCCAGAAAGCATGTAAAAATGATGGTTTAGATCTGTTACATTGGTTAGCAGACAATGGTCATAAGGTTTCTAAGAAAAAGCTACAATGGTGTCAGGAAACTGTTGAATACCTTGGTTTTGTACTCTCCAAAGGAGAAAGGAAAATCAGTCACAAGAGAGCTGCGGCTCTCGTGGGTCTGCCCCGCCCACTTACTAAGAAGGACATGCTATCCTTTCTTGGAATGATTGGTTACTGCCGCCAATGGATACCTGATTGTTCCTACTATGATAATCTCCTGAGGCAAGCCACAGGTACTGACATGCCAGATTGTGTGAAATGGAATGATGAAATGTACAATGCTTTTGTGTATCTTAAAACTGCAATGGTCACATCTCCTGGACTTGGACTACCTGAATATGGTAAAATGTTTCACTTGTTTGCAAGGGACAACTGTAAAACGATGGCGGGGGTCCTGGCTCAGGAGCATGGGGGGGAAACTCCGCCCTATTGCATTTTTTTCAAAAGTTGTGCCGATGCCAGTACAGGGCATGCCGGCGTGTCTCAGAGCTCTGGCATCCTGTGTGATGGTGGTGGAAATGGCTACATCATTCACTCTAGGACATGCCACCACACTACACACCACTCACAATGTATCCATTCTACTAAAGAATATCCATACCCAGCACATGTCAGCCCAGAGGCTGAGTGGTTATGAAGTAATTTTACTTTCTAACCCAAAACTTGAGATAAAATATGCCTCTCCCACTTCTGGCCCAGCTCCAATCCTGAATGCCTTGCTAGGCTTGAAAGGTGAAGAAGATGAGGTAGTGCCTCAACATGAATGCATGGACCTCATCCACCAAGACACATCCCCGAGACCAGACATGTCTTCAACTGCTCTCCCTGGAGCACAGAATGTCTTTGTGGATGGGTCTTGTTCAAGACCAAGTGATAACACATACCATGCAGGGTATGCTGTTGTTCAGCTGCCTGATAAAATACTGGAAGCAAACCCTGTCCCATTCCAATCAGCACAAGCTGCAGAACTTATAGCCCTTAGTCGAGCTTGTCAGCTTTTTGAAGGGCAGGATGTAAACATTTACACAGACTCCAAATACGCTTACGGTGTTGCGCATGATTTTGGAGTCATATGGAAAAGGCGGGGCTACATATCAGCAGACGGTAAATCCATCTCACATTCCACGCTTGTCACAAGTCTGTTAGAAGCTATACAATTACCAAGGTCCATAGCTATACTACACTGTAGGGCACATACAGGGCAACAGGATGACATAGCCAAAGGCAACGCCTTAGCTGACAAAGCAGCAAGAGAAGCAGCATCCACACAGCCTGCAAACATACAAATGCCATTACTCTCACCAGAAATTCCTCTTTTGGATCAAACATTGCGTGACCTCCAAGCATATGCCACAGACCAAGACATCCAGCAATGGAACTCAATAGGTGTGCAGACAAACCCAGAAACTGGCCTTGTCTGCCAAGAGGGGAGACCATGTATCCCTGTAGCCAGTGCACCCATTTTTATTTCACAATACCATGGGATAGGTCACAGAGGGTGGAAAGTCACATGTGAACTTTTGGATAAGGATTTTTACATTCCAGGTCTTCCCTCTCTCGTTAAGGTATATGTTTCCAGATGCATCACATGCATTCGGAATAACCCTAGCAACCCTCACAAAGCAAAACATGAACATCTGATATATCCATCTACACCAGTCACTCATCTGCAGATAGATTTTACACACATGCCCAAACTAGGTAAAAGACAGGAATATTTGCTAATAATAGTGGACATGTTCTCAAGATGGATAGAATTGTTTGTAACTACAAAGGAAGATGCACAAACAGTAGTGAGGATTCTGATACAAGAAATTATCCCAAGGTGGGGTTGCCCACTACAGATCAACTCTGACAATGGTCCTGCATTTGTGGCCAAAGTTTGTCAAGACCTGGTAAAAACACTGAAAATAGAATGGAAGTTTCATATTCCTTACCACCCCCAGAGTTCAGGTATAGTGGAAAGGATAAACAGAACCATTAAAGATAAGATCAGGAAGGCCACTGGAGGTACGTATGCAAATTGGAAGAAGGTCCTACCAGCTGTACTAGCCGAGGTAAGAATGACACCCTCTAAAAAGACAGGATACTCTCCTTTTGAAGTCTTAATGGGTAGGCCATTCCCCACCCCATGGGCCAGACAGCCACTTATGTTAGAAAGAGGGGACCTAGATCTTATTCAGGAAGAATATGTAAAAAAACTTATTGAAACTTTGGATAAAGTTGAAAGGAATGTTGCTCGTACCTCTCCTTCTTCTTCACAGGAACCTACACACCCTTTCCAGGTGGGTGACACCGTGGTGGTCCAGAGATTGAACCGCACCAAGAAACAGGAGTATCCCTTCGGACCCCCAACCACAGTGATCGCAGTCACCCGCACAGCTATTTTGGTAGAAGGACAACAGGCCTGGATTCATGCAAGTCGCGTAAAGAAGGTCAACCAGGACCCTAAGAAGCAAGGCAAAGATAAAGCACAGAGAGGTGAAGCAAGTGATATAAATCCTCGAACACTGAGTGAAGCAGGTGGTCAAGACTCTGAACAAGATGACGTCGCTTATTTCACCACGGACTTCTGGGAAGGCCTTGTGCCTCCAATGCTGGGCTGCCCTGATTGTGTTCCTGCCAACTTGGCTGATAACTAACTGTATTTATCATTCTGAAGATTTGGGACTCATAAAGGGTATTTGTGGGGCCTCTAACACTCTACAACAGAATAATACACATGACAGACACAAGAGAAATGAAAACTCAGAAAGTTTTACAGATAAAATGTTATTGTTGAAGTTTAAATATAGCTATGCCCAGAAATCTGGATTTGAAAAATGTTGGATATGTAGTAAACTCCATCCTAGCACTGCTAGAATCCCCTTAATGGCAGTACCTCTAAACTTCACCCCACTCCTTAATGGCACACCTCCTGTCATTCTCACAGAAGTCTTAAGAACACTTTCAAATAATACCCTTACTTTCCAAATTACTGGTAGAAGTCATTCCCCAGACTGGTGTTTTAGGTTGGGAAACTCCACAAACGGAGCTGAAGTTTGCCAACAAGCTAATATTAACTTTTCAATGACTTCAATTGAAAGCCCTTTCTTTCATACTTCAGAACCTGCCCTAAACACCACTCTAATAAACTTTCTTAACTCCAGTTCCACTTCCACAGTAGGACAATTATTGTCGAGTTTAACTTTTTCCAGTTTTTCTGACGAAATGATGACAATATTCAACAAACGATCCTTAGCTCTAGGAAACAGCATTTATATTTGTTGTGGAAAAATCTGTCACCCTTGGATCCCCACCGAACCCCAAGGATGGTGTTATCTTGCATCCCTAGTTCCCATCATGGGCGTAGTAGGAGATAGCAAGGGAAGACACCTCCTTGAAGCTAGCATGCATCCTAGGTACCCCCTCAAACACCGCAAAAAAAGGGAGTTATTTCTTACAAAAGATATGGCATGGGCTTGGTTCCCCTCATGGACTGGGTGGGGAATAGACTTAATGAAAAGGTTGAATAATTACACTGGAATCATTGATGAAATAATGGAAAAGAATTCTGATGATATTACTAAATTAAATATAGAAACTAGGGCAATTAGAAAACAATTAGAATTACACGAGTTAGCCATAGAAAGCATGAGTGCTGCTTTAACTGGGTTATGTGAAAACACAGAAGATTATGAGTGTTGTACCTGGTTTCATAACACAAGTATTGAGGTACCAGATTATTATGATATAATTGCACAACACCGGAAAGAAGTAAGCAAATTACAAGATGAAGCTAGAAACATTGCTAAGACATGGGATCCTTTTGCAAACCTAAGTTCTGGGATAGGAATTTTGGCATGGATAAAAAGTGCTGCCATAACTATAATTATGATTATTCTTTTTGTTTTGTTCCTATATGCCTGTTATAAGCTTATAATGTGCATAATTGTTAAGGCATCCCGAACCCCTGATCCTGCTGCTGTGAATAGAATTTATCTCAGTATGTATTATGATAGAAGAAAAATTACATAACTGTGAAAGGTAGTGAGCCATATAATAATGTCTCAAAGAGGGGATTGTAAAGAACATAGCACATATCATGAGGGACTCCATTTTAATTCTAAGACACCATCTTATGTTTTACAGGAAAATTGAGAAAACTCAAATATGAGTTTCAACTGAAACCCACATCATCTTTAAGCTGTTATCTATAGAAAGCCTTCTCAGGGTTACATATAAATTTAAATATAGCTAGAATGTGGAGTTTGTCCTAGCTTATGTTTGTTCTTGATAAGATAAATACTTCCCTCAACATCTGTTTAAGAATACATACATACTCTTATAGTGAAAATGATGCAAGATTTTGTCTTATAACACCAGCTAATAGGTAAATATTAACTGAACCTATTTTCATTTTTATGACATGTATAAGTTTAGTAAAACTCCTCCCATCCTCTCAACTGCATAAATACTGTCCTTTTGAACATTGCTAATTAGATATCTTTAAGTGGCTAAGCAAACCTGTCTCCTGTGTCACTTTATTGATATCTCCAGGCCTGGGGGTCTACGGAGGTCTTCCTGCATTACCTGAACCTACCTGGGTGGTCTTAGAAGCAGAAATTCCCTACAGCTGCGTCATTCGTTTACAGAGGTTGTGAAAGAAAAAACTACAAGTTCCATTTGGAAGCACGACAAAGGAACTCGTAGTTCTATATGGAACACAAGTGCGGTGACATCACCGCACTTGTAGTCCATTGACAAGGTCGACACCTCAGTACGGACCTGAGTTGGAGGAAGAGTCCACAGGAGACTATGCGTTGCCGGCGCGATCCACTGTTTATAATTGAAATGCTTTGCAGACTCAAATGCAGACAAATAATAATTGCATTATTTTTTTTTTTTTTTTACAAAAGGTGCAATTCTCCTTTAAGCCAACAGGGGTTAACAGTTGCTCACTACATTTCATTTAGGAATGGTTCACTTTAAAAGGTTATTGTTTTAATAGATGTTATGCAGTCAGGCTGCATAAAAACTAATAAATATGAAATTTTTTGTTTGTTTTATTAAGTTGTGTATAACAAGAACCATAAGAAGGGCAGCACTATGGAGAGCAGGACCGCTACTCTCACACAGAGTGCAGGGGTCAGGCTCTCCAGCGATCTGACACCCCCCCCCCCAATTAACAACACAGTTCAAGATGTGGAGTTTTGGCCTAGCAGCCAGTAGCACAACCCTGACCCTGTCACATGAGGGAGGAGATGACGTCATCAGTGCTGTGTAAGCTTTGACACCATATTATGTGGAGTGTATAGGTCTTGGGGTGGTTACAGTATAGAAGGGAAGGGCTACAAAAGGTGCAATTCTCCTTTAAGCCAACAGGGGTTAACAGTTGCTCACTACATTTCATTTAGGAATGGTTCACTTTAAAAGGTTATTGTTTTACTAGATGTTATGCAGTCAGGCTGCATAAAAACTAATAAATATGACATTTTTTGTTTGTTTTATTAAGTTGTGTATAACAAGAACCATAAGAAGGGCAGCACTATGGAGAGCAGGACCGCTACTCTCACACAGAGTGCAGGGGTCAGGCTCTCCAGCGATCTGACACCCCCCCCCAATTAACAACACAGTTCAAGATGTGGAGTTTTGGCCTAGCAGCCAGTAGCACAACCCTGACCCTGTCACATGAGGGAGGAGATGACGTCATCAGTGCTGTGTAAGCTTTGACACCATATTATGTGGAGTGTATAGGTCTTGGGGTGGTTACAGTATAGAAGGGAAGGGCTGCAAAGCTGAATATATGTGGGTCCCTAAACGTGAGCCCAGTTAATCTCTTTACAGCTCGCTATTCTTGTCCAGTACTGTAGCTAAAGCTCCCTCGCCCCCACCGTACTTCCCTCGCCTTTCCTTTCCTCAGTCCAGACTGTGGCTCTCCTCACTGTAGTTAGCGAGTCTCATTAATCAGACTATGTTCCCAGCTGTGCCTTATGCAATTAGCTTTGCGGAAATGTTATGTGTCTCTGAGGATCGTGGGCGGCATTTTTATAATAGTATATTTTCAGGAGAGTAGGGGGCCAGCCTCATTAGAGAGGGAACTTTGTGTTCACATTCTTACTGGGCAGCCTGGATTATACACACACTGTGACCTCGTTCTTCATAATCCCAATTAATCAGCAAAGTACGGCAGCCAGTTATCTATCTATCTATCTATCTATCTATCTATCTATCTATCTATCTATCTATCTATCTATCTATCTATCTATCTATCTATCTATCTATCTATCTATCTATCTATCTATCTATCTATCTATCCTTTAACACTTTTAAGCAGGAAATAAACAACATGCCTCAATGAATAAATGACATGCTGGCCAAATGCATACTTGCCAACAGTCCCGGGACAATCCCAATAATTGGACCCTCGTCCCGGAGTGCATCCCGCTCAAAATCCAGGGATTTTGCCTTTGTCCCGGGAATCAGGACTTTTTTTGGCACCTTCTGGCTACGAAAACATGGCCGCCGCCGCAAGATCTATTTCCGGTTAGGGATGAGCCGAACACCCCCCTGTTCGGTTCGCACCAGAACATGCGAACAGGCAAAAAATTTGTGCGAACACCGTTAAAGTCTATGGGACTCGAACATGAATAATCAAAAGTGCTAATTTTAAAGGCTTATATGCAAGTTATTGTCATAAAAAGTGTTTGGGGACCTGGGTCCTGCCCCAGGGGACATGGATCAATGCAAAAAAAAGTTTTAAAAACGGCAGTTTTTTTGGGAGCAGTGATTTTAATAGAGCTTAAAGTGAAACAATAAAAGTGTAATATTCCTTTAAATTTAGTACCTGGGGGTGTCTATAATATGCCTGTAAAACATGTTTCCCATGTTTAGAACAGTCTGACAGCAAAATTACATTCACCCGTTACGTAACGGGTGACCTCCCCCCCCTCTGACGTCACTGGGAATGCCACAGGGAAATCCCTGTCAAGTCCCCGTGCATCAGAGGGGGGCGAGGTCACCGGGTGGCCCGCCCTCCGTTATTTAAGAAGTGTCAGAAGACGAGAAGCGTCACACAGCGGGAGCCTCCCATCATGGATGCGGAGCAGCCCGAGAACGAAGAAGGGAAGAAGACGCCCCGGAGGAAGATGCCGGACGAGAGCACCGGAGCAAGAAGCCAAGGATTGGAGGATAAGGGTCTGGTATGGATTTTTGGGGGACCCCATGCAATTTTTTTTTAAATCTTGGTGCGGGGTTCCCCTTAAAATCCATACCAGACCTGAAGGGTCTGGTATAGATTTTGAGGGGGACCCCCTTGCCATTTTTATTTTAATTTTGGCGCGGGGTTCCCCTTAATGTCCATACCAGACCTGAAGGGCCTGGTATGGAATTTAGGGGGACCAGCACGCCATTTTTTTTTTAATCTTGGTTCGAGGTTGCCCTGTGGGGAAATCCCATGCCATTTTTATCAATGAACTTTTATGTGTATTGTCGGACCGACAATTCATTAATAGCCACGAGTAGTTTTAAATTGCTTTTTTTCCTTTTGAAGTGTCATTTTGCTGTCAGACTGTTCTAAACACGGGAAACATGCGCCCCTTTACAGGCATACTATAGACACCCCCCAGGTACGAAATTTAAAGGAATATTACACTTTTATTGTTTCACTTTAAGCATTATTTTAAAATCACTGCTCCCGAAAAAACGTCCATTTTTAAAACTTTTTTTGCATTGATCCATGTCCCCTGGGGCAGGACCCAGGTCCCCAAACACTTTTTCTGACAATACCATTCATATAAGCCTTTAAAATTAGCACTTTTGATTTCTCCCATAGACTTTTAAAGGGTGTTCCGCGGCTTTTGAATTAGCTGTGAACACCCCAAATTAGCGAACTAGCGAACAGCCAGCTCATCCCTATTTCCTGCTAGCAGGTCTCTTTCCCTGTGTGTTCAGTGGAGAGGAGAAGGGCCTCTGATCCGTGCAGCCAATCGGCTTCTCTTTTCAGTGTACAAGTAGACAATTCTCTGAAGCCGGTTAGCTGCACGGATCTGCGGCCCCTCCCCTCTCCACTAAAGACACGGGGAAAGAGCCCTGCATACAAAAGGATCTGCCGCTAACCCTCCGCCCCGTGGCCTGCTGCTAGTCTGTGTCTGACGAGAGGCCAAGCCAAGGGACTCTGCTGGGGATGCCTGATGTAAGGAGGGAGTCTGCTGGGGGCACCTGATGTAAGGAGGGACTCCGCTGTTGACACCTGATGTAAGGAGGGACTTCGCTGGGGACACCTGATGTAAGGAGGGACTCCGCTGGGGACACATGATGTAAGGAGGGACTCTGCTGGGGGCACCTGATGTAAGGTAGAAATAATGCGCTTCAATCATCCTGACACCATGCCAACCATGGTGCCGTAATGATTGAAATGCTAACACCAGGTGTTTGGAGTATCTTTATCTGCTGATTTTTAAACTTTCTGGAATACACATATTTCTATTGTTGTGTAGGATCTGAGCCTGCTATCCCTCCATCCCTCTTTCTTTCCTTCCTTCTCTCTCCTTCCCTCCCTATTTCTTTCTTTCTTTCTCCCTCCATCCCTCGTTCATCTCAGACTTGAACCACACCCCCTTTGTGCCACGCCCAATATTTTGTTTAAACCACGCCCATTTTTCCACACATGGCATTTTCTTTACCCCGCTACACCATGCCTACAAACGAATGCCCGCCCCTAATTATAATAAGACTCTGCCTACAGAGAAAAAAGTGTCCCTGTGAATTTTTTGACAATGCTGGCATCTATGCAAATGAAGTCCCGTAGATGACACTGAAAAGCGATCACATTTATCACGAACATCCTCTCAAAGCATGCTTAATCCATCCATAGCTGAAAGCTGGCATATAAAGCACGGCTGTAAATCCCATAAGGCATTTCCGGGCCTAGGGGGGCAGGTTTATAAAGACAACTCCAAGTCAAAGTCTATAAACTGTGTTTATTTATTTCCTATTTTCCTTTCCTTTTCTTATTTTCTGGTCACTTTCAGGCTCCATGCACACTAGCGTTTTTTTTTTAAAGCTCCTAGAAGCTGTAATTAGCATTTTTTCTGCTCCTAGAAGCTAAATAGTGTTATCCAATGTGTCCATGCACAATACTTTAGGCTATTAGTGTTTTTTTGAGCCTCAGCATCTAGGAGCAGAAAAAATATTGTTTTTCTAGAGTTGCTTGGAGCGTTTTTCCAGCAGAAATGCTCCTAAACGCTGCTAAATGCTTCTAAACATTACTAATAGCGTTTTTTGAGCTTTTCTTTTACTTTTACTGTAAAAACGCTAATAAAACGCTAACTCTCCTAAAAGCTCCTAAATGCTCCTAAAACGCTGCTAAAATGCTACTACAAAAAGCTATTACCAGCATTTTTTAATCCAGGGTTTTTTCGAGTGGTTTCATAGCTTAAAAAAAACGCAAGTGTGCATGGAGCCTTAATCGCTTGCCGGCCAGCCGCCGCAGTTATATGAATCCCCATAGGTGTACGTCGGGCTCGTACATGGCTTTCTGTTGGTGCCCTCGATGTACTCTGGCCACCCGCAATCGTTCCCCACAGATACAGAACGGGGATATGCCAAAGTAAACAAGGCAGATCTCCGTTCTGTCAGGGGATGACACAGGATCTTGTCTTTCTGCTATGCAGGAAGACGGATCTGTGTGTTGTCCCTGGCAGCCCTTTCCCCATACAGTTAGTTAACACACCCAGGGAACACATTTAACCTCTTGATCGCCCCTGATTTTAACCCCTTCCCTGCCAGTGTCATTAGTACAATGTCAGTGCATATTTTTAGCACTGATCACTGTAATAATGTCACTAGTTCCTAAGAAAGTGTAAAAAATGTCAGTTAGGTGTCCGATCTGTCCCACTAAAAATTGCTGATCACGGCCATTACTAGTAAAAAAAAAAAAAGAAAAATGATAAAAATGCCATAAGTCTATCCCCTATTTTGTAGATGCTATAACTTTTGTGCAAACCAAGGAATATACGCTTATTGGGTTTTTTTTTTTAATCAAAAATATGTAGCAGAATACATATCGGCCTAAAAAAAATTGATTGGGTATGTTTTATAGCAGAAAATAAAAAATATTGTTCATCTGTCTTTTTTTGTTTGTAGCGCAAGAAATAAATACTCATCCCTCATTATGCACCAATCGGATAAATACCAACTTGCTCCATTCCAAAAATGGTCCACCATCTTTAACGACAACACACTTCCAGAAAGGATCCTGTAAGGATACCGACGCATCCACAAACTCACGATATCAGAGTCGTGGCGGGAAACGCAATTTAAAATTATGCACAGGGCATATTACCCATTCCGCATCAATAAGGCAGAATCTACCCAGGTGGAATGCCCCTGGTGTTCACTATCACGTCCTACTCTACTCCACCGCCTCTGGGAATGCCCATCAATTGCTAGATTTTGGAAATCTGTACTGGCATACATCTTCAGAATCAATAAGATCCGACTACCCAACAATCCGCTACTGTGTATAATTGGATGCGAACCAATACCTCCCGCACCATCGTCAGCAGGCTCACTCAACCTTACACAATGGACTCACATAACTCTCCTAGTAGCTCGTAGAACGATCATGCTACATTGGATTAAATCAACACCACCCAGCCTCACAGTTCTGGAACGCTCAATGTCAACGCTCTTCAATCTAGAGAGGCTAGACACATTGTTCTAAATTTCCGATCTACTACACGCTTCTTAGCCAGATGGCGTAAATATATGGAGGCCACGTTCACCCAGAAGGAACTACTGGAGATAATGCAACCATTTAAATTCACGGACTGGTATCTAAAACAAGACCTATCAAATTTGCTAGGTAAACTTAAATTATCCAACTTGTCGGATCCCTCCATCTTTTTACCACCCTAGAAATACCACGCCCATGAAGCTCTTTGACGACTCAAGATATTATACTCCAAATAGGTAGATTTCTCTCTTGTTATTATTATCATTGCTATATCATTCCCAGGCAAACGCCACCCAGATGTTCCTAACTTTGCTTCCACTCCTGAAAGTATTGATATTTACTGTGATGTATCACCTTGATATAATATGCCACATTGTTGTTTACGGGTAAAAATACCTCCTCTGTACCTTTCCCTTTCTCCCATCCCTTCCATTCCCCTTTTATTGCTCAACCTGTGCTCTCTTTTCTGTTTATAATGGTGAACCAGAGATGTTGAACCCTGAAATATGTATATACCTCATATTTTCTTGCTTGTAATGTTAATACTTCAATAAACATTTAAAAAAAAAACTACAGAGGTGATCGAATACCACCAAAAGTAAGCTCTATTTGGGTACAGTGTCGCAATTGTCAGCTAAAATAACGCAGTGCCGTATCGCAAAAAATGGCCTGGTCATAAGAGGGTAAATCCTTCTGGGGCTGAAGTGGTTAAACATTTAACCTTAGATCCAGCAAAACTGGAGTAAAGAGTGAATGTTTTACAGAGAGGAGTCACGAAACATGCAATTTGGTGGAAGGTACATAAATCAGCATGCAGCCACTAATAGCACATTTTTTTGTTTTTCACAAATGGGGCATTGTGATTCATGTGAGCCTAGGACAGCATGAAATCTGAGGATGTGGTGGCTTACCTTTCGGGTCGGTTCACACTGGGGCGACTTGGGATCCGACTTGTACGCCCTCAAGTCGCCCCAAGTCGCCCCAAGTCGCTTTGCATTTAGGTTAACATGGTAGGCAATGGGAGAGTCTTAATTGACACTACTGAAGTCGCTCCGACTTCAGAAAAGACTCCTGTACTACTTCTATCCGACTTGTAGGCGACTTGTACCCATTCAACTCAATGTAAGTCGCCTGCAAGTCGGATCTCTCTGTAAAGTCAAGCGACTTTGCAGAGAAAACCCCTCCCTCCCCCCCTCCCTCCCAGAGAGGTGATTGGCCACAGGCGAAGTCGCCTGTCATGGAGGCGACTTCAAGTCGCCTTGTAATTTGCCGAAGTCGCGCTGAAGTCGCGCTAAAGTCGCGCTGAAGCCGCGTTGAAGTCGCGGTACAAAGTCGCGCTAAAGTCGTGTTGCCCATGTGTGAACCGACCCTTCCTGTTTCTGAGATGGGAAAGAGGGACACCCTTTAGCACAAAGTGTGTAGTCAATGGGCACACCTCCTGCTGTGCCCCCCAGTAATATGGCCCATAAAGAGTACTTAAGCACAACATGATTTGCTAAATGAAAAAGTGATTTTTCATCACTATATTTCTTATTATACTGGCTTTTTAAAACAATAATGTGATAATAAAAGGGTTATGTGAAAGCTTAAGGCTACTTTCACACTGGCAGCGCCGGCCGTTAGCGCTAAATTGCTGCTCGTTTTAGCAGCGCTCTAGCGCTGTTTTTGGGCGCTAGCGGGGCGATTTTTACCCCCCCCAAAAAAAGGGTTAAAACTCCTGTTTTTTTGGAAATGCTGCCCATTCATTGCAATGGGCAGGACGTTTTGAAGCACTAAATACAGCACTCCCGATCCGCCCCAAAGATGCTGCTTGCAGGACTTTTCGTAACGTCCCGCAAGCACATGCCCCCAGTGTGAAAAGACACAATGAAATGAATGGGAGGCGGTTTTCAGGCGCTTTGCAGAGGCTTTTTCTAGTGCTAAAATGCCTGAAAACCGCCCCAGTGTGAAAGTAGTCTAATGCCCTGTACACACGACCGGTTTTCCCGTCAGAATAAACTCTGAAGGTTTTTCCGACGGAGTTCCAATGGAATTACGCTCAAGCTGTCCTGCATACACACAGTCACACCAAATTCCAACTGTCCAGAATGCGGTGACGTACAACACGTACGACGGGACTAGAAAACGGAAGTTCAATAGCCAGTAGCCAATAGCTTCCATTTCGTACTTGCTTCAGAGCATGCGTCGTCTTTGGTATGTCAGAACAGCATACAGACAAGCGGTTTTCCCGATAGGAATTGGTTCCGTCTGAAAAATTTAGAACATGTTCTCTTTCTAGGTCCGTCAGAATTTTCGACGTAAAAAGTCTGATGGGGCATACACACGATCGGAATATATGATGAAAAGCTCCCGTCTGACTTTTTCTGTCGGACATTCCGCTCGTGTGTATACGGCATTAGTGTAGTGTAACACATTTGGTAGTGAAGTATTGCATTATATTATTCCTGGTAAACCAGAGCTAACTTCTCCAATTCTAATTTTCCACAAAGGTTGTTGCTTGTTAAAACTTTGGATTGGTGACATGCCCTTGTCACTCAGACTGTCTGGATGAAGATCTGCAATGTAGAAAACTTTTAGTCGGCATTGCCTCTTCTTTTTCACTGATTGCAGAAAATTTTTTTGCTGAGGAATTGTTGAGACAACTTTACAGGTCTTCACCTTGGGGTCGCACCTGCTAATGACCGCTCTGCATCTCTCCCTGATAAAATTAATGTCACTGGAGGTGAAGGCAGACGGTGCTGCGGAGCTCGGAGTTCAGCTCATAATGCTGGAATCATGAGCCAGCCGTAACCAGGATATATACACATAATACCACGCTGCTGATCTCTGTGAACCTGCTTGTCTTCTGATTCCACATTTATTCTTCCAGTAATCTACAGAGAGTCCCAGAACGAGAAAAATAAAATGACAAATAGTGAAGGACCAGCATGACAAGGTGAGAAGGGGAAACAAATATGGGGTTAAAAAGGAAAGAAAGGTGTAATGAGAAAGGGGAAGGTAGGATTGGCTGGGAACAGCAGATAGGGAGGGGTTTCATTTATTTAATGGGGAGGCGGGTTTCCCGGGCATCAGTCGATGGGCAGGTGACAATTAGGCCATTTCCACGCTCCTGGGGTGTCACAAAAAGCATGGCCGACATAGACAAGATCCTGGCTCAGCTGTGGGCGGCGGCCGCCACGAAGGGACCAGAGTGGCTGCGCATCCAGGTGTCATCCCTGCTAGAAGACCAGTAATCTGGGTGGGGGGGGGGCAGGAACTCCAATTTGCTTGGAGGTCTAGGCCTCTGGAGCATTTTTCACCTGGATCCTCCACCCGAGCTTTGCGCCAGGGAAGTAGCCCCGCACGGGACCCGTCAGGCCCACCGGCGAAGCGTCCACCAGCTGCTGTGGGTGTGGGGCCTGGACAGAATCCTCGCCGTAGGCAGAGCTTGGCGGGCGGGGTGGTGGGATGCTAGCGCATACCTCCCCCGCCCACTCAGGGACATTGTCGGGAGCCAGCGGACTTCTCCCTCTCTGACGCTTTGGCGAGGCGGGAGTCTCTGCATGGGAGATGTTCAGTCGGGCCATTACCAGAAGTTACCGGAGGCTCCAGCATGATGGCGGATCCCCCTGCTGGGAGAGGGGGAGGAAGACAAAGCAGCAGAAAAGCCGCGGCGGGTACACGGGGCACAAGAAGTGTGGACAAGCAAAGCAGCTCCTCGTGGGTGGATCCGGTGCTGGGAGGAGGGGCCAGAAACTGCGTGGATCCACAGAATCCAGGCCCTCCTCGCCTGGGATGCTCCAGATGGAGGACCAGCAGTCTCTGGGAGAGCAGTCAGTGGGTGAGCTGTAATGCCCAGAAGAGGAGGAGTCTTCCTGCATGGGAGGATTTGGGTGCGACGGCTGTTGGGGGCATCCCTGGTCAGCCTGGTAAGTCATCTTATTTACCTACTAGTTCTTTGGGTGCTAAATTGGGTAGTTTGTTGGAGGTAGGGGGCGGGAGTGATTCAGTGGCCCCCAGAGCCGCTCCGCAGACAGCGCGGGGCTCCGCGGCCAGCCCGCAAGGGACAGGTATTCCACCTGCCTTCCGGGACGGATGCGCAGCTGCAGGATTTACTGGGAGGTCTGTGGGATTTAGTGCAATGGTTTGCAGGGGGGGAAGGGGTACAACCCCTGCAGGTGTCGCCGTGGATTCCACCAGGTGGTGGGTCGGTTTCGGACGGGGCAGGTGCGGGGTCCAGTGTAGTGCCCCCCATCCTCTCCAGTCACAGTGGTCGCCCCTGCCACCACAGGGCTTGCAGTATCGCCCACGACCGCTGGAGCTGCAGTTGCGGCGTCAGGGGAGAAGGATGTTGCGGGAAAAATGGATACTTTGCGGATTGCCGAAGCAGCAAAATGTGAGGTTTACGTGTGCTTTGAGGGGCCGTTAGGGGCACTATTAAAACAGGAAGTCCGAGAAAAGATTTGCAAGGGTCTTCTCCTTGCTACTTCTAGAGAAATTTAACCAGGACAGGCTCAAGTCCACGACACTAAGGAGGATGAGGAGAAGCGGCGGTACAGATTGATTCCGCGGACTTTCACTAACTGGCTTCAGGCGTTTGCATTTATGGCAAGCATCATTGGAGAGAAGAACCCAGAACACTGTTCGGCACTCTTTTGTTACATGGATGCCATCGGCAAGACTCACAGAGTCTACGGGGGAGAGGCTTGGCTATGGTATGACGAGCAGTTTCGGCAGCGTAGGGCCGTCCGTCCGCCCTCCGCTGGGACCACAAGGACATTAGCCTCTGGATGCGGCTTGTGTCCTCGGCGCAGGGCCCGAACCAGTTTTTTCCAGGAGGGGCCAGTGGTACAGCCTCTCCCGGACAACCGGCTGCTAAGAAATGGGGCTTCTGTTGGCAGTACAATGAGGGATCATGTTAGTTTGGGGGATCATGCCGTTTTAAACATGAGTGCTCCGGCTGCTGAGGTTCTCATCCTGTGTCCCGCTGCTTTAAAAAAGGCAAGGGCCGTGCCTTCGAGTTTGCAAACAAGAGGGATGATGCTGGTGAGGGGGGAAAGGATGCAACCTTTCCTAAATAGATATCTGGACCAGGGCGCGGCTATTGGGGGCAGGATTCTTGGAGGGTTGCGTTCTGCATTGCAACATCCTGGGGTGGTAGCTGACAAATTGGCTAAGGAGGTGGCTCTGGGTCGCATGGGTGGGCCTTTCTTGGTTAAGTCTTTGCCAGATTTGGTGATCTCGCCTCTAGGGGTGGTGTCTAAGAAGGAGCCACACAAGTTTCGCCTTATCCACCACTTGTCTTTCCCAAAAGGAGGTTATATCAACGATGCCATAGATCCAGAAGTGTGCACAGTGTCTTATAGTTCCTTTGACGTGGCAGTAGGCTGGGTTCGCCACTACAGAAAAGGGGCTTTAATGGTAAAATCCGATATTGAATCCACTTTTCGTTTGCTCTCTGTCCATCCAGACAGTTTCTGACTGCTGGGGTGCTGCTGGCAGGAAAAATTTTACGTGGATCGCTGCTTGCCCATGGGCTGCTCCATTTCCCGCGCTCTGTTCGAGATGTTCAGTTCCTTTGTTGAATGGGTGGTTTGTGAGGTATTGGGGGTGAATTCCGTATTTCTTTACTTGGATGACTTCCTTTGCATGGGGTCACCTTCTTCTCATGTGTGTGCGATACTTCTATTCACGATGTAGCACATTGCAGGTAGATTCAATTTTCCTTTGGCTGCGGACAAGATGGAGGGCCCGACTACTATGCTCAGTTTCTTGGGCATAGTTCTCGACTCAGGCGCCATGCATGGAATGTCACTTGCCGGAGGATAAATTGTTGACTCTCAAGATGGAGATTCATTGAATATTGGGACTATGCAAGATCCAGCTTCGGAAGCTACAATCCCTGTTGGGTAAGTTTAACTTTGCATGTTGCATAATTCCCATGGGGGTTAGTCTTCTACCCATTTTATCCATCTCAATAGGGAACATCCTGAGGATTTGAGGGTGTGACACACGTTTCTGCAAAGCTATAATGGATGATCAGTTTGGATGTCCAGACTGGTGAGTAACTTTGAGTAACTGTTTACGGACGAAGTAGGGTCGACAGGTTATGGGGCCTTCTACCAGGATCACTGGAGCACGGAACCTTGGCCGCGTTCCTGGTTAGCTGCGGGCTTTCTCCATAACCTGGTGCTCCTGGAGCACCAGGTTATGGAGAAAAATTTTTGGTATTTGAAAATTCGGTTGAATTGCGACAACATGGTGCAAGTCATTAACTGCATCTCAGCATCGTCACAACCTGTCATTCGGCTGCTGCGCCACATGGTGCTACGTTGTTTGCAGTTGAATGTTTTTCTGTATGCTGTCCACCTCCCTGGGGTAGACAATACTTTGGCTGACTCCTTGTCTCGATTTCAGTGGGACAGGTTCCGAGAGCTGGCACCAGCGGCCGAGCAATGGGGGGTTCCTCGTTCCGATTGGCTCTGGGAGATTGCCTTGGAGTCATCACTGGGTGGATCAGGCGGTCGGTGAGTGAGGCCACGTGGACGGCCTACGCTAAGGTATGGCAGGAATGGTTGGGGATGGTTCGGCAAGCTGGGGCGGATCAAAATGGTTCGGAGGTAAGGCTGATGGTCCTTTACTTCGTTTCCAGGAACCTGGAGCAAGGTGTGTTGGTGTCTGCCATCGAGCAGAAACTGGCTGGCTTGGTGTTTCTCTTTAAATTACAGGGCTGGGTGGATTTTACAAAAGATTTTCGGGTTTGCCAAGCTGTTAAAGGGTATCGTAGGTCACATAAGTGCAAGTATGCTAGGCAGCCTGTGTTCTTTGCTAATTTGCAAGCCATTTTCATTCAACTGGGTTCATTATGTACATCAAGGTATGAGGTCTCCTTATTTAAGTGGCATTTTCTCTGGCCTTTTTTAGAGCGTTTTGGATTAGTGAACTGATCAGTCCATCCAAGAGGGTCCTGGGGGGAATATTGGTGCAGGATGTAATTTGTAGGGGGGGCAGGTATTGCTGTGCAGGTCCATGAGAGACCAGGCCGGCAAGGGCGCATGGGTGCAGCGGTTTTCCCTGCCAGGTTCCGTGTTGTGCCCAGAGGGGGTGGTACGGTAGTTTTTAGAGGTTCACCCGGTCGTGGAAGGGCCATTCTTGTTACATGGGGATGGGTCTCCGTTGTCTAAGTTTCAGTTCATGGCCATTTTCCGGAAGAGTCTTTAAGCAATGGGTTTAGAAGACAAACAGTATGCCTTCCGTATCAGGGCGCCCACGGAGGCGCATGTTTCTATGTGTTTTTTTCATGTTGAGTGCGTATAAGTGATTGAGTGGTTGAGTGGTTGTCTTGTGTTATCCAGGGGTTTTTGTTCTTTTCTTTCAGATGGAGTGTAGCCACGCCTCCTCTGGATCATGGGCCACTCATATGTGTTTTGGGGGGCCAGGCGGGCTGACGTTAGGCCAGATGGCAGGCAGCTGGGTATTTCTAGGCGGGAGGCATGTGTTCGTTGGTTGGGGGTACTGGGGATGATGCGGATCAGAGTCGTGCCTGAGGTGCATTGTTTTGCATGCCTTGATAGGCCACCTGACATTCTGGTACTCCATGTGGGCAGGAATGATCTGGGGGTTCGTTCCAGTAGGGAGCTCATTATGGATGTCAAGTCTGATTTCATGCGGCTCCGTACAGTTTTTCCCGACATGCTGGTCTCGTGGTCCGACATTGTAGCTCCGATGACTTTGCACCTGGCGAGGTCGGTTGCAAGGCTCAACAAGACCTGTATAAAGGTCAATAAAGTGGTGGGCTGATTTTTTCTTTGAAATGGGGGCATGGTCATCCTCCATATGGAATTGGAGTCTGATACCAGGTTGTACCTCAGGGGGGATGGTGTCCACTTATCTGCGGGGGGTATAGATTTATGGTCCCTGGGGCTGCAGGACGGGATTCAGCGTGCATTGTGGGGGTGGAGGGACCCTCAAGGGTAAGGTGTCACCCTAGTGGGTGGTGGCGGTGGTTGGTCTTTGATGGTATAAGAAAATACTTACGAGATGGAAGTGTTGGGGACTCATCGGTGGTATGTGCCCCTCTGGTGTATTCCAGTGAACACGCTTTAGCTGGAATATGGTATTGGTTTCACTGCGGGTAGCGGGTTGTCTCTGAGCTGGTGTGTTACGGCTTGAGGCCTATCATGGAAATGGTCCCGCAGTGTAGAAGTGGAACATATTTTGAATTTGGGTTGCTGTCAAAGACCAACAGGCTGGGTAACTGTTTAGTTTGTTTTCAGAAGTTTGATGTGTTTAATAATTTTGTTAATAAAAGGCTGCTATTGCCATTTGTACTCCATTTTCATGTGTGGTCTCGTTACTTTAGGTAACGTTAAGGGGTGGGGTGAGTACGAGTCATTGGGGACATCTTATCTACACTGGTCATATACAATTCTGTCTCCTTTGGGACGCCTGCCTTTACACGCACATGGACTTTAGAGTTGGCCCACCCTTTGCAACTATAACAGCTTTAACTCTTTAACTCTTCATAAAAGCAAAGGAGAAGGCCTTCAAAAAATACAAGGTTGAGGGATCATCCACAGCATTCAGAATTTATAAAGAATGCAATAAGAAATGTAAGGGTGCAATTAGGATGGCTAAGATGGAACATGAAAGACACATAGCGGAGGAGAGCAAAAAAAATCCCAAGAAATTCTTTAAGTATGTAAACAGTAAAAAAGGGAGGACAGACCATATTGGCCCCATAAAGAATGAGGAAGGACATCTGGTTACAAAGGATGGGGAGATGGCAAAGGTATTGAATTTATTCTTCTCCTCAGTCTTCACGAGTGAATCGGGGGGCTTCAGTAACCAAAACTGCAGTGTTTATCCTCATGACACAACACAGGAAGCATCTACATGGTTAACAGAGGACGGAATTAAAATTAGACTTGAGAAACTTAACATTAATAAATCACCGGGACCAGATGGCTTGCATCCGAGGGTACTTAGGGAACTCAGTCAGGTGATTGCCAGACCGTTGTTCCTAATTTTTACAGACAGTCTATTGACTGGAATGGTACCAGCTGATTGGAGAAAAGCCAATGTAGCACCAATATTTAAAAAGGGCCCAAAAAACATCCCTGGGAATTACAGACCAGTTAGCCTAACATCAATAGTATGTAAACTCTTGGAGGGGATGATAAGGGACTATATACAAGATTTTAGTAATAAGAATGATATCATTAGCAGTAATCAGCATGGATTCATGAAGAATCGTTCTTGCCAAACCAATCTATTAACCTTCTATGAGGAGTTGAGTTGCCATCTAGATAAAGGAAGGCCCGTAGACGTGGTGTATCTGGATTTTGCATAAGCATTTGACACAGTTCCCCATAAACGTTTACTGTACAAAATAAGGTGCGTTGGCATGGACCATAGGGTGAGTACATGGATTGAAAACTGGCTACAAGGGCGTGTTCAGAGGGTGGTGATAAATGGGGAGTACTCAGAATGGTCAGGAGTGGGTAGTGGGGTTCCCCAGGGTTCTGTGCTGGGACCAATCCTATTTAATTTGTTCATAAACGACCTGGAGGATGGGATAAACAGTTCAATCTCTGTATTTGCAGACGATACTAAGCTAAGCAGGGCAATAACTTCTCCGCAGGATGTGGAAATCTTGCAAAAAGACCTGAACAAATTAATGGGGTGGGCAACTACATGGCAAATGAGGTTCAATGTAGAAAAATGTAAAATAATGCATTTGGGTGGCAAAAATATGAATGCAATCTATACACTGGGGGGAGAACCTCTGGGGGAATCTAGGATGGAAAAGGACTTGGGGGTCCTAGTGGATGATAGGCTCAGCAATGGCATGCAATGCCAAGCTGCTGCTAATAAAGCAAACAGAATATTGGCATGCATTAAAAGGGGGATCAACTGCAGGGATAAAACGATAATTCTCCCGCTCTACAAGACTCTGGTCCGCCCGCACCTGGAGTATGCTGTCCAGTTCTGGGCACCAGTCCTCAGGAGGGACGTACTGGAAATGGAGCGAGTACAAAGAAGGGCAACAAAGCTAATAAAGGGTCTGGAGGATCTTAGTTATGAGGAAAGGTTGCGAGCACTGAACTTATTCTCTCTGGAGAAGAGACGCTTGAGAGGGGATATGATTTCAATTTACAAATACTGTACTGGTGACCCCACAATAGGGATAAAACTTTTTCGCAGAAGAGAGTTTAATAAGACTCGTGGCCACTCATTACAATTAGAAGAAAAGAGGTTTAACCTTAAACTACGTAGAGGGTTCTTTACTGTAAGAGCGGCAAGGATGTGGAATTCCCTTCCACAGGCGGTGGTCTCAGCGGGGAGCATTGATAGCTTCAAGAAACTATTAGATAATCACCTGAATGACCGCAATATACAGGGATATGTAATGTAATACTGACACATAATCACACACATAGGTTGGACTTGATGGACTTGTGTCTTTTTTCAACCTCACCTACTATGTAACTATGTAACTATGTAAGTACTTAGATACAAAAGAAGTCGCCCTGGGACTTTAATTGAGGTGAGTATGGTTAGCCAATAAAGTACCAAAAGTATATGCAAAATTGATTTATTGCAAGTTGTCGTGCGTGTAAAGCACAACAGCATTAGTAAGCAGGTCAGATATTAAACTGATAAGAACAGAAGCTACACCTTTTGGCTAAGGTCAAGTGTAGTATCTGTTCTTATCAGTTTAATATCTGATACGTCCCCTATCTGGGGACCATATGGGTACCACTGATGCTTGTATATAATTTTGATATTTGTACACTGCTGCTATATGCGATTATATACCTCTGTATGTGGATTGTTTCCCTTTATAATGTATGTATACCCTATTGGCCTGCTTACTAACGCTGTTGTGCTTTACACGCATAACAACTTGCAATAGATCCATTTTGCATATACTTTTGGTACTTTATTGGCTAACCATACTCAGCTCATTTAAAGTCCCAGGGCGACTCTTTTTGTATTTATGTAATCCATGTCTTTATGGACCTTGCTTTGTGCACTGGTCCAAATTATTTTGTGAAAGGGGGACTGTGGTGTGGGGTTGTTTTTCAGGGGTTGGGCTTGACCCCTTAGTACCAGTGAAGGGAACTCTTAAGGCGTCAGCATACCAAGACATTTTGGATAATTTCATGCTCTCAACTTTGTGGGAACAGTTTGGGGATGGCCCCTTCCTGTTCCAACATGACTGTGCACCAGTGCACAAAGCAAGGTCCGTAAAGATATGGATGAGCAAGTTTGGGGTGGAGGAACTTGACTGGCCTGCACAGAGCCCTGACCTCAACCTAATAAAACACCTTTGGGATGAATTAGAGCGGAGACTGCGAGCCAGGTCTTCTCATCCACATCAGTGCCTGACCTCACAAATGCACTTCTAGAAGAATGGTCAAACATTCCCATAGACACACTCCTACACCTTGTGGACAGCCTTCCCAGAAAAGTTGAAGCTGTTATAGCTGCAAAGGGTGGACCAACTCAATATTGAACCCTACGGACTAAGACTGGGATGTCATTAAAGTGGAGGGCCACCCTAAAAAAAAAAAATGCATGAAAAATCCTAAAAAAAATTAAAAAAAACTTTTGAAAAAAAAAAACTTACCTAAACCCTTGTTGCTAGGCAGTCTTCCTAATCTGCCTCTTCCTATTCCGCTGCGTGTTCTGCTCCTCGGTGAGCGGCCCTGTTGCCTTCTGGGAACTGTGTGTGTTCCCAGAACACCACGAGGCCATTCACAGAGCACCCTGCCGCTGCCGCGTGCGCAGTAGGAAACTGGCAGTGAAGCCGCAAGGCTCCACTGCCTGCTTCCCTTACTTAGGATGGCGGTGCCGGGACCCGAAAGCCGAGGGACGGGTCGGCCTCGGGCGGCCGACATCGCGGGCACCCAGGACAGGTAAGTACTTATTTAAAGTCAGCAGCTACAGTGTTTGTAGCTGCTGACTTTTAAATTTTTCTTTTCAGGGACGGAATCCCGCTTTAAAGTCAGGCGTCCCAATACTTTTGACAATATAGTGTGTGTGTGTGTGTGTATATATATATGTGTGTGTGTGTGTATATATGTATATATATTCGCATTATAACAAGTGTTTTTCTGAACTACTGCTGTTGTTTAAGAAGAATTCAAGGTATGCAATTTTTTAAAATAGTTACATTGCTCCAAAGCTTGGAGCAATGTTACTATGTATATACCTGTAGCGCTATCCTCACACATTAACAGTTTTTCCCCCAAACAGTACAGAGGCCACCAGTCACCCCAGGAACAGTCCAGTCATTCTGGCTCCAGTAAACAGTGTAGGGGTTGTCTTTTTAAGCTTTATTGCTGATAAATTTGAACAGAAAGCAGGAGTGCAGGGTGATATGGGATACTCCAGGAACACAGATTTAGGAGAACATACATCACTAGGCTAGGCTTCTCTGAACAGTTTTTTTTACCAGCAAGAAATTGGAATGTCCAAAACTGAGACCCTGTAAGAGCCATCTCAGTGAGAGCTACCACTGGCACTTATCACCAAAAAAAAAACAGGACACAGATACCAAGATCTTGAGCTCAAGTCAACACTCACTATTTCACTGAACACTTCCCGGTTTCCACCAGATATCTCCGTCACAAAACAACTGCACAGTTCCTAGCTTCCTCCATGCTCTCTTTGGCTGCAGGATCACTTCCAGCTTCCACCAGTGACTCTTCAGTGAGCTCTCCAGACCAGATGCCTAGGCGAGGCCAAATAGCAAACTCCAAAGATACTTAATAGGCCCCTAGTCATTCCACAGGTGGCACCTCCTTGAACATCAATAAACTCCAGTAGAAATGTCTCAAAGGGTCCACAGCCCCCGAGGCTGTGTCAAGCAGGCCAAGACCCTGCCTGCTCCAGGTCCTAGACTATTTATATCCTCCCAGCCACCTACTGGACACAGCTCCCCATGGATTGGCTGAGACACAATACATATTCAAGCTGCCCATTTGACTCTCCCAGCCCCATGTTCTGGAGACTTCCAGAAGGAAGCTTCAATCTGTGAGATCTAGTACAGCCCAAAAAAATAATATCTGCTTCAATGAGTACAGAGTCAAAAGAATTAAATTTGCCTGACATCCTAGCAGTCTATCTAGGAGGGCGCTACATAGCATAGCTGTTGAATCCCTTTAGAAGGTGGAAATCACTGTAGTAGACATTGCTACTCCAGTGATCTCCATTTGCTTCCGGGTCTTGCGCTGAACATTCTGAACAAGATGGAGAGCATGACATCACTGCCCTGCCTCTCCACCTCATCCAATCAGTAAATGCTTTGCATTAATTGACGTGATGTTTGAAGGGGGCCCATCCCGAGCGGCCAACCTCCTGTTTTCAGAATGTAGAAGGGCACCCTATCAGTGCGAGACCCAGAAGCTACTGGAGATCACTGAAGTAGCGATGTCTACTACAGTGATTTTCAGCGTTTAGAGGGATCCCACAGGTATGTTATATACGTAATTGCATTGGTCCAAGCTATGTAAAAAATGCTATAGCTGAACTCCAAGCATATATATATATATATATATATATAAAAAAGTGCAGTTATATATTTATTAAAAATGATCAAATGTATTTTAAATTCAACAAGTATAAATGCCGTAATGTGACTTGATTTCAGCCTCTTTTTTTTTTTTCAGAAACAGAAGAGAGGCATGGAGATGCACACATTATTAGTGAGTGTCTTAGCACACAGTGAAGCCAGGTCTCATTAAAAGAAAAGCAAAGACCAAAAGAAAAAAAAATCTGATTGGCTGTAACCAGTACAATTTCAGGTTCCATAAGGAGTGCTATTTGTCATGTGGCAGGAGATTTATTAGAGTGGACTATAGAGGCCATGTTTGTGATCGATGATCACTGTTGCGAGAGAGTCTCAGTGTGGTTGCATGGTCCTGACTCCTGGCGTAAAACTGAAAAGAAAAGGAGAACAATGTACAAGCGGAACAGTAGACAATTAAAGGGAAGGAGGGGATTTATAGCCCAGTTTGGTTAGAAGGAAGGCAAAGATGAAGGAGGGGTAAGGGTGTTGGCTGTCAAGGCAGGGAGATAAGCCCCCAGTAAGTTGGCTTGCATTGACCATTGAGGGGATAATGGTCCTGGTTAATGGGGATCACGAAAAAAAAAAAGATCCATACAGTACTAGTAGCCACCTAGCTGGGGTATCTCTTATGCCGCGTACACACAACCGGACTTTCCGGCATACTTGGTTCAGCGGACCGGAGTCCATCGGACAATTTGATCGTGTGTGGGCTCCAGCGGACTTTTTTTCCCCAAAAGTTGGACGGACCTAGAAATAAAACATGTTTCAAATCTTTTCGACGGACTCAAGTCCGGTCGAAAAATCCGCTCATCTGTATGCTAGTCCAACGGACAAAAAACGACGCTAGGGCAGCTATTGGCTACTGGCTATGAACTTCCTTGTTTTAGTTCGGTCGTACGCCATCACGTACAAATCCATCGGACTTTGGTTGATCGTGTGTAGGCAAGTCCGTTAATTCGGAAAGTCCGTCGTAATGTCGGTCGAAAAGTCTGCAGGACAAAGACTGCCGTAAAGTCCGCTCGTGTGTACGCGGCATTAGGGTGTTGGGCCACCAGTTCTTCTAGATGCTGGATGAGAACTAGCTCAGTGCACCACCCTGCTAATGTGGGGTTAGATGTCAATTTACAGTGCCGTGAATTCAGATCCCTGGATACAAGTAGAGCAAAAAAAACGAAGCAGGCCTTTCAGTTGCTGTACATATGGAGGCAGGAAGCAGGAGAGTAAGGCATTGTTAGGAGACACAGGTGTATGTGTATCCATTACCATGTCATAGACACAAAAAATGCAGGACCAAGAGCCATGGATCAGTGGATTTCAGCCTCTTCTAGGACTCTGTAAGGTTAGGTTCACACTTCTTCGTGTGGCTGCCGATGCGGGAATCACAGCGATACCGCAACCACCCACAGTGAAAACGCACTGTTCTGCAAAAACACGGGGCAGTCTTTCATTCTAAATTGCACCCTCATGCATGTTGAATCACAGTGCATGTGTGGGAACTCAAAAAGACCATGCGATTTCCCTGCGGCCGCACCTTTTTTTTTTCCTGAAATGCCCGCACAAACACAGCCCGCAAAAACGCATAGGTAAGAACCTAGCGTAAAGCGGCATTCAGACTGGGAGAGGGAAGGGCAGTACTTGGGACCAATCAGGTGTCCTGCATTCACATGTGCTCACTAGGAACATGCTGACAGCAAATGGATGACCTTACCAGTCTGTTGCTGCTCATTCACTGTCCAATCACGGGCTGGGGGAAGGGAGGAGACCTTGCTGTGAGGTTTAAATGCTGCAGACAAAAAGCCAGGTCATCAGGCTGGCTGTGCTGTGTATAAGTGAAGTGTGTAAATGAAAGGATTGGAAGGACAGAAATTTGAATCTGTTAGCAGGTAAAACAGCTCTCATGTATCTATTTCCACTGTAATTAGCTGTTTGTCAGATATTAACGATTGACCTCTGGAAGAGTTACCCCCCCCCCCCCTTCCCGACCAGGCCATTTTTTTCGATATAGCACTGTGTTACTTTAACTGACAATTGCGCGGCCGCGCGACACTGTACCCAAATACAATTTGTAATTTTTTCCCACAAATAGAGATTTCTTTTGGTGGTATTTGATCACCATTGCGATATAAACAAAAAAAAGATGACAAGTTTGAAAAAAAAAAACAATATTTTTTACTTTCTGCTATAACACATATCCAATAAAAAAAAAAATCTAATTTCTTAATAAATTTAGGCCAATATGTATTCTGCTACATATTTTTGGTTAAAAAAATTCCAATAAGCGTATATTGATTGGTTTGCGCAAAAGTTATAGCGTCTACAAAATTATGGGGTATACATTGGATTTTTTTTTTACTACTAATGGCATACACACGGTCGCACAAATGTTGTTGGAAATTCCGAACGTCAAGAACGCAGTGACGTACAACGAGCCGAGAAAAATGAAGTTCAATAGCCTGTGCGGCTCTTCTGCTTGATTCTGAGCATGCGTGGAATTTTGTGAGTCAGAATTGTGTATACACGCTTGGAATTTACGACAACGGATTTTGTTGTCGGAAAATTTGAGATCCAGCTCTCAAATTTTTGTTTGTTGGTAATTCCTACAGAAAATGTCTGATGGAGCCTACACACAGTCGGAATTTCCGACAACAAGCTCACATCGAACATTTGTTGTCGGAAATTCCGATCATGCGTGCGCAGCATAACAGTGGATACGACTTTGATTCAGGAAAGTCAGTTTGTTCTAAAATTACATTTTAAAAGCAAAAAAAACAAAAACTGAATTACTTTTTGCATGATATTCGTCAAGCCATCAAATTTACTGAGAATTTTAATACGAATTTTAGTACAAATTTTCATTTGTGTATATCCAGATTAAGGGAGGGAGTGAAAAAAAAGGTTAAATTCCAATACTCCATGTTAGAAAAGCCTGTGATGGCTTAAACATTGCACCTCTAAAGGATTTTTAATTATCTGTGACTATTGATTGGATCAATAATTACCTTTAATGATGTTTTAAGAGAAGTTCTAATGCAGATCACCTTGTGAGGATGAGGAAGCAATGGGGTTTATTTACCAAAGAATATACAGTATAAGATGTTACTTAGCGAAGTGAATTTTCACTACGTAAATTAATGTTCCCTTAGCTTAGTAAATTAGGTGAAACTGCTGAATCAGTTTTTCTTTTTTTTGCATGCAATTGGGTATTTTTTGCAAAGTGAACATTTACAAAACTAACTGCAAATTCCCTTGAAAAGTGAAGTGAAAATTCACATTGTAAATTGAACTTTCCAGGCCCATCCTCCCATCAGCACATAACGGATTAACATGTCCTTTGGAGCCCCCAATGACCACATGTTCCAAGCTGAATACAAAAGACAGCCCCTCCCCCAACTAAGATGTTCTTTTTTTTTTGGTCTGCTCCAGGCCACACGTTGATTGCAGTTGGTAAGTAAATTGTTTGCTGCATCTCCCTCTGCGGAACCAACCCTCCATGTTTAGCCTCTCATGGAGTTGGAAGACCCTGAATGCTGAAGTTAAATATTTCTAAGAACTGGGTGCCTTTTTGTGCGTAAATCGCTCGTTGATGAAGGATGGTCTTTTCCCATAATGATAAAGCGTAAATCACTCGTTGATGGAGGATGGTCTTTTCCCAACAATGATAGAGCGTAAATCGCTCGTTGATGGAGGATGACAGAGACCTCGTCAGAAGACCAATTTACAGTAACGGGTTCCCTAAGCTTTATCCATATAAAATGGCTGCCGTATGTTTATGCACTGCACTTCCAGGGGTGGTTGCTGCCCTTTTGTATCCGGTGCAGCAAGTGTCTTTGCCTTTTTATAATTTGGTTGCCTTCAATGGACTTGTTCACACCAGATGCAGTCCAGTGCGTTTTTATTCCTACATCAAGAACGCATTAATAGTGTTTAACTTTGATTCCAATTACTTAATTCACACCAATACAGCGCATTCTAGTGCCGTCAACAAGAGTAGACTGTTCCATTGTTTCTTTATAGGAACACATTGGGAAAGTGGCAAAATGCATGTAGAATGCATCAAAAACACTTATGCAGAAACATATCTGGAATGCAGAAACTGTGGTGATCTGGCCATAAGGCTTGCACAGAATTTATACAGTGACAGATTTTGCCTGCCAACCAGCAATAGAGTTAACTTCGATATATTAACTTCAGAAATAGCATTACATTCAACATTGGAAACTGCAAGATTTGGCACAGTTTCTGGAAAAAGTGTAACCTGGCAACTGACTTTTGGTTGATGCTTTTGAAAGACCTAGTACATGCGCTGGCGCACTCAGTCACTGCTAGGAGAGCATTGTGGTTATGCCACTGGAGGGCAGGCGGAACTTCTACACAAGCCTTCGACATTTCCTATAATGGAAGGTTATTGTTCGGCCAAACGCTGAACAACGCAATTAAGCGAATGACAGGAGGAAAAGTTTGGACTGTAGCCATAGACTAGTAAGAGGAAGCCGGCATCCTTCACTCAAGCCCACTGAACTTCAGAGGGTACAGGAGGCCAAATCTTTTAGGACAGGTTGCAGATAACAATGGAGGTATCTCAAAGTTACTTTTGATATGAAATAAGTCCAGAGCAAGCTGCTAAGATGGCTGGAAAGTCTCTTTTAAAGGTGCATCCAACCAGTCTCTTCCAGTTGGGGCCAGGGGGCCTAAGTGAAGTAGATGTTTGTAGCTTCCTTCTGGAGGGTTTTGACAACAATCGCCAAAGACCAGTGGGTCCAGAAGCCACTGATGCCGAAAACATAGAATCATCTGAGGCCTTTCTCCCCAGTTTTTTCTAGTACCTAAGGCAGGAGCCTGCTGACCTGTTTCAGTTTGAAGGCATGGAATGTGTTCATATACATCAAGAGGTTCAAGATGGAGTCCATGTAGACAGTCATAGGTACAGTTCAGCAGGAGGACCAGTTGGAATCATTTGACCGGCCAACTCATACTCCCATGTACCGATCAATGCCGAACACCAGAGGCATGTAAGATTTGCGGTGGCCAGAGACCACTTGCGATTGTCTGCCTTTTATAGAAGTGGCACAGCCCCAGGAATCTTTTTGAAGATCTTGTTGGCAGTGGTGATACCTTGGGCCAGTTGACACACAAGGGCATTTTCAATTTGCCTTCTTTAGCCTATGAGCTGGACTGTCTATGGATCAGAAAATCTTTGTGCCTATACAAATTCAACAAGAACTGACATTTTGGACATCGCCACTGCGCTTCTTTGGCATGCCTCTCAGCCCAGGAGATAGAATGATTCTGAAGCCTGATGCCAGTCTCTGGGGCTGGGGGGTCCACAATCTGAAGAAACAAGTGCAAGGCCATTGGAGCGCGGTGAAACGCAAACTCCCCAAGTATCTTGAATGGAAGAAAGCCTTTTTCTAGCATTGCAAGCCTTTCAAGATTTTCAAGGAGTTGACAACAAGACAGTAGTAGCCTACATTGCCTAGAAAGGGGACACCAAAAGTCTTTTTCTTGTTGCATCTTGCAAAGAAACTTTTAGTGGGGCAGAGAATCACTTAGTCAGTTAAGGTTGGTCTTCTTGCCAGGGAAGCAAAGCAAATTATTGGTTCGGTTAGGCAGAATATTTCTTTCAACAAGTGCCTCATACCGATATTGGCCCTATGGGGCGTTCCAGCAGTAGCTCTCAGGGAGACTTCACTGAACATGTAGCTTCTGACATTTGCAACAGGATACCAATGCAAAGACTCTGTCATACAAGAGGTTCACAATGCCATGGAATTTTCTGTTTGATCTTTGTCTCTGGTCAAATGAAATCCTTTATGGCAAGGTCAATAACAGCACCCCAATGCAATGAGACTACTTTTAATAGCCTGGCTATGGAATAGGCTACAATAGAGGTCCAGGGATTCTCATCTGAGGTTGTTCAGACCCTGGTGACCAGAAGATCATCCATGAACGCTACATAGGAGAGGATATGAAAGAAGTCTGTTTTGTCTGCTCAGCAAAAGCTTTCTCTCCTGTGTTCCCTGCTCTAGCCAAAATCCTTGACATTTTACAGTCAGCGCTGGAGGTTGGTCTGGCATACAACTCCATTTAAGGTACAGATCGCTACCTTATCTTTTCACAGGCTGCAGATGGGTGCAAAAGCCAGTGACTTGCCAGATGCTTCTTCCAGATGACGATCCATATGACCTTGAGGGAAATCCTGGTTTCCTCTGTGGGACTTAGGCTTGGATCTGAGAGCACCCTTTGCTCCAATAGGTTCAATTTTAAAGTGGTATCCAATTTAGGAGGGACTACTTCCCAGTTTTTCTGGAGTTTTCACATGAGAGGCACTGAGTGCCCAGCAGGAAGACTTCAGTTTTCTTACACATGGTCGAGTTACTAACAGTGTACTTGGTCAAAAGATGAAAGTGTACAATCTTTTCATTTAGTCATCAGGCCCTCAAGAGTCATCCACTCTTGGGTTACCAGGGTGATTAGATTGGCATGCAGGAAGCATGCTTTTCTGCTCAGAAACAATTGCAAGCCTATTTGACTAGAGGGGTGGCAGCCTTTGGGGCAGTTATGCCAGGATTGCTTGGAAGATATACTGTATGTAAGGGCTAGCTTGAAGGTCTGGTGCGGTCTTCATTCAACCTTACAAACTAAATATGCGACCAGCAAGTTTGGGACAAAAGAGATCAATTCTTTCTGGCTTTATCAGCTTTTATTTGATTGTCAGTGTCTCTTTTCATTTGTTCTCTCCCACCCTATATTGGCTTTGTTATATCCCGTTATTTGCTGACGGGAGGATGGGCTAGGAAAATGGAAAATTGTTATCACTTACCGTAATTTTCCTTTCCTGACCCATCCTCACGTCAGCACAGGACTCCCTCCCTAGTGGCCTGTCGCAGGCTAGGTTATCGAACATCTTAGTTGGGGGAGGGGCTGTCTTTTATATTCAGCTTGGAACATGTGGTCATTGGGGGCTCCAAAGGAGGTGTTAACCCGTTATGTGCTGACGTGAAGATGGGCCAGGAAAGGAAAATTATGGTAAGTGATAACAATTTTCCGTTATCTCTATTCCTTTATCAAATCAAGCTCAATAATTACCAATGGGTTAGTGTTGTGTACACGAGGCATTTGAAGACTGGGATTGGTACTCTGCTCTATATCGTATTTGTACAGTACAAAAATTTGAAAATATGAAAATGAATCAAATCGAATAATAATCATAATCTGTGTGGTCAGAGGAATATTCTGTTGGGCAACCCATATATATGATTCATTTTTATTTTGTTCAACCGGTTTGTTGACCAAAAAAAAACCAACAAAAAAAATACCAGATTCACCCATCCACACACTTGATGCGGATGGGGAAATATTCCTGCTGTGCCTTTGTATTCTGACTTCCCCGCCGTCAGAATACACGGATCAGCGCTGCTGGCTAATGTACAGTATATACTGTACATGTTAGCTGCCAGTGCCAGCTAACATGTAAATACTGTACATGGGGTGTGTGTGTGTGTGGGTCTCACTGGCTTTGCTGGAGCATGGGTAGTCATTGGCTCCCAGTGCTGTCAATCAAAGCCAGTGACGAGGGAGCGGGGGGGGGGGGGGCTGAGTCCTGCTCTCTCTGTCAATGGATGCAGCAGCAGGGCTCAGGTGTGAGCACGCACAAGTGCCCCAATGGGAAGCGGCTTCCAATGGGGGCACTGGACAGAGAGGAGGGGCCAGGAGCGCTGGCAGGTGACCCGAGAAGAACAAATCCAGAATGTGTAGTGTTAATATGTGGTCACATCCCTTTAGCACCTGATAGTTTAAATACATGTACAAGCTATTGGGATTTGAGCGCAGGTATATCTTTTCTTTGTTGTAGCGCAGGTCAATGACCAGATCTGAACCTAGTCGCACTCCCCCACCTTGGGTCTTTATGACCCAGGTTGGCATGGTGTCCACCGTAGCATTTGCAAGGCAGTGTAGGACTGGCCAGCAGAGGGATTGCTTTGACACAGTTGGGGTCAGCTTAGAACATATATTGTAATATATGTGAACTAAATATCCCTATTTTTAAAGTGGATTTCCACCCAAAAATGGAACTTCCACTTTTTGGATTCCTCCCCCTCTCCGGTGTCACATTTGGCACCTTTCAGGGGGGAGGAGGGAGCAGATACCTGTCTAATACAGGTATTTGCTCCCACTTCCTGGCGCTTGCGGTGCCCTACGCCACTTCCGGCGCCTACACTCTCCTCCACCGCTGTATTCTGTGAGACACAGAACACAGCAGGGACCAGAGAGGACACGCAGCGCGACTCGCACATGCGCAGTAGGGAACCAGGAAGTGAAGCCGCACGGCTTCATTTCCTTATTCCCTTACCCAGGATGGCGGTGGCAGCAGCCGAGAGCCGAAGGACGAATCGGCTTCAGCTGCCGACATCGCGGGCTCCCTGGACAGGTAAGTGTTCATATATTAAAAGTCAGCAGCTGCAGTATTTGTAGCTGCTGGCTTTTAATATTTTTTTTTCAGCGGACCTCCACTTTAACAGTCATTGTTACAAAGCATTCCAACATAATATTACAAAAAAGACTTATTCAAAACACCCACCACCAGCCCACAATCCGCACATACATACATTGGTGACCATGTTCTGCTGGAAGGATATTTTTTTTTCAGCGGACCTCCGCTTTAATTGCATAGTTTACTGGAAAGGGTGTATAGCAGTGTGCAGAGGGTCCATCTAGAATTTGCAGAGAAGAAGTTCGCAGCCACTTTGTGCAATTCCATTGCACAGAGCAGGTAAGTATAGACATGTTTGTTATTTAAAAAAAAAAATTACCTTTACACTCAGTTTAGTCTATTAATTTTTTTATGGCTCAAATTGCACCGCACCCACATCAAAAAGGAGCAGCATCAAAAACGCCCATGCGCTGGAAACAGATCACATGGGTGTTTATACTCATGCGATCCAGTTTAGGCAAATGCACTGCATTTCCGACCTGCTTTTGGGGTGTCGTTAACCTTTAAATTACACTCGCAGCAGATCGCAGAACACAGTTCGATTGCGATGCAGTGCAGAAAAAGCACCCCATTTGCTGCGTTTCCCGCACCGCATCAGTGTGAGGCTTAAAAATTGCAACCAACACCATTTTATTCTCCAGGATCTCTGCTTTTGGACAATATATACTTGTATGGGGATTTTAAGTAATTTCTAGAAGAAAAAGCATATTTAACCTGTGCAAGATATGAAAAAAAAATACCCCAGTAGACAAGTGGTTAACCAAGTTGTCTGTGCAAGCCCACAGCTTGTTCTTAGTCAATGCACATAGGTATATATGGATGTATGCCGGTTATGTCGATTCTATACCTTAAGTAAATACACTCAGGGTTTATAAATAGATCATCGATTTCCTGCAATGACACATTACGAATTCAGGTTCAGATCTCTCCGGGAGCACAAGGGGAAGATACTGCTCGTCAAATGCCTGGGTCATATTAGCTGCAATGAACTGCATTATTATCAGGAGAAATCCTCATTTCATAGAGCATGTAGAGAGCAGAAAACTAACACAGAAAGTTAATTAGTGACAATGTCAGACTGAAATTATTCGACTTTCTCATTCTCTCGGGAATCTGGAAGCAATCGAGACCCCGGAATGCTTCAACTGGCAGGAGGAAAGAATGAAAAAAAGACGGAAGGGAGAACAGAGAACAGGAACATGAGAAGGATCCAGAATAAAGGATGGAACCAACAGTAATAGGTGGCCATGAATTAATAAGTAAGAAAAGGAAAGGAATTCACAAAAAGAGTAAATGTGGTAATTGGGAAAGGTGTTAACTGACTTTTTTATTTGACTTTTCTAATCTTCACCTTTAAGGGCAGCTCTCAAAAGAAGCAAGCGGTTTAAAGGGTCATTCACTTTGTTGTCCCCCTTAAGTCACACCAGATAGCAGTGGTTTGGAGAAGACCTCTTAAAGCCACTGTCATTGGGGAAAAAGGGGGCTAAGGTGCTGTTAAATATGAATTACAGGCACATAGGGGTAGATGTACATACCTTCAGCAGTTTCCATGTCGCCACTGTTATTCTTTAGCCTAGGTTTACACTGAGTGCGGGAATGAAATGGTGCGAGTTCGGCTGAACTCGCACCATTTCATTCTCGCATGTCAGTCCCGATTTCAGCGGTGATTTCAGAGACATCTGTGCGGATTTCTGCACAGATGTCAATGGAAATGGCACCCCAAAATCGAAAACAGTAGTACAGAAACTTCTTTTTAAAATCATTGCGGTGTCGCAAATGCTGCGTCGCACCGATTAGGACAGTGCCATTGCCGGCAATTGTCGCCGATTTGACCTACGACTTGACATTTCAAATCACATGTCAAATTGCACCAATGTGAACCAGGGCTTAATGTCAGGCCATTCTGACAGACATAGCTTAAAATGAAATTAAAGGTTTTTTGTTTTTTAAAAAAAAAATCATGTTATAGTTATCCATACCTCCCAACTTTTGAACTTCAGAATGAGGGATAGTTAAGGCAAGTGGTGACCCAAGGCACGCTATGCACACTGCGGTAAAATGTGGGTGTGGTCAAAGTCTTACCAGTGGGAGGGACTTAAGGGGTGTGGTTAATTAAAACAAAGCTTCCTTGTACCTATAAAATATGCAGAGTGCAGGGTTGAAGAGTACACTACATACAGAGTGCAGGAATGAAGAGAATGCTACATACAGAGTGCAGGGTTGAGGAGTGTGCTACATACAGAGTGCAGGGTTGAAGAGTGCGCTACGTACTGAGTGCAAGTTTGAGGGGTGCGCTACGTACTGGGTTCAGGGTTGAGGGGTGCGCTACGTACTGGGTGCAGGGTTGAGGGGGACGCTACGTACTGGGTGCAGTGTTGAGGGGTGTGCTACCTACTAAGTGCAGGTTTGAAGGTGCGCTACATACTGAGTGGTGGGTTGAGGGGTGCGCTATGTACTGGGTGGAGGGTAGAGGGGTGCGCTATGTACTGAGTGCAGAGTTGAGGGGTGCGCTACGTACTGGGTGCAGGGTAAAGGGGTGCACTACATACTGGGTGCAGGGTTGAGGGGGACGCCACGTACTGGGTGCAGGGTTGAGGGGTGTGCTACCTACTAAGTGCAGGGTTGAAGGTGCGCTACATACTGAGTGGTGGGTTGAAGGTGCGCTACATGCTGAGTGGTGGGTTGAGGGGTGCGCTATGTACTGGGTGCAGGGTAGAGGGGTGCACTACTTACTGGGGACAGAGTTGAGGTGTGTGCTTTGTACTGAATGCAGGGCTGAGGGGTGCGCTATGTACTGAGTGCAGGGTTGAGGGGTGCGCTACGTACTGGGTGCAGGGTAGAGAGGTGTGCTACATATTGAGTGCAGGGTAGAGGGGTGCACTACATACTGGGTGCAGGGTTGAAGGGTGCACTATTTACTGGGTGCAGGGTGGAGGGGTGCGCTACGTACTGGGTGCAGTGTTGAGGGGTGCTCTGCGTACTGAGTGCAGGGTAGAGCGGTGTGCTACGTACTGAGTGCAGGGTTGAGGGGTGCGTTACGTACTGAGTGCAGGGTTGAGGGGTGCGCTACATACTGAGTGCGGGGTTGAGGGGTGAGCTACGTACTGAGTGCAAGGTAGAGGGGTGTGCTACGTACTGGGGACAAGGTTGAGGGCTGCGCTACATACTGGGTGCAGGGTAGAAGGGTATGCTGTGTACAGAGTGCAGGGTGGAGGGGTGTGTTACATACTGAGTGCCGGGTTGAGGGGTGCACTACTGCACTACGTACTGAGTACAGGGTTAAGGGGTGCACTGCATACTGGGGGCAGGGCAATGGGGTATGCTGTGTACAGAGTGCAGGGTCGAGGGGTGTGCTACGTACTAAGTACAGGGTTGAGGGGTGCGCTACATACTGAGTGCAGGGTTGAGGGGTGTGCTACATACTGGGTGCAGGGTAGAGGGGTATGCTGTGTACGGAGTACAGGGTTGAGGGGTGCGCTAGGTACTGGGTGCAGGGTAGAGGGGTGCACTACATACTGGGAACAAGGTTGAGGTATGTGCTATGTACTGAATGCAGGGCTGAGGCGTGTGCTACGTACTGAGAGCAGAGTTGAGGGGTGCACTACGTACTGGGTGCAGGGTAGAGGGGTGCACTACATACTGGGTGCAGGGTTGAGGGGGATGCAACATACTGGGTGCAGGGTGGAGGGGTGTGCTACCTAATTAAGTGCAGGGTTGGAGGTGCGCTACATACTGAGTGGTGGGTTGAGGGGTGTGCTATGTACTGGGTGCAGGGTAGAGGGGTGCATTATGTACTGAGTGCAGAGTTGAGGGGTGCGCTACGTACTGGGTGCAGGGTTGAGGGGTGTGCTACGTACTGGGTGCAGGGTAGAGGGGTGTGCTACGTACTGGGGACAAGGCTGAGGGCTGTGCTACATACTGGGTGCAGGGTAGAAGGGTATGCTGTGTACAGAGTGCAATGTTGAGGGGTGTGTTACATACTGAGTGCCGGGTTGAGGGGTGCACTACTGCACTACGTACTGAGTACAGGGTTAAAGGGTGCACTGCATACTGGGGGCAGGGCAATGGGGTATGCTATGTACAGAGTGCAGGGTCGAGGGGTGTGCTACGTACGAAGTACAGGGTTGAGGGGTGCACTACATGCTGAGTGCAGGGTTGAGGGGTGTGCTACATACTGGGTGCAGGGTAGAGGGGTATGCTGTGTACAGAGTACAGGATTGAGGGGTGTGGTAGGTACTGGGTGCAGGGTAGAGGAGTGCACTACATACTGGGAACGAGGTTGAGGTATGTGCTATGTACTGAATGCAGGGCTGAGGCGTGTGCTACGTACTGAGTGCAGAGTTGAGGGGTGCGCTACGTACTGGGTGCAGGGTAGAGGGGTGCACTACGTACTGGGTGCAGGGTTGAGGGGGATGCAATGTACTGGGTGCAGGGTTGAGGGGTGTGCTACCTATTTAGGTGCAGGGTTGAAGGTGTGCTACATACTGAGTGGTGGGTTGAGGGGTGCGCTATGTACTGGGTGCAGGGTAGAGGGGTGCATTATGTACTGAGTGCAGAGTTGAGGGGTGCGCTACGTACTGGGTGCAGGGTAGAGGGGTGCACTACTTACTGGGGACAGAGTTGAGGTGTGTGCTATGTACTGAATGCAGGGCTGAGGGGTGCGCTACGTACTGGGTGCAGGGTAGAGGGGTGCGCTACGTACTGGGTGCAGTGTTGAGGGGTGCGCTATGTACTGAGTGCAGGGTTGAGGGGTGCTCTATGTACTGAGTGCAGGGTAGAGGGGTGCTATACATACTGAGTGCAGGGTAGAGGGGTGTGCTACGTACTGAGTGGAGGGTTGAGGGGTGCGTTACGTCCTGGGTGCAGAGTTGAGGGGGATGCAATGTACTGGGTGCAGGGTTGAGGGGTGTGCTACCTACTTAAGTGCAGCGTTGAAGGTGCGCTACATACTGAGTGGTGGGTTGAGGGGTGCGTTATGTACTGGGTGCAGGGTAGAGGGGTGCGTTATGTACTGACTGCAGAGTTGAGGGGTGCGCTACGTACTGGGTGCAGGGTAGAGGGGTGCACTACTTTCTGGGGACAGAGTTGAGGTGTGTGCTATGTACTGAATGCAGGGCTGAGGGGTGCGCTATGTACTGAGTGCAGGGTTGAGGGGTGCGCTACATACTGGGTGCAGGGTAGAGGGGTGCGCTACGTACTGGGTGCAGGGTTGAAGGGTGCACTATTTACTGGGTGCAGGGTAGAGGGGTGCGCTACGTACTGGGTGCAGTGTTGGGGGGTGCGCTATGTACTGAGTGCAGGGTTGAGGGGTGCTCTACGTACTGAGTGCAGGGTAGAGGGGTGCTATACATACTGAGTGCAGGGTAGAGGGGTGTGCTACGTATTGAGTGGAGGGTTGAGGGGTGCATTACATACTGAGTGCAGGGTTGAGGGGTGCGCTATATACTGAGTGCAGGGTTGAGGGGTGCGCTACATACTGAGTGCAGGGTTGAGGGGTGAGCTATGTACCGAGTGCAGGGTTGAGGGTGCGCTACATTGAGGGTGCAGGGTAGAGGGGTATGCTGTGTACAGAGTACAGGGTTGAGGGGTGCACTACATACTGGGAGCAGGGCAGAAGGGTGTGCTACGTACTGGGGACAAAGTTGAGGGCTGTGCTACATACTGGGTGCAGGGTAGAAGGGTATGCTGTGTACAGAGTGCAGGATTGAGGGGTGCGTTACGTACTGAGTACAGGGTTAAGGGGTGCACTGCATACTGGGTGCAGGGCAATGGGGTATGCTGTGTACAGAGTGCAGGGTTGAGGGGTGTGCTACGTACTAAGTACAGGGTTGAGGGGTGCGCTACATACTGAGTGCAGGGTTGAGGGGTGTGCTACATACTGGGTGCAGGGTAGAGGGGTATGCTGTGTACAGGGTTGAGGCGTGTGCTACATACTGAGTGCAGGGTTGAGGGGTGCGCTACCTACGTACTGGGTGCAGGGTAGAGGGGTATGCTGTGTACAGAGTGCAGGATTGAGGGGTGCGCTATATACTGAGTGCAGGGTTGAGGGGTGCACTACGTACTGAGTGCAGGGTTGAGGGGTGCGCTACGTACTAGGTGCAGGGTAGAGGGTATGCTGTGTAGAGAGTGCATGGCTAAGTGGTGCGCTACAAACTGAGTGCAGGGTTGAGGGGTGCACTACGTACTGAGTACAAGGCTGAAGGGTGCACTGCGTACTGGGTGCAGGATAGAGGGGTATGCTGTGTACTGAGTGCAGGGTTGAAGGGTGCGCTATGTACTGAGTGCAGGGTTGAGGGGTGCATGACATACTGAGTGCAGGGTTGAGGGGTGCACTATGTACTGAGTTCAGGGTTGAGGAGTGCATACTGAGTGCAGTGTTGAGGGGTGCACTATGTACTGAGTACAGGGTTGAGGGGTGCACTGCATACTGGGTGAAGGGTAGAGTGGTATGCTGTGTACAGAGTGCAGGGTTGAGGGGTGCACTACGTACTGAGTGCAGGGTTGAGGGGTCCGCTACGTACTGAGTGCAGGGTTGAGGGGTGGGCTATGTACTGAGTGCAGGGTTGAGGGGTGTGCTACGTACTGAGTGCAGGGTAGAGGGGTATGCTGTGTACTGAGTGCAGGGTTGAGGGTTGCACTACGTACTGAGTGCAGGGTTAAGGGGTGCACTATGTACTGGATGCAGGGTAGAGTGTATGCTGTGTACAGAATGCAGGGTTGAGGGGTGCGCTACATATTGAGTACATGGTTGAAGGGTGCACTGCGTACTAGGTTCAGGGTAGAGGGGTATGCTGTGTAAAGAGTGCAGGGTTGAGGGGTGCACTACGTACTGAGTGCAGGGTTGAGGGGTGCGCTACATACTGAGTGCAGGGTTGAGGGGTGCGTTACGTACTGAGTGCAGGGTAGAGGGGTATGCTGTGTACTGAGTGCAGGGTTGAGTGTTGTGCTACGTACTGAGTGCAGGGTTGAGCGGTGTGCTACATACTGGGTGCAGGGTAGAGGGGTGCGCTACGTACTGAGTGCAAAGTTGAGGGGTGCGCTATGTACTGAGTGCACGGTTGAGGGGTGCTCTACATAAAGGGTGCAGGGTTGAGGGGAGCGCATTTATAGAGTGCAGGGCTCAGGGGTGTGCTGTGTACTGCCAAGTTCTCCCCCCAAGTACAAAGTTCTCCCCCCATTCCAATACATAGCTCTCTTCCTTCCTGTTATAGCCCCTCAGATATGGCCAACCTCCCGGGGGGTCCTCATGCACTGCTGTCTCTATAGATTGCAGGGAATGAAGTAAAAACTATCCAGAAGGAGACCGCTCTGTAAGCAAAAAACACCAGTGGGGCTCCTGCAAAATAGCAGCTACTCTCTTACATCATCTATGCAGGCTGCTGTCGGGACTGGAGGAGCTTCTGCTCTGCAGCTAAGAGCAGCCCCACCCCCTCCTCTGCTCCAATGCACCCCCTTCCTCCTATGCTCCAATTTGCCTCCTCTGCCTAAATCCGCCCCCTCCCTTCTCTGCTCTGATCCGACCTCTCCCTCCTCTGCTCTGATCCACCCCTGTGCGGCCGATGAGTAGTGCTCTCAGCAAGGCCGGGAGAAGCAGCGCCAGAGGAAGAGGAACTTTCTGCCTGAAAAAAGTCCTGCTGCTGCCTGCGCTAGCTCGCCCCTGTCAGGAAAGCCGATGAAGTGAAGTGGCTACTCTCTGGGACATGGCTTTGATTCACCGGGACGCTGGTATTTACATCAAACCCCGGGACAGTCCCGGCGAACCAGGGACAGTTGGGAGGTAGGCAATGGTTTTGTGCAGAGAAACCCTGATCCTCTTCTTCTTGGGTCCCCTGGGTCCTCCTCTTCAGCGAGTGCCCCCTTAGGAAGCCGGGGTTCTGTTACACAGACGGGGTTTTTTTTTATCTTAATGCATGCAATGCATTAAGGTAAAAATCCTTTAGGGCTTCTTTACATTTGCTTCAAAACATGGCTTCGGACATGATTTTTTAAAAATCTCTGAATGCCAGTCACTAATTAAAATGCTTAGCTTGCAGTCGTGTTTGCTTTGCTTCAAAAATTATACCCCATGTCGCTTTAGTGGTGCTTCAAAACATCTTCAAAGCCTCCATAGAAGTCTATGACAAAGCTCACTTGAATCACCTGCAGCTTTTGAGAGGCTTTAACTCAGCTTTAGCTTTGCTTTGTTTTAGAGATATTGCAGGTATGAGATATCCACACACACAGGGCATCTGCCAAGCTTCAAAAAAGCTTCAAAAAAGCATCATCGAAGCATCACCGAAGCATCAAAAACACATTAAAAAAAGCATGTTGAAGCGGTAGACCTTTTAATGTGTGTTGAAGTCAAAGCAAACGTAAATGAGCACTTAGGCTTTAGATACACTTTAAGCACTGCCTGGTAGTGTTGACGTTTGTCTGTCCGTTCCTTCTATGAACAAAAGTTAATTTCACTTTTTGAAACATTTAATGGCTATGAGCATAAAATACAGCCAATGTGTTTTGGGGGGAATATCCTCCCCCTTCTTCAGGGCTTGAGCAGTCGATGTTAACAGAATCACGATAGAATGCACAAGAGGGCCTAAGTTAAGGCTTGATGAAGACTGGCGTCTCCTAATGGCATTAAGAGTGTCCTTAGTAAACATCCAAGAATTGACAGTCTACTGAGCACTTCCTTTGTCGCAATCAGAGATGTAGCAGGCTAGGACCAGAACAAGGTCCACCCACACTATATTTTCATCATGGATCTCCTTTGAAGGAAAACGCACCTTAAAGGAGAAATACAGCCAAAGCTTGTTTGGCTGTACTTCTTTTGTGAATCACAGGAGTTCAGTTCCTTCTGCACTCCTGTGACCTGTTTTCAGCAGAGAGCTGACTGAAGTCGGCTCTCTGCTGACGTCACAGAAGTTGGTCCAGGCTCCATGTCATAGTTACATAATTACATAGTGGGTGAGGTTGAAAAAATACACAAGTCCATGAAGTCCAACCTATGTGTGTGATTATGTGTCAGTATTACATTGTATATCCCTGTATGTTGTGGTCGTTCAGGTGCTTATCTAATAGTTTTTTGAAACTATCGATGCCCCCCGCTGAAACCACCGCCTGTGGAAGGGAATTCCACATCCTTGCCGCTCTTACAGTAAAGGACCCTCTATGCAGTTTTAAGGTTAAACCTCTTTTCCTCTAATTTTAATGTGGCCACGTGTCTTGTTAAACTCCCTTCCGCAAAAAAGTTTTATCCCTATTATGGGGTCACCAGTATGGTATTTGTAAATTGAAATCATATCCCCTCTCAAGTGTCTCTTTTCCAGAGAGAATAAGTTCAGTGCTTGCAACCTTTCTTCATCATAACTAAGATCCTCCAGACCCTTTATTAGCTTTGTTGCCCTTCCTTGTACTCGCTCCATTTCCAGTACATCCTTCCTGAGGACTGGTGCCCAGAATTGGACAGCATACTCTAGGTGCGGCCGGACCAGAGTCTTGTAGAGCAGGAGAATTATCGTTTTATCTCTGGAGTTGATCCCCTTTTTAATGCATGCCAATATTCTGTTTGCTTTGTTAGCAGCAGCTTGGCATTGCATGCCATTGCTGAGCCTATCAACTACTAGGACCCCCAGGTCCTTTTCCATCCTAGATTCCCCCAGAGGTTCTCCCCCCAGTGTATAGATTGCATTCATATTTTTGCCACCCAAATGCATTATTTTACCTCATTTGCCATGTAGTTGCCCACCCCATTAATTTGTTCAGATCTTTTTACAAGGCTTCCACAACCTGCGGGGAAGTTATTGCCCTGCTTAGCTTAGTATCATCTGCAAATACAGAGATTGAGCTGTTTATCCCATCCTCCAGGTCGTTTATGAACAAATTAAATAGGATTGGTCCCAGCACAGAACCCTTGGGGACCCCACTACCCACCTCTGACCATTCCGAGTACTCCCCATTTATCACCACCCTCTTAACTCACCCTTGTAGCCAGTTTTCAATCCATGTACTCACCCTATGGTCCATGGCAACTCATCTTATTTTGTACAGTGAACGTTTATGGGGAACTGTGTCAAATGCCTTTGCAAAATCCAGATACTCCACGTCTACGGACCTTCCTTTATCTAGTTTGCAACTCACCTCCTCATAGAAGGTTAATAGATTGGTTTGGCAAGAATGATTCTTCCTGAATACATGCTGATTACTGCTAATGATACCGTCCTCATTACTAAAATCTTGTATACAACCCTTATCACCCCCTCCAAGAGCTTGCATACTATTGATGTTAGGTTAACTGGTCAGTAATTCCCAGGGATGTATTTTGGGCCCTTTTTAAATATTGGTGCTACATTGGCTTTTCTCCAATCAGCTGGTACCATCCCAGTCAGTAGACTGTCAGTAAAAATTAGGAACAATGGTCTGGAATTTACTTGACTGAATTCCCTAAGTACCCTCGGTTGCAAGCCATCTGGTCCCAGTTTATTTATTAATGTTAAGTTTCTAAAGTCTAATTTTAATTCTGTCCTCTGTTAACCATTTGGGTGCTTCCTGTGATCCGTCTGATCCATTGACCGACACCTGACTCAGCCTCTCAGTGAACCGCTGAGATTCTGAGCCGGTAACTCCCGCCCCTCCACAGCCCAGCGCTCCAGTGAGTGAGGAGGGGCATAGCAGGGAGCTGTGACTGACAGTCACCAGCTCTCTGCTCGGGGAGCTGTGAGAGCCGAGTGATCGGCGGTGTTCGATTGCTCGGTTCTCAGTGTTAGAGGCACCGGGGGAGAGATGCAGCATCAGATTGATGCTGCATCCACCTAGGTAGGTATGATTCTTAAAAAAACAAAAATAAAAATATATTTCTCTTTTAAGGTATAGCAAATCCAATTTTCACCTCTCTCCAGCAGTTGTGTCCTCCCCACTGCTGCCCATTCAGAGAAGAATTTGTATTTTGTGAATGAGTTTACATAATACAAAGGCTTCTGTGATTGGGCAGCAGGAGAGAAGGGGCGGGCATAGCAGCTGCACCTACTTTAATGATAAAGGTGCATAAAATTGAAGTATCAGCTTTGGTCTCCTGGAAATTGCACTCTTCCAGGAGTGCAATAACACTGTCAGACATAAATGATAGAGATAAGCCCAAGAAATGTTACGCACCACCTTGGACTTAACTCATAGTGTGCTTTTTTTTTTTACAAAGGAGCTGAATTGCTGGAATTCAGCTTTAACTTAAAGCAGTATTACACCCAAAAGCAAACATTTATTATGTTGCAGCTTACCAATTCTTAGATGTCATGCCTGCGTTAGTTGCCTTTTTTAGGCTTTCTTTCTGTGTCAGTTTACATGGATGAGACAAACCACTTAACACTGGCAGAGGTGATTAAATTATCAGCTTTTATTTATTCATAAGAATGTAACAATACCTCAGCGCTCACTCCATCCCACATCCAATGGTGTATCTGTGGTGCCCAAACTGATGCTGGCCTCCCCAAGTGTAGAAACTTCAAGCAACACTGTAAAGAGACACAGGAGGGCGTAAACGCCTAGTGCATTACCATGAGAAGGTAATACACTAAACATGAGAAGGTACAAGCCTATCAAAACTCAGCTCCAGCTTAGGCGATGCCACAATAGCTGCGGTTGGAAAGCTGACGTATCCTGGGGGGACATGCCCCCTTCCTCAGAGCTCAAGGGGGGTATGTCCCCTGAAACGCGTCAGCTGTCTAACCGCAGCTTTTGTGGCATCGCCAAAGCTGAAGCTGAGTTCTGATAGGCTTGTACCTTCTCATGTTTGTGAGTATGTTTTGACATTTTTTTATGCAATAAAATTTGGTGGTGGTAATACACTAGGCGTTTACGCCCTCCTGTGTCTCTTTACAGTGTTGCTTTAAGTTTCTACGCTTGAAGAGGCCAGCATCAGTTTGGGCACCACAGATACACCACTGGATGTGGGACGGAGTGACCACTGAGGTATTGTTACATTCTTATGAATAAAAAAAGCTGATAATTTAATCACCCCTGTCAGTGTTAAGTGGTTTGTCTCATCCATTATCACATTCACTAGGCGCCTTCCCGTGTCTCTTTACAGTTTTGTTTATAACCTTAATCCCAAATGGAAAAAAACTTTTGTTTATTATAATAAAGTTTGAGCTGGAGTTTGGCTTCCATTTGTTAGTGTATCTAAATCAGCTAATACATTTAACACTACCGTCCCCCATTATCCCCAGGACTGAATATGCTGCTGTCTGCTGTGCCTCCTGTCCTTAGTCCTCCAAAGTTGTGTCTCACTAATACAGGAGGTGTATTACTGGCCAGATCACCAGGTGAAAACAGACAGAAAAAAAAGAAAAAAAGAAAAGAAAACTGATGCAGCCAACACATCTAATGATTGGTAAGCTGCACTATATCACATTTTTGGTTTTGGGTTTAATACCGCTTTGAAAAAGTTCTTCATTTTGCTCTCAGTCTCTTTCAAATCTCCAAATTCCTTTCTTTTTTTTGCTGCAGCGATCTGACTTCCTGTAATGCCGCGTGCACACGACCGGTTTAGCCGTCGTAATAAACTCCAACGGTTTCTCCGACGTAACTGCGACGGAATTCCATTCAAGCAGTCTTACCTACACACGGTCAGCCCAAAGTCCGACCGTCCAGAACTTGGTGACGTACAACACGTACGACGGGACTATAAAAAAGAAGTTCAATAGCCCGTAGCCAATAGCTTCTGTCTCGTACTTGCTTCAGAGCATGCGTCTTTTTTGGTCCGTTGGACCAGCATACAGGCGATCGGTTTTCCCGATGGGAATTGAGTCTGTCGGAAAGATTTAGAACATGTTATATTTCTATGTCCATCAGATTTTTTCGAAAAAAAAAAAAAAAGTCCGATGAGGCCTACACATGATCGGTATATACAATGAAAAGCTTCCGTCTGACTTTTTCTGTCGGACAGCCCGCTCGTGTGTACACAGCATAAGAGAAGGGCTACATTAGTTCTCCATGGTCCCTGTGTATGAAGGAACAAAGCCAACCTCCCTAGCTCGCTCCTGAGATGAACTAGTGACTATGGGATTTGTAGTGTGCATAGAACACTGCACGTGACTGCAACTAACATAAAGTTACTCACAGACGTTACAAGAAGCATAAAAACACAGTAAGGAACAATTTCATGAAAAATGGATTACAGGGCCATTAAAGCCGCAGTAAACCCAAAACAAAAAATGTAATATATTACAGCTTACCAATTATTAGATATGGTGGCTGCATTTGTTTTCTTTTTTTTTTTTTTTCTTTTTTTTTTAGGCTTTTTTCCTGTCAGAGGTAAATGGTTTTTCTCATTCCTATAATTACTACATCTGCAGGACGTGTTCTGGTGAAAAACAGTCTAACTGGCTGGATCACCAAGTGAAAATAAAGGAAATAAAGCTTTAAAGGCTAAGTTCACCTTTTTTTTTTCTAAATTCCAGCTCCCCTATGTAGCAATATAGCATTAATTACTTCTTTTGCAAAAATAAAAGAGCTTTCCATTTATTCTACATGTGCTTAATTAACTGTCTTTATGGCTTGAAAACACCACTCCATTACTTCCGCCTTGCTTCCTGAACAGGCTTTAGGTCATGACACAGGAGTTGACCAACTGATCTCATTAGCACACACCCTGCATCATCAACACTCAGCTGGTCAACTTCTTTCTGTGTCATGACCTAAAGTCTGTCCAGGAAGTAAGGCAGAAGTAATGGAGCAGGATTTTTAAAGATCCATAAAGTGAGTGAGGAAAGCGTGTGTAGAGTAAATGAAAAAGGGGTAGAGAAGGAAGCGCCACCTGAGTGTAATATGAACAAATGATGTTTAAGCATTAAACATCATTTGTTCATACTACACTCAGGTGGCGCTTCCTTCTCTACCCCTCTCTCATCCATCACAGAGCCAGCTCTCTGAGGAAACAGCAGCCGCCTAGCCTACCAGCCTACTTTAACCATTACATTACCGGTTACCACTTAACCCTTGAACTTCCAGCCCCTATGGACTAAGTTGCTCAGCCCTTTATATCTCCTGTTATATATGGATTTGTGTGTTTGCGCTTACAGTTACCAATACTCTAAATGAAAAAAGCTGTTTTATTTTTGCAAAAGAAGTGCATTAATGCTACATTGGTTTATAGGGGAGCTGGAATTTAGAAGAAAAAAAAAGGTGAACTTAGCCTTTAAAGCAGCTCTAAAGGCAGAAGTTTTTGTTTTGTTTTTTTTATCATAATGCATTCTATGCATTAAGATAAAAAACCTTCTGTGTGCAGCAGCCCCCTAATACTTACTTGAGCCCCATCTCAATCTAGCAATGTTTTACAAAAGACTCAGCTGTCTGGGACTCTCCCTCCTGATTGGCTGAGACACAGCAGCGGGTGCCATTGGCTCTGGCTGCTGTCAATCAAAGTCAGTGAGCCAATGAGGAGAGTGAGGGGGTGGGGCCGAGCTGCAGCTCCCTGTCTGAATAGACACACAGAGCAGAGGTTTGGCTCAGGTACCCCCATAGCAAGCTGTTTGCTGTAGGGGCACTTAGCAGGAGGGAGGGGCCAGGAGCGCCCGCAAGGGACCCGAGAAGAGGAGGATCTCTGTGCAAAACCACTACACAGAGCAGGTAAGTATAGCATGTTTGTTATTTTAAAAAAAAGAGATGTTAGTATCACTTTAAAAAAGAAAACTAATACAGCTATCACATCTAAGAATTAATAAACTGCAATAGAATAAATGTTTGCTTTTGGGTTTAATACCACTTTAATTAGTGGATTATTTTTGGAGCGTAAGGGGAAAGTTTAGTATCACTTTAACATAAACTTTAATACAACCTATAAGTAACTCCCAACCTAAGCCATAATAATAAGCTAAGAGGTATAATTACATATACCTAACGAATATAATTACCTTGTTTTGACTGAAGCATCAGCGCAAAAAGTCCCAAGCTAAGATCTAACAATGCAGATATCAGTGTTGAAAGCTAATGAATTGATGTTTCAGTTTCAAGCTTGGCTGGTTGCTATAAGGACACACAAATGGTTTTTATTTCAGAGATTTTGACGACTGAGCCTTATTGTCCTTGATTATGTTTGAGGTGAGCAAAACAATGCAGGGTTTATCACTTCCATGGTCTTGTTGTGGCCACTTGCAAATTCATCACATGATAAAGCTGACTGTATCATCAACACAACTCTTGACTAAAGGATACGTCGACTTTGGTCCCCTCAACCCTTTTAATAAAGACAAAGACTGCGTGACATGGGTTTAAATGGCCACAGCAGCCATTTTATTACCAAATTAATAAATAACATCAACTTCAACCATTTCAATTATGCAAATTTAACAATGCAACCAGGAGGGGGTCTTTGGGTATCCTTAAGGCACACTTTTGCAACCATAATCACCCATGTCCTCAGCCGCACCCCAACCGAATGGAAGACATTTACGGACTCGGCATTCTTACATTTTCCCCCAGGAGACATAGCTCCTGGGAGAACCACAAATAACCAATTGGAAGCGCCATACCTTAGATGGGCCCCCCAATTTTTGTAACAATATAATTAAACACTGACCCCCCTCCAAGCCGCTGTGACAAATGGACAATGTTTATTCATTATTATCTTTTTTTTTAAATAAAAAATTGTAACCACAAAAACATTGCCCCATAATCCCAAATACACCAAGAACCCAGAAAAAAGGGAGGAGGGGGGGGGGTCCTCTTCGTCAGAACATTCTGGAATGAATCCCAGCATGCAATCACCACCCTTGCCGCTCAATCCTGCCCATCTGAACTTCAGCCTCCAATCAGGTAAGAAGTACGTTCCATCCCCACTACCATATATTTAACCCTTCTCTGACCTGTTCCTACCTTTAGTCATGCCAACCCTCCGTTAATTTTCTCTTCTCCAGGTCGCACTATTCTGTACATCCACCCATGCGAATGTAATACATGCAGTGCTTTTTCTTTTTAACATTGCATTTTGAATTTTTCATTAATTGCCCAAGTTCTTCTAAACATACAACCCCATAACTTGTTTTGATTGATGCTCTGATCCCATTGGATGTAGTGGCATAGGGGCCTTGCTCCATGTGGAAGTCAGGGCAGTTTATTCATTCTGCCCCATGTATAGGGTTCCCACCTGTCCAGGATTCACCCGGACAGTCCAGGTTTTGAATCATGTGTCCGGGTTTCAAGCAGTTGGAAATAGATCAAAACTTGGACTGTCCAGGTGGAGATGACCAGGCTGTGACTCCCCAAGTAACGGAGTACCACAACCAACGAGTGCATAGGTGTGGCCACAGGCTGTGTGTACCTGGAAAACCCTAATCATCAGGGTTACCAACTGTACAGAGGGCTGGCTGAAGTTGTCTAAGACAAGTGTCCTTGACACTCTCTCTCACACTGCCCAGAACAGAGCCAGCACAGTTCCCCTCCCCCTGCATGTGTGGGAGAGGACATGGATGAGACAGTAGAGCTCGATCTGCTGCTCCTCCCACCCCTACCTTTCTGTGTCACGCCAATCCCAGGTGTGCTGTGCCTCAGAAGTGAGATGTGTGGCTGGAAAATGTAAAGCCCAGTAGCTGGAAGATACATGGTGGATGAAAGGTGCTGATGCCTGAGCCTCAATCCTCGGGTGAATGAGCTCACCATCCACTGTCTGTGACTGAAGTTTTTCCCCTCCCTCCTTTCTCTCTCTTGCTTCCGAGCAAGTGTCAGAAACCATTAAATCAGGCTGAGACAGAAGTACAGATAAATCACACTTGTTTAATAATAAAAGTAAAGAGAACAAATGTAGTCAAAACATAGCCAAAGTTCAGTAACCGGAATGGATGGTCAGCCGAGCCAGAAGTCAGGGATCAATGTAGTGGAACAGCAAGCAGGATCTGGAGCCAGAAGGGATGTCAGCAAAGCAAGTCTTGAACAGGATCGCAGGAGATAGTTTCTGTGATGTTGACCAAGGCGAAGGCAGAGATCCACTCGGCTGAAAGGCTTAAGTAGGCAGGACTGATGACCAGCGCATATCATCAACAGCTGGTTAACTGTGGAGAGAGATGGGAGCTGGCAATTAGCCGACAGCTGAGCGGCCAGCTCTGAGAAGGAAGGGCTGAGCCCAGCCCTGACAGCAAGTGAGTACACTAAGGTAAGGGGGACTCAGATGTAAGGGGGGCTTTAGTGAATAGAAATCCCCTTACTTCAGATTTTCCCTGAACGCAAAAGTCCACAGCATTCCCCTAAACAAAAAAATGTGCCGTGTGTCACTAAAGTGTTCGGGTTTGGCTTGAAGAAAGGGTGGCAACCCTACCCATGTATCTACTGGGTTTGGTCATGTGAGCTACCATTGCATGGTCAATTGCAATGCATGCATTGTACAGATTCACTACACCGGTCATAAGCATTAAGCACTTTCCTTCTTTTAAAATGGAGGATTCACCAAACTTGACTGACGGATACAGATGTAATTTTACCCCTAATACCAACCCACATCCATCTTTTCCCCAATAACTCAAACCACACCGAGCTTGGAGTATAAAAGGCCGTAGTGGCCTAATTTATTTAACAAATAATCTTAAATATAAAAATATAACATATAAAACATTATCTATCATAAATAGAAAAACATCAACAACAAACAACATCTGTTAAAACAACCTGTTTAATCATCAAGCGTTGGTCTGAGCAATATCTTAAAATCCTCCGTGTCCATAACAGGACTAGCACTGCGGTCCCATCAAATCTATCAAAATAGGCCTCAAGCCGACAAGCTGGCTCAGAGACTAGCAATGACCGCAGTGCCCCATTATCACTTCCCGGCTAACCTCCGTTAACCGGGAACCACCATCATGAGCCATATCAACGCTAGCTCCCAAAAAGACTCTTACTTTTTACCATCACCTTCTTTTTGCCCAGACCAACGCCCGCCATCTCTCTTTTTTTTTTTTAAATTTAACCATAACCAGATCAACTCAACCTTAATATATCAAAAATTGGGAGGGTGGGCGGGAACTTTCCTCAGCCACTGTTACTCCCCCCTGGGCGGGGTTAACCTATAAAAGCCCTGTTTGATACCTCCCCCTCGGTTACTTTTTAGTACCAACCCCCTAAACTATTAACTCCCCTGTTACCACAGTCATGTATGCCCTCCGCTATGCATTACATGCTGTTGCTGCGGGCTTTTCTTGACTGACGGATACAGATGTCATTTTACCCCTAATACCAACCCACATCCATCTTTTCCCCAATAACTCAAACCACACCAAGCTTGGAGTATAAAAGGCTGTAGTGGCCTAATTTATTTAACAAATAATCTTAAATATAAAAATATAACATATAAAACATTATCTATCATAAATAGAAAATCATCAACAACAAACAACATCTGTTAAAACAACCTGTTTAATAATCAAGCGTTGGTCTGAGCAATATCTTAAAATCCTCCGTGTCCATAACAGGACTAGCACTGCGGTCCCATCAAATCTATCAAAATAGGCCTCAAGCCGACAAGCTGGCTCAGAGACTAGCAATGACCGCAGTGCCTCATTATCACTTCCCGGCTAACCTCCGTTAACCGGGAACCACCATCATGAGCCATATCAACGCTAGCTCCCAAAAAGACTCTTACTTTTTACCATCACCTTCTTTTTGCCCAGACCAATGCCCGCCACAGCGCCCAAGAATAATACCTTAATCTTGGGTGCCCCTCCACACCCGAAGTGCTCTCTGTATGCCATCTTGTAGCCCCAAGGCCCACAAATCAATTCCAACCTCGTTCAAATGCACTCCATCCGCTCGTAGATACCTCCATGTCTCAAACTCGAGTTCCAAATGTCTAACCGCCAGCCCACCATTATTCACTACAAACTTGCTCACTTCCCTATTTATTTATTTTTTATGGGCCCTGTTGACCCCGTCAACTGATCTAGCCATCCTCCATGAAGTCCGGGCCACCATGTCCGACCAAACAATCACCATTTTTGGAAAGGCAACCGCAAAACATCCAACTTGATGTCGCGCTTCAGGTCCACCATGGCTCTAATACCCAGGTCATTGCCACCAGCGTGTATTACCAATACACCCCGTGGCCTATCGCGCTGCGCATAACGATGCACCTCCGACACCAATCTGCCCCACAACATGCCTGGGATCCCCAACCACTTCATGCACGCTTCCCTCCTGCTAAAGCCCAATTGCCTACCCTCACTGCGGGCGTCCCCTCTCCGAGCCCCCCATGCCACATAGGAATGACCCATGATCCAGACCATCCCCGGCAGCGAATCAGAAATAGACAAACACAGAAAAAACCATACTATAACCAACAACCCTATTAACACTTATCAACCCCATCACCCGTAGCTCTATTACACATAAAATACTTAACCTACAAGCTAATAACCAGATTGGGCCGCACATAGGATTGAAACCTCTTGGATTCCCATCTGCCAATCCTCTTCACAGTCTCCTCCCCCAATCCATTCCTGGCTGCTTCTGTGGCTGCTCCTATCCTGAAGGAATGTGATGAGAAATCCTTCTCAGTCAGCCCCAATCCCCGTATACATTTTGCAAAAACTGCCCCAAATTGGAATCTGGATAAAAATGCACCACCTGAATGTACCAAAAAGGGGCCCATTCCCACCGGGCGCAAACCCAAAAACTCCCAAACCGCCCCAACTGGGCACAACAAAGAACCCATAACCGGATACACCCTCACGATTCTGCCCCTTCCCAATTGATCAGTCTTTGATTTTCTCAAATACAACTGCAAAACGTCCGCCTCACACTTCACATCCTGATAACTCAGCCCTCCTTGTACCCTCTTAGAAGGGCTAACCAACTCCCCTATTCTGAAAGCCCCAAAAAACGCTAATAAAAAGGCTACTTTAAACAACAGCATTTCGTAACCTGAGGAACACACCCTCTCCAGTTGCGCTATAACACCCTGCAAAATCTCAAATGTCACCGGCCTTCTCGCATCCTGCCTAACCCATGCCCTTCTGTAACCCTTCATTGCCTGCCGTACCCAGAAGTCTTTCGTAAAATCCATCTGACCTTGCAACTTAAACAGAAAGGCCAACCCAGTTACATTCTTATTCACTACTGATGCAGACACCCCCTCCTCCATTTTCCTGGCAATGTAGTATATCAACAGCAATCTCACCTCTCCACCAACCGACTCCTCCCCAATTTCTTGCACAAAATCCATCCATTCCCGCCATACCCTCGTGTAAGCCGCCCACGTGGACCTACTTACCGAGTTCTTTATCCATCCAGCGATGAGGCCAATGCTATCCCCCACAGCCAGTTGGGACAAGGAACCCCGTGTTGCTCCGCCTCCGGCGCCAACTCCCAGAACCTTTCCCACTGGAAGCGAGACAACGCATCAGCTATAACATTTTCCACCCCTGGTAAATGGACAGCGTGAATGAAAACATTCAGTTGCAAACAACGTAGTACCAGGTGTTGTAATAGCCTAATCACTGGCGGAGACGATGCCGTGCTCCTATTAATTACCTGTACCACACCTAGATTGTCCCCGTGAAAACGCACCTTCAGATCCCTGAATGATGCTCCCCATAACTCCACTCCCAGCACTACCGGAAACAACTCCAGCAGCACCAGGTTTTTTGTAAATCCTGCTTCTACCCACGACTGAGGCCAAGGCCCAGCGCTCCACTGTCCCTGAAAAAAGGCCCCAAAACCTGTTGAACCGGCGGCGTCAGTGAATAGTTCCAAATCAAAATTGCTGACCGGACCAGCCATCCAGAAAGCCCTCCCGTTAAAAACTTCCAAAAAGGTGTGCCACACCCTTAAGTCCGCTCTATGTGTTTCTTTCAACCGAACAAAATGCCTTGGTGATTTTACGCCGCTCGTGCTAGCCGACAACCTGCGACAAAAAACCCTCCCCATCGGTAATATGCGGCATGCAAAATTAAGCTTGCCCAATACCGTTTGTAGCGTCCTCAGCTGCACTTTCCGCAAACCCATGAGCCCCGCAATTTCCCTCTTCAGGTCCTCCAGTTTATCATCCGGGAACCGGCATTCCATTGCCTCCGTGTCCAGCACAATGCCCAAGAACGTGATGACCGTACACGGTCCCTCCGTTTTGTCAGTTGCCAATGGAATGCCGAATTTGTCTGCGATGTGTTCCAGCGTAGCCAAAAGCACCGCGCAGATCCTCGAATCAGCTGGGCCCATGCAGAGAAAATCATCCAGGTAATGAATTATAGAATTCTCACCCGACACCTCCCTGACAACCCATTCCACAAATGAGCTGAACTGCTCAAATATCGCGCACGATATAGAGCAGCCCATTGGTAAGCATTGGTCGACGTAAAATTCGTTGTTCCAATGACACCCCAATAACCGAAAGCTGTCCGGGTGTACTGGCAGCAGTCGGAAAGCTGATTCCACATCTGCCTTTGCCATGAGAGCCCCTTTTCCGTACCGTAGCACCCAACCCACTGCCGCATCAAAGGATGTATAGGTCATGGAGCACTCACCCTGGTCTATAGCATCATTGACCGACCCCCCCTTTTGGGAAGGATAAATGATGGATTAGCCTAAATTTTCCTGGCTCCTTCTTTGGAACCACACCCAGCGGCGACACCACCAAATTATCCAACGGGGACCCCGAAAAAGGACCTCCCATCTGACCCAATGCAACCTCCTTCCTTAGCTTCTCTGAAACTACCTCCGGGTGTTGCATAGCTAACTTTAGATTAGGCGACACTGGCGGGATAACCGACAGATTGCACGGTATCCTAAAGCCCACTGAGAAACCCTCATCCAACAATTGCGCTGCTTTTTTGTCTGGGTACCTACCTAGAAACGGCCGCATCTTTTCCACTCTCACCGGGGTCCTCCCTTTTGTTTGCAGTTTCTCCTTGCCTACCCTTTCCCTGTTTGAAACACCTTGACCCCGGGTGGGATCCCCCGCATCCTAAACACTCGTGTTTATACTTACATGAGGCTCCGAACCTGCAGGTCCCGGTGTTATATTGCCAACAAACCCCCCTTTTTGTTTCCGACCGTATGTCTCTGGGCGGAAGGTCCACCGGTCCCTCCTGGAAAAAACTGGTTGGGGGCCCTCGCCGTCGTCATCAATCTCATCCATAGGCTGATGTCCTTGTGATCCCAACGCAGCTCCGGTCTGATCGCCCTCCGTTGACGGAACTGCTCATCATACCTCAGCCACGCCGTGCCTCCATAAACCCTGTACGCCTCCCCAATAGCATCCTGATAACAAAATAGCGCCGAGCAATACTCCGGATGCTTCTCACCTATCACACTTGCCATAATCACAAAAGCCTGCAACCAGTTTGCAAATGTTCTAGGGATTAGCCTGTACCTCCTCTTCTCCTCGTCCTCCTTCTTCGAATCGTCCGGTTTCACCCTATCCAGATTAAATTTTTCTAAAGGCAGTAGAGAAAATATCTCAACATACTCACCCTTCCACAGTTTTTCATGCACCTCCTGCTTCAAGTGCGAACCCAATGGTCCCTCATAGCACACATACACCTCGCACTTGGCTGCATCTGCCAATCTGGTTATGTCCTGCCTGCTTGTGGTCTCCGCTGTCTTGTCCGTCCCCTGCGCCCCTGTACTCCCAGGCGTCACCGGTGCAGGCGTGGCCACTGCTGCCGTAACCGATGGTCCCGCTGTTGTTCCTCCCGTGGGCACCACCGCACCGGTGCCCCCTGTCGGCGGCACCCACGATGTGGCAGGGCCCGAGGGAACCATCCCTGCTCCCTCAAAGCGCTGAAGTAGCTCCCTAATGCCCGCTAAAAATCCCCCTAATGCTGAAGCCCCCCCGCTGCCTGACGCCCCCGACCCACTGCTGACCGTGCCCCCCGCTGCACCCCCCATCCCCCCCCACTCTGGCCTGACTAGAATTCAAGAATAAGACATTGGACTCACCAGGCTGCACAGGCGTAGCCTCATCAGCCGGACCAGGGATCTCCACCGCTGCTGTTCTCCTTTGCTGGGGTGCCGATTCTTCCTCTGACCCGGACCATCCTCCTGCTCGATCGCCACTTCTTCCTCCTTCTTCCTCTGACGAAAGCCCACCCGGCCTGGCCGCCGGAGTTGCCGCCGTGACTGTGGCCGTATGCCCCCGCCTCCGCGTGTCTCTTCCGCCCGCTGACTTGCTGGTTGCTTTGCCTGGACCGGTGTGCCTGACCTCAGTCCTGCCGCATGGTACCTGCGATGCCCCGCTAGGCCGACCCCTCTCGATCCTCCTGTGTGCCCCTGCCGTGGAACCGGACGGCCCAGGGCTCGCTGCACGTGTCCTCTCTCCTGCTGCTGATTCTCTCCTGCAGGGGGCGGGGCTCTCGCTCCTCACTCTGCCCGCTCTGCTAGGCCGCACCGCCGCTCCCATAACTTCCACACGATTGCTCTGCCAGGACCCGCCTGCGCTCGCTCTCCCTCCATCCGCTCCGGCCATTCTTTTTGGCGGAGGGCCCACCGCGGGACCCGAAAGAGTCCCGGGCTGCCGCTGTCCGGACACACGCTGGTCGGGGGAGAACCGCTCAGACCGCCGAGTTCTGGCGCCGCTAGATCTCCCCAGCACCTCAGGCTGATTGCTCTGCAATGCCGATGCTATGGTTTCTTGCAGCCATGCTGCCCCACGAACCGCGGCCTCCTCCCTAAGCTGCTCCATCAGGCTATCCAGCTCCATCTTCCAAGAACTTTCCTCAGCCACTGTTACTCCCCCCTGGGCGGGGTTAACCTATAAAGCCCTGTTTGATACCTCCCCCTCGGTTACTTTTTAGTACCAACCCCCTAAACTATTAACTCCCCTGTTACCACAGTCATGTATGCCCTCCGCTATGCATTACATGCTGTTGCTGCGGACTTTTCTATACACCTAGGCACTTGTGCCCTTCCATTGCCCTTGCATTCCCTGTTTCGCTAAACAGGAGTGTGTGAACTGGAAAGGCCACCTTCATCATCTCAGCTCCTTCTACAGATATGTGACCGTGCCAACAACGTTCTTTATCAGATGACTGATCCAAATATTGTAGCTGGCTGAAAGAGGACATTAGATTTAATTTACTGCAGAACGCTAAGTACTTTTCATTTGGCTGATGTATTGTGGTGCAGCTATACTGCAGACGGCAATATATTATTTTTATGTGGCTGTGAAATTTGTACCTTAAAGCTTTAAGCAAAAAAAAAAAAAAATCTCCAAGGGCTGACAGAGACATGTCATGCAGGAAAAGGTTTCACAGCAGTCAGCCATGTATTCACCAGCAGTACCCTATGTCTATTTGACAATACACATGATCCGCACCTATGGCTTTAGTCACGGATCAAGTCTTTTATTTTGCAATGGTTACAGATTATTCCAGGGTGCCAGGTCATGAGAATTTGCTCCAGCTAATATGGAAGCCTAAAAGATTTGTTGAAAGGGGAAGAAGATGGTGAGAATAGAGAATTAGGATGCAGGCATGTTGCGATATCAGCCAGCCTGCAGATAAAGATATATAGCTAGAAATAAAAACTAGCTGGAGATAAAGGATCCAATTAGTGAGAAAGAAGCAGTTTCTCCCTGAAATATAAAAGGAACATAAACACAGAAACAGCCAGGGTGAATCTGGGGTGCTTTCTCTAATTCTTTCCTTCACCTTCTCTATCTTGTAACAAACTGCAGTTGAACAACCTCCCGTCAATGGGCAGGAAGGGGCAGCATCATCATAATGATTTCTAAAGGTGAAGCAAGCAAAAATGGACCTATTATCCATAGCAACCAGGCAACATGCAGTGAGAAAATTAAATCTGAACCCCAACAGGCAGCTAAAGCTCACTAAATGCATACAGTATATAAGAGCTCTTTAACCTTCCTACAGATTGCTTTCTAGGGACTACAGATAGAACACCTCCCCCCATGTTATGGAGATGAAAGGAAAGGGGGATATGTTCTGTAATCCTGTCCTAGGGTGACAATGCTGCTCCTCCTTAGATACAGTACAGTAAGTGAGAAGAAAACCAATGAATGTGCTGGGAAATATTGCATAGGAAAGATACGTATACAGAGAGATAAAGTTGCTGCTCGCCCCGATAATATAATATGGGAAAATTCCCCCAAGGGGGGGGGGGTTTGGCAGCGGAGTAAAGAAATAACAAGAAATTCAAAGGGAAATGTTTATGTTGATAAAATGTATTAGCGCACAACATTTACCATAAAGGTTAAAATAGACAGCAAATATTGCAACACAGAAAAATATATGGCATTACATAGCAAACATGTCTAACAAGACAAAACTGCCGCGTTTCGACCCATTTCATTGGGGATTTCTTCAGAGAATAAGTTTGCTGCAAGAAAAATACATTTAGCATATTGAATGGAAAAAACGCACAAACGGTCATATAGGCGCAAGATGTAGCCGTCTCAATACATTTACCTATGTGCATACGGAGGGGATCTCCCAATCGAAAAATCACATGGTGGCTGTCAGATGGTCTCGTGCGCCGGCAGACCAGGGAATGCCCCAAGGTAGGACGGAAACCCACCCAGTGCGGCTTACAAGGAGTCACACGTTAATGCTCCCGGGGCCTGCCAGGCATGGGGGGGGCAGATACCTGCGGCAGAATTCCAGAGCGTAAATACAGGGAGTATATATGTGAAAAATTATTATTGTTATGCAATATTACTGTTAAATTATAGAATATATAAAAATATTCATTTAATAAGTTAGATAGCATGGTCAGACAACTCCACCAAGGTTTAGCAAATCGTATCAGTAAAGGTAGTAAACATATGCGGAGTATATTGAAATGTAAGAACCATTAAAGAGTGAAAACAAGAAGAAGAAAAAAGGGGAAAAATTAATGGGAAGACTGAAAAGGGGAAAGATGAGATGAAAATGACTATAAAGTGTGACGGGGGGGAGGGAGTGAAAAAGAAAGGGGAAAAGAGTGAAAGAAAAATAGGTACACTACTGGGTGAAAATAGCAAGGAGACATGTGGGTGGGTGTAGTGAAAAAGGTGAGGGTGTGAATGAGGTGATGGGTGCACAGGAAAGGAAGATAAGAAGAAGGGAGTGCAGAAGAAAGAATGGAAATAGTGACTGAGAAGGGCAAATGAAAAAATAATGGAGAGGGGTAAACTCAAAACAGTGTAAAATAAAAGAACAAAGATGGTGAAAAAAAAAAGGGAAAACTAACCACAAGGAAAAAAGGGGGGGGGGGGGAATCGACAGCCGAGTGTAATAAATGATGGGGTACAGAGGTGAACGCAGAAAATTTGTCCAATGATAACATTGAATAATGAATGACATCATAATACAACAAGAAGTAATAAAGTTTAGCCAGAAGGCAAAATATTAGGATAATAAGAAAGAGGGCAACAGAGATGGATTCATTTAAGCCTGGATACGAGGTAGCATGTAGTCTAAAAATCCATCTTTGTTGTAATTGAAGTAGGACATTTTTGGTACCTTATAACCATGTACGAGCACAGCATGTCTGCCAACTGGGAGATGGCGGTTCCCAATCCGCATGCTGTACAGGTGCTGAGAAATACGTCGCCAAAACTCTAGTTTGGTCTTACCTATGTAATAGAAATCACATTCACAGACCAGGAGGTATACTACCCCCCGGGTTTGACAGTTCACAAAATGGGACGGTTCAAAAATTTCCCCATTAGGCAAACGCTTTCTCTCTTCTCATAAGGGGACAGTAGGCACAATGGCCGCATGGGAAGGAACCCAAAGCTAAGCAGTGTTGTCTTCTTTTGGTTTCGTTTTTAAACTCACTTTGCACGAGTTTGTCTTTAAGCGAAGTGGCTCTTTTGAAAGTGATGGAAGGGTTGGTAGTTACAAAGGTATTGGTTTTACGATCATCGGTAAGTATATTTCAGTGTTTACATATTATCTCTCTTATTGCATTGTGTTGTCTGGAGAAGCGCAGGATTATCCTGGTTGGATCAGAGGTGGAGTTATCCCTAGCCTTGTGTTTAAACAAGAGTTCAACTCTTGATTGGGAAATGGTTTTGTTATATGCTTTACGCAGACAGGACCGACTGTAGCCACATGCCAAAAGACAGTACTGAAGATTTTGAGCTTCTTCGTTAAAGAGAGCATCACTGGAGCAGTTCCTGCGTAAACGCAGGTACTGCCCGTATGGAATGGATTTTTTGAAAGGTGTGGGGTGAAAACTGTGTGTAGCACCGTGTTTCCAGTGGTGCTCTTATGGAAGAGGGTGCTACACAGTTTTCCCTCAGGATTACGTATGACCTGAACATACAAAAAAGTGAGCGTGTTGGGATCGTGAGTGATGGTAAATTTCAAGTTATATTCATTATGATTAATGAGATTGAAGAATTTCATCAGAGTTTCCTCAGGCCCCTCCCAGATGGCGAAGACGTCGTCGATGTACCAGAGCCACGTGGATATGTGGCTCGTGTACTCAATGAGGTGCTCGCCACCCAGGAGGGCCTGCTCCCACTCCCCTGGGACAAGTTGGCGTACGATGGAGCACAACATGTCCCCATCGCAATGCCCTGCACCTGGAGCTTGTGTGAATCATTGAAAGAAAAAAGTTATGGTCGAGGATGAACTTGAGTCCATTAATAATGAACTCATTCAAAGCTCGATCGTAACGTGAAACTTGTTGCTGGGAAATCTTTTGTTTGTTTGTGATGTGCATTGCCCTTCCATGTGCATCTTGCTGCAAAGGCCAGTTATAGGTTGGGGTGGTTGCCACTTTTTTGTACAGTCGGTTGAATTGGGTGTGGGGACACACTGGATGCCTTCAGTGCCATTGTGCTGTTGCTGGGCATCATGTGCGTCCTTGTGCCTTTAAGGCGGGGTGGGCTCTTTCCTAGCACCCATGCTCTTGATCTATCCATTCTCATGTTAGTATCCCATTCCGTGCCCTTTTCTAACCTTTAAAGGCCCAAACCCATCCATCTGGCCCATTGTCAAGCAATACATGGGTGTGAATGAGTCCTAATTCTCTCCACTGTTCCCCCTATCCAGAGTTGTTTTTACATACTGTAACACACCAACAAGGTCCACAAGTTTAAGGCGATATAGTCAGAAAGGCCAGCCATAAGTCACCACAATTCTTTTTGCATTATATATGTAGACACTCATTGAACCAAAATGAGTAGACACTCATTGAACCAAAAAAACCCCCATATGAACCAGTTAGTATTAATGTAACACTCTCCCCGACCTTCAGAAGCCTGGTAGTGACCCCCTAGAGTCAGGGAGGGCTGACATTCCTCCTCAGGGTGCAGGTCACTAGGCATGGTGGGTGTAGTGCAAGATGGAAAGATGGGCGCCATTCACTTTTTAAAATGAACAAATAGAGTTTTATTTCTCTTAACACGAAATGGGGGAGAGAGGGATAGGGCACAGGACACCCTTAGGCAAATGCAATAGAATCTTGGCGGACTCCTTGGACAAAAATAGAACTAGGCTGACAGCAATACAGAAAAAAGGGTCTTTGAGCTGAATGCAGCAATCTGTATTTCAATCTGTATATAGCAGTAGAAACAACTTTACTCACAGTATCCAACTGTAGATCCTCAAGCTTAGCTCACAGCTACCCGTTGGATTCCTCGAGCTTTACTTACAGCTACCCGCTGTACTTCTTGGATGAGCTCTCTCCTGAAGCTTTCCCAGTCACTTCACAGTCCCTGGCTGATGAAGAATCTCCTCTGGTACCCCTTCAGAACTCCATCCCTTTACACTTGTCTCCGGCAACAAGAGTGGTTGACCCTCTGGCAACTTCTTCTCCCTTGCTTCCTGGCAGCGATCAGGCTCCCCTCAGGCTTTACACGTGGTTAGGCCCCAGGCTTCAGGCCTACACCTCGGCTGCTGCTCCACACACACCTACCCAGGCCGTAGCCCGGTGGAAAGAACCCATATAATCTGACTCTCTCAGAATAAATAGCCTCTCCCAGCAGCCTCTACGGCCCAAAGAAACTCCTGCTGATTGGCTGCGAAAAGCATATTCACTCATAACCTGAATTTGCTGTAATCTATCATACTGATGCCAAAGTTAACAGTGCCACCTATTGACAAAGAGAGAAATCACAGTTAAATCCAAGCTTAGGAGAAACCCATTTGATCAAAGACTACAAATTAGCCAGACTAGTTACCACCTAGCACTAAATTTAGCTTACCACCTAGCACTAAATTTAGCTAACTAAATTTACTAGCAGCCCTGTTTAGGACAAGGATGCTACATTAAGATAACTGCAGTTGGCTTGGTTTATGTTTTTGTTTCTTTATACTTCATTCGGCATTATTGAATAATTTCCCATACCATTCTACACCCTTCCTCTTATAGCCTCAAAATCAATCTAACAATGGTTTAAGGCTCCTATATCAATCCATCCTCTTTCTCATTTTCTAACTGTAACTTAATCATGTTTCTTCTTTCTTCAGTCCTCTTTTCCTATTTCCATATTTATCTCTTCATATCCCCCATCCTTCATCTCCTCAACCTTGAATCCTTGCATTTCTCTCTCCCTGCAGACCCACATATACCACTTTCATTTATTTCTATTTCTATTTTGGTCTTCATTTCCCTTGCACGTGTATCCCACAATCTTTCATATCACAATCCTCTCTGTTCCCTCTTCATTGCCGCCGCTTGTCTTGTATTCTTACAGTTTGTACCAAGCCATGCATGGGTTGACCTGATGATTAATCAGGATGTTTGGTGTTCCAGAGCTAAGCAAAATGTGACCATGACCATTTGGCTTTTTTTGGTTCCCATAGAAAGGAACTTTGAGTAGAAGACACATGGCAAAATCTTACGTAATTGCCATCTGACAATTTCCTAATGATCATCATCTGGTCATCCCTGGCAAGATGCTGAATGGCGGCATGTACACATTTCAGTTTCTTGCCTGACAGTTCTAGAACAGCCTAACTGATGCCTGGAATCCTAATATGTGTAGTTATTTTTATCCATTTACTTCTCATTTCTACCAGCCTTCATCTTTATTTTAACCCCTTATTTCATCTCTCTCCTATAAAGGTTATATGTTCTCTCTCCACTGTGGGCTTTTCTATCTTTTTATATACTTCTTAATCTTACAATCTCATGCCCTTTGCGCACACCTTTCTTCTCTCCCCTCTTGAGCGTTCTCCTTTTACCTCTTGTATGGCTCTCTCAATAGTCTGAGGTGGATAGGGCACTTGGAAAGAATGACAGAAAATACAGTCTGCTGATTGTTGGTGCTGTGAGTGTTCAGAGTGGAGCTCTCCGTGGCGATAACTTGTGTGAATCCTTCAACCCACTAATGTGTCCCCTTTGTTGCAGAGTGTCCTCGACACTGAAACACCTCCTAATTTGGAAAAGAAAATGTCCTAATATTTAAAGTGTATACCCAAATATGTAGATCAGAAATCTTCCTGTAATGTGAAAAAGTTTATACTTCCCTCTTTCAAATAAAGCCCAACTCCAGGAATTAGACAAAATCTATCCTTGTAAAAGGACCCTCCTATGTTGCAAGGGTTAACTGCGGGTTCAGTCTAGGGGTGCAGGAATAAGGAGTAATGCTTTCAATAATTCTCAAAAAGGGTCCCTCCAGCGGTGTGACTGATTCTGTGAAACCTGTCCTCTGAGGTGCTCCCAATGGCAGTTGCATTCCTGATAATGCAGAGGGACCAGCCAGAGACAAAAGTGCAAGAGGGAGAGGAGGAGAGCACTGGGCCAGCTGGAATGGGGGTAAGGTGCACTATATTGTCAAAAGTATTGTGACGCCTGCCTTTACAAACACATGAACTTTAATGGCATCCCAGTAGGGTTCAATATTGAGTTGGGACTCTTCTGGGAAGGCTGTCCACAAGGTTTAGGGATATGTCTATGGGAATCTTTGACCATTCTTCCAGAAGCGCATTTGTGATGTTAGGCACTGATGTGGATGAATGGAAGAACAACAAGGTGCACCAGACTAAGTGTAGCAAGTTAAGTCAAACGGGTTTTATTAAAAGCATTAGCCAAATGGCCACTCACCCTGCCAGAACATCGCTAAACCCATTGTGACACATTCTGGGCTCCCCTGAGTGACCACGTTTGGCTTAGCTTGCTGTTCTTCCATTTGTCTTCCATTTGTCTTCCAGAGACAAATGGAAGACATGGATGGGCAAGTTTGGGGTGGAGGAACTTGACTGGCCTGCACAGAGTCCTGACTTCAACCCGATGGAACACCTTTTGGATGAATTAGAGTGGAGGCTGCGAGCCAGGCCTTCTCATCCAACATAAGTGCCCGACCTTACAAATGCGCTTCTGAAAGAATGGTCAAAAATTCCCATAGACACACTCCTAAACCTTGTGGACAGCCTTCCCAGAAGAGTTGAAGCTGTTATAGCTGTAAAGGGTGGGCCAACTCAATATTGAACCCTACGGACTAGGATGCTATTAAAGTTCAGGTGCAGATGCCCCAATACTTTTGGTAATATAGTGTAAGGCCGGGTACACACTATAACGTGCTGCGGATCGCATAGGAGTGCTGTGCGTCCCTGTTCCCCATTTCAGGGACGAATCAGGGCCGATTCTATGCCTGAATTCGGCCCTGAAATGGAGCCAAAGACGCACAGCATTTTTGTGCAGTCCGCTCCGCAGCCTCCCTGGAGATATGTGAACCGGCTCAATAGGGAGCCAGTCACATTCTCCTGCTATGCGAATTAGATGTGGGGAAACGCACATCTAATTTGCATAGGTGTGAACCCGGGCTAAGTAATTCAGCCTGTTCGGCTCCCACTAGACCTAACGAGCATTTACCCCTTGCAAGGCACCTCCTTTCCAAAAGTTACAATGCTTTCTCATATCAGCTGCCACATTTCATTTGTTTTTCATAATGCTTTAAATACCCCCTATTAATCAACATATCCATTAGGACTTAACCCTTATTCTGTAAGGTCCCTTTCACACTTGTGCGACTTGTCCTGCGACTTGGGACTGCAAAGTCACATGAAAAGTCGTACCCCTTGATTTCCAATGAGAACTTATCAGTGCGACTTCAAGTCGCAGTAACTTCAAAGTAGTCCCTGTACTACTTTGATCCGACTTTGATGCGACTTGAGGTCCATAGACCTCAAGATTACTCAGGTATTGCTTCAAGTCGCATCAAAATCGCGTCAAAGTCACAAAAAATCGTGGAAAAGTCGTGCAACTTTTAAGTTGCCGCAAGTGTGAAAGGGGCCTAAGGCCTCATGCACAATGGTTTATTGTAAATACTGTTTCCTCCGACAGGAGAAAATCAGCATTAAAAACTCACCAATGCTGCGTTTTTTCAAACCAGTTAAGGCAAGTGAAAATGAAATTAATAAATGTTGAGGTGCTAAATGTTTAGCCGCATGTGGCATTTTTTATATTCCCAAAAGCTCCTCGCCTGAACACCTTTCTTCTGCGTTCAGGAGAAGGAGCTTTGACTGCCTCTAAACTCTTCTGCTCCTAAACTCCTCTAAAAGCCTATGTGTGCATGAGTACATAAGCTTTTATTGAGGTGCATTCAGGGGCTTAGGCAAAAAATGCCAAAAGACCCAAAAATGCCAGTTTAGGAGCAGCATGAGGCCTAACACTTGACCATTACAGTTAGCCCACTTCAGTAATCAGTTAACACTTAACCTTCCCCCCAAAACTTAACCCTAAACCTGAACCTTAAGGTCCCCCTCTCCCCAATTTCTGATCTTACAACTAATTTAACATAAGTTCGGAACTATGTCTTAATACTAAACTAAGCCCTTGTACTGTATATTCTCACTGCCTGTTTCTAGAGCTGCCATGCTGAATCCTCATAACTTGTTGCAATAAACTTGTGCCAACATATATATTACCCAAGTCCTGGGCACTCTGGCATATAGATTTTAACACTTTCTAGCAGTGATGAGCACTAGTTTGTCTTTACCCCCTGCTTATTAATATTGATCAGGGAAGGTCATGGTCATAGCTCCCAACTGTCACTGATTTCGAGGGACTGTCCCTGATTTGGAGTAAAGTCCCTCTGTCCCTCTTTCCTCCTCAGGTGTCCCTCATTTTGGTCTGATCTATATAGTTGTATATTAAATGCACTATTTATCTTTCAAAAACAGTGGCGGCTGGTGCTCAAAATTTTTGGGGGGGCGCAAACCAACTGAAAAATACTGAACCCCCCCAATTAATTGCAGCCCCACTTTGCCCATCATATGCAGCCACCTGTGCCCATCATATGCAGCCACCTGTGCCCATCATATGCAGCCACCTGTGCCCATCAAATGCAGCCACTTGTGCCCGTCAAATTCAGCCACTTGTGCTCAGTATATGCAGCCACTTGTGCCCATCATATGCAGCCACTTGTGCCCATCATATGCAGCCACTTGTGCCCATCATATGCAGCCACTTGTGCCCATCAAATGCAGCCACTGTGCCCACTGACCCCCCCCCAGTCACAGGGCGTTCGGGTCTGGCAGCACCCCCAACCCCCCCCTCCCTCCTCCCCCCCCAACGCACACGTAGCTCTGACAGCAGCTCCTCTCCAATGCACCACAGCGGTGGCGACCTCTGCTCCAGCGTGTCTCCTCGCTCCTCTTCATAAGCGCCAGGCATCCAATAGGGTGGCCTGGCACTTTGGCCAATCAGGAAACAGGTCTGACGCCCTGCCTCCTGACTGACGGGAGGAAGGTTGGTGTGAAAATAGCGAAAATTTATTCGCTATCGTCACACAATTGGGTGGGATCAGGGCGCACTCTCTGCATCCCAACCCCACCCTATTTTAAAGTCTATTAGAGCCTCTGGCTCTAATCAGGTGCTTCAAAAAGTACCACCCCCGCCATAGGAATCCATGCGTCCGGAGTCCTAAAAAGGGGCCGGGCACATGGATAGGGAATGGCGCCCATGCGCCCACAGTGCACGGGCCACCACTCTTCAAAAAGTGTTTCCCAGTGCTAAACCTTTCATCCAATTTCTAAATTGCTGCATTTGTAAATTTCAAAGCCAGTATAAAGGAATAGTAGAGGTAAAAAGGAGCACTTGTGGGTTTAACCAATCTTTTTTTATATAACTCTCCTTTAAGGGGGCTTGGCAGGAGATCCTATGACTACATGCTTTTACTAATAGGTGTCCCTCATTCCCATCTCAAAAAGTTGGGAAGTATGGTCATGGCTGACCTAAATTTGAAAGCTGCAGTGTCTAGGGCTATGAACCTTCCTGAGCTTGGCTTACTGCATGGTGAGTCACTGAACCAGAACCAACATTAAGGCAATGTATTTGGGACTCCCAGCCTGAACACTGGTTTCAGCTTTGTGACTGACAAAGTACTGAAACCAGGAGCAGGATGAGAGACCTGGAGCCTACGTCTTTGAAAAAGCTGTCAGCCATGGCAGACCCATATTTCTGTCTTCAGAGATCTCTTTCAAGAACTTTGAAGAGATTAATGGCAAACAGAAGGTCTGCTTTTCGACAGTCCCTGCACCCCAACATAAATTGCTTTCAAAACCAAAACAACAAGCCATTTGCCAAAAAAAGAATCCTCAGCTGTGGCTCCCAGCATCTCTGGGAGGCATGAGTGACATCATTGTATTAAGAGAGGTATGGACTCCAGAGAGAGAGATATCATTTTGCCCCTGTACAAATCATTAGTAAGACCTCATCTGAAATATGCAGTTCAGTTTTGGGCACCAGTTCTCAAAAAGGATATCGGGGAATTGGAGAAAGTACAGAGAAGGGCAACCAATCTGATAAGAGGCATGGAGGAGCTCAGCTATGAGGAAAGATTAGAGGAACTAAATGTATTCTCTCTTGAGAAGAGGAGATTAAGAGGAATATGATCAACATGTATAAATACATAAGTGGTCCATATAGTGAACTTGGTGTTGAGTTATTCACTTTAAGGTCATTGCAGAGGATAAGGGGGCACTCTTTACATCTGGTGGAAAAGAGATTTCATCTTCAAATACAGAAAGGTTTCTTTACAGTAAGAGATGTGAAAATGTGGAATAGATTCCCTCAAGAGCTGGTTCTGTTCAGATTGCTTTAAAAAAGGCCTGGATTTTTTCCTAAATGTACATAATATTACTGGATAATCACATTTATAGGTAAAGTTGATCCAGGGAATATCCAATTGCCTCATGGGGGAACAATTTTTTTCCCTGCTGGAGCAAATTGGATTATGCTTTGTTTTTTTTCCTTCCTCTAGATCAACTGTGGGAAAGGGATTGTGTATATAAGATTGTAATTTTTTTTCTCTTTTATTGGTTGAACTAGATGGACTTATATCTTTTTTTCAACCAGACTAACTATGTAACTATTCCTTCAGACTATATATACAGCGCTGACCTTTGACATTAGTGCTTAACACACAAACATGCATATTCCTTATTAAATATCTGTGCAAAACAATAAAGTGCTTATCCATTAATAGTCTGTGATAAAGTGTCCAACCAATCCTCAGAAGTCCTACAATAAAGTGTCACAGTGCTATACAGTACATATAATAAAGAAGTGCGATAATAGTTCATGACCAATCTTCAACCTTTGGATATCTTTATAACATATCTTTATAACCATGTAACTTTGGAAGAGCTGGGATCTGAAAATCCTACGACAATGCACCCGAGCCGATTGCAAAAGTGTTTATAGGATAAGTGCCAAGAGACAACAAATAATATACCCCTTCTTAGAGCTTTATCAAAAGCAAACAATTTTTTTGTAAGAAATATGGATTTTCTTGGTACCGTCATGGACAACTCATGTAACATATCAGTTAAAATCATACAAAGGCTTTATTGCAAACAGTCAGTTAGACAAATTCAACACTAAAAGTATCACAAAGGTAGATGCTCATACAAATACATGAAGCTCCCTAAATAACTGAAACGCTGTTTCTGTGTTCAAGCATAAGCCAAAATTAAATGTATATTATGGATTCCTCAAATCATAACATTCAGGAATATGCGGACAGTTGATATTTCTCAACATGTTTTACGGTATACAGGGGGTCCCCTAGTTACAAACATCCGACTTACAAACGACTCCTACTTACAAACGGAAGGAGACAACAAGTGAGAGGAAATCTACCCCTAGGAAGGGAAATTCACTCCTGTAAGAGCTATTATGGGGAAAAGGTACCTCCACTGATGCTTTATCACCAAGGCTTGTTTCCACAACAACCCAAAATTTTCAAAATCCAATTGTCATTGGGACAGAAAGTGAGGTGAAATCTTCTGGAGAGGAGCACAGACAGCAAAACAAATGTTAAAGGGGTGATAACCCTTCCCTATGCTATCCAAAAAGCTTAAAAATAGTTTTTTTGGCTGGAGCTACACTTAAAAAATTTACCTGTTCCGACTTACAAACAGATTCAACTTAAGAACAAACCTACAGTCCCTAACTTGTTTGTAACCCGGGGACCCCCTGTACACCGCTTCCTCAGGAGTTTAGGGAGCAAAGATTACTGGGAACACTGGACACTAGACATGTGCACAACAAAAAATGTTGTTTTGTTTCATTTCATTTCTTTACGTTTCCGTTGATTCGTAATGATTCATAATTTCGTAAGACGCGAGGTTTCATATTCGGACTTGTTCGTATTTTCGTAACAGTTATATTTTCATTGATACGGAATGATTCGTAATTCCATCTAATTTTCTTTGATTCAAATTTTTTAAAAAATTTTGTTATATAATAATTTTCGTTTATTCGGTACACTACTCATAATTTAGTAATTGTTACTTTTGTGAGATTGCCTTTTTCGTTGATTCGTACTTTCATAGGAAATAAAGAATAATAATCCTATGCTTGCTTTTCTAATAAGTCCTGTACTTACTCCAGTCCACTCCCTCAGTCATGAGACCTGACTCCGTCTCCTCCTCAACTGAATCTAAAAAGATTCAGGAATGCCGTGTGACTCAGACAAAAAAGGGATAAGCTGATTGGCTAAAGATATTAAGTAAGATACAATCACTCACTATACTGCCCATTCGAAAGAACGATTTGAGAATACGAAATTACGAACATACGAAATTACGAACATGCATATTAAGATACATTTACACTGTCCATTCAAAAGAACGATTCGAGAACACGAACAAACAAAATTACAAACAGACGAAGAAACTAAATTACGAACACACGAATGAAAATACGAACATACGAAATTATGAACAGACAAAGGACTGAAAATACGAAATGTAAATCATTCATTATAGATGTCATTTTCGTTCTTTTACTTTTTCGGAGTTTAATATTTTCGTAAGTTTGACCATTCCTAAGTTCGTATTTTCGCGTGTTCGTTATTTTGCTTATTCGTAATTTCGTAATTTTCCTTTTTTGGTTCTTTCAGCTATTCGGATGTTCGAATTGATCCGAATGCTAACAAATACGAAAATCCATTTGTTACAAACCGAATCGCACATGTCTACTGGACACATCAGCCCGGCCAGAGAAGTAGAAGCAGAGGAACAGAACCCTCACCAGGTGGACATGGGAGTAGCTTGAGCAGAATAAAAACAATAATGGCAAACCAAGAAACAAGCAGTGGGATCATAGGCTGAACTCACAACTCCTCTTTAGAAAAACTGCAGCATGGGGATGTACAAAGTACTGAAAAATGGGTGCCAAAGGAGGCATCAGGCTTAACATCATGAAATCCAGACCCACCAGGTGTCGTCTGCCCTTCCCAGGCAGAAAAGTGCATTTTTGCAGGATTTCAAGCTCCCAGCTGAGCTTGAAGGCATGGTAATGCCACCTGTGCCTCCTGGAAGCACCAGAGGTTATGGCTGAATTTTGTATATTTTTTGGAAAAACATTCTGTTACCAAGTAGTATTTAAAAGCCATTTGTGTTGGGGACAGGGGGCTGTAAGAAAGGGGACCTTCTGTTTGCCATGGAAGGTCCACTTTAAGTGAAAGAGGCTTTAGACCAGTGGTTCTCAACCTGGGGGTCGGGACCCCCTCGGGGGTCAAATGACAATTTTCCAGGGGTCACCAGATCCTGGGCTGTTCCTGAAGCCCGCGCTGTTCTCCCAGCCTTTTCGCGGCTGCCCAGCAGGGCTGTATCTGGAGCCCGTGGCCGCCCACTCAACCTCTTCGCAGCTGCCCATTCAGTTCACAGCATGGCTGGTGGGCAGAGACTAGAGGTCAGCTGACTGGTGAGGAATGAAGTGGGTGGGGCTGGAGGAGACCCTATCTCCTGATTTCGGCATAGGTGTCACTGCTGCGAGAGACCACAAAGTTGGAGGCACAGTGAAGCTGGAGACACAGTGAGTAACACTACCTGTGTTTATAGTTGCCATTAAAAGTCCCCACTATAGTTCTATAGTTCTCAGATCAGCAGATGACCTTGAACAAGAGCATCTAAGTTGGCTGATCAGAGCCCCCGCCAGCTCTGCCACTCATCCCATTCCCCCCACCAAGGAGTAAGAGAAGGAATAAAAATAGAGAATACATGGAAGGGAGAAGAAAGAGGGGGAGGAACAAAGAAAAAGGGAGAGAAAGGAATAAGAGAAAGAACAAGAAGGACAACTAGAGAGAGGGATTGGGGGGGGCAAGAAATTAGGCTAGAGAGAGATAAAAGGGAAAGAAAGGAGAACAAAGAGAAAGAGTGGTACATCCTAAAATTTACCATAAGAGGTTTTAATACTGTACGAGTGGAAGGGACTCAGGGAGTTCAGGGAGAATAATTTTACTGTTAGGGGTCCCCACAACTTGGGAAATTTTATCAAGGGGTCACTGCACTAGAAGGGTTGAGAACCACTGCTTTAGACTGTTACTCACAAAGTCTACATTTCCCTTATCTCATTTTGAACACTTCAGAAATATTTCACCGGAGATACAGCATTGTAGCAAATACTATAGTTGCAGGGATTATTCTTATAATCAACAAAGTGCTTTAGAATCCTGGAATTATGTGCACGCAGTTGTCAGTAAATGTAATGCTCTGCTTTGTAGAGTTATTTGACATATGTGTTATAGAGACCTCCATTCTCTTTTCTGCCTTGTCCTCCATCTTCTTTTCTTCTCATCTGTCTCATTGTTTCCTTTCTTTATTCTTTATCTGTTTACTCTCCTGTGCTCTTCTCTTTCCCATCTATTTTTTTTTTTCTTTTGTCTTTTTCCTGGAGCTCTCTCCCTATATCTTTTATTCTCTTGATCGCTGGAACTCCCATTCTTCTTCCTCATAGTGTTTGTTCTTTGTGTTTCTTGTGTTTTCTCCTTTTTCTGTCTTCTCTCGAATATATTCTGAGCTTTCTGTTATCTTCTCTCTTGTTTCCTCCGAAGCCCTGTCTTCGCTCCCCTGCTACAGTTTGCTTTTCCTCTTCTGTCTTTACATAATTATGTGGTGCTCTGTGGTACCTTCCTAGCCCAAAGACTTGTAATGTACATCTATATTAAACTGAACACTACCAATACAGTAATAATACTACAGATGACATGCATTCTGTGACAACTAGCACTTTCAGTTTTGTTTAAAGTATTCTTGTTGCTTTTGGATATAGTATAACACATGTTTAGGAGCACATTATGAACTCGGAGAGATTCAGCCACTAAACCAATGTCTCATTAACAGGGATCGGTCTGATATAGACCATCAAAACACAACACATATATGGTATATATATATATATATATATATATATATATATATATATATATATATATCTATATATAGATATATATATCTATATATAGATATATAGATATATATATACATAGATAGAGATATATATATCTCTATCTATATATATACATATATATATATCTATATATATATATATATATATAGATATATATATATATATCTCTATCTATATATATATATATATATATATATATATATATATATATATCTATATCTATATCTATATATAGATATAAATATATAGATATAGATATAGATATATATCTATAGAGATATATATATAGATCTCTATATATATAGATCTATATCTATAGATATAGATATAGATCTATATCTATATCTATAGATATAGATATAGATATATATCTATATATATATATATATACCATATATACACTCACTGGCCACTTTATTAGGTACACCTTGTCCTTGTGGACCCCCTTTTGCCTTCAGAACTGCATTCATTTTTTTCGTAGCACAGATTCAACAAGGTTTTGGAAACATTCCTCAAAGATTTGGTCCATAGTGACATGATAACATCACGCAGTTGCAGCAGATTTGTCGGCTGCACATCCATGCTGCGAATCTCCCATTCCACCACATTCCAAAAGTGCCCTATTGGATTGAGATCTGGTGAGTGTGGAGGACATTGGAGTACAGGGACCTCATTGTCATGTTCAAGAAACCAGTGGTGAGATGATTTGATCTTTGTGACATGGTGCATTATCCTGCTGGAAGGAGCCATCAGAAGATGGGTACACTGTAGTCATAAAGGGATGGACATGGTCAGCAACAATACTCAGGTGGGCCGTGGCATTTAAACAATGCTCAATCGGTACTAAGGGACCCAAAGTGTGCCAAGAAAATACACCATTACACCACCAGCCTGAACTGTTGATACATAGCAGGATGGATCCAAGCTTTCATGTTGTTTAAGTCAAATTCTGACCCTACCATCTGAATGTTGCAGCTGAAATCGAGGATCATCAGACCAGACAACGTTTTTCCAATCTTTTATTGTCCAATTTTGGTGATCCTGTGCAAATTGTAGCCTCAGTTTCCTGTTCTTAGCTGACAGGAGTGGCACCCAGTGTGGTCTTCTGTTGCTGTATAAAGTGCAAATAATTATTATGCTACCCTGTGAGGACAAAGAAGGTGAGCTGCTACAAAAAGAATGTGACAAAAATTCATAGGTGAAAGTGGGTGGAAATGTAGCAATAATATGGAAAACAATAAGGATTAAACTGTGAAAATTCATACATAAAAATATGTAAGTCCCAACTGTGTGAAAGTGAAGGGGCAACTAATAAATCCCAAATGAGTCAGTCCAAACAAATGGCGAATTCACCACAAGCAAATGGTTGTTCATATGGGGAAGAAATGGAAAGCTGAATGGTATGACATCCGCAGAACAATGACATCCAAAATGAAATAAGAATGGTTACTCTTACCGGAACCAGTGGACCTGGATGGCAGTGACACCAGGTCAAGCAAGCATGGATATCCCGATCAACGGTTCAGCAGGAACGGTCCAAGGGGTCCTCGAGGGTCCAGAGGTCTCTCCCCGTGGGGTCTTGATGGTAAAGACAGCCAAAGAGCCGTGAATGACCAGATGGAAGGGTCAGGCAGGCTCACAATACAGAGGATATGCAAAAAAAGAAGAGGACTTCCAATGGTGCAGATCGAAAAGATGGGTTTTTTATTTTCCATAAAAACCAACATACATGTTAAAAATGTGATCACGGATAAAAAGCAGGGGAGTGGGGAGTGGTGAAACCCAGCTCGGTAATCCCGCGCATGCGCATTAATAACATAACCAAGCCTCTTCTTAATTTCCGGTTACTACGGAAACGAGGCATAGCGACTCACAACTTGCTCGCGCCGTCTGTCTCTCCTTCACCCTGTGACGTACGAGTCACAAGGTTACCATGATCCTCTTGGGGATGAAAATTCAGAGGAAGCATCACGGGATGTCGGGGCTGATGTCTACAAGAGGAAATGACGCAGCCACGACATAGACACAGAATGTTTCCGGCAGGGTCTCGGCTTGCCGGAATTATCGAGGATACAGCGCATGCACGTTAGACATAATCACTGTGCAATATATCGATAAGTCGGAAAGGAAGCGGGTAGGTAAAAAATAAATAATGGCAATACATTGGTATTATTAGAATACTGTATAAAATGAAATCATAAAGTCATAATTTTGAGTATACAACCGCTATAAGGGCATAAATCACAAAACGAATAACGAAACGAGTTGTTCCTAAGAATTACAGGCCTAAAATATAAAACGCCAAATTTCCATGCAAAATAATTGTACCGCTTTCAGCATCAAAAATCTGAAATAATCATACCGCCAGGGAGGTCAAGAATGAAGCTGTAAAGGGCTGGTGCAGACCGGCCCTGAACCCACTCACACTCCTGTAGCAAATGATGCAAGTCTGGAAAAAAGGGTCGCATACTGTCAAGAGTCCATCACCATATCTTACATCACAGTGCACCCCCTTGTGTTCCTGCTGGGAAGAAACTGGAGGCAGAGCAGGGAAGCAGAAAATGCAGGGTCTGGAAGAGGACCAGATGAGGGCTGGAGTATCAGGGAATTTAGTAGACCAGACTGTGTGGACTGCACAGAAGAAACCAGAAACACAGGTAAGTGAAAAATAATGGTGTTTATTAAATGGGTGACAAATAAATGAAATATAAACGGTGCAAACCAACCACAGACCCACAAACAAATGGTATAAACAAATGGATGGGAAATACCGTAATCGTAACAAAAGCCAGGCCGAGGTCATACACAAGGAGGTCAGTCAGATGGGAAAGGATGGGGAACCAACAGGACAGGGAGAGGATGGATGGATAGGCTGCAGGGCAGGGATCCAGGGAAATCAGTAAACAGGAGGGACAGGTCCAGGATGGGCTCAGGATAGGGATCGGATCAGGTCAGGACAGATGCAGGCTTAAGGTCAAAATAACAGGCAGCAAGACCAGGGCACAGGGAGAGAGACACCAAGGCAAGGATGTGAGGGCTTGCCGGGTATTTATCAGACTGCAGTGATTTGACCTCACGTTACACCTGAGCGCAGAGGGTGCTGTCTGCTCCACACTGCCGGAATACACCCGCTTGTGGACACCGGTACTACGGCCCAAGGATGCAATAGTGCCACCAGCAGGTGAGTCCTCTTATTACAGGTCCTAGGTGTTGGAAGACACCCGCTGGTGCACACTGGTACTGCGATCCAAGAGACCGATAGCGCCACCAACGGGTGAAACTTTTCATGACATGGAGTCAACTGCCAGGGTCTGCTAAATGTTGAGACCAGGGGAGGGAGAGATGAGCAGGTGTTGTGGCTGTGCAAAGAGGTGCAGGATCTGTAGGAGGAGTTCTGTCCTTCCCTCTGCTGCCGGCCGCTGAGACAGGGATGGGGGGGTCAGAAATGAGAGGGGTGTTTCCCCCTCTTTCTTTGTTTTTCTGTCCTCATGCACCCCATCTTCTTTCTTTTTTGTACAGTATGTACAGTGCCTTGAAAAAGTATTCATACCCCTTGAAATTTTCCACATTTTGTCATGTTTCAACCAAAAACATAATTGTATTTTATTGGGATTTTATGTGCTGGACCAACACAAAGTGGTACATAATTATGAAGTGAAAGGAAAATGATAAATGGTTTTCAACATTTTTTTACGAATAAATAAATGAAAAGTGTGGTGTACATTTGTATTCAGCCCCACTGAGTCAATACTTTGTAGAACCACCTTTCACTGCAATTACAGCTGCAAGTCTTTTTGGGGATGTCTCTACCAGCTTTGCACATCTAGAGAGTGAAATTTTTGCCCATTCTTCTTTACAAAATAGCTCAAGCTCTGTCAGATTGGTTGGAGAGCGTCTGTGAACAGCAATTTCCAAGTCTTGCCACAGAATCTTAATTGGATTTAGGTCTGGACTTTGACTGGGCCATTCTAGCACATGAATATGCTTTGATCTAAACCATGTGTCTTCAAATTATGGCCCTCCAGTTGTTCGGGAACTACAATTCCCATCATGCCAAGTCATGTCTGTGAATGTCAGAGTTTTACAATGCCTCATGAGATGTGTAGTTGTGCAACAGCTGGAGGGCCGTAGTTTGAAGATCCCTGATCTAAACCATTCCATTGTAGCTCTGGCTGTATGTTTAGGGTCGTTGTCCTGCTGGAAGGTGAACCTCCACCCCAGTCTCAAGTCTTTTGCAGACTCTAACAGGTTTTCTTCTAAGATTAACCTGTATTTGGTTCCATCCATCTTCCCATCAACTCTCACCAATTTCCCTGTCCCTGCTGAAGAAAAGCATCCCCAAAACATGATGCTGTCACCACCTTGTTTCACAGTGGGGATGGTGTGTTCAGGGTAATGTGCAGTGTTAGTTTTCAGCCACACATAGCATTTTTCTTTTAGGCCAAAAAGTTTAATTTTGGTATTATCTGACCAGAGCACCTTCTTCCACATGTTTGCTGTGTCCCCCACATGGCTTCTCACAAACTGCAAACGGGACATCTTATGGCTTCTTATGGCTTTCTTTCAACAATGGCTTTCTTCTTGCCACTCTTCAATTAAGGCCAGATTTGTGGCGTGCACAACTAATAGTTTTCCTGTGGACAAATTCTCCCACCTGAGCTGTGGATCTCTGCAGCTCCTCCAGAGTTACCATGGGCCTCATGGCTGCTTCTCTGATTAATGCTCTCCTTGCCCGACCTGTCAGTTTAGGTGGACGGCCATTTCTTGGTAGGTTTGCAGTTGTGCCATACTCTTTCCATTTTGGGATGATGGATTGAACAGTGCTCTGTAAGATGTTCAAAGCTTGGGATATTTTTTTATAACCTAACCCTGCTTCAGCCCAGCTTCACACTGAGCTGCAGGAATGAAGCCGTGCGAGTTCAGCTGAACTTGCACAATTTCACTCCTGCATGTCAGTCCTGATTTCCGCAGTGATTTCAGAGACATCTGTGCAGGTTTCTGCACAGATGTGAATGTAAATCGCAGCCCGAAATTGCAAAAAGTAGTACAGGAACTACTTTTTGTAATCGGTGCAGCGCCGCACATGCTGCGTCACACCAATTAGAACGGTGCCATTGATGGCAATTGCCGCCAATTTGACATGTCAAATCGCATGTCAAAACGCTCCAGTGTGAACCAGGGCTTATACTGAGATTTAATTACAGCCAGGTGGACTCTATTTACTAATTAGGTGACTTCTGAAGGCAATTGGTTCCACTAGATCAGTGGTTCTCAACCTGGGGGTTGGATGATGATTTGTCAGGGGTCACTAAATCCTGGGCTGTTCCTGAAGCCCACACCACTCTCCCAGCCTTTTCCCAGCCGCCCAGCAGGACTGTTCCTGGAGCCCACAGCCGTCCACTCAGCCTCTTCGCAGCTGCCCATTTAGTTCACGGCATGGGTGGGGGGCATAGACTAGAGGTCAGCTGACTGGTGAGGAATGTGAAGTGGGGGGGACTGGAGGAGACCCTTTCTCCTGATTTCGGCATATGTACCATGTACCATAAGGGGTTTTAATACTGTATGAGTGGAAGGGACTCAGGGAGCGCTAAATGTCCGTGGGTTAGGGGCGCAAATTACTTGTCTTGCCTTGGGTGCTGACAACCCACGCTACAAAAATTTTACTGCTAGGGGTCCCCACAACTTTGGAAATTTTATTTAAGGGGTCATGGCACTAGAAGGCTGAGAACCACTGCACTAGATTTTAGTTAGGGGTATCGGAGTAAAGGGGGGCTGAATACAAATGCACGCCACACTTTTTAGATATTTATTTGTAAACATTTTTGAAAAACATTTATCATTTTTCTTCCACTTCACAATTATGTGCCACTTTGTGTTGGTCTATCACATAAAATCCCAATAAAATACATTTACGTCTTTGGTTGTAACATGACAAAATGTGGAAAATGTCAAAGGAAAAAGTATGAATACTTTTTCAAGGCACTGTAGTCTTGTCTTGGGTTCTTTCTTTTTTTATTTCACTTCTCTCTTTTTCAAGCGCATTCTTTTGTATTCTTACATCATTCTCCTCTTCTTTTCTACTTTTATCTTTCAAAACTCTTTCTTTTGGACTAACTTTTTACCTCTCTGTCTTCTCTTGTCTTCCTGTTTTTCTCTTGTGCTATTCCATTAACAATTTTCTCTCCTTTATATTGATTCTTTTCTCCTTTCCGCCTCCCCGGTTTCTTTCTACTTTCTTTTCCCTCCCACTCGCATTTTTTTGTCTTCCTTCTCATGCTTTCTTTTCTCTCTGTCTTCGTCTCTCTCTCTCCCCTCCTAATTCCTCTCCTCATTATATTCCTACCCCTCACCGTCCCCGCTCTCCCACTCTGTCCCTTCCTCTTTTGCTTTCTGACTGATATATTGTTCCATTAAAGCTTTCACAACCTTTTAAGAAAATAAAATCAGCCGAGAGCGAGCGACGAGGGCTGAATGAAATGAACATGAAAAGATTTTGGATAGCAAAGGAAGTATGAGGATGGAGACAAGAACAGCCAAGTGTCACATAAGAAAAATATATATATTAGCGGCACGATTAGTCATCGCTTACTGGAATAAATCACATTTTAGCTCAGAACTTCTAGGGGAGAATGTCCTCTAGGATGCAGAACCTCCAGGAACATTGTGTGCTTCTCCACCTGCTGCACAAGGAGCAGCAAATTAAGACGTTAGAGCACTTTTAATGAAGCACTCTTAATTAGCATGTAATTGATATTTATTTCATTAGCAGGTTTGCTCCAGTGTAGCTCAAGGTCATGGGTTGATGATTTGCGTGGAACCCTTGAGATATTGTGGATAGTAGAGGTATAAAGAGGAGTCACGACAGCAATTGCACAGAGAGCTACAACTGAGGAAGGGGACATACTGAAAGATATAATAAGTAGGGAATTTGAAAAGGATGGCTGTATAAAGACTGGCTCTAATTAAAGAAAACCTCAAAGCACTAAAGCGGTCTTAATGAGTTGCCAATGCCATTGTAGTTATCTCAAGGCTTAAAGTGTCACTAAACCCACATCATAAAAAAAACTATCAATAAATGGTGTATTACATGCCGTTCATACTCACTTAGTCACTATGGACAGGGGCGGACTGACCATTCGGGCACACTAAGGAGCCCCATCAGGGTTGCCAGCCTCAATAAAACCAGGGACAGTATGTAAAAATCTGTGTTTAAAAATCCCAAGATTATAGCTGCCCCGCCTCTCCAGTACCTTTTCAGTGTGTGTATGTGTATACTGTGTGTGTATATTGTGTGTCTGTGTGTGTATACTGTATGTGTGTGTGTATACTGTGTGTGTATATTGTGTGTTTGTGTGTGTATACTGTGTGGCCCCATAATCTATTGCCTGGGGGCCCCATAATTTCTTATTGCCCGGGGGGCCCTATAATCTTCTCCTATTGCCCGGGGGCCCCATAATCTCCTATTGCCCGGGGGCCCCATGAGTTGTCAGTCTGCCCCTGACTATAGAGTTCATTTTCTGTATTCTGCATAAAACCTGGTTGATCCCGCTGTTCCCTATCTTCCCCTTCTGTATATGTCCCCAATACAGCTTAGGATCTTGCAGAGCATTGTTGGCAGCATTTCTTCCCTCTCACATCTGAGCAGCCCATGCAACTATAGAGTCACACAAGTGGGCATTTACACAGTGGTAAATGACAGCCCACTCCCTCCCTCCTCCTCCATGCCCACTAACCAGCTAAACACAATGGGAGCGGAATATTACATGTAGATCGACAGAGGCTTCATCTCCCTCTTACTCTAAGACACAGGTTGGAGGGGAGTGGCACAGCCTGTGACTGGCAGAAATCCGCCAACACCATGTTATTGCCAAAAAATAATAAAGATTTTAAATCAAATATATATTGGTATAACAATTTAAAACAGTTTTTTGATATTAATTATTTACTTTTACCCTGTATTCCAAAGGCTGTTTTTTATTTATTTTGTGGTCATGTTACCAGCAGCAAAGGACTAGAAGCTCCTCCTGTTTATGTTTCCCTGCAGACAGGCTGGGAAAGAGCTGGGTCATGTGACAGATGTACAGTCAGGTCCATAAATATTGGGACATTGACACAATTCTAATCTTTTTGGCTCTATACACCACCACAATGGATTTGAAATGAAACAAACAAGATGTGCTTCAACTGCAGACTTTCAGCTTTAATTTGAAGGTATTTACATCCAAATCAGGTGGACGGTGTATGAACTACAACGGTTTGTATATGTGCCTCCCACTTTTTAAGGGACCAAAAGTAATGGGATAGATTAACAATCATCCATTGGCAGCCATACATGCCCACGCCATGACACTACCACCACCATGCTTTACTGATGAGGTGGTATGCTTTGGATCATGAGCAGTTCCTTTCCTTCTCCATACTCTTCTCTTCCCATCACTCTGGTACAAGTTGATCTTGGTCTCATCTGTCCATAGGATGTTGTTCCAGAACTCTGAAGGCTTTTTTAGATGTTGTTTGTCACACTCTAATCTGGCCTTCCTGTTTTTGTGGCTCACCAATGGTTTACATCTTGTGGTGAACCCTCTGTATTCACTCTGGTGAAGGCTTCTCTTGATTCTTGACTTTGACACACATACACCTACCTCCTTGAGAGTTTTCTTGATCTGGCCAACTGTTGTGAAGGGTGTTTTCTTCACCAGGGAAAGAATTCTTCGGTCATCCACCACAGTTATTTTCCGTGGTCTTCTGGGTCTTTTGGTGTTGCTGAGCTCACCGGTGCATTCTTTCTTTTTAAGGATGTTCCAAACAGTTGATTTGGCCACACCTAATGTTTTTGCTATGTCTCTGATGGGTTTGTTTTGTTTTTTCAGCCTAATGATGGCTTGCTTCACTGATAGTGACAGCTCTTTGGATCTCATATTGAGAGTTGACAGCAACAGATTCCAAATGCAAATAGCACGCTTGAAATTAACTCTGGACCTTTTATCTGCTCCTTGTAAATGGGATAATGAGAGAAATACACACACCTGGCCATGGAACAGCTGAGCAGCCAATTGTCCCATTACTTTTGGTCCCTTAAAAAGTGGGAGGCACATATACAAACCGTTGTAATTCCTACACCGTTCACCTGATTTGGATGTAAATACCTTCAAATTAAAGCTGAAAGTCTGCAGTTAAAGCACATCTTGTTTGTTTCATTTCAAATCCATTGTGGTGGTGTATAGAGCCAAAAAGATTAGAATTGTGTTGATGTCCCAAAATTTATGGACCTGACTGTATATCGATTAGGAAAAAGGCACTTAGATGGGTTTTTTTTTGTTTTGTTTTTTTAAATAATTACGTGCCACCAGCCATATACAGAAATAGAAGGAACAATGTAAAATAAACAGTGGGGAAGATTTACTAAAACTGGCGAGTGCAAAATCCGGTGCAGTTGTGAATGGTAGCCAGTGTCTAACTTCAGCTTGTTCATTTAAGCTTTGACAATAAAACCTGGAAGCTGATTGGTTCCTATGCAGAGCTGCACCAGATTTTGCGTATTGCAGTTTTTGTAAATCCCCCCCCCCCCAGTGTGTGTTTTAGTACCACTTTAAAACATTAACCTGTATATTTTTATACAAAATGAACTATTTATTCTTTGGGTACATGGTACATTTTGGATTCACCAACAGTTTACAGTAGTATTAAACCCCTGATCTTCAACAATGCGAGTCTGCAAATGTGGGCTTTGCACATTTGTATTATCTAGGCATAAACATTGCATTTTTATCAGCGGCGGCCGGTCCATAAGGGGCGCACCGCCCCCCCTAATCCTCATGCGCCGTCCCCTGGATTTCTACGAGGTTTTTCTTTTTTTGAAGCACATGATTAGAGCCTGTGGCTTTTATTGGCTTCAAAAAGGTTGGGCTTGGGGGGGGGGGGGCAGAGAACTGCTCGAGGGGTTTGTTTGCCGCACCCCCCAAAAAAATGGAGCACCAGCCGCCACTGATTATCATTTGTACTAATAAATGTTATATGAAAATTTCACTATACACACAGGCCCTTACCAACTCTAGATGTGTATTTTTTCTTGGTTTGGTATGATATTTCTGCACATGGTGTTTGTATTCTGTATATTCTATTGTTAATGTCTGTCTTGAAGTGTCTTATTCAATTTTGTAAAAACTCAATAAAAATAAATTTTGACAGAACATTCCACTAAGCATTATTTGCATCAAAACAGTCCATATAAGAAAAAAATTAAAGTCTGCTAACAGACACATATCTCTAAAGACCCATAATACTATATGGTCAATACACCTGATAATCACCCCTCCCTATATGGCTCAAAGTATGCTGACATCTCCCCTAATCAAGGAGTTCAGGTGTTTTAAGTGAAGGTTGTTGTTAATATTACCGCATACAATTACATTATAGACAATTGTTTGCTTCCAACCTTGTGGCAACCATTTGGAGAGAGTGATTTTATGTTGTACCATCACCGTGGCCTTGTACACCTTCATAAACACATTGTTTAGGGATTTGAGTCACAAAGTGGGGAGGTACCACCATAATAATGCCCATGGTTTTCAAATGGGATGTTTATAAGGCTTTATATATACAGTAGTTATGAGCCACACTGCCCTAGGTTTGGTTAGAACAGGGTTTGGCTGAACCCCCGTTGAAATCAATAGGAGCCAAATCTGTCAAATTAAAAATGCCCATTTACTGGAATAATAGGCAAAGGGATGTCACAAATGGCAGGGGTTATGGGCACTGCCCTGGGCAATATGTACCTAAGCAAAAAAAAAATGTTATTCCATGCGGCTGGGAGCATTGATTTTTTTTAAATCACTGAAATTTAGGAAGGAAAAAAAGAGTTTTTAATTGCCGCCAAATCACATCTCAGCAAAACAGCACACAGACCCCAAAGGTCTCACAAAATATGTAGCAGACTCCGAAAGAGTCTGTTATATATTATGGGGCACCATTGGAGAGGTCTGTGTGCTGGCATTTTTTTTTTTTAAAGCCTAAAAATTATGTTTTATTTGCCCTGCAAATTAAAATGTCATTTTATTTTTCTTTGTAAATGTCACTTTTGCTATTGTACATCCAACAGTAAGAATGCATGGAGTCCCCCTAAAATGCATAGCATATATAGATTTTAAAAGGGTAATTCATTCCAATAAACAAAAAAAAAATGCATGAGGTCCCCCAGGAAATCCAAACCAGATATTTTGGGGTAGTAGTTGCTCCACCTCAAATGAACCCTTGCTCTTTTCATAGACTTCTCATAGCTGAAAGGGCAACCTCTGAGAACCCCCTCCCCCTCTTTCCTTCCCTTTCAATGTCCCCTTTCATCCTCCAGCCATCCTTCTTCAGCTTTCTTTTCTTTCTTCCCCTCTTGCCTTCATACCTTTAACTTCTCTACACTCTTCTGCTTCATACTTACAGTCTTTGCCCTTCAGTGCCATGTATTTAGAGTCCACTATTCTCGACTCTTTATCGATTTAAACTAGCTCTCTGACATCTAAAGTGGTAAAACGGCCCCGGTTATACTGAATGTTAATCATGCAAAAATAGCAGCAGAACCATTATGAAGATGTAGAGACAGGAATGAGTTATGGTGGCAGCCATATCCAAGAACAGCAGAGGGGATAGCATGGAGGTGAAGTACTGAATATTGAAAGTCTAGGGAGTATGAACAGTAACAGCAGGCAAGATGCAGTTGGAGTAACAACTATATGAGGATTAGCAGAGGAGACAGCATGGAGCTGTGTGAGTGTGAAGAGTACAGGAATAGAAGAGGGGACAGGATGGTGGTACAATATATGTGAACAATACAGGTAGAGCTGATGTTTTAGGATGGTGGTACACTATGTATAAAGAGAACAGGAATAGTAGAGGGGACAGCATGTAGTAGAGGTAACAAGATGTGTGAAGAGTAAAGGAATAGTAAAGGGGACAGGCTGGAGGTACAATATGTGTCAATAATACATTAAGAGCAGATAGTATAGGATGGTAGTACAATATGTTTAAAAAGTACAGGTGCAATATGTGTAAAAAATACAGGAATAGAAGAGGGGACAGCAGGGTTGTACAATATGTGTGAAGAGCGCAGGAATAGTAGTGGAGACAAGATAAAAATACAATACAGGAAGGATAGTGGGGACAGGATGAAGGTACAATATGTGTGAAGAGCACAGGAATAGTAGTGGGGACAAGATGGAAATACAATACAGGAATAGTAGAGGGGACAGGATGGAGGTACAATAAGTGTCAACAATACAGGAAGAGCAGATATTATAGGATGGTAGTACAATATGTTTGAAAAGTACAGGAATAGAAGAGGGGACAGCATGGTTGTACAATATGTGTGAAGAGTACAGGAATAGTAGAAGAGACAAGATGGAAATACAATACAGGAAGGGTAGTGGGGACAGGATGAAGGTACACAATGTGTAAAAAGTATGGGAATAGTAGAGGGGACACAATGAAGGTACAATATGTGTGAAGAGTACAGGAATAGTAGAAGGGACAGGATGGTTGCACAGTAATGCCGCGTACACACGATTGGACATTGATCGGACATTCCGACAACAAAATCCATGTTTTTTTCCGATGGATGTTGGCTCAAACTTGTCTTGCATACACACTGTCACACAAAGTTGGTCGGAAATTCCGAACGTCAAGAACGTGGTGACGTAAAATGCATACAACGAGTCTAGAAAAATGAAGTTCAATAGCCAGTGCGGCTCTTCTGCTTGATTCCGAGCATGCGTGGAACTTTGTGCATCGGAATTGTGTACACACGATTGGAATTTACAACAACGGATTTTGTTGTCAGGAAATTTGAGAATCAGCTCTCAAATTTTGTGTGATGGAAATTCCAATGGAAAATGTGCGATGGAGCCTACACACGGTCGGAATTTCCGACAAAAAGCTCCCATCGAACATTTTCCATCGGAAAATCCGACCGTGTGTACGGGGCATTAAGGATAATATGGGTGTGAACTGACAGGTTAATGAACAGTACAGCCACAGTGGAGGAACTCTGGTGGAGATATACAGACAGTACCGTGAGTTATGCTGCAACATTTGTAAGATGAATAAGACTCCTGGGAAAGTGTCTGACTAGGAACATGTAGGTCATCTTCCTCTCCTGTCTGTATATTTAACGTCAGTTTGATTTCGGCATTTTATATTTAGGCTCAGAGAACATTTAGAGTCCCAGAGTTGCGGCTGGCAGCCTGTGATGTGTCACATGTGGTGGCAGCTCTGGGATTTTTCACCATTCATCAGAACAGGAGTCAGCCTTTGTGCTTTGTCTTATTATTTTTCAATATGTGGCTTAAAACATGGCCTGTCACAGCAGAGCACATGCGAACAATGGCCGAGCAGCGGGCTGAGATGTGTGTATTTTGTGCGCTACTTGGCTAAAGTCCAGTATTTGATGAGAACTGGGAGTTTATCCAGCAGGTACTGAACACTTACAAATGATTCAGAGCAGCAAGGCAGGGAGCACAGCACACAGAGAATTTCTGATATAAACAGGGAGTATGAACAGAATGTATAATAGATGTTTAGAATGAGAGCACAGGGATGCTGAATACAGCACATACGGGACATCTTGCTTATTGCAGATATTGTAACCTGTGGCTAATCATCTGAATGGGGAATGGCACATACCAGCAAGCGATCTCTACCGCCTTGGTATCTTGACACCCCAGGTTTCCCAAAAGTGAGGAATAATGTAACTACATTTTTATTAGTATCATGCAAGATCTAGTGATTCAGCAGCTGTGGCAACGTCTAGATGGGGGGTATGTGTGAAAACTAGTATTCAAACATGTATGAAAAGAGATTAAAGGGCTTCCAACTGTCATTTCTGGCGAGGATGCTAATATGTTGCTATGAGCAGCAAAATGTTCTTGCTTGCAAACATTTCCAACATAAGCCCTAAAAGACTTATGCCGCGTACACACGACCGGACTTTACGGCATACTTGGTCCGGCGAACCGGAGTCCGTCGGACAATTCGATCGTGTGTGGGCTCCAGCGGACTTTTTTTTCTCAAAAGTTTGACGGACCTAGAAATGAAACATGTTTCAAATCTGTGTGATGGACTCGAGTCCGGTCGAAAAGTCCGCTCGTCTGTATGCTAGTCCGACGGACAAAAAACGACACTAGGGCAGCTATTGGCTACTGGCTATGAACTTCCTTGTTTTAGTCCGGTCGTACGTCATCACGTACGAATCCATCAGACTTTGGTTGATTGTGAGTAGGCAAGTCCGTTCATTTGGAAAGTCCGTCGCAAAGTCCGTCGAAAAGTACGCCGGACAAAGTCTGGCGTAAAGTCCGCTCGTGTGTACGCGGCATAAGTCCACCTTTAAAAATAAAAATACATTTGCAGGAAATTTTTTTTTTGTGTAGTTATTATTCTTTGTTTTTTTTTTTACAGGAGCCTGCAAAGAATTGCACCCGAGATCAGTGGATCTCGTGTTTAATGCCAGATTCCTGCAGACTTTTCCTCCAGGTCTTTGTACTGAGGTACAGGATTCTAGTTGGAGAGCTGGAGGAGGTGTCAGTGGACTAAAGCAGCCCATAGATGAGTCAGTTTTTTTTCACTCGAGCAGTGGGTTTGAATGATAAAACTTAACTCTATTCCCCCCCATCTATACACTTGATGTGGATGGGGGAATCTTCCCGCTGAGCTATTGTATTCCGACAGAGGGGAGACCCCCCACCATCAGAATGCACTGATCAGTGTTGCAGGCTATAGCCTGCAGAACTGATCGAGCAAGGAAGATCCAACTGATGTTTTGCACAGAAGTCAATCGGTAGATTGACTTCTCTATAACCACAGTGCCCATAAATGGATCAAAATTCAGCCAGTCTCTGCTGAACTGGCAGAATTTCCATGCATTCATGCCAACTTAAGAGTGGGTTGATCACGCATTTGTATTCGATTGAGGCATGCATCTGCCATATGGCACCATGTTTTGTTACAACATAAATATGGGTGTAATGTAACATGGTGCAAAAGATGGAGTTAGCCTTTAAGTCCTATTTCTCCAGTCAGCAATCAAGGGACTTTCCTATGAAAGTCAATATGAGTAGCTAAGTTTGCAAAATGACAGCCTGAGAATGCTGACATCTGTTCATCCTTGATTGCGTCCGTAGCAAACCACTGATAATTGCATGACTTGACCATTGAGTGGATGGAGTACCCATGTAGTCACTATTTCTATACCTTCTCAGTGAATAGGGGAGTTAATCAGTCACATCAGAGACTTCATAAACTTGTAAAATCTCTGTCAGAAGCTCTTATTATAGCTCTGTAGGTGCACACCTCAATGACCCAACACTCACTGGGAAGCCAATTAAGGGCAGAGGTAGACTGTTCTTCTTAGCACCTACCCATGTAAATATCAGTGCATTGTGCTGTAAAGGATATCAGGGTATGGTTGTATGGATGGATCCAAGCTATGAAACTGGCAGATGCATTGGGGTTGATTTACTAAAGGCAAATAAATTATTCACTTTAAAAGGGAATTTTCACTTTGCAAACAAATGTTCCCTTAGCTTTGTGAGTGTGATTAAGCTCTGCTGACTTCCATCATCCAATCATGTGTAAGCAAAAATATATTTTTTTTTATTTTCCTTGCACATGATTGGGTATTCTTTGCAAAGTAAATGTTCGCCACATTCGCCAACATTCCCTTGCAAAGTGCAAATTTCCCTGTAAAGTGAACATCCTATTTGCCTTTAGTAAACCAACCTCTTTTGGCTATATAAAGTAAGTATGTGTCTGTTTTAGTGTACTTTTTTCCTAGAGTATATTAACATCTCAAAATATTAATGCCCACTTGACTTTAACAAACTTTTTCAAGGACACTTCAACCATATACACTCTCTATATACCCTCCTCTTCCTCCAGCACATCATTTGCTTGCAGAAACACAGACCCAGCGGGAACACTGTTTGGTGAATCTGGCAAGGCACTCAGCCAGATCAAGCAAAAGCCCTTTACAGGCAGTGACTGCAAGCCCCTTTGGTTGTGTAGAGAAAAAGTCCAGTGTCCAGCTACATTCCTGTAGCTACTGATCCCAGCTACGGAGCAAAGCATACAGGGAATTGTAGTCCCAGGACTCAAGTTTCACATTCAGATTAACCTGTATGGAACTACAAGAGCCAGCGTGCTCTGGAGAAAAAGGAACTAGAGACTCCATCTTGCTGATCTGAGGAGATTTCTCAGACTACACAAGGCAGAAGAAGAGATAGACCTAGGGAGAGGGGCTGCCTCAGAGGTCAGTCCACCGAGTGATTTCAGGCATCCACAGCCAGTCGGGACATCCAGCCTGAGAGAGGGGGATCCCAGGTGCATATCCAGATGCAAATGCACAGAAGGTATGAAGCGTTCTGGTGTGAGGTGACCATTCGGGTCACTAGAAGAGCCTGCCTTTTCCAGGACATTCATTTGGGCCTTGACCGCAGAATTGGGTGAGAGGGCTTTTGCCCATTTGCAGAAAACAAAGACACTGCAGACAGATAGAGTTGTATGGACACTGTATGCAGATATTGCTCTTATTCAACTTGCTGACACCTGTAGTGCCGCAGGACACAAAGTCACTCAGATACAGAGACACTGTATACAGACATCATTGTCCTTTCACCTTGCTGAGGAAGATCCTGCATTCTTTACTTGATAATCCGAGCCAGTTGTGTTGTTTGGCTCTGCAGTGCACCAACGAGAGTGGCTAGCTGAAGATACAAAGCCTCATCTTTCTTCAAAGGGACTGAAGCTACTAGTGCCATATACGGGACAGTTTATCTGGGAAGCTAATCTATTGAATGTTGATTTGAATACAGTGTTTGTAATTGGGCCTGTGGTGACAGGAGACAGAAGAAGGTCTGACATAAAGAGGGTCAGTCTTCTGCTCTCCTCCTGCCTGGACTCAAAAAGCCACATTTGAGTAGAGGTACCCAATCCAATATAAAGTGTCATATTGTGATTTATTTGCCATTTAAGTGTGCTTCTGCTCTTGGGTTTATTCTCAGATTTGGAATCCCCTGAAAGCAGCCTGAATATAGTATTGAGCTATATTGCTCATAACCTCAGTTATTGCTCTCCAGTTGATTACTTGAATATATATACTGTTACTGTCTGTTACTTTTCCACAGAGATATTGCAGTAAAGACAATGTCTGTGTTTTATCATAATGTGTGTATGTCTCATTGGTCATTGCACTTACACTATTACCAGGTGTGCCAAGAGGGGCAGAGACTGTTATCGGGGTTAAGGAATATGGAGGGAAACCACCAATAAGTGTAACACTGGAAACCTTTGCCTACATCCCAATTTCAGAAGAATTTGCAAAGAGAGGTGCCCCAGGGATTGTAAGGGCAAAGGAGGTAAACCAGAATTTAAAGAAGTAAGATTGTGTTAAAAAGTACAAAATGTATTGGGTACAAAATGTATAACATTTTTATAATTTGTACCCAATAAATTTTGTATTTTTTTACACAGTGTTACTTCTTTAAATTCTGGTTTACCTCCTTTGCCCGTACAATCCCTGGGGCACCTCTCTTTGCAGTTATTGGGGTTGAGAGGCAGAGTACACAACAAACATACTTAAGCAGCTCCTGCAGGGGTAGCGCTACATATATTTAATGAGTCTGCCTATAAGGCAAATTATAAATACACATTACTGCTAAGGAGGAAGCAGAGCCTGCATTTGTAATAAATCTGCCTTTGTGTAAACATATACTGTAATTTCACAGTATCGCAAAGGAGGAAGCAGAGCCTGCATATGTAATGAGTTTGCCTTCATGTGAATATATACACAGTACTACTAAGGAGGATGCAGAGCTTGTATATGCAATGAGCCTACTATTTGGTAAATCTATAATTGCACAGTACTGATACAGAGGAAGCAGAGTCTGCATATGTAATGAGTTTGCCATTATGTAGATATATGTGCTAGGTGTTATCCTGGACTCTGAACTCTCCTTTCGGCCCCACATCCAATCACTTTCCAAAGCTTGCCGCCTCAACCTCCGCAACATCTCTAAACTATGTCCCTTCCTAACCGATGAAACCACAAAGTTCCTGATTCACTCCCTGGTTATCTCTCGTCTTGACTACTGCAACTCACTCCTCATTGGCTTACCTTTATATAGACTATCCCCCCTTCAGTTCATCATGAATGCTGCTGCCAGACTCATCCACCTTACAAACCGCTCAGTGTCTGCTACCCCTCTCTGCCAATCCCTCCATTGGCTGCCACTCGCCCAACAAATTAAATTCAAAATACTAACAATAAGTTACAAAGCCATCCACAACTCTGCCCCCAGCTACATCACTAACCTAGTCTCAAAATACCAACCTAATCGCCCTCTCCGTTCCTTCCAAGACCTCCTGCTCTCTAGCTCCCTCATCACCTTCTCCCATATCCGCTTCCAGGACTTCTCCCAAGCCTTGCCCATCCTCTGGAATTCCCTACCCCAATCTGTCAGACTGTCTCCAAATTTATCCACTTTTAGGCGATCCGTGAAAACTTTCCTCTTCAGGGAAGCCTATCCTGCCTCCATCTAACAACTGCACTATTTTCTCCATTAGCTCATCCCCCAAAGGTATTACCCTTTTGTATAACTTGACCCTCCCTCCTAGATTGTAAGCTCTAACGAGCAGGGCCCTCTGATTCCTCCTGTGTTGAATTGTATTGTACTTGTACTGTCTGCCCTAATGTTGTAAAGCGCTGCGTAAACTGTCGGCGCTATATAAATCCAGTATAATAATAATAATAATAATAGTTACACGGTACTGCTAAGGAGGAAGTGGAACCAGTATATGTGAGTCTGCCTTATATAATTACAAATTGCATATTGATAAGAGGTTCTAAAAACCTTAATAAAACACATTCACACTGATTACAAATGATAAACGTCCCTCTGATTCCTCTTGTATTGAATTGTATTGTAACTGTACTATCCCCCTCAATGTTCTAAAGCACTGTGCTACATAAATCCTGTATGATAATAATAAAAATAATAAAGAGAGATTAGACTGATAGATAAAAGTCAACGGTTGACAAGTCAAAACAGATTAAAAAAACAGCATTTTATTAAAGTCATATAACTGAGAGGACACAGACAACCATGATAGCCCTTACATGTTACATTATTGCTCTTAAAAACAGACGCAAAATGAGACCATTGTATACATTTTTCCGGTACAGAAAAATTGCATTTGTGCCTCTGCTGAGGTTGTCTCTCGGTGTTCTTGTGTTTATGTATCCGTGGAGCAGTTATTTCCTCCGCCTTGGGATATGACACCCAGCTGGTCACCTAATCTGAGGACACGGCAGAGCACAGCCTCCTGGTGCTACCGATGTAATCACGTCTACCTGGACAAACTAGATATAGGATTTGGCAGCTAAGCTACATGATGAAGGAAATGGGATTAATTTTATAAGGTCCAAAAAACCTACCCAAAGGATAAGATTGTTCACCATAGCAACCTACCAAGCATAACTTGTCGTCTGCTACTGTGCAATATTAAAATGAGAGAATCAGACTGGTTACAATGCAAAACTATTCTTTGCTCCAGAGTTTGAGTAATCATTACTATAGAGGGCACTTTGATATGAACAGGGGGGCTTGGATGTGAACTAGGGTGGGGGGCTCCTCATATGAAGGAGGAGACTTCAGATGTTATTAGGGGGGCTCTGATGTAAATAGGAAGCTGTGATGTTTGAACAGGAGGGCTCTGATGTAAACTGGGGACTCTGATGTAAACAAAGGACTCCTGTCCCTGATGTGAGCAGGGGATGCTGATGTAAATGGGGGACTCTAATGTGAACACTGGAACTCCTCTTGTGAACAGGGGGTCTGATTTGAACAGGGGGGCTCTGGTGTATAGGGGGTTCTGATCTGAGTAGGGAGCTGTGATGTATAGGGAGGTGTCCCTGATTTGAACAGGGGCACTCTGATGTGAACGATGGACCTTGATATGAACGGGGGGCTTTTAATTTGAATGGGAGCTTCTGATTTAAAGGTTACTAAGTTGTCACTGGCATGCTGTCCTTAGCTATATTGAAAAGCATATTTGATGGAGTGACTGTGCTTTTTTCAACAGGAACAAAGGACAACACAATCTCGGCATCTCCAGCACTGAATGTGTGTAATGACAAGGGGCGCTGGGGTGCTCTTGAGGGTCTATTGGTGGTTGCTGGGTGATCTATTGTCACTGGAGGGGATCTGAAGTTGCGAGGAGGTCTATTGTTGCTGGGGGGGGTCAATTGTTGTAGACGGGGAATCTATTGTTGCTAGGGGGTCTATTGTTGTTGGTGGGGGATCTGTTGTTGCTAGGGGGGGTCTATTTTGGTGGGGGATCTATTTTTGCTGGGGAGGTCTATTGTTGCTAGTGAGGTCTACTGTTGTTGGTTGTGGATCTATTGTTGCTGGGGGGTGTATTGTTGTTGGTGGGGGATCTTTTGTTGCCGAGAAGGGTTTATTGTTGCTGAGAGGGATATGCTGTTAAGAGAAGGGTTTATTGTTTCTGGGGGAATCTATTGTTGCAGGCTGCAACTATAGGTAGGTAGGAGCAGAGATAAGGAGTGACTTGGAGTACCTGCACTTATTCTCTGAGGAAAAAAAGCCCTGGTTGTATGGGTTTGGTAGACCCCAATCTGGCCACATTTGTTGGAAAAGAACAACAGCCATGTTGCTTATATAAACTGAACTATATATATATATATATATATATATATATATATATATATATATATATGCATTATACCTTTCTATCCAGCAGGTGACACTGCATTGTTACAATATGTATTCTATGGTAATATAGTCACAGGATGTACATTCTGTCTATACTCTGTACTTGTATGCTCCTTGTTCCTGTTTTCCTGTTCCATGATAAAGACATGCTGTAAGATATATTCTGCTAATCCTCCTTAAAAGTAAATGTAATCTCTGCAAACAAGAAGCTTCCAGAGCTTGATTTCAATACTCTGCACAATTTGTGTTGCATATATTATACAGTATCTCACAAAAGTGAGTACACCCCTCACATTTTTGTAAATATTTTATTATATCTTTTCATGTGACAACACTGAAGAAATGACACTTTTCTACAATGTAAAGTAGTGAGTATACAGCTTGTATAACAGTGTAAATTTGCTGTTCATTCAAAATAACACACAGTCATTAATGTCTAAACCGCTGGCAACAAAAGTGAGTACACCCCTGAGTGAAAATGTCCAAATTGGGCCCAAAGTGTCTATAACTGTCCGCTTGTTACTTTAAAACCCTTTTCAGCACTGACTGACAGGTGGAACCTTTATGCCTTCCTCTTGTTTCCCTGGGGAATATTTTGATCATCAGACCCTTCCTGCTTCCTCTAGTTTTGGAGAAAGGAGGCTCTTGTGATTCAGCATTCAGAGGCAAAGTAAGTCAGCAGTACCTCGTGGGAAGGCGATTGTTTATTGAAGTTTTTTAAACTTTTTTTTAAAGTTGCACCCCTTGGCAAGCGGAGCAAGGTATGCAGTAAAGGTGCATGTCTATAAAAAGTATATATGTTTTTAGGCATAAATTGAGTCCATGCTGTTAGTTAAAAGATATGCTGTAGACAATCGAAATCCTTGAACATATAGTCATGTTTCCTTAGATGTTTATTGTTAATTTAGGTATGTGTGTAGATAACTGAACTCTACTTTGTAATTCCTCATTTGTAATTCTGTTGTAATCCCCTTTGGTGATCTCTGTAAACTAATGTATTGCATGTCATTTTACAGTTTTCACAGTGCTTAAGGTGTTTAAGGAGTTAAAAGGATTAACTTCTGTGGTATTCAACCCTACTGTACACCTTTCAGGCAAAAGAATAAAAGTACTGCACCCGTCCGAAGCTCTCCTCTCATTATTTAATCAGATCCAATGGGGCCGCTACAGTGTCAATATTTTGTGTGGCCACCATTATTTTCCAGCACTGCCTTAACCCTCTTGGGCATGTTCACCAGAACTTCACAGGTTGCCACTGAAATCCTCTTCTATGCTTCCATGACAACATCACGGGGCTTTCTTGTGCATCATCTTTAGAAGAGGCTTCCTTCTGGGAGGACAGCCATGGAGACCAATTTGATGCAGTGTGCAGCGTATGGTGTGAGCACTGACAGGCTGACCCACCACCCCTTCAACCTCTGCACCAATGCTGGCAGCACTCATACACCTATTTCCCAAAGACAAGCTCTGAATATGACGCTGAGCACGTGCACTCAACTTCTTTGGTCTACCATGGCGAGGCCTGTTCTGAGTGGAACCTGTTATCAGGGACCATGAATTAGACCGAGACAGAAGTATAGTTAATTCACACTTGTTTAATAATAATAATAATAATAATAATAAGGTAAACAGAGTAAGCGTAGTCAAAACAAGCCAGAGTTCAGTAACCGGATCGGGTAGTCAGCCAAGCAAATGTCAGAGAGCCAGAAATAAACATAGTAGTACAGCAAGCAGGATCAGGAGCCAAAAGGAACGTCAGCCAAGCAAGTCTTCAACAGGAACGCAGGAGAAAGTCTCTGTGATGTTGACAAAGGCGAAGGCAGAGATCAAGTGAGCTGGACGACTTTAAGTAGGCAGGACTGACGAGCAGAATCAACAACAGCTGGGTAACTGTGGAGAGAGATGGGAGCTGGCAATTAGCTGACAGCTGAGCAGCCAGCTCAGAGAAGGAAGGGCTGAAACGAGCCCTGACAGTACCCCCTCCTCAATGACCCCTCCCCCTCGGAGGACCACCGGGCTTGAGGGGAAAACGTCTATGGAAATGACAGAGGAGGACAGGGGCATGTACATCTGATGAGACCCAAGAGCATTCCTCTGGACCGTACCCCTTTCAATGCACCAGGTACTGTATGTGCCCACAGCACCTACGGGAGTCAACAATGGATTGTACTTCATACTCCTCATGGTTCTCAACCTGTATAGGGTGAGGACGTGGCACTGAGGTGGTAAAGTGATTGCAGGCCAAAGGTTTCAATAAGGAGACATGAAACACATTTTAGATGCAGATACTAGGGGGAAGGTCCAAGGCGTAAGCCACTGGGTTAATCCTGCGAAGGATACGGAAAGGCCCAATAAACTGAAGTGTGAACTTCAAAGAAAGAACACGAAGTCTGAGGTTGCGAGACAACAGCCGGACTCTGCCCCCAACCTGGTAGGAAGGTGCAGGCAGGCGTCTGCGGTCAGCATGGAGTCTGTACCTATCGTTAGCACATTGCAAAGCCTCCTGAACTTGTGCCCAAGTGGAAGGAAGACCATGGAGATGCTCCTCTAACACAGGAATACTCTGCGGAACAAACAAGTCAGGCAACATGGAAGGTTGGAAACCATAATTTGCCATAAATGGGGACAATCGGGAAGCAGAATTCAAGGCACTGTTGTGAGTAAACTCTGCCCACGGTAATAGGTCTGACTGTTTGTTATGATGGTCAGAAATATAGCAACGTAAGAATTGCTCCAAGGACTGATTGGCTCGTTCTGTGGCCCCATTAGACTGTGGGTGATACGCAGAGGAGAAAGCAAGCTGAATTCCCAACTGTGCACAAAAGGCTCGCCAGAACCTGTAGATAAACTGACTACCCCTGTCCAAGACAATCACCTTGGGTAGCCCATGTAAGCGAAAGATCTCCCAAGCAAAAATGGAAGCCAGTTCCTTAGAAGTGGGCAACTTCATAAGTGGAATACAATGACACATCTTTGAGAACTGGTCAACCACCATAAGGATAACAGTGTTGCTTTGGGAGTTGGGTAACTCCACAATGAAATCCATAGATAGGTGGGTCCAGGGCCTCTCTCCATTGGGTATGGGTTGTAGGAGACCCACTGGAAGGTGTTGTGGAGTCTTGCTCTGAGCACACATGGAACAGGCAGCTAGAAAGGCAGTTACATCAGCCCTTAGACTAGGCCACCAGAATTGTTGGGAAATGGCCCAAACGAGTTGATTCTTCCCAGGGTGGCCAGCTGCCTTGGGGGAATGGTAAGTCTGGACCACGGCAGAACGGAGAATCTCTGGGACAAAGCAGCGGTCACAAGGTTTCTCAGGAGGAGCATGGACCTGAGCAGCAAGAATTTTGTCACCCAAAGGAGAAGTAAGACTGGTGCGAATGGTAGCCAGAATACCATCAGGAGGAATCACAGGAACCGGCACCGACTCCAACTTGGAAGTGGAGGAAAATTGTCGTGACAAGGCGTTAGCCCTTACATTCTTAGTACCGGGTAAGAATGAGACAATGTAATTAAAACTCGACAAGAAAAGAGCCCATCGCGCCCTTTCTGGGAGAGAGGCGCTTAGCCACAGACAAGAATGTGAGATTCTTATGGTCAGTAAGATTGAGAACCGACACAATGGTACCTTCATGGAGATGTCTCCATTTTTTCAGGGCTAAAATGATCGCCAACAGCTCTCTGTCACCAATCTCGTAATTGCACTCTGCAGGTGACAATTTCTTGGAAAAGTAGCCACACGGATGCATAGCGCTATCAGAGTTAGGATATTGAGACAGAAGGGCGCCAACTCCAGTCTCAGAAGCATCAACTTCTAGGATAAAAGGCAACGTAGAATCAGGATGTGCCAACACAGGAGCATAAACAAAGGCAGCCTTGAGACTCTCAAAGGCCTTAATGGACTCCGGAGACCAACTCTGTGGGTTACCGTCCTTTCTGGTCATATCAGTCAGGGGCTTGACCAGAGACAAGAAGTTATGAATAAACTTCCGATAATAGTTGGCAAAGCCCAGAAAATGCTGCAGAGGACGTAAACCCATGGGTCGGGGCCACTGTAGGACTGCCGAAAGTTTCTCTGGGTCCATCGAAAAACCAGCAGTGGAAATGACAGGAATTTAACCTGTTCACGATGGAACTTGCATTTCTCCAGTTTACAATAGAGATTGTTTTCTCTTAGTTTCTGAAGCACACGACAGACATCTGTGTGGTGGCTCTCCTGGGACTTGGAAAATATGAGGATATCATTGAGATAAACCACCACACATAACTGCAACAAATCTCGAAGGACATCGTTAATAAATTCCTGGAAAACTGCTGGGGCGTTACAAAGGCCAAAAGGCATTACGAGGTACTCATAATGGCCTGTCTGGTATTAAACGCAGTTTTCCACTCGTCGCCCTCCTTAATCCACACGAGATTGTATGCCCCTCTCAAATCAAGCTTTGTGAAAACCGTTGCTCCCTTGAGGCGGTCAAATAACTCTGTAATCAACGGAATCGGGTAGGCATTCTTAATTGTGAAACGATTGAGACCCCTATAATCAATACAAGGTCTCAGTTCACCGCTCTTCTTCTTCACAAAGAAGAAACTAGCACCAGCAGGAGATGAGGATTTGCGGATGAAACCTCGAGAAAATGCGTCTGCAACATACTCCTCCATGGCCTTATCCTCTAAGACCGACAAAGGGTAAACCGGGCCACGAGGGGGTATGGCACCAGGTTGAAGGTCAATTGCACAATCATAAGGCCGCTGTGTAGGCAAACTACTGGCTTGACCTTTGTCAAAGACATTGCTAAAATCGCGGCACTCCTCCGGCAGACAGGAGAGTGAAGAGGTGCACAGGACCTTGGCTACCTTCTGGAAGCATGTCTCACTGCATTGTGGTGACCAGGAGAGAACCTCAGCACGGAGCCAATCAAAAGAGGGGTTGTGCCTCTGTAACCAAGGATAACCAATAACCAGCAGAAACCTAGGTGAGGAAATAAATTGGATTATCTCATGGTGAAGAGCCCCTACGGCCATGGACAACGGAACCGTCTCATGAGTCACATGGGCAGGCTGTAGAGGTCTCCCGTCAAGAGCCTCAATGGCAAGTGGAGTGTCACGCAGCTGCAGCAGAATCGAGTGCTGCGATACAAAGGTAGCATTAATGAACAGGCCTGCAGCCCCAGAATCGATTAGAGCCTGTATCTTGATGGACGACTCAGCCCAAGAAAGGGTGACCGAAACCAGGGGCTTATCCTTCTGGATAACTGGGGACGAAACAATGCAACCTAAGGTCTGTCCATGACAGGACCTCAAGGTTCAGGCGTTCCCTGGACGGGTAGGACAAGACTTCAAAAAGTGACCTGCTTGGCCACAATAAAGGCACAATCTCTCCCTCCTCCTAAAGGCTCTCTCATCCGCAGAGAGACACATGAAGCCCAAGTGCATGGGTTCATCTTCACTGACCAACTCGGTACCAGGAGGCATGGGAGGTGAGGGAGGCACGGGTGGGACTGCAAAGCTCATAGGCAAACGAACAGGAGGCTTCCATAAGCGCTCCTTAAAAGAGAGTCTTTCTCTGAGTCTGGAGTCAATGAGGATGGCAAACGTGATCAACCTCTCCAGCTCAGTTGGTATATCTCGGGCTGCTATCTCATCCTTGATGGAATCCGAGAGACCATGAGAAAAAGCAGCCATGAGGGCCTCATTGTTCCAAACAACCTTTGCTGCCAGAGTACGGAATTCAATGGCGTAGTCGGCAACAGTTCTCGTACTCTGTTTGATGGACATGAGGCACTTGGCAGCAGAAGCAGAGCTTGCGGCAACGTCAAATACCCTTTTAAAGGAGGCCACAAAGTCAGGGTAACTCAAGACAACAGGTTTTTGCGTCTCCCATAGAGGGTTTGCCCAGGCCAAGGCTCTCTCTCAGAAAGCAAAGATATCGCGAAACCTACTTTGCTTCTGTCCGTGGGAAACGCCTGGGGCAGCATCTCAAAGTAAATCTCTACCTGGTAGAGAAACCCTCTGCATTGAACTGGATCGCCCCCAAATCGCTGGGGAAGTGGAGTGGAACCAGACATACCTCTTATAGAGGTAATACTCGAGGCTGGTGCCTGCACAGAGACTGGCGCAGCAGCAGGGACAGCCTGCAACTCAGGTTGTACTGGAGTAGCCACAGTGGGAGACTCCAGGTGAGCCATTGGACTCAGGAGCATTTGCAACGCCATGGCAAACTGATCCATGCGGTGATCTTTGCTCATCCAATCTGGAAAAAATATTACCAACAAGTGGATTGACTGTATCTTCTGAATTCATGGCCTTCGCCTACTATCAGGGACCATGAATCAGACCGAGACAGAAGTATAGTTAAATCACACTTGTTTAAAAATAATAATAAGGTAAACAGAGTAAGCTTAGTCAAAACAAGCCAGAGTTCAGTAACCAGATCAGATAGTCAGCCAAGCAAATGTCAGAGAGCCAGAGATAAACTTAGTAGTACAGCAAGCAGGATCAGGAGCCAGAAGGAATGTCAGCCGAGCAAGTCTTCAACAGGAACACAGGAGAAAGTCTCTGTGATGTTGACAAAGGCAAAGGCAGAGATCAAGTGAGCTGGACGACTTTAAGTAGGCAGGACTGACAAGCAGAATCAACAACAGCTTGGTAACTGTGGAGAGAGATGGGAGCTGGCAATTAGCCGACAGCTGAGCAGCCAGCTCAGAGAAGGAAGGGCTGAGCCGAGCCCTGACACCTGTCCCTTTAAACTGCTGTATGGTCTTGACCATCGTGCTGCAGCTCAGTTTCAGGGTGTTGGCAATCTTCTTATAGCCTAGGCCATCTTTATGTAGAGCAACAATTCTTTTTTTCAGATCCTCAGAGAGTTCTTTGCCATGAGGTGCCATGTCGAACTTCCAGTGACCAGTAAGAGTGGGAGCGATAACAACAAATCTAACACACCTGCTCCCCATTCACACCTGAGACCTTGTAACACTAACGAGTCACATGACACCGAGGAGGGGAAATGGTTAATTGGGCCCATTTTGGACATTTTCACTTAGGGGTGTACTCACTTTTGTTGCCAGTGGTTTAGACAATAATGGCTGTGTGCTGAGTTATTTTGAGGGGCAGCAAATTTACACTGTTATACAAGCTGTACACTCACTACTTTACATTATAGCAAAGTGTAATTTCTTCAGTGTTGTCACATGAAAAGAAATAATAAAATATTTGTGAGGGGTGTACTCAGTTTTGTGAGATACCGTACATACTAAGCATAATTCTTGTATGGGGGTCGTTAAAAAAATTATACGTGTCAGTGGCAGGAGAGCACAGGCCTGGGGGCCCAACTCAAGATCTTGCACAGACCAAGTGCATAAAGAAAATGCCCTGGAAGGCTTTGGATATATTACAAGAACAGATGGGTTATTCAGCCTTCACAATAACATTCCCTTATTTTAGGCAGTTTGCATTCTAAAATGGATTATTTTAGACTATTTGCATTCAGACTATTTGCGAAACTCCATTAGGCACAATTTGCTTCTAAATGGACCACAGCTTAACACCATAGTTTAAGAAAAATGGCAACTGTGAAAACAAACTCACTCTTGTGTCAGTAGCCAGATGAGTAAAATTACAAAATGTATTCTAGTGTATGGCCACTGCTCCACATCCTCCCCCATATGAGTATGTCTGAACTAAAAAAAAATACTGAGCTCCCATCATACAATAGCGGTTTACCCTATTTTGCTCTATTTAGGCTATGTGCTCAGTCAGTGAAATAACATTTACAAAATGAGGACAGACAACATTTTTAGGAATGACAAATAATAGACCGAATATTATTAGTTCTTCTGTTGCTATTGGTTCCCAGGCCTCTAATGCCCCGTACACACGGTCGGATTTTCCGATGGAAAATGTCCGATCGGAGCGTGTTGTCGGAAATTCCGACCGTGTGTGGGCGCCATCGGACATTTTCCATCGGATTTTCCGACACACAAAGTTGGAGAGCAAGAGATACAATTTTCCGACAACAAAATCCGATCGCGTCAATTCCGACCGTGTGTGGCCTGTTCCGACGCACAAAGTGCCACGCATGCTCAGAAGAAATTCCAAGACGGAACAGCTCGTTCTGGTAAACTTAGCGTTCGCAATGGATACAGCACTTTCATCACGCTGCAATGTAAAAAATGGTTTAATACAGCGCAATCTCTTCTTCTTTATAATGTGACAAGAATTAAGTATTTTTGCTGCTCATATTCACACACACTTCTCACAAACTTATTTTGTTACTATTTATCGTGATTCCCTCAATATATTTTGATTTCTCACATCTGACAACATATTTTTGTATATTTTTTATATATTTTTTTGGCTTTAATGTAGATTCTTTTTTTGTGTTTGTATTTTTTTTTTTTTTTTTTGGCGATTTTGATTTGTACTCCCGAAAATGTTTGTGTGTGTTTTTTGTGACAAGTTCCCACAACACCATTGATATGTTGTTCTATTTAATCTGTAGGAGATTGTTTGGTGTTGTTGTCCCTTGTTAATTTCACATTGTACTTTAGAAATGTACCTGAATCGTCACCAACAAACTGTCCTTTTTGGATGAAAACACACACAGGAGAGTATAATTTACCTAAAAAATTTTATTAAGGGGTCACAACTAAACAAAGAGGGGGGCAACGCTGGAGAAACTGCAGAAGTGGGTGAAGCCTTGGACCCCCAGGGCAGACATCAACTATTTCAAAGCAAAATTGGTGGCCTGAGGAGTCCTTATCTAAGGGAGGGCAGTCTGGTCCAGAAGTCCCAGAGATCCGGAAAGCAGCAGATGACATCTGTGTCCCCAGGCTGTGGACATAGGAGAGACTGCATCTTCTGTCAGACCAGACTGAACCCAGGGTCATCACTCTTTGGTCTTCCTTCCACGCTTCCTTACACGCTGTGGCTGTGGTGGTGGAGTTGTGGCAGCAGGAGGAGGAGGAGGAGGAGGATGGTCCAACTCAATGACATCCGTCTTGGGTGTTAGTTCCCCACTCACCCCCTTACGTAGGACTTTGTACAGAAGGTCCTCACAGAGCCTGCGTTGACCCTCCTGCATGCCCTGCAATTTGGTGGCAGCCATGCAGGCAAAGGCCTCTTCAAGAGTGGGTAAGGCTCTGAGGGACGCAGAAGCCTCCTGGATCAGCCTGAATGCTGAATCCTGCACGGGACTCGGAGTGGCCTTCCTGGCTCGTTTATATGGCAGGCGGAGGGGAGGGACCTGAGACTCAGTCAGGCTGCGACTGGTCCCTGGCTTCTCCTGGCTGACACTTAGCCCCGCCTCCTCCTGGCTGTCACTAATCCCCGCCTCCTCCTGACTGCCACATTCCACAGCCTCCTCCTGGCTGAGGTCTTCCTGTGTATGAAAAAGGGACATAGTTTTAGTTTTTTCTTCATCAATCACACACAATTTTCACCTCCTGACTGCTGCAAATTGAATGTTAACAAATATAACAGACTATCCTTCTGAGCCCAGCAGTTTTCATTCTTGTCCCAATTTTGGGTGCCCACTACTGTCTATTGATATGTAAAACACTTTTTTCAAGCAGCAAATTTGGAGGATGCACACAGTGTGTCAACATGTGCTATCTGCCATCACGGGAGATCAATGGACGCGTTTTGGGGGTGCAACCCCTTCCTCAATAATAAAGTAGCTGAGAGGAAGGGCTTGCTCCCCCAAAACACATCCCTTGATCCCCCGTGATGGCAGCTAGCACATGTTGACATTGGCAAAATTGTGTGCATCTTCCAAATTTGGCTTTTCCAGGGGTGATTTCCCCCCATCTGAACGCAATATCAAACACAGTTCCTAAATACTCATGTCTGATATTGCCTTCAAGTTCTACCAAATGTGAACTTTGTAAGTTCGAGATTTGTGTCTTTCTTGTTGGTTTTACACATACCTGTTTTATGTAAAATGGACATTTTGAGTTTTGATAATGCCACCACAAAAATTGGTATACCACAAACATGTTGGTTTGTTTGAAAAACCTTTGATAAATGCACATGTGATTGTGCAGGTATTAAAAAGATTGTTAATCAAGGATGTGTGGATTATTATCTCAACGCTACAACACTTTTGGGGTGATGTAATTGTTGTTTTCTGAGAAAATGGGGGTTATTTCCTAAGGGCAAATCCACTTTGCACTACAAGTGCAGTTTCAGTGCAGTTGCAAGTGCACTTGTAGTGAAATGTGTTTTGCATTTAGTAAATAACAGCCAACAGTGCTTTGTATAATAAGGTTACACAATCACGACATTTTCTGCACTCAAAACATTTCTGTCAGGGTCAGCTAAAACAAACACAAGCAGTAAATGTCCACAAAGAATTTCTTTTTTGTTTTATTATAAAAAGGCTTCACAGATTGTCTGGCATATTGATAGCCCCCCTACCCGCAAAGAACTCCAGGTAGCGTAACCGGACATCACGGGCACTCAGGGAGGGCAAGCCAGGACGGCCACTTTCAAGCGCCGTCAGTGTGGTTTGATGTATCATTCCGGCCTCAGGCCCAACTGAGCCAGCATAGTTGGCCGAATGTTTCCTTAAAAAGTTATGGAGAACACAGCACGCAAGTATAATATGGTTCAGTTTATACTCCGCCAAATGGATGGGTGTCATAAATAGGCGGAACCGGCTGGCCAGGATTCCAAATGTGTTCTCCACCACTCTTCAGGCTCTGGCCAGCCGGTAATTAAAAACCCTCTGTTCCGGGGTGAGGGTCCTCATCGGGAATGGCCGCATCAGGTGGTCCCCCAGCGCAAACGATTCATCAGCAACGAACACAAATGGGAGTCCTTCAACATTGTCCTCTGGAGCTGGCAAGTCCAAGCTGCCATTCTGGAGATGCCTGTAAAACTCCGTCTGGGCGATGACTCCACCATCGGACATCCGGCCATTCTTCCCCACGTCCATATACAAGAAGTCGTAATTAGCCGACACCACCGCCAACATCACTATACTATTAAACCCCTTGTAATTATAATAGTACGACCCCGAGTTGGGTCGTGGGACGATGTGGACGTGTTTCCCATCAATTGCCCCTCCGCAGTTAGGAAAGTCCCACCGCTCGGCAAAGTGGGAGGCCACAGTCTGCCATTCCTGTGGCGTGGAAGGAAACTGTTGAGGAAAAAACAATAAACATTACTATTTTTACTCTGAAACATGGCAAGCAGATTAGACACAAACATTATGGGGCAACCTCCAGATAGCATTTATTAAGGGGAATTTAACAAGGCCAAAGTATAAGGTACACCTATCATATTCCCCCTCCCCCCCTCTCATGGGCCATTTCTAACATTATAGGGGGTGTGTGGAAATCTTGGACAGGTAACCCTCTTCACTTCATTGAGAGATGAATGCCTAAATAATGGGTATTACTTGGAACAGCCCCTCCTTAGTTACACTATTGGCAGTCCACTGGACAGGTAAGAAGTGTCAAAATACAAAGATATAAATACACATTGTACACATTTGAGGACATTTGGACATTCTGCTATTACCTATCAAGATAATAATAGGATCCCAAAAATTTAAACAGTACCATTTGAAAGTATACAGGCAGGCCTTTGCACTACATGCTTTGGGGAATTCATCCATAAATCTGAGCACTAAAGAGATGGGTATAGTGTGTATGGGTTTGGCAAAGTCAGCAGATAGATGATTGAGGATAGAGAATTGGGATCAGCTGACTTAGCAGTTGGGGGAGGGAGGGTTACTAAAAATTATTTGGGGACACCACAAAAAAAAGCCTCTGGCACTCTGCCAGAATTTAAAGCAAAAATAACATTTAAAAACATTTTAGGGGGTGTTTGGGATAAAGCACTACTATGGAGCAGATAAAATACATTGTTAAGTGACTACATGAGGTGAATATAGGGCAGGAGAGACCATGCTGGGGAGGTTATTGAAGGGCAAATATGTATGAAGGACATAAAATAATAATTACATAAAAATCTAGCATGCATGAGGACAAAGGGGACATTCACAGCATATTACAATCATGGTAATTAGGGAATGAGGCAAGAAATACAATATATTAGCAAACATTCAATACAATAAAATGTGATATAAAAGGATAAAAATCTTACCTTCATATACTCCTTCTGCAGGACCTGGATGATGGCAGAACAGGTCTCTGGGATAATGATCCCCAGAGCCTGGGGGGAGATGCCTGTCGAGAACTTCAAGTCCAGCAGTCTTCTCCCTGTGGCCAAATACCGCAGGGTAGCGACCAACCTCTGGTCCGGAGTGATGGCTTGCCTCATGCAGGTATCCTGCCTGCTGATATAGGGGGTCAGCGAAGCCAACAAACGGTGAAACACGGAGTCCGTCATCCTGAGAAAGTTCCTGAAATCATCAGGATTATTCTCACGGATCTCATGGAGCAAAGGCATATGAGAGAACTGGTCACACTGAAGCAACCAATTCTTGGTCCATGAACTCCTCCCCACCCTGTTCATGGACTGGACTTGTGTCAAGGTCAGGACCCCAACACCAAGCCCCCGCACAGCACGAACTCTACAAGGAGTATGCATACGAAACATGGCTAGAAAACGGTCGGCTGCTCAGAACGAAATAACAGAATGCACTGAAGAACAGCAAGGCCTGTGAAGAGCGACCTGAAAAACAGTAACGAACGAACAAGAATACAATGACTAAGTCACGCGGAACTTGCTTGCACGCACTGAAGAGCAGATACAAACCCACAAGCACAAACTGAACGGCAGAAAACGATCTGAAAGCCACGAGTCTGAAAAAGTGTGAATCGTCTCTCACCAAACTTTTACTAACACGAGATTAGCAAAAGGAGCCCAAAGGGTGCCACGCTTGGTTCTGAACCGGCCTTTTCTAGTCTCGTCGTACGTGGTGTACGTGACCGCGTGGTTGGCGATCGGAAATTCCGACAACTTTGTGCGACCGTGTGTAGACAAAACAAGTTTGAGCCAACATCCGTCGGAAAAAATCCTAGGATTTTGTTGTCGGAATGTCCGAACAAAGTCCGACCGTGTGTACGCCCTATAACAGGCAAGTATATATAAAAAAGAATTAATACAATGTGATTTGTGAGTGGCCATCCTCTTGGTCTCCTCTGAGATCTGTAGCATGGGGTATATATATATGGCATGCTGAAAGCCGGAGTAAAACAGTTAGCCACAATGGTGTTAAATGAGGAGATGCATTCTACAGTCTTATCCACTAGTCATGGCCTATTACTTTGCTTTGGCACCTCCAATTCTCAGAGAAAAGTTTTACAGTCTTATCCTCTGACAATGGATTATGCTTTTTCTATGGCACCTCCAATTCTGTGAGCCAAGGGGCCACACCGTAGTGCACATCCATGGCTTTTTCTCCATGGGCCCAAGTGGAGAAGCATGCAGGGAAATGTCTTCACCTTTACAGGCTATAGAGATAAGGTCACACATGCACAGTACACAATAGTCTGCCTGCTTAGAGTTTAGGACTGGAGTCATCCAAGCTAGAGTTAGCCTGTGGCTGATGGAGGAGGTCAGTGGATGATCTAAGGTCAGTAATCGGAGATGTATAGGCAGAAGTGGCAGCTGTCCCAAATTTTAAAGATGAATTTCACATCACCGCCCTACCTCTCCACCTTGTTCAATCAGAAAATGCTTTGCATTCACTCAGAGAATGCAAAGAATTCTCTGAATGGTTGCCGTACCTGTAGGCAGGTAAGTCTATTTTCTCCACTGCAGGTGGCGCTTGTCCGCAGCGGCAATGCAGGTGGAGGATGCAGTTAACAGGAACCTATTTCCTCTATGGTTTATTCAGTCACAGGGAGGCAGCTATCTAATTGGATGCTGGCATTCTATGTGACTTTTACGGCCATATTGGGTCAAGCAGAGTTTATTTAAGACCCTAGATCTCAGGTTTGGCGTGCATATTGCAAGTGGCTAAAGTAGGGACAGGTCACCTGTTTGTCAGGGACAGTGCTTAGGATCAGGGAAAGGTTCCGGAAGAGTAGGGAAAGTGCAAGGACACACCATCTTTCCTGGAAGCCTTCCCATTTTGGGTGCAGACCGGCTTCTCCTCGAGACAAATGCTGCCAGCAGCTCTGGTCCACTATTCTACTGCCGCTTTGCTGTTTTCAATTCGTGAGTGCTCCCAGTTGGGTTGCATTCCTGCCAGACTTGTTTGTATAGCTGGACTTCTGTTAGGTTAGGTCGAGTATTCACAGTGCTCCAAGTCAGCCGCTCTGTATGACACTTGGATGCAAGTGATCACTGAAATAGCGTTGTCTACTTCTGTGATTTCCAGGGGCATCGGCCTGTAGGTGGGGTGCAGCGGCAATGACACACATAGTCCCAGTGCAATAAAAGAGCTTGTATTAAAATAATGCAAAGACAGTTTACAAATAATTTGGTGGGAAGACTGCTCAGCCGGGAACACTCACAGTTCCAACAGTGAGAATTCAGCCGAACTGACAGGTCTTCTTGAGAGGGGTAGAATGCGAGCTGGCTAACTTGTACCCAAGCAGGACGATGTCCAGAGAAGTTGCAATCCCTATGCTTTCCCTTCCTGTCAGGAGCCTTTTCCTGCCACTAGTTCTGTCCCTACCAGGTGTCATACTTGTCCCAACTGTACCAACTCGCAAAATGCTCACTAAACCTGGGAGCCAGGGCCTTAAAAAGGCTCTGCCTCCCCAAGATGGCTTCTGGAGTCACATGGGGCAGCAGCGTACGCTGCGGAAGAGCACCACCTGCAGTGGAGAAAGTAATATGGTATTTACATAGGTCCAAGCTGGATCAATGTAACTATGTAAAAATATACCATGCCTGGAAGTCTTCTTTAAATAAAGTGGAGGTGTATCTTTTATTTAAAGAACAGGTTTAATAATGATATATTACTTTTACCAAACTTACTTAGCTTTCCTAGTTTGTCTGGGCCTAACTCTTGGCTATGAGTCAGGCATGACAGATCAACTTAAGAGAAGTTTGACATTTTTCCTTTCCCAAGAATCATACTTACCTAGGTCGATGCAACATCGGTCCAATGCTGCATCTGTCCCCCGCTGACTTCTAAGAGAACAAAGCGATCAAACACTGCTGATCTAAATTGTGAAAAAAACAATTAGCACCAAAATTAATAAAAAATGTCCTCCTGTAATAGAATAAATGTATAAAATTACTGATATATGTGACTGAACAGCTGCTGAACACTAATGCCCCATACACACGGTCACACAAAGTTGTCGGAAAATCCGATCATTCTGAACGCGGTGACGTAAAACACGTATGTCGGGACTATAACCGGGGCAGTAGCCAATAGCTTTCATCTCTTTATTTATTCTGAGCATGCGTGGCACTTTGTGCATCGGATTTGTGTACACAAGATCGGAAATTCCGACAACAGATTTTGTTGTCGGAAAATTTTATAGACTGCTCTCAAACTTTGTGTGTCGGAAAATCCAATGAAAAATGTGTGATGGAGCCTACACAGGGTTGGAATTTCCGACAACAAGGTCCTATCACACATTTTCCGTCGGAAAATCCGACCGTGTGTACGGGGCATTACAGTGATACGCCACACCAGATTCAATATTGTTTTCTAAATAGTGTCTTATTAAACAATGTGCATACAAAATTTATATTAAACATTCCATAATAAAATTGAAAAACTAAAAATATCAAAAAATATAAAAGACAAATAAAAAAAACAGTTCATCTGTGTCAATGCTCCCAAAGCAATCATCTGTGTGTGTTCGTCCTCAAAAGGATCAATATCCAGTGCACACCTCCACCAGCTAAAGTGCCTGCTCATCTCAAAGATGATTGTAAATGCATAGACAAATTACTCCTCATGTCCACCACAATGGATCAACTTTACTCTCCAATGGCAATCCTACAGTCTCCAGACTGCTCCTCTGTGTTGGTAATCAGCGTTGGAATTGCCGACAGACAGAACCTTCCTTCACTTTCTCATTAATGCTCAATCACGCTTTTACTTCCATAGGTTAAAGAAATGAAACAACAAACACAGGTGCCATAGTGTAGTCTGTATGTTTATTAAAAGCCCCCAAAAAGAATTAACTCACAAGATAAAAACATTAAAACAGCATGTCTCTAATCATCAATTCATTCACCCCAGCTCTACACTCACAATGCTTCACAGGTTTGGCTCCTCCCCTCTAAACGAGTGTCGGCCTCTCATTGGCCTTGATCAGTAGATGTGAAGCATCGTGAGTGTAGAGCTGCAAAGCGCAAACAAAGTAATTCAATTTAAGTGAGAGATGTTATACATCTTTTATAGATAAACTTGAACAGTTATACTAAGGGAAAATATTCAAATTCTCACATAATTCCAAGTTCTCTTTAACACGCACCTGTCAGTTGGGTAACGTTTTAAACACCTAAAGGCAAGCACCTAGAAATGCCTGCACGAACCTTGTTCAATTTACCGACATTCCAGCTGGAAGGTTGGATCTGGGCCACTTTCTCTCTGAATACACACCTCCCTGTTGCTCATAGAGGAAGGGGGGAGTTCTGTTATACAGCTCAGACTACTGATCTGGTTGTTTCCCTTTGGATATAGTACACCAGGAGAAGATCAAATGACATCTGTCTAACTTGGCGACAGGTTTGCTTTATTGCAGTGTTGCATAATGTGAATTCAACAACTATTCCTTTTTTGTAGAGAGGAGCCTTTTTTTCTTTAGAAGAACAGATAAAAGCATTGACTGAGCTACCTATTCCTGCAACTATGCTAACATCAGAATGTTCACTGAATTTACTAGCAGTTCACAGCAAACAGGAACTTCACTTTTAGGGCGTGGTAGCCCACTTTTATTAAGAGTAAACGAATTAAAGTTCATACATGCATGGATTGCCCACACAGGGGTTCTTCTCCAGCAAAAATACAACAAATGAAAAATGTTAAATCATGTATGTATATTAAGGCTCTCTCAGCCTCGGTCGCAAGTCCAAGCTATGCAGGCCCACTCCTGGCCTCCAGGAAGGAGTTCTCATGACACTCCAGGCTTTCTCACTCCTCCGAGACTCAGGGTTTCCTCTGGTCTCCAGGACTCTCTCTCCCAGTTGTCTTTGCTATGGTCTTCCAGACTCTCTCTCCCAGTTGTCTTTGCTATGGTCTCCCAGACTCTCCCAACTGACCCAACTCTCTCAGTCCACTGACCTGGAACCTCTCCCACATGGAGTGCCATCTCAAGGATATTGCCTTGGTTCCTAAACAGGAGCACACCTCCCTCCTGGCTGCAGTAGCTGCTCCACCACCATCACCTACTCCACCTCCTATGAGCTATGCTCAGATCTGCCTTATAACTGGTGTGTGCACCTGGACACACACAACTTGCAGAATTTCTGGAAAACCTGGACACAAAACTGAAGACTCCATCCCACCCAATGCTCTTTGGAGTCTTCAAGTTTCCAGCCCCGATCCAGACTTATCAAATCCAGAGAACTTAAAACATAGTTTTCTCTGCTCACAAAACTTCAGCTGGAGCTTCTCAAACTAACACTTTGGGAGTCCTGTGTCCATTTTAAACCCATTTTCCCAGAGACAGGGAATCTCACTATCACACCATACATAAAGCTCCTTATAAGATCAATGGGCAAATGCTTTGTAAAGCCTGTGTTGTATAAAGTAATTTCCTCCCTGTCTCTGCTTCCAGGTGTACCAATCACATTTAACATTCCAGGGTGGATCTAATCCTGATTGGTGGGAGAAAAACTCACCCAAGCTCTACCGCTAAATAGTATAGTTGGCGTGTAGAGTAGTCGGTGCTCTGGCTAATTAGGCTCACAAAAGATCCATAGAAAATACAGGCCGGCAACTCGACAGCTTCTCTTTAGAAAATATTTATTTGAGCATTACAGCAATAACCTCATCCAAAAATGCTGATGCGTTTTGGCCTTAGGCCTTCCGAAAAACTGGACTTTCTACTAATCCTTATTGGTGGTTGTGAGAAACTGTGACCTTTTTTACATTGGGATTTTTATGTGTAGGAGGCAGCAAGGAGAGTGTGCCAGGATCACCAGTAGGTATTTTCCAGGATCACCAGTAGGTGTGTTCCAACATTGATAGCAGGTTTAATCCAGGATCACAGTAGGTATGTTCCAGCATTGCTAGTAGATGCATTCCAGGATCACCAGTAGGTATTTTCCAAGATCGCCAGTAGGTGTGTTCCAGTATTGCTAGTAGGAGTGTTCCAGGATTATCAAGTGGTGTTATCAAGGATCACCAGTAGGTGTGTTCCAGGATCACCAGATCATTGACATATTTTTTGTTGTTGTAAACAGGAACTTTAGTAGTTTTAATTTACTTTTAACAAAAGCAATTACAGGGAAAAGATAAAAACATTAACTGAGCTACCAGTGCCAGTGAACATTGCAAGTATGCAAGTATGCTAATATCAGAATGTTCACTGAATTTACCTGTAGTATAAGTACACAAAGCTCCATATAAGACCAGTGGGTGAGTGCTTTGTAAAGCCTGTGCTGCATACAGTAATTTCCTCCCTCTCTCTGCTCCCTACTCTACCAATCACATTTTACATTTCAGGACAGGTCTGAACCTGATTGGTGGCTGTGAGAAACTGGAATTCTATTTTCACATTGGGATTCTTGTGTGTAGGGGCAGCAAGGAGAGTATTCCAGCATCACTAGTAAGTGTGTTCCAGTATTGCCAGTAGGTGTGCTCCAGCATTGCTAACAGATGTGTTTCAGGATCGCCAATATGTATGTTCCAAGATCACCAGTAGGTGTGTTCCAAAGTCCACAACACAAAGCATACACCGCTCAGGCCAACAAAGTGCTATGTCTCTCCAGGTGCTCGCCCCGGCGCACCACCTTTGCTGAAGTGTGTAGAAGAAAGAAATTGGCCGCACACTGGAACGAGAAGTTTGCTTGAGGGAAATCTTTATTGTCGCATGCCAGACAGATGATACAGGACCAAGGTGTGTTCCAGCATTGCTAGTAGGGGTGTTCCAGTTTTTTTTTTTTACTTTAACTGCAGTAAAGGTACACAAAGCTCCATATAAGATCAATGGGTGAGTGCTCCCTAAGGCCTGTGCTGCTTACAGTATTTTCCTCCCTCTGATTGCTTCCTGCTCTACCATCACATTTACAGGGCAGATCTGAACCTGATTGGCGGTTTCGAGAAATTGGATTTTTTTTTCATTGGGAGTTTGGTGTGTAGGAGGCAGCAAGAAGAGTGTGCCAGCATCACCAGTAGGTTTGTTCCAGGATCACCACTAGGTTTGTTCCAGGATCACCATAACATTGACAAAATAATGGGAATGTGAAGGTTTATAGCAGTATTTGGGCGAAAATGTAACGTGTTAGCAGGTAGACTATGATCCCTATATGCATCTTAAGGTTTAATTTTCAAATATGACTGAAGCTTACATTTTAATTGCAAACGAGAACAACAAAATTGATATATGGACATACAGTACTTTAAGATCTGATTCCAAATTTTAGGTTAGCTATAATCTTTATTATGCTGTATTTATTTATTATGCTTTTTAAAGACATACATTTATACATAGGGGCAGCCAAATTTGTTCTTTTCATAAGCAAGCTCTTCTTTGTACTTTGTCAATCTTCTTATCTCACTGCAAGTTCAGGTATTAAACGATGCATCTGAGAACAAACGCTGCAGTCTTTACTGGTAGCCAGCCAGAGGCCATGTGATCTAAGCTGCCTAGGATGACAGCTAAAAGAACAGCAGGTTTTTTTTTTCATTTAGGGCAAGCAAGAGTTACTTGTTTACACAAACTAACAGTGTGATTTAGTAATGCTGACGTGCAGTGTTGATTAATGAGAAGTATACATTTTAATGATAGATCCACTTTTAAGACCAAAGTTCTGTTGTAAGTGGATGAATCTTGCATCTCAATTCCTGGGAGTGTTCCAGGTACAGAATAAACTTTGACAGATCTAGTCAAAGCAAAAGGAAATTCACCATTCTGACAAATGTATGTGTACTCACATCTAAAGATCTGCCCATAAGTCATAATGTACATGACAGCTCATTCTGTATTTTTCCTATAAAGGAACTGAATAACATCAAGCTTCTACTGGAAGAAAAAAAAGCAATTTAGTTTAAAATATTTCATAGTAGCTTAAATTTTAATCTTATCTGAACGTGATCAGGTTAAAGTAAGCTTTCCCAAAGAACAACATGGTAAGGCAGCACCAGTAATGTAAAGCAGGCCTCCTAAAGTACCTGCAGCTCCCCATAATGCCTTATCAGGCACCTTGGCACCCCCAAAAGCCAGGGGTACTGTTATATCAATCTTGCCTTTAGTTTCTTAAAGTAGTATTAAATCCTCCCTGTTTTTTAGTTCAGCATATTGGGAACAATAAAATAAACTTTCCCCAATAAACTATTAAACCACTTTAGGAGTGTCAAAACTAAAAAATGGGACTTTTAAGGCACAACTGTAATGGACTACAAAAGATATATAAAAAAGTTGAATTTTATTTATCACATACAAAGAACATGGGGAATAGACATGGACATTTAAAAACACATCAGATATAGACATACAACATATGTAGTAACACCATTGAGGATCCTATCCTGCAGTCTCATAAGTAATTCTAATACTCATAACAGTTCAATAAATTCCAAAAAAGGAAAAGGTAGACTTCCCCTAGAGAGTTAGGGATTGAAGGAGCACTGCAGGTCTGGTATTCCAAAGTGGTGTATTCTCCAATTGCTGTACATGTTTCACGTTGACAAAGAACGCTTCTTCAGGAGCTAGAGGTTCGATTGAATATGAAAAGACAAAAAAGTATTCACAAAGATGGGTTTAGTCAGTGGATCGCTGAGAACGATCAAAAATGGAGGTGTCTCTAAAAAAGATCCAACTGGCAGCAGACAGAGACCGGGGCATCCGAGATAAATGTAACATCAAGTGATTGTAGGCAAGGGGAGAGCTTGTGAAAGCTGCAGTTCCCACGATAAATGACCAAAGGATCTGGGAATGCAGCGCTCTGCTGGGTTGCTGCCTGTTGTATAAACCACTTTGATTTAAGGTGTGCTTACCTATGCCTGGGACCAGGCAGGGCTGTGGTCATGTGAAGAATCAAACTTTAAGGCGGCCACATGTGTGTAGTACACAAAATACAGATTTCCTCCATAAGCTGCTTCGTCCCATGTCCTGCACACTTGTTTTGATATATGTATTATGCCCTGTACACACGACCGGTTTTGCCATCGGAATAAACTCTGCACTCTGACACAGTCACACCATCCGACTGTCCAACCAAGTCCGACTGTCAAGAACGCGGTGACGTACAACACGTACGATGGGACTAGAAAAAAGGAGTTCAATAGCCAGTGTGCCACCCTTTGGGCTCCTCCTGCTAATCTCGTGTTTATCTCTTGTTAGTAGAAGTTTGGTTAGAGACGATTCGCACTTTTCAGCTTTCATGCTTTTCAGTCCGTTACTGCTCTTCAGTTTGTGCTTGTGGGTTTGTATCTGCTTTTCAGTGCATGTAGTCAGTTTGCATCTGTTTTTCAGTGTGTTCAGTCTGCTCATTTTTGATTTTCAGCTCGCTCTTCACAGGCCTTGCTGTTCTTCAGTGTGTTCTTTTAGTTCGTTCTGACCAGCTGTCTGTTTTGAAGCCATGTTGCGGGTACGTATTCATCGTAGAGTTTGTGCTGTGTGGGGGCTTGGTGTTGGGGTTCATACATGGACCCAAGCCCAGTCCATGAACAGGGTGGGGAGGAGTTCATGGACCAAGAATTGGTTACTCCAGCGTGACCAATTCTCTCATATGCCTTTGCTTCATGAGATCCAGGAGAATAATCCTGATGATTTCAGGAACTTTCTCAGGATGACAGACCCCGTTTTTCACCGTCTGTTGGCTTTGCTGACCCCTTATATTAGCAGGCAGGACACCTGCATGCGGCAAGCCATCAATCCGGAGCAGAGGCTAGTCGCCACGTTGCTGTACTTGGCGACTGGGAGAAGTCTACAGGACCTCAAGTTCTCGATAGGCATCTCCCCCCAGGCTCTGGGGATCATTATCCCAGAGACCTGTTCTGCCATTATTCAGGTCCTGCAGAAGGACTATATTAAGGTAAGATTTCTCCTTTAACATCACATTATATGTATTTAATGTTTGCTAATGTATTGTATTTCTTTCATCATTCCCTAATTACCATGATTGTAATATGCTGTGAATGTCCCCTATATCCTCATGCATGCTGGAAGTTTTTAATGCTCCTTTTTGGCCTACATGCATATTTGCCTTTACTAACCTCCCCAGCATGCTATCCTGGGTCCATATACACCTAGCCTAGTCACTTAACAATGTATTTTGTCAGCTCCATTGTACTGCTTTACAGTACAAATGTGTACAAATGTTATTGTTGTCCTTAAATTCAGGCAGAGTGCCAGAGGCTTTTTTTTGGGTCCCAAACTCATTTAGAACCCCCCCCCTAAAATGTTTACAATGGGCCATCAGAGGGGGGGAGGGATCTGATAAGTGGACCTTATATTTTTGTCTTTAAATACTCCTTAAAATAAATGTTATACTGATGTTGGCCAAGAGTGTTTTTGTGTAATCTGCTTGCAATGTTATGTGCAAAAGTACAAATTTTTTTTATTTCTGGTTTGACTCCACAGTTTCCTTCAACGCCACAGGAATGGCAGACTGTGGCCTCCCATTTTGCAGACCGTTGGGACTTTCCCAACTGTGGAGAGGCTATAGATGGGAAACACGTCCACATCATGCCACCACCCCATTTGGGGTCTTACTATTACAATTATAAGGGTTTTAATAGTATAGTGTTGATGGCGGTGGTGTCGGCACAATATGTGTTCCTCTATGTGGATGTGGGGAAGATTGGCCAGATGTCGGATGGAGGAGTCTTCGCCCAGACCAAGTTCTACCGACGTCTCCAGACTGGTGGCCTGGCACCTGCTGCGGACAACGTTGAAGGACTCCCGTTCATCTTTATTGCTGATGAAGCATTCGGTCTGAGCGAGCACCTGATGAGGCCATTCCCCCAGAGGACCCTCACCCCGGAGAGGAGGGTTTTTAACTACCGGCTGGCCAGAGCCAGAAGAGTCGTTGAGAATGCCTTCGGGATAATGGCCAGCCGGTTCCGCCTGTTTCTTACAGCAATACATATGGCGGAGTACAAAATTAACCACATCATCTTATCCTGCTGCATATTGGCACCCCAAAGCGCCCGTGAAGTTCGGCAGAAATATGTAAATTATTTTACGGGTGGGGGGGCATTGCTATGCCAGACAATGTCTAAATAAGTTTTTAATGAAAACCAAAAAATTATCTGATAAAATCTTGAAATTTCTTTATTGCTTGTGTTTCTTTTTAGCTGCCTCCTAGGTTCTCCTAGTGCACATATAGTGCCAAGTGTATTTTTCTTTAGTAAATAAGCCCCATTGTCACTGTAAACACAAAATTACTTACAAAACTGGTATTGAGCATTGAAAGAAGAAGCCACACATTGTTGATTAGCAAACTTTTTACTCTGTGAACATTCACATGTGCGTTATAAAATTTTTGGGGAAAATATTTTTTTTTACAATTTTTTAATAGGCAAAATGTAACATACACAACTCTGGAACTTACAAAGTTCAACGTAGAAAAAATGAAGGCAATATCAGACATTATAGTATGTCCAAAATGTGTTGATATTACCTTCATCAGATTGGGTGATGTCACCCCTGTAAAAGCCAAATTTTGAAGATGCACACAAAATGGGTATTTCCCTCCTGATCCCATGCCTAATGTCAACATGTGCTATCTCCCATCATAGGGGATAAATGGATGTGTTTTGGGGGTGCAACCCCTTCCTCTCACCTACTAGAGTTACAAGGAAGGGGTTGCACCCACAAAATGCGTACATTGATATCCCCTGATGGCAGATAGCACATGTTGTGCACCTTCAAAATTTGACTTTTAAAATGTAAAAAAAAATTTTTGGTTTAGTACAACAAATGGTAAAATGGTGGCATTTGGAAGATATTTAGATTCTCCCCAACACATCAATCATGTTCTTCATTTGTTGTTCCATAACATTGAGTTTATTCCTTATGATGTCAATTTCACGATTCCACACCATGATGTCCTGGATTAGCCTTTATGCACTGTCACTTGTGAAATGTTGCTCTTCCACAACCAGCACATCACCTAAAAATATGAGTTTAAACATGTATTGTAAATATGCAGGCATACATATATTACCTGAAGCTGGGGTGTCAGACACTCACCTGTTGTGGTGACAAGTTTGCCAACTTCCTCCACCTCTCCTTCCTCCAGATCCTCGGGGTGTGGTCTTGTGCTGAGTTCCCCTTCTTTGTGAGGTGAGGGGTTCCTGGTGTCCTCTGAGTGGTGTCCTCCGAGTCTTTTCTCCCCTATGAGAATGAAACAAAAGGTATACTTAGCCCACAGATATTTGAGTCCAGATATAGGAATATGAAACATTGCTGGGAAGTGGGGTACAATTGTCTGTTTTGGGCAGAGTTCCAAGCTGAAGACATGACCTTACCAAAGCTGGAATACATACCTTTTTCTGACAATTTTCACACATGGAGACACCCCAAGTATCCACTGGAGCACCTGTGTGGGACACCTTAAAAAGTTTGTTCTTGTGTCCCACACTAATGCTCCTGAGTCCAGATGTGTAAACAGCTGCTGAGTTTCCTCTCCTTACGCTACACTGAATCAAGCTTGCATTTCATTCTAGTTACAAACACATCTAGACAGCAATGTACAAAACTTATTTTTAGACAAATAGGCATGACCAAATGTATTTAACCTGTATCTGCCCAAAACATCTTATTTAATGAGCGAACGATGTTTCCTACGACCGATTACTGTGCCCACGAACATGAAATTCGCCATTTTAAACTGTACAACAGTAACGAGAAGCACATGGAGCAGCATGCAAGTATAAAAATAATGATAGGAACACACAACAAGTACTTACTTTTTAGAAGCACTCTCTTGATTCTTCTATACTGATCCTGCTCCCTCAGTTTCAGGTCTGACCAGCGTTTCCTCAATTGCTCCTTGGATCGTCGTACCCCAAAATTTCTGTGCAGACTCTTCACAACTTTAGTCATGATCTTGGCCTTTCTCACATTTGGGTTTAGGTATGGTCCATGCTTCCCATCATAGTCGTTCCTCCTCAAGATGTCCACCATCTCCACCATCTCTATAAAGGACATATTTGAGGCCTTGAATCTTCTCCTCCGGGATCGGGACGTTTCTGGCTCCGGGCTTTGCTCCTCCTCGTTACTGCTATTATCACGCACCTGCTGTTTCTCCACCATGTCGCTCCTACTGCGCGACGAAAGAGAAGGGGCGGGGAATATTCTCAAAAGAACGTCAGGGACGGGCGACGCGGGCGGAGTTTCACGCATGCGCAGTGTATATCAAGCTAACACGCATGTGTCGTACGTACAATCTGTGTGCGGAGGACAGAGGAACGGAAGTGGCGAGCGTCCTAAATGAAGGTAAAATTTTAACTTGGGCCATTAGTGGCCTATACTGCTTCAAGATTGAGGCCTATATTGGGATAAGATTCTGAGAGTTTAGGCTGACATTAGTGTTTTTGTCTGGTGTATTGTCTTACAGTAAATATGAATCACTTTAAGGACCCAGAATTCATGGCCAGTTTCATAGACAGGTACAGGGAGATGAGGAATTTGTGGCAGGTGAAACACAGCTTATATTATAATAAACAAGCTAGGAGGTCAACGCTGGAGAAACTTCTGGAATTTGTGAAGACTCGGGTCCCCGTTGCAACCATCGTGTTCTTGGAAAAGAAAATTGGGATCTTGAGGAACATGTAGAAGAAGGAGCATAGTAAGATCCAGAAATCACTCAGATCAGAGCAGCAGCAGCGCAAGTGTATGTACCCAGGCTGTGGTACTTCAACAAACTGCGGTTTCTGGACGACCAGACTGAAGCTGAATTAACCTTGGTCGTAGTGATGAAACACATGCCCCAGATTGCTGTCATGTTCTTTAGGAATATGCCTAGACCCCACATGCACCCCTTGAATAACTTCAGAGCAGGCTCTGAGCAGTTGAATCAATTTTTACTGTGGCACAACATGTATAACATGAAATAATGTCGTTTTTCCTAACTAAACTGTGGCTTCTCCAAGTTACCTGCACAGGTGAAGCCTCTTTGAGAAAAGTCCATACTTGGAAATGCTCGAACGGAGAAGTCTATTTCTTTGGGGTGTTCCACTGAATCAGTGTTCCAGAGCAAACCACAGGTCCCAGCAAGTCTCTGCACATATCCCTAGTTGCATGACTCCGACACCCCCGACCCCCCCGGGAACCGGACCTCTTCCCTTTTCCCAGGAGGGGAGCTGAACCCCAGAGAAAGCCCACAAACACATCAGGAAAGGCAGCAAAATATTTAACCCTTTCCCCCTGACCTGGGTAGCCAGCTCAACTAAACGTACAGTAGGCCACCTACCTACAAGTTGACTCTTTCATTAACTAGAGCCTATTACTATAACCCCAAACAACGACCCTAATTTAACACCTAACCCAACACCTAATGGTAAAGAACAGTACCATGATCATGTGGCTACAACCATATTATTGCCAAAAGATCCCTGTTCAGCTCTCTGCAGCACCAAGAACTCCGTTCATAGTTATTGAATTATTAGTCACATTATTTGTTCCACCATCATGTCACACGCTGGGTTCCCTGTCATTTCTAGTTTACATGAACACAGTACAAAGTGAAGAACATTTGTGCGCATTGCCTATTATCTGCTGAGGTGGGTTGCCAGTCTCGCCAGCCTGAGTTCCCACCACATTTTATATCACAGCAGCTGAAATCTTAAATCATATAAGCAGCTGCCAGGATCGTTCCCCGGACACATTTTTCTTTATTGATTGGTGTTTTAGGAATGTATACATAGTGACATTTTCCTGACAGATTATTATATATCTATATTACAGACTGACATAAGACACAGTGTGCAAGAAAATGCAATTCATGTGCATGCTGGGAAAGAAATGGAAGGGGGTGAGTGGGAGATATTACTAGTTCAGTATGTACATTAAGTCCAAAGCAGCAATGTTTATTAGTTATAAATCTCTACATTGCAGACAGACAAAAAAGAGCACTGTGTAATCTAGCTGTTAAAAACGGTCATTTATTTTTGCATTTACCTAGCATAAGTGCGTAAATTTGTACTGATATCAGCTTCTTGAGTTCTCTCTACAGTTGACTGGTAGACAAACAATTAGCTCCCTGAACCAATCAGAGCCTGACTGCTTTTGCACAGTGCTGTCAGTCTAGCATTGTAAACATGCTTACATGAGGGCAGAACACAAGAAGTACATCAATGTACTGCTGCTTCATTGACCAGTCACATGCCAGGCAAGGTCCGTCACCACATTATGGCTTTAGTACAGAACTGGGAGAATGGTGGGCCATTGAAAAACCTGAGGGTCCAACAAGGTGAACTCCTGGCTTTCGTTGCTCCATGCCTGAAAATGCTTTGGCAGTGGTGAGTGACGGCAGAGGAAATTATGTTTCGTAGGAAGGCCCTGGAGAGGAGGGTTGTTGAATCTGCCTTTAGTGAGCCACAAGGGATTGCCCAGGCCCGGTTAAGAGGGAGGGTCAGCGTTTGATTAATCTGGAGAGAATGTTTCAGGATTTAACCTGGCACTCGTTCCATGGCAGACTCTACGTGATGGGCAACTTGAAGCATCGTTCTGTGAAGAACCGTGGTTGTCGAAGAGTAGAGTGTGGTGGGGTGGAGGAGACAATGGACCATTTCTTGCTTCACTGCCCCCTTAACATATAAGTCTTTAAGTGGGTATCTCTTTTCTTTCCCGCTTGAGTTACACAGAGTGGTCATATGGGGCTTTTGTGACTAATCGGGATTTTGATTTTGAGACACTTTGTCTAGTTCTAGTGTCAGGTTTCCACTTGGAAAAGAGTCCTTCCTGTCGAAGATGCGGGGTCTTGAGAAGGACAGGTGGCAGCTGGGGTCCTGGACAAAGGCGTGGAGGAATGTCAGGTCTTTGTAGCCACTGTCTGTCAGTCACTTGGTGTGCAGCTTTTCTATCCTTTCACATCCCCTAGATTTTGTTATGATCCGATTTTTGAAAATAGGCTGCATACATGGATTAAATGTTTAATTGTTTCTTAGCCTGCAGGTGTGTTTAGGTGGAGGTTAGGGTTTTGTTGAGAAGCATTATGATGATGATAATAATAAAATATGTCTTGGTTTGTATATTTAGATCTGTTTGACTTTTTCTGGCAAAAAAGCCATTTTATGTTTTCTTTACTGCAGAAGGTTTTTTTGTTTATATATATGTATATTTTCTATTTTCTACATCTACTTCAGGGGGAAATAATACTTCAGGGGGAACTATTTCCCCCTGAAGTAGATGCGTAATCCCTGCATGGATACGCGTTGGGGAGGGGTCAGGATGGCACGGCAGGCATCTTCTGCACTGAGGAGGACGCCCGAATCATCCCGATACCACCATTGGTATACACCAGTATAGGCACTGATGCACCTAATCTGTGTGAGTACCCCTGAAGGGGATCTTTTTTGCTTTATATAATAAACGGTTCAAACTGTACTTACGCTATCAAGTTTTTCCTGTTTCATATCCCGGTTGGTGTATGCTGAGGAATCCAGGAGCCCAATACCATCATAGAACCCAGACGCGGTTCAGATGCGTGTTTTCACTTAGCTTAATCGCAAAGTCGCACGCTCCAAGGTGAGCATTTATTACCTAAGGGGGGCACCTGAGTGATGACACCTTAGCACGGCTTGGATCACATCTTTTGGATTACACAGACCTTTATCAATACTGGATTAGTGACGCAATTGGTCGCTACTTATATGCACATGAGCACTTTGTTATATGATTTAAATCACTTACAGCATCATTTTTCAGCACGGTCATTATTGACATATTTGGACACTATATGAAAGCACAGAAGCACTTTGATATATTTCTGATTTTTTAATATATATATAGTATATATTTTTATTTTTTGACTTGTAATACACAGTTATGCACTAGGCACTTTAACTATATCCATAGTATGATATGTGTGTATTAACATTTTTAATTCACTGGTTCATTATTTTTATAGCAAATATATAGAAGACTCTATATAAAAGACTAATAAAAAGAGGTGTGTATAAGTCAAATACACCAAATGTTGCCTTTAATGGTTGTTTGATATCTTGTTTATTTTTCTTATTATTACATTTTCTTGGATCTGGTTTCATAAATATTTAGGGTGTTATTAAAAAGAGACATGAGGCTGAATTCAAAAAAGCTTTATAAGTTAAAGCGGTTTTAAACCAACAGTAAACATTTATTATATTGCAGCTTAGCAATTCTTACATGTGATGGCTGTATTTGTTTCATCTGGTGATCCAGCCAGTAAGTCTGTTGTTTTTCAAAAGAACAAGCTGTCCAGCAGAATGTATCAGTTAGGGTTCTTTTATGCCCCGTACACACGGTCGGATTTTCCGACAGAAAATGTGTGATAGGACCTTGTTGTCGGAAATTCCGACCGTGTGTAGGCTCCATCACACATTTTCCATCGGATTTTCCGACACACAAAGTTTGAGAGCAGGATATAAAATTTTCCGACAACAAAATCCTTTGTCGGAAATTCCAATCGTGTGTACACAAATCCGACGGACAAAGTGCCACGCATGCTCAGAATAAATAAAGAGATGAAAGCTATTGGCCACTGCTACGTTTATAGTCCCGACGTACGTGTTTTACGTCACCGCGTTCAGAACGATCGGATTTTCCGACAACTTTGTGTGACCGTGTGTATGCAAGACAAGTTTGAGCCAACATCCGTCGGAAAAAATCCTAGGATTTTGTTGTCGGAATGTCCGAACAAAGTCCGACCGTGTGTACGGGGCATTACACTTACTTCAAAACATGGCATTGGATACGCTTTTGTAAAGCAGCCTGAACTCCAATCAAAGCACCTGTCTCTAAATAAAATAGTTACTTTACAGCCCTGTTCATACATTGTGTTTGCTTTGCTTTGTTTTAAAAAATTATACCCAATGTAGCTTTAGTGGTGCTTCAGATTGTCTTCAAAGCCTCCATAAAAGTCTATGACAAAGCTCACTTGCAGCACATGCAGCTTTTGAGAGCCTTTTATTCTGCTTTAGCTTTGCTTGGCTTTGGAGGTATTGCAGGCAGTGGTGGCCTGACCACCCAGCAGTCACAAAAAAAAAATAAAATAAAAAATAAATACATTTTTGTTTAAAAAAGGTCCCTTTAAAAAAAAAAGAAAAATAGAAAAAATGTTCTTTAAGTGCACTGCGTTTGGGCGCCGGACACAGTGCACTATGGGAAGCACCACGTCAATGCAATCACGAGATGCAGATGAGGCGCTTCATTTGCAGGCTTTTGACCTGCTTTGCGGTGCAATACAAAAAGCACCGAGCAGCTTCCGCCTGAGCTTTGTTCTTCTAATTAAAAGGTTACTTCTGGTTTCCCTGTTTCAGGGAAACCTGAAGTGATGTCGGCAGCTACGTGGAACGCATAGCCAGAGCGGAGCTGCCTGTAATGTAAGTGAGGCTGCATTTGATGGGGCACAGTGAGGCTGCATTTGATGGGGCACAGTGAGGCTGCATTTGATGGGGCACAGTGAGGGTGCATTTGATAGGGTACAGTAAGGCTGCATTTGATGGGGCACAGTGAGGCTGCATATGATGGGGCACAGTGAGGCTGCATATGATGGGGCACAGTGAGGCTGCATATGATGGGGCACAGTGAGTCTGCATATGATAGGACACAGTGAGGCTGCATTTGATGGGGCACAGTCAGGCTGCATATAATGGGACACAGTGAGGCTACATATGATGGGGCACAGTGAGGCTGCATATGATGGGACACAGTGAGGCTGCATTTGATAGGGCAGAGTGAGGCTGCATATGATGGGGTGCAGTGAGGCTGCATATGATGGGGCACAGTCAGGCTGCATATGATGGGGCACAGTGAGGCTGCATATGATGGAGCGCAGTGGCAGCATTTGATGGCACAGTGGCAGCATTTGATTTGGCACAGTGGCTGCGTTTGATGGCACAGTGGCTGCATTTGATGGGCACAGTGGCTGCATTTGATGGGCACAGTGGCTGCGTTTGATGGGCACAGTGTCGGCAATTGATGGGCACAGTGGCTGTGTTTGATGGCACAGTGGCTGTGTTTGATGGTACAGTGGCGGCAATTGATGGGCACAGTGACTGCGTTTAATGGCACAGTGGCTGCGTATGATGGGCACAATGGCTGCGTTTAATGGGCACAGTGTCGGCAATTGATGGGCACAGTGGCTGCGTTTGATGGCACAGTGGCTGTGTTTGATGGTACAGTGGCGGCAATTGATGGGCACAGTGACTGCGTTTAATGGCACAGTGGCTGCGTTTGATGGCACAGTGGCTGCGTTTGATGGCACAGTGGCTGCGTTTGGCACAGTGGTGGCAATTGATGGGCACAGTGGTTGCATTTGATGGGCACAGTGGCTGCGTTTGATGGCACAGTGGCTGCGTTTGATGGCACAGGGGCGGCAATTGGTGGGCATAGTGCCTGCCTTTGATGGCCCAGTGGCTGCGTTTGATGGCACAGTGGCTGTGATTGATGGCACAGTGGCTGTGATTGATGGCACAGTGGCTGCGAATGATGGTACAGTGAGGCTGCAATTGATGGGGTTTTTTTTTCAGAATTTTTCAGTTTGTTTGCGCCCCCCCCCCCCCCCCCCAAAAAATGTTGAGCACCAGCCGCCACTGATTGCAGGTATGAGATATCAAAACACACAGCATCTGTCAAGCTTCATTAAAGCTTCACCGCAGCATCCTCAAAGCACCACCCAAGCATCACAGAAGCATTAAAAACACATAAAAAAATGGGACACAGTGAGGCTGCATATGATGGGGCACAGTGAGGCTGAATTTGATAGGGCAGAGTGAGGCTGCATATGATGGGGTGATGGGGCACGGTGAGGCTGCATATGATGGGGCGCAGTGGCAGCATTTGATGGCACAGTGGGAGCATTTGATTTGGCACAGTGGCTGCGTTTGATGGTACAGTGGCTACGTTTGATGGGCACAGTGGCTGCGTTTGATGGGCACAATGGCTGCGTTTGATGGCACAGTGGCTGTGTTTGATGGTACAGTGGCGGCAATTGATGGGCACAGTGACTGCGTTTAATGGCACAGTGTCGGCAATTGATGGGCACAGTGGCTGCGTTTGATGGCACAGTAGCTGCGTTTGATGGCACAGTGGCTGCGTTTGATGGTACAGTGGCGGCAATTGATGGGCACAGTGACTGCGTTTAATGGCACAGTGGCTGCGTTTGATGGTACAGGGGCGGCAATTGATGGGCATAGTGCCTGCCTTTGATGGCACAGTGGCTGCATTTGATGGCACAGTGGCTGCGAATGATGGTACAGTGAGGCTGCAATTAATGGGGTTTTTTTTTCAGAATTTTTCAGTTTGTTTGTGCCCCCCCCAAAAAAAAATTATGAGCACCAGCCGCCACTGATTGCAGGTATGAGATATCAAAACACACAGCATCTGCCAAGCTTCATTAAAGCTTCACCGCAGCATCCTCAAAGCACCACCCAAGCATCACAAAAGCATTAAAAACACATCAAAAAAGCGTATTAAAGCGGTAGGTGCTTTAATATGTTTTGAAGTCGAAGCGAGTGTAAATGAGCCCTATAAGAGATGACAGACCTCATCTGGGGTGCTTACAATGATCAGTTTTATTTATTCATGTAAACACGTTATCCTAAAAGGGGAAAAAAACAGCTTGCTTTAACTGCTTTGCTTATAAAGTGTGTGCTGGATTTTGGCTTCAATTTGTTAGTGTATTTAAATCTGCTAATACATCTAACTTCCCCTTCCCCCACCCCAGATTAACAATGCCGCTGTCCTAATGTGTCTCTGAGGGCACTCTAATACAGAAGGTGTGTTACTGGGCAGATCACCTGGAGGAAAAAAGCCTTAAAAAAAGAAAACCACTGCAGCCACCACATCTAATGATTGGTAAGCTGCAATATATTACATTTTTGGTTTCGGTTTAATACCGCTTTAAGTTCACTTTTTCCATAAATCACCTATGCAGCCCCAATAGGTATTAAAAACTGTGCTGTTTTTTAAACTGTTCAATGATTTTAATGTCATACCTGTAGGCCATTTGGGCTCTCCCAAAAGCCTGGCTGAAAAAGCCCCAGCTAGGATTCAAGTATAGAGATTACTCTAGTCCAGTGAACCTTGGCACCCCAGATGTTTTGGAACTTCATTTCCCATGATTCTCAAATACACTGCAGAGTGCATGAGCATCATGGGAAATGTAGTTCTAAAACAACTGGGGTGCCAAGGTTCGCCATCACTGCCCTAGTCCATCCTTTTTTTAAACAGGCTTTAAAGTGTTACTGAGCCCACAACAGTATAATCAGTTTGTATATGCAGTAATGCATGCTTGTTATGCCCCGTACACACGGTCGGATTTTCCGACGGAAAATGTGTGATAGGACCTTGTTTTCGGAAATTCCGACCGTGTGTAGGCTCCATCACACATTTTCCATCGGATTTTCCGACACACAAAGTTTGAGAGCAGGATATAAAATTTTCCGACAACAAGATCCGTTGTCGGAAATTCCGACGGACAAAGTGCCACGCATGCTCAGAATAAATAAAGAGATGAAAGCTATTGGCCACTGCCCCGTTATAGTCCCGAGGTACGTGTTTTATGTCACCGCGTTTAGAACGATCGGATTTTCCGACAACTTTGTGTGACCGTGTGTATGCAAGACAAGTTTGAGCCAACATCCGTCAGAAAAAATCCTAGGATTTTGTTGTCGGAATGTCCGAACAAAGTCCGACCGTGTGTGCGGGGCATTACACTCACTGTAGAACCTAAGGGGTTAATTCTACATATTGTGTAAAAAGGCTGTTTGATCCTGTCTTCTCTGATCCTTCCCTTCTTCCACTGTCCCCAATCTATCTGCTGATAGTACAGAACCTTGGAGGCACTCGCACATACTCCGTTGTGTGTGTATTGCTAGACATGTTTTTGTTTTTTGGGGAGAGTGCATATGATTAGCACAGGGCCAATCAGCACTGTACAGACAGAAAGTCAGGGGTCCTGCAGCCTCATATGACAGTTAGAGCAGAATGAAAACTCCTCCTACAAGCTTTAATCAGTACACTGACAGAAGTCATAAGACTGCTATATACTGGTGATGAGAAAAGCTAGTTAGCAGTTTATATTTACTAAAATACTGTATTTATTGGCATATAACACGCACTTTTCTACCCTGAAACTCGGGTGCAAATAGCGTGTGTGTGTGTTATAGGCCAATACTTCAATTTTAGCTGCCTTGGAGGGGACAGGGAGGGGGGCAGAACGAGCGCCATCAGATTACATACAGTAAGAATCTCCTGTTTACTTGGTGGCCTCTGTAATAGGAAGTCCCGTCTCCTGGGCCGCCATTGGACCACTGTTCTGTCTATCATAGGGGATTCTCACTGTATGTCTGTCGGTGCTTGTCCCGCCCCCCTCCCTGTCCGCTCTAGGCTGCAGATGGGCATCGATCAGGCTGCATTGATGGCAATGATGAGGCTGCATATGGGCACTGACCCTTTTTTTGCTTCAAAGCTTCTTATTTAAAATTTTAATTTTTTTCCTGAAACTTCACTCTTAAAATGAATGTGCGTGTTATACGCCGATAAATACGGTAATTGCATTTTCATGTTCTGTGTACTGTGGGAGACCAGTTATAGTAAATGGTCATAGTAACACTTTAAGGGTTGGGCATTAGGGGTCTATTTATAAAAAACAATTGCATAGTCATTCATCCAGTGAATCTGCTTTCTGTGCAGAGATGAGGAGTTACATCTTTGTAATAAGAGATACAATTTTCAGATTTCAGCGCTGTTACACTTTGAATGACAATTGCGCGGTCGTGCAACACTGTACCTAAATTAAATTTTTATAATTTTTTTCACACAGATAGAGCTTTCTTTTGGTCATATTTAATTACTACTTGGTTTTTTTAATTTTTGCTAAAAAAATTACCAAAGACCGAAAAAAAATGTTTCATAGTTTGTTATACAATTTTGAAAACAGGTAATTTTTCTCCTTCATTGATGTGCGCTGATGAGGCGGCACTGATGGGCACTGATAGGCTGCACTGATAAGGCTGCACTGATGGGCACTGATAAGGTGGCACTGATGGGCACTGATGAGGCCGCACTGGTGGGCACTGATAGGTGGCACTGATGGGGACTGATTGGCGGCACTGAAGGGCACTGATAGGTGGCTCTGATGGGCACTGATGGGTGGAACTGATGGGTACTGGTAGGTGACACTGATAGGCAGCACTGATAGGTGGCACTGATGATGAGGCACTGATTGGCAGCACTGATCGGTGGCACTGGTGGGCACTGGTAGGTGGCACTGGTTGGCACTGATAGGCAGCACTTATATGCACTGGTGGGCACTAGTTGGCACTATAGGCAGCACTTATATGCACTGGTAGGTGGCACTGGTGGGCACTAGCAGGTGGCATTGCATAACAGCAGTGGCTCTCCATGATCAGGACCGATGTCCCTCTGACAGAAGCTGCTAATCAGCTTTTTTTTCTCTCCTCACGCTCAGCGTTAGGGGAAAAAAAGCTGATTATGATTTTCTGTTTACATCATGTGATCAGCTGTATTTGGCTGACAGCTGATCACATGGTAAGGGGCCAGGATCTGTGATCAGCCGAGTCTCATTGACGCAGGTGGCGCATTCTCGGGAGGACGTACATAGACACCCTCCCGGCAATTAAGGCCCACGCTGTAGTCGTCTTACGGCTATAGCGTAGGCAGGAGGTGGTTAGATTAATTTTTTTTTTTTTTTTTTTGCTAATTCCCTCTAGAATTCTTTAGAATTGTTATATTGTACCACTTGTTACAAAGATGTATGCATCTCCTATGGCCTTCAGCTCCATCTAGCGGCCATAATGTGGTCTTTTAATACTGCCCATAACCAATAGCCCAAAGAACACTTGTTTATGCCTAATTTGCAGATTCAATGGACAAATGGCTATGCGACTTATTTATTTTTTGTTTATAAAGAGACCTCTATATGTCTTTTCCTGGAGAAAATGCTGCGTCAGACTGCCTACAGTGATGGCCACATGTCTAAAGGCGTAAATACTCTGCTAACGTGGAGGATCACAGTTCTATTACCTTTATTTATCCATCCCAACATAACTTTGTGTTAATCTTTACACCACCAGCTTGATCATCATGTATGCACTTGGCAATAGTGCTAGAGCATAAGGAACATTACACTATTCGGATTGATGTGCTTTATTGCCAGAGCTGAATTTCAATCCCAGCCCTGAACAAAAAAAGATCCAAGGTAGAAAATTCCATTTTAACAAGCACAAAGTACCTCTTTAATCTATAGCTGAAAGTTTTGCCCACTTTGCCCCCTTCTGTGCGCAAAAAAAGCTGATTGTCCATTTAGATTCTGTCATTTCTTTAATGAACTGCAGACTGGCTTTCCTGCCTCCTCCGTGTTCCCATTTTTAGCATTGAGCGGCTCGTCTCTTTCACTGAGGGTGACCTACCAGGTACCAAAGCAATGCATTATGGGACCTAATTCCAGACACAATATTTCCAGAAAAAAAAAATTATATATATATACAGAGAGAGAGAGAGAGAGAGAGAGAGGGATCGTGAATTAACAGTGGGCAGAATTCTACTGTATTGGAATTTACACAAGCAGCTTCAGAACAAAGAGTGCTGAAAGTGAAGATTTCTGTTGTAATATAAAAGCATCAAATGCATTTTACAGCAAGAAGCCATGCTGGGGAAACACTGTTACTAAGTTTGGAAAAAAAAAACTGTTAAGGTCTGTGTATTAAAGACATTACTACACTGCTGTAGTCTATTACACCTTAAAGAGACACTTTTGTTAGGATTTATATATCCTAATGACGGTTTCTCTTTAAAGTACATTAATAAAAGAACCACCAGGAGCTGTATGTCAGATACCTGCTAGTATTAAATGGTTTTGGTATAATGTTTTGGTGGAGGGGGAGTTAATAAAAACTTTGGTAGTAGGCGGGGGTGGTGTTTTTTTTTTTTTTATAGTATGGACACAGAAGGTCACGGTAGGAGAAAACATGATTTTGAGTAGAAGGAATGGGGTAAGAAGTAAAGGGATAGATGAGCTTCACTACAACCAAGGATGGCGTAGAAGAGGGAGGGGGAGAAGGGAAGGGGTAAGGGGTGAACTTTCCTGTTTTTTTTTTCTTTTTTTCTTGATATGACTATATCTTCTTGGGGGGGGGGGAGGTATCACAATTGGTAAATATAATATAAGATAGTTTTGTATCTAGCTTTTTCTTGTAACGACTATTCTCTTTTTATTATATACTATTGGAATATGGAATACAAGAATGTATAATATTGAATGGATATGTTGAACTGATACATTCTACTGGAGAGCTTGTTCTTTTAAAAAACAAAAGACTTATATTTACTGTCTGGATCACCAGGTGAAAAAAAGCTTTAAAAAGAAATGAATGCAGCCAAAACATCTAAGAAAAAGTAAGCTGTAATACTGTATAAAAAATATTTATAAACACAAGGATGTGATGTTTAAGGAGCCAACAAAATCAATATACCAACATTTAATTCCTAAAATCACAAAATGTTATTGTAAATATTCAAAATTAAAAAAAAATATTTTTTAAAACCATCATGGAACAATTCATGCAGTCATAGTGTGTGTACAGTAGTTTCAGCTCAACATCTTTCACTATTCAAATGGCTTCCTCAGGAGACTTGTGAAACACTGTACAGAATGCCACTACAATTAGATAGAAAGAATCACATGGAAATTACATAAATATATTTATACATTAGTATACAAACTACATCAATATATTTGTACATCAACTAAATATCATCAATTCATATGATCGAAATCAAGATCAATAAGTCAAAAAAGGCCATCTTACCCTGGATGTCTCAACCAAATTATTACATGAACAGTTGTTGGATGCAAAGAGATTGCGGTTAGGGATATCAGTGTGTCATAGAAGGAATACAACCCACTAAGGAAACCTGGAATGGAGAATAAACATTTTTTGACTTATTGATCAAAATTTCAATCATATGAATTGATGATATTTAGTAGATGGACAAATATATTTATGTTGTTTGCATACTAATGTATAAATATATTTATGTAATTAACATGTGATTCTTTATATCTAATTGTAGTGGCTTTCTGTACAGTACTTCACAAGTCTCCTGAGAAAGCCATTTGAATGGTGAAACATGTTGTGCTGAAACTACTGTACACACACTATGACCACATGGATTGTTCCATTATGGTCTTAAAAATTATTGTTTTTAACTTTTAAATAGTTGCAATAAAATTTTGTAATTTTAGGAATTAAATGTTGGTACTGTAGATTGATTTGTTGGCACCTTAAAAATCCAATCCTTGTGTTTATAAATATTTTGTATACTCTGGGATGCGGTGTCCCCAACCTCAGATCTTTGGCTAACTAATTAATTTACCGTATAATAAATGTTTTCTTTTTGGGTTTAACACCACGTTAAGTCGCATGGCTGAAAATTAAGATTGTTATCCTTCTCCTAAAATTTTGTCTTAAACACGTGTCATAAAGCTAGCCCCTCCTGGAAAACATGTTAATACATAGTTGAAATACATATGAGGCTCGGTTCACACTGGTGTGATGCTGGAAACCCTGGAAATCCAGTGCGGGTTCCTGTTTCGCACCTGAATCACAGGCAGTTCACACTGCCCTCTGCTAACCAATGCGGATGTCAAGTTAATGACACCCCAAGATTGGTTCGCAGATTGCAGTGCAAACTATGAACTCGGACAGGAATCGGATCACATGGGTGTGAACACCCATGCGATCCGATTCTGGTGCGGACAAAAAAAAAGGGGTCTTGCGCGATTTTGGTCTGAATGTGATGCGAATTCAGACATACAATCTGTAAGGCTGTATTTGCATCACACAGACATCACATGTGATCTGCACAGCAGTGTGGTGCGAATTACATGCAATGTCTGACATTGCACAAGTTTGAACCAGCACTGAAACTGTTTTACCTGCCAAAAGATTTGAAATGACTGTAGTTAAGCAATACAAATTGCTCAACATGCCCCAGCCTCCTTACTGGGAAAGAGAGAGAAGCAAACTCAAGATATCATCATTCTCCTCCAGCCATTCTCAATCAGGGTTCCTCCTGAAATAGCTTAGGGTTCCTTGAGCTGTGGCTAACTGACCTCTCATTTGATGGTGCCTGCATAGGTCCAGGTCAACTGCCACATGACTGAAAGGGTGTCATTCTAGCCACCCCTGTGGGGATTTTGCCCACTTACCACCCCCAATGTAATTAGCATTTTTCCAATGACCCTCAATAGACCTATATTACCAGGAGTTCCCGGAGACCTTAAAATTATTTCAAGGTTTTCGCCTGGGGTAAAAAGTTTGGGAAAGGCTGCTGTACTTTATCTGATCTCTCCTCCTGTCAGATCTGTGGAATGCAGGAGAACCTTATTTTCCCCCATTGCTTGCCTTCCCTTTCACAGCCCGTGTCCTGTTGTGCTGCAGATATAGCTAATTAGAAATTAAAATGTCATTAGTACGTGTCTGTATTAAAATAGTGATCTTTCTCAAAAAGCAAAGCAAATGAAAAGTGCACTCATACAACCAATCACAATTAAGGTGTAGAAATTGCGCCAGCTCCTAAGAGAAAATGAAGCAGCCAACACAGCAATTTGACCGTTGCAAGTGTAAGGATAATAATGAAAAGTGTGGCGCTAATGAGTGGTGAGACACATGTTACTAGTCAAGTAGTAGTGATCTCTATAGAGGAGTAATAAAGCTAAAGTGTAAACTTATGAAGTGAAAGGTAATTGTTTTATAAAATATCCCAAAGGAATGTAGAGTATAAAGTAATAGTGAATACTTAGATGTGTAAGGGGGTAGGATACTCAGTAACAACCTGTAGGTTAATTAAGAAACAATCGTGCATACAGAACCATATTCCAAAAAGATAATACAGAAAGATAGTGATGCAAGGTATCTTAATATACTAAGTATGCAGCTCCACAAAAATAATGTTCATTAAGGTAAAGACCGAGAGAAAGGACGTCCAAATCCCTAAAAAGGGTAAACATATATGGATACTCAAAGTCTATTAATGGGTGGATGGGGTACTCCTAATTTAGTCCCACAGCCATCTGGGCGTAAGCCGTCTTCCTATAAGGTGATTACAGGCTGTTTAGGAAGAGTCCTTAGGTACAAGCAGATTCTTGACTCATGTGGGTGGTCTCAACACAGAGAAAGAAAAGCAAAAGGATGCCCTTACCAGATAAGGTGGACTCACAGGCCGTTGGCGGTGAGTCAAACGAGCTTGCACCGTCAAGCGGTATGGGGTGAAGATCTGTAGGAAGACTTGTGTAGAATCTTGTCAGAAGTCCTCAGATGGTGTACCAAATTAGGATCCGGGGCCCCCAGGATTCAGTTTCGGTCGCCGGATGACCGTTTCCTCAAAAGCCCGTCATATGAACCAATAGGCAAAGAAAAGAAAAAAAGCTTCCACATAGTGTAAATCCTTATTTTGTAAAAAGCGTTAGAGCACTTTATTAAGGAGTACACTCCAAAAATTTTTATTTTTTTTTACAAGCGAGGGCAGTAAAAACTCGGCTCAAAGTAAAACTGATATCAAGAAAGAATAAAAAACGGTATAAGAACAGCGCAGTGGGTAGTGGTGGGGTGTAGTCATAGAGACCCGGGTCTCTAGGGACAAGTCTTCCTACAGATCTTCACCCCATACCTCTTGACGGTGCAAGCTCGTTTGACTCACCGCCAACGGCCTGTGAGTCCACCTTATCTGGTAAGGGCATCCTTTTGCTTTTCTTTCTCTGTGTTGAGACCACCCACATGAGTCAAGAATCTGCTTGTACCTAAGGACCCTTCCTAAACAGCCTGTAATCACCTTATAGGAAGACGGCTTACGCCCAGATGGCTGTGGGACTAAATTAGGAGTACCCCATCCACCCATTAATAGACTTTGAGTATCCATATATGTTTACCCTTTTTAGGGATTTGGACGTCCTTTCTCTCGGTCTTTACCTTAATGAACATTATTTTTGTGGAGCTGCATACTTAGTATATTAAGATACCTTGCATCACTATCTTTCTGTATTATCTTTTTGGAATATGGTTCTGTATGCACGATTGTTTCTTAATTAACCTACAGGTTGTTACTGAGTATCCTACCCCCTTACACATCTAAGTATTCACTATTACTTTATACTCTACATTCCTTTGGGATATTTTATAAAACAATTACCTTTCACTTCATAAGTTTACACTTTAGCTTTATTACTCCTCTATAGAGATCACTACTACTTGACTAGTAACATGTGTCTCACCACTCATTAGCGCCACACTTTTCATTATTAACCAATCACAATTCACTATAGTGAACTTAGACCAATACAAGATAGATTGTAATTGGTTTCTATAGGTACTGCTTTATACTTTGCTGCTTGCACTGCTTTATTCAACAAGGCTAGAATTGTTGCTTAGCAGACAATGAATACACAAGGCTTATTAAAATGCACGTTATTAATCAAACGGTTACGAACAACTCACGACATGCAGTCAGATTGAGCCCAGTATTGGAAATTAGTGGTCAGAGAATGGCAGTTTGAACCTGATTGGTTGCCTAGGACTGTTTTCCCTTTAATTACATAAATACGGCTCCCTGATACACAAGGGGATGCTGAGGCACATGTGTTCTCATATCCTCATTACTCATATGAGCATGCAAGGACTTATCAAACGAGCATTAACAGTCAACTCATATTCCACACCAGTGATATGACCGAATTTTCTCCATGTAATATCTCAGTGACTCTGTGTTTTCTGAAACAAAGAACAAGAACATTAAAAGTTAATTCCATCCAATATGAAATGAACCATTCAGGGGAGTACATAGATCCATTTGTGTTTGCCCCTACCCCGTTGAAGATTGCAGTCTAACATCCTGACTACAGTTAAGCCAGCTTAGCAGAAGGCAATAAAAGAAAGGTTCAATCAGGAAACAAGCCAACAGTCACTGTCAAATTCAAATTATATTTTTTATTTTGGCTCAAACTGCTAAATGTCAGGGGTTAGGTTTAGGATGGTGTTATAATAACCGTACAGGATCAACTCAGCCGAAAAATTAGCAATTTTGATGGATTAACCGAATCTGTCCAACAGTAAATTCCAGCAATCTTTTAATCAATATTTGATTTTAAAAGTTAAAGATATATGGATTTTCTATTCTTATAACTGGGACCATCTAGTACACCTACAACCCATATATACAGTGGGATAAATAATTTGATACCCTGCAGATTTTTTAAGTTTGCCCACTTACAAATAAATGAAGGGTCTATTATTTTGATCATAGGTGTATTTTAAATGATGGAGACAGAATATCAACCAAAAATCCAGAAAAAAAACACGAAACAAATGTTATAAATTGAATTTTGCAGTTCAGTGAGTAAAATGAGTATTTGATCCCCAAGCAAAACATGACTTAGTACTTGGTTGAGAAGCCCTTGGCAAGCACAGAGGTAAGGCGTTTCTTGTAGTTGGTTACCAGGTTTGCACTCATCTCACGAGGGATTTTGGTCCACTTTTTTTTTACAGATATTCTCTAAATCCTTAAGGTTTCTTGGCTGTTGCTTGGCAACTCAAAGTTTCTGCTCCCTCCATAAATTTTCTATAGGATTAAGGTCTGCAGACTGGCTCGGCCACTCCATGACCTTAATGTGCTTTTTCTTGAGCCACTCCTTTGTTGCCTTGGTGGTATGTTTTGGGTCATTGTTATGCTGGAAGATCCATCCATGACCCATCTTCAGTGTTCTGACTGAGGGAAGAAGGTTCTCACCCAAGATTTTACAATACATGGCTCCGTCCATTGGCCTCTCAATGCAGCAAAGTTGGCCCGTAAATTTAGCAGAGAAACAGCCCCAAAACATCATGTTTCCACCGCTGTGCTTGACTGTAGGGATAGTGTTCTTAGGGTCAAAGTCAGCTTTTTTCTTCCTTCTAACACGGCGAGTCAAGTTAATACCAAAGAGCTTAATTTTGATCTCATTTGACCACAGCACTTTTTCCCAGTCCTTCATTTAGATCATTTTTAATAATTTAGATGTTCATTGGCAAACTTCAGACATGCCTGTACATGTGCCTTCTTGAGGAGGGGGACCTTGTGGGGGCTGCAGGATTTCAATCCTTGGCGGTGTATTGTGTTACCAATGGTTTGTTTGGTGACTGTGGTCCCAACTGCCTTGAAATCATTCACAAGCTCCTCCAGTGTAGTTCTGGGATTATCCCTTTATTTTCTCATTATCATCCTTACCCTGAGGTGATATCTTGCATGGAGCTCCAGATCGAGGGCGATTGATGGTTATTTTGTATTTCTTCCATTTGCAAACAATCTCTCCAACAGTTGTCTCCTTCTCACCAAGCTTCTTGCTGATGGTCTTGTAGCCCATTACAGCCTTGTGCAGGTCTACAATCTTGTCCCTGATGTCCTTTTACGGCTCTTTGATCTTGTACATGATGGTGAGGTTTGAATGGAAGAAAGATTCTGTGGACAGGTGTATTTTATACACATAAATTGTCTCTAGGGGCACCTTCTTAAATAGACAGGACTAATCTGAGTACCACATGAGCACAAACTGTAGCCAGTCTGTGGGAGCCAAAATTATTGTTGGTTGGTAGGGGATCAAATACTTATTTTACTCATTGAACTGCAACTCAATTTATAACATTTGTATCATGTGTTTTTTTTTTTTTGGTTGCTATTCTGTCTCTATCATTCAAAATACACCTATGATAACAATTATAGACCATTAATTTCTTTGTAAGTGGGCAAACTTACAAAATCTGCAGAGGATCAAATAATTATTTTCACCACTCTATGTATTAAAAATAAGGCCACTTGCAAATAGGACTTTCATGGTGTCTCAACGGTACATTAGTCATCCAAATTATAAAAACGTATGTTTTTTGTTAAAAAAAAATTCTGTTTTAATAAATCTAGTTAAATGTGTTTGCCAAAAATTAGGTGGAAAACCCCTAGCTCATATTTAGGCCAGGTGTGACACCAGCCATTTTGGTTGCTTGACAGTTTGGTTGACAGCACAAGCAACTGTGATAGTTATCAGGCATGCCTTTGGCAAACAGTTAAATTGATGGGTTTAGTTCCACTTTAGTATGTTTTAATTTTTTCAAGATTCTGGCCCATTTTCTGAGTAAATGTCCACTTCTTCTGAGTTCTACAATCAGCAAACTGAATGCTCAATTGGACTTTAAAGCAAGAATGTATGATCACTTTACTATTTCTTATAGTGGCTTGTTGAAGAAGATACAATGCCAGGATGGCAAATCCAACAAGAAGATAAATATGTTGGGTCAGCATGGCTGCAATTTGGACAATGACCAATTTCAAGCATAGGCTTCATGTTGCACTACCCTTGGACCATGCAAGTCTGTTCACTTTCCACTCAGCTTAAAGTAGCCAGTTTTCCACTACAGGACAGCTGGTGGTAATGTCATATTACATTTACACTCCAGTCAGTGCTGCTAATCAGCCCTTGGGATGATATTAAAAGTGGTATTTTGGTAGCTATGCAACGTGAATGTCTACAAATCTAAGCATTCACATTCCCATCTGATAAGCCAACTTAGACTGCTATTACTAGGCAGAAACAATCTCCACAATACAATTATGTGCACACCAGCCGGCTGCTCTAATTGTTTATACCCTGACCTGTGATGATTGGAGGTCATGAGCTACAATGACCTTGTTTTAACAGCCAATTAATTAATGGAATATATTAAATATGTTTATGGTGGTGCTCCTGAACTCTCTGCTGTAAGAATCTACAGCATGCCATATGGAGCCAGTAAGAAGAACCTCCAGTAATTCATAGTTCAGGACCAGTTTAAACCTAAGAGACATGCAATCATACTAGTACAGTACACAACGTTTATTCCCCCTCTGGATTATTCTTACCTAGACTACATGTACTATTGATAAGAAGTATGCATTGATTTTTTTTCCCCTTTTCCCTCTCTGGGTGCATGTTGGGACCCTCTGAACTGCTCTACTGTCTGGGTGGCCACCATTCCCATACCATCTAGTACCATTTATGCTCCCAGCTGCGCCTATTGATGTAAGCCTTTGATTTTTTTACCTACTATGTTTGATACTATATTCATTGTTAAGCTGTAAATACACCATAAATCATCATATGTGTGTAGGTATATATTTATTATTTACATATGTTACCATCTGTTTTCTTTTGCATTTTAGCAACTATATCTCAGAACATCCCATGTGTCCCTGAGGAAGCATGTGGTGTGAAACACATCGGGATAAAGCACCAAACAACCCACCTGGTTTACCTCAGTCGAGTGGTATATAGGGGGTGATTTACGAAAGGTGTGCGCCATCAGTAGAGACGCACGGCGAGGCGCAATGCACATTTCCATATTTACGAAATGGTGCGCCGGTAACAGAACTTGAATTCCCCATTTACTATAGCGATCTTGGCGCACGGGAGAATGCAATCTGTGCTCCACTATGGACATGGTGCACGGCATCTCCAAATCAATATTGACAGAAGATGGAGGTGCCAATGTTTTGGGTTGATATGAGAAAGATTAGTAATAACTGCAGAAGTAACAAATATGCCCAAAATAGAATAAGAAAGTAACTTTTTCAAAGAAAACCTGCTGTGCCTGCAAGTAAGTTTAGAACTGCGTGAGATCAATGTAAGCAGTGCGCATGCACAAGCGGCTCTTGCGCTCGTTCACATGAGTTTGTTCACTGCGCGGCCAAAATCTTAGTAAATGTTAAGCAACGTACATGCAATTGCATGGGTTGAACGGGCCCACCTCTAAACTTGAAAATGTTTTTTTTACGCTGGTTCTCCTTTATGTATTTTTTTAAGATTTGCACCAGGTCATGTTAGCATGTCACGTTGCCAACATGTGACATGCACCTTGTTAAAATGATGTAAAAAGACTCTCGCTCCTCTAGCTCCCCCTAAAAGGGCATTTAACCTTCCCCCTCTGATGCATATGATTTCCTTGGGCTAGCTTTTGCTTTTAAAGGGGTACTCCACACTCCATTCTCCAATGCTCTTGTCTCCCTCCTCCAATCCCTTGGATCTGCCCCAGGCATCCACCTCTCTTTCATGGGCTGGCTTGCTGTGTATTTGGCTAGGGGTTTGTTAGTGTGTGGGAGGGGCACAATATTTTTTTAGTTTGGGGTGGTATTTTTCACGTGAGGGTTCTCATTTTAAGCCTTAATAGACCCAAATGGCCTTGTATGTATTGGGGGCAGGCTATTTTTTGTTTTGGGTTAAAATCTTGCATCTGCAATGTAGATTTTTAAGTTTTCTCTACATCTTTGAAGCAGCATTTTGGATACATGCTACAGATGCACCACTTTACAGGCAGAGTATGCCCCCCCCCCCCCCCCCAGTTACTAGCTTTTGAGCAATTTTGCATTTTTAAAGGCACTTCTCCTTGTTTTGTTTTTGGGGTTGTCCAAATTGGTGACATTGATATATGTCCCTTAAGATGGGACCTGGGCCCCCATACCCATTTTAAGGCCAATAACTAGAAGATAAGCCAGCCAAGTGGGGACTAGCAAAATTAACAAGTAATTTCCCATAGACTGCAATGGTATTTGTTGTATAACTTTTGCCCATGTTAGGCTCTTTGACTGCCCTCTTGGACCGGGGGGGGTGTTTGTGCCATTTGTAATTTGTAGCATGCTGGATGATGTGCTTAATTTTGGATAGGGGGGTGGCTTATTTTGTGCTAGCAGCATTTGGGTTGGTTTGGGCATGCTCAGGGACTTTATTTTTTTGCTGTGGCTTTTGGTGTGTGAAATGCATTTAGGTTGGTCTGGGCATTCTCAGGGACTTTGGTTTTATTGTGCTTTTTGTGTGTGAACAGCACTTGGCATGCTCAGAAAGTGTGTTTTTGGGGTTAGTAATTTAAGGACATCCTTAAAAGGTGTCCACTTTGAAGTTCTTTTTTTTTTTTTTTTCCCACTTCAGCAGACACGTTTGAGAGACTTAAATCAACTTTGCAGTTCATCTTTTTCGTCCCTTCTCTTTGTCACATTATAGTAGCTTGTGTCAAACATAAGTGTTTATTTTATCATGCCTTATACAACTGAATAAATATCTCGCTGTTACAAAATATGTGACCCAACCCCCCCCTTTCCCCCCACCCCCACCTACCTCTGTGTACCCAACCCAAACCCTCATATAATATATGATAATTAACTAGTAACAGATGATTGAATGAAGGGGTTTTTATATAAATTACTGACTAGACCAAGGGGACCCTAAGACCGCTGAGGAAGTCCTGCTGGACGATACACGTGCAGATTGGTTTTTATCCCGGTTTAGATGTTGCTGCAGCCGCCTATCATTGTCATCTGTAATTTACATGCGCCTTAATGCCTAGTACTGGCTATAGTGCTATATTTGTGAGTACCTGTCTTTTAATAAAAGGAATCGCTTTTTAAGTTATACAGAGAGCACTATGTATTTTCTTTGTATATTCCATGCATATTTGGAAGAAAAGTGTTGAGCCGTATTAAGGAAGAGAGTTCCAGCTTTCCAGTCAAGACACCTCCCAGACCACTAAGAAGTGGTGAAAGCTTATGAGACCTTTCTGTTAGTTCAGGGGTCCCTTTAACAAGGTGAGCGGTTTGACTGGCAAGAGGGGGAGCACGTTTTCTACGAGCACTTTGGATTTGCATGAAGCACCCTGCATCACCGCTGATATTTGTTGTTTTTTCCATTTATGGACATTTCTAATTATTAATTTGGATTTTAGCGCTGCACTATTTATTTTATTGCAAACCCTCATATAACCTACAGTTTATCCCTTCCTCGCTAGAAATCTAGACTCTAAGTTCCTTTGCATAACTCAATGATTTTTTAAATTCTTTCCAGCAATCCCATTTACCTATGGTCCTTTCATTTTCTTCTTCTAAACTATACCCCAAACATTCCATACTATATGTCTCTTCAACAGCATCGATCCACTCCCAAAATGATGGGCATTCCTCATTTTGATAGTTCTTGGGGATCAGTCTCTTTGCTGCATTTATTAAATGAGGTACCAATGACAGTTTATATTGTTTTACATCTTCCTCAACACCGTGTAGCAACACGACCCACGGGTCTTCTGCAACTTCTTTATTAGTAATTTCCTTGATAGGATGTAAAATCTTTTTCCAATATTTTTTGATTTTGGGGCAATCCCACCACAGATGGGCCATTGTTCCTACCTCCTTACAACCTCGCCAACACTGCACCGATTTATTCCTCTGATATTTGCTTACTTTATCTGGTGTTGCATACCATCTAGTCAAGCATTTGTAATTCATTTCAGCAGTTTTAATATCTACTGCCGAACTATGAGCAAGTTTCACTATTTTTCCAGTAGTGTTTTTATCCCTCTGTGACCCCAGTTCCCTCTCCCATTTTCTAATATATGGCGGTATCTCCACTTCTTAAACCCTCAACAGTACTCTATACATTTTTGATATAATATTCCTTGTACCCTCGACTGAAAACAGTCGTTCCAACATAGTCAAATCATCTCCAGATCTAATTGGTTGAGGTAGATTTTTGACAAAGTGGGTCAACTGGAGATACCGCCACTCATCTATTGCCCATGAGTCTTTATTGTGCATAAATTCTTGTAGTGGAATAATTTTGCCATTTCTAATTATTTCTCTAAGTTGTGTCGTGTCCTTTTTTATCCAATTCCCACCAATACTTTTTTTCCCTGGTGCAAAATATTCGTTTTCTTTCAGTGCAATTAAGGGTGAATTATATTTTCCATTTAGTTGTTTATATATCCCGTCCCAAATTTTTAATACATTTCGTGTCAATACATAAGTGTTTTCGTCCAGTGTTCTATAATGTGGAGGGTTCCATATAATAGTTCCCAATTGTGCCTTACTAAGTGTTTTTTCTATACCCATCTTTTTTCATTTTTTCTTTTGCCCATTCTATCACCCTTGACAGTACTATTGCTTTGTAATAATTATGAATGTCAGGAACAGCTAGCCCTCCGTTTGTTTTCCCCGGTTTTAATATTGGAAAGGAGACTCTTGTTTTTTCCAAATTGAATTCATTAATAAGATTTTTAACCTTCTGAGATATTGCTGAGGGAGTGCCACTGGCAGCATCTGGAACCTATAAGTAATCTTTGGGAGAAGTACCATCTTTATGATATTAATACGTCCTATCCATGATAGCGACCTACTTGTGAGTTTTTTACTTTCAATTCTAACTTTGTCGAGCAAGGGTAAGTAGTTTATTTTATAGATATTCTCCAATGTGTTTGCTAATCTAATTCCCAAATACTTTAGTTCTTTTGTCCAAGCGAACTTGAACTTGTTTTTCAACGATCGTTCTTCCGACTTACTTAGATTAATATTTAATATTTCAGACTTTGCTAAGTTTATTTTGAAGTTAGATATTTCCCCATATTGTTTTAAGACATTTAATAGGTTGGGCAAAGTGATCCGAGGGTTCGTGATGTAAAACAATATATCGTCCGCAAATGCTGCAAATTTATGTTCTTCCTTTACCAATGTAATTACACTTAAGTCAGGATTTTTACGTATCGTAGCTAATAGTGGTTCTAAGGATAGGACAAATAATAATGGGGATAGGGGACACCAATGTCTTGTCCCATTTTTCATCTCGAAAAGGGAAGACATTGAGCCATTTATTTTATAGATGCTGTAGCGTGATGATATAATGTTTTGATCCATTTAATCATTCTTGGGCCGATCCCCATAGTTTCCAATGTCTGTATCATGAACCCCCAGTCTACCCTGTTGAAAGCCTTTTCGGCATCGATCGACAGGAATAGTCCTGGGGGTCCGCTTTCTTTTAGCCTTTGGAGTAAAAGCAACATTCTCACCCCATTATCCCTCCCCTACCTTTTGGGGGTGAATCTTACCTGGTCCGGGTTTATGAGAGTGTTCATCAATTCTTTCATCCTGCCTGCCAGTACTTTTGCATATAATTTTATGTCTGCATTTAATAATGAGATTGGTCTATAACTGGAACACAGCGTTCCGTCCTTGCCTTCTTTCAATATTACTGTAATTGAGGCAGATAGAGCCCCCCTACTTAGATCATACTCTACCCCCAAACCGTTCATATATTGGCATAGCTTTTGGAATTAAGATCTCTTTATATTTTTCATAATAGAACATTGTGAACCCGTCTGGGCCAGGGCTTTTCCCTGGTGCCGACTCTAGCAAGGCCTTTTTTATTTCGTCCTCTGTTATAGGATCCTCTAATGTCTCCCCAACATGTTCGATGATTTTAGGGAGTCTCGCCTTCTTTAGAAAATTGGTAATTTTCCCGCTATTAACTCCAAACTGGGTCCCTCGTTGGTCTACTGAGTATAATTCTTGTTAATAGGTTTTAAATATATCCGCAATTCCTTTTGACGTATAGACCATATCACCTTCTTTAGTTTGAATCTTTTCAATAAAATTTATGGCTTTTTTCTTTTGTAACATTTTAGCCAGGTGTTTGCTAGGTTTATTTCCCCACTGATATCTTTCTCTTGCTATCCTATTAAATGTTTTCCTAGATTCTTGTTCCATTAAATATTTCAGTTCAACTCTTTTATTTATGACCTTTTGATAGGATTCTTGGATACGGCCCTGATATTTTTTATGTTCTTGTTCGATCCTAAATATTTCATCCATTAATTTTTGGATTTTCCCTATTCGCTCCTTTTTTTTCCTTGCACCCAGTTTTATCAGGATCCCCCTAATATAGGCCTTATGGGCCTCCCACAAGGTGGATCCCGATACTTCCCCAGTATCATTTAATGAAAAATAATCTTTCAACTCCCTTTCAACTATTGCAGAGCCTTCCTCATCCCGAATATCAACTCCTCATTTAAACGCCAAGCAAAGGCTTGGCCCTGTTTCCCGGGGACTGTCAGTTTCATCCTCACTGGGGCATGGTCCGAGAGTGTAGAAATTTCTATCTTAGTTTCTATCACGTTATCTATGTCTCTATGGTCAACAAATATATAGTCTATCCTAGAATAAGACCCGTGGACGAGGGAGTAGAACGTAAAATCATATATTTTAGGATGTTGTATCCTCCATATGTCGACCAATTGGCAGGCATGCAATTTTTGTTTTGCCTCTTTTAATTGTACGTTATTTGTCCCCTGTGCCCGGGTCGTATTATCCAAACCTGGCTCCATACAGAAGTTCATATCCCCCATCAAAATCAAATGTCCCTTCTTGAAGTCCATCAGCTTCCCCAGGAGATTTTTTAGATATTTCATAGAATCCTTATTGGGGGCATAGATATTCGCCAATGTACACTCCATTTCGCATAGTTTACTCATTAGGAAAAGGAATTTTCCTTCTGGGTCCGTCAACCTATCCTCCATTATGAACCTGGGTTCCTTTTGCGAACCCTATTGCTACCCCCCTCGTTCTTTTTGTAATTGTGTCTCCATAGTACCATGTCGGAAAATCGCTAGAGTACAATTTCACGTTTGACTCGTGGGATAGATGGGTCTCTTGGAGGGAGACCACCTCTGCCCCGTAACGTTTAAGCTCTTACAATATCTTATGTCTTTTATTGGGGGTATTAAGACCCCTAACGTTATAGGACATGAAGTTAATTGTTGTCATCTCTTTATTCCCTCTATCCCATACGGAACTTGTTTCTCTTGTCTATGGCGAGGATTTGCCACTCTTTTAAACACTGTACCAGAGGTAACCCCCCCTCATGCAAATCCCTCCCCAATCCTCACTAAATTTAATAGGTAGGATGCCCGGCGGGTGTGGAGAGGCGACTCTTTTTACATCTTGCTGCATGTATGCGTTCCTTGATCATCCGATCAAGGGCGAATACTGCTGTGCAAAATGTAAGCACATTGTTTCCCTGGAAGCCCAGGTTCTGAATCTGGGGAAGCAACTGTCAGCACTGAGAAGTCCCTCCATACTAAAGAAGAGCCAGGAACGTACACGGCAGGTGCCGGCAGGGGCCAGCACAGAGGCGGGTGGAGACAAAGAGGTGCAGGCACTAGCAAAGAGTAGATAGGTGAGAGTCAGGAAGGGTAGAGGGGGAAGTGCCAGGGAGGCCGATCCAGGACTGGAGCATCCCAATAAGTACGCTCCATTGAGTGACATTGGTGAAACCAGTCAGGGACCAGCACTGCTGGAGCTGAGGGACTTTCCTAGCTGCCGGGGGAAGAACTCCTCCAGTGAGAGTGGGGGGGCAGTGAAGGGAAAGGAAAGACAGATTCTGGTGGTAGGGGACTCAATTCTTAGAAGGACAGAGAGGGCAATCTGTAACCAAGACCTGAAGCGCCGAATAGTACGTTGTCTACCGGGCGCTCGGGTTCGGCACATCGCTGATCTTGTGGACAGATTACTGGGAGGGGCTGGGGAAGACCCAGCTGTCATGGTGCACGTTGGCACCAATGACAAAGTCAGAGGCAGATGGAGTGTCCTAAAGAACGATTTTAGGGACTTAGGAGCTAAATTGAGGCAAAGGACCTCCAAGGTAGTATTCTCAGGAATACTACCGGTACATCGAGCCACACCAGAAAGGCAGAGGGAGATTAGGGAAGTAAACAAGTGGCTGAAGAGCTGGTGTAGTAAGGAGGGGTTTGGGTTCCTGGAGGACTGGGCCGACTTCTCAGTCGATAACCGGTACTATAGAAGGGACGGACTGCACCTAAATGAGGAGGGTGCAGATCTGCTGGGAATGAAGATGGCCAAAAAGTTAGAGGGGTTTTTAAACTAGGCGATGGGGGGAGGGTCCAGAGGTAGAGATAGTCAGCGCCGAAGATATTCCAGAGGGTAGAATTGGGGGCATTAGTGGTAGGTAGACCAAAGCACAAAAACACAAGGTAAGTATAGTAGCAAGTCCTAGTTGCAATCTCGAAACACCCAATACGAGGACAATATGCGACCGGTCTAAGCTATGTGGTATGTTCACCAATGCCAGGAGCATGGCGGACAAGATGGGTGAACTAGAGATACTGTTGTACGAGGAGGATTTGGATTTTGTGGGAATTTCAGAGACCTGGTACAACAGCTCTCATGATTGGCTGGCAAACATTCAAGGGTATACCCTTTACCGAAAGGATAGAGAGGGTAAAAAAGGGGGAGGGGTATGCCTATATATCAAGAATAATGTACAAGTGAATGTGAGAGATGACATCACTGAGGGAGCTAGGGAGGAGGTGGAATCCTTATGGGTAGAGCTCCAAAGGGATGAAGCTAAGGGGAAAATAATACTGGGAGTATGCTATAGGCCCCCTAACCTGAGGGAGGAAGTGGAGACAGATCTCCTATCACAATTTGGATTAGCAGCAAGGATGGGAAGTGTTATCATAATGGGGGATTTTAATTATCCGGAAATAGACTGGGCGGAGGGAACTGCGCATTCATTTAAGGCTCGCCAGTTCCTTAATGTCTTGCAGGACAATTTTATGGGTCAGATGGTAGACACACCAACTAGAAATAAAACATTACTGGATCTACTGATTACCAACAATACAGACCTGATCACGGATGTGGAAATACGGGGCAATTTAGATAACAGCGATCACAGGTCAATTAGTTTCAGTATAACTCACACAAATAGGAAACATAAAGGGAATACAAAGACACTGAATTTCAATATAGCCAACTTCCCTAAACTACAAACCTTGCTAAAAGGCATAAATTGGGATAAAATATTAGGAACAAAGAATATGGAGGAGAGATGGGTTTGCTTTAAGAGCATATTAAATATGCGATTACACTCAATGTTTTTAAGATTTATCTGGAGAGGGAAGACACCTCAATTAAAATTCACTCAATTAATAAATACTAAAAGGAAAGGGGGATGGGGAGCACCAGACGTACGGAAATATTATGAAGCTATTGCATTAGCTAGAATTGTAGATTGGGTTAAAAATAAAGAAAAACACTGGGTTGTAATAGAAAATATAATTAGTGATACTAAATTATATAAAATAATATGGATTTCACCTCAATTGAGAGAATATAGCACCAAAACTCATGATATCACCAGACATGCACTTAAGACATGGGACACACTGCACAAAAGGGAGCATTGGGAGTTCAATTCACCTTTAATGCCACTCAAAGATGTAGACCATTTTGCACCAGGGAAAGAGGAGTGGTTTGGCAAATGGTTACTAGAAGAAAATATTCAACTAAAAGATGTAATGTGCCAGGGCAGAATATGCTCACTCCAAAAGCTTCAAGATAAGAGAAACATGATAGCTATTAACCCTTGGCGCTACAATCAACTAAAGCACTTTGTAGATTCCTTACAGCGCCCAATTAGATCATGGGATAATTTATTGCCCCTAGAGAAAATCAGCACGGACAAAGATGGGAAGGGTGGTCTTTCTCGGATTTATAAAGTCTTAGTTGAACTGGGAAGGCCAGACAACCCGGCCTTTATAGAGAAATGGGAAAAGGAGTTAGGGAGAACACTTTCAGCTCCAGAAGTCTCATTGATATTGAAGAGAGTCCTGGCCACATCAGTCAACAGTAAATTGTTAGAACTAAACTTTAAGTGTTTGACTAGAATGTATCGGACTCCGGTTAGGGTACATAAACTTCAAAGGGAAAAACCGCAGTATTGTTGGAGGGGCTGTTCAGAACTAGGGACAATGGCCCACATTTGGTGGCTTTGTCCGGAAATAAGAATATTTTGGGGCGAAGTAAGAAAATATATCAAAGAGATCACAAGTTTCGACATACCCAATGACCCTTGGATATGCTTATTGCACTTGAGCGATATGCCCACTAAAACATATCTTAGAACACTTTTGCCACATCTTATTGATGCGGCCAAAAGCCTAATCCCTAAGCATTGGCAAAAGAAAGAAAGACCCACGATGAGGGAATGGTTTAATAAAATTAATGAGATACATTGTCTAGAGTATTTAAGGTTTAGTGAAGGGATAAAAATGGGGGCCTATGAGATAAAGTGGAGAGAATGGGAAAAATGTAAAGAATCCTCAAAAGCAGTCGAGATGTGGATCACTTAATTGGATTGGGGGTTTTCGCTCTAGTGCAAGATACAGAGGTAAATCCAAAGTAGGGGTAGTTAGGAAGAGATTATGGGAGGCTTGAGAAGAAGAACGAGGGGAGACGGGTGGGGTATGGTCTCGGGGGAGGGGGGGGGAGTTTTTCAGGAGGGAAGTAATTGCAACTTGTTGAGCAAAAACCTTTTGTAATATGATGATTTGGTCTACTAAACAGATCTATAACCACTATGATGTGAAGATAAGATGGGAAAAATTTTGATTTTTAAATAATTGAAAAATGTATTCCCGGGGAAAACTTTCTCGCTGATGTGGCAAAAAAAAAAAAAAAAGAGCATATTAAATATGGGCATTAGCCAATGTATCCCATTGGGTAATAAATTTAAAAGAGCGAACAAAAGTACTGGATGGCTTAACTCCAATGTAAAAATGCATATAAAAGCAAAGGAGAAGGCCTTCAAAAAATACAGGGTTAAGGGATCATCCTCAGCATTCAGACTTTATAAAGAATGCAACAAGAAATGTAAGAGTGCAATTAGGACGGCTAAGATAGAACATGAAAGACACATAGCGGAGGAGAGCAAAAAAAATCCCAAGAAATTCTTTAAGTATGTAAACATTAAAAAAGGGAGGACAGACTATATTGGCCCCATAAAGAATGAGGAAGGACATCTGGTTACAAAGGATGGGGAGATGGCGAAGGTATTGAATTTATTCTTCTCCTCAGTCTTCACAAGTGAATCGGGGGGTTTCAGTAACCAAAACTGCAGTATTTATCCTCATGACACAACACAGGAAGCACCTCCATGGTTAACAGATGACAGAATTAAAATTAGACTTGAGAAATTTAACATTAATAAATCACCGGGACCAGATGGCTTGCATCCAAGGGTACTTAGGGAACTCAGTCAAGTGATTGCCAGACCGTTGTTCCTAATTTTTACAGACAGTCTACTGACTGGAATGGTACCAGCTGATTGGAAAAAAGCCAATGTAGCACCAATATTTAAAAAGAGCCAAAAATACATCCCTGGGAATTGCAGACCAGCTAGCCTAACATCAATAGTATGTAAACTCTTGGAGGGGATGATAAGGGACTATATACAAGATTTTAGTAATGAGAACGGTATCATTAGCAGTAATCAGCATGGATTCATGAAGAATCGTTCTTGCCAAACCAATCTACTAACCATCTATGAGGAGGTGAGTTGCCATCTAGATAAAGGATTTTGCAAAGGAATTTGACACAGTTCCTCATAAACATTTACTGTACAAAATAAGGTCCGTTGGCATGGACCGTAGGGTGAGTACATGGATTGAAAACTGGCTACAAGGGCGAGTTCAGAGGGTGGTGATAAAATGGGGAGTACTCGGAATGGTCAGGGGTGGGTAGTGGGGTTCCCCAGGGATCTCTGTATTTGCAGACGATACTAAGCTAAGCAGGGCAATAACTTCTCCGCAGGATGTGGAAACCTTGCAAAAAGATCTGAACAAATTAATGGGGTGGGCAACTACATGGCAAATGAGGTTCAATGTAGAAAAATGTAAAATAATGCATTTGGGTGGCAAAAATATGAATGCAATCTATACACTGGGGGGAGAACCTCTGGGGGAATCTAGGATGGAAAAGGACCTGGGGGTCCTAGTAGATGATAGGCTCAGCGATGGTATGCAATGCTAAGCTGCTGCTAACAAAGCAAACAGAATATTGGTATGCATTAGAAAGGGGATCAACTCCAGAGATAAAATGATAATTCTCCCACTCTACAAGACTCTGGTCCGGCCGCACCTAGATTATGCTGTCCAGTTCTGGGCACCAGTCCTCAGGAAGGATGTACTGGAAATGGAGCGAGTACAAAGAAGGGCAACAAAGCTAATAAAGGGTCTGGAGGATCTTAGTCATGAGGAAAGGTTGCGAGCACTGAACTTATTCTCTCTGGAGAAGAGACGCTTGAGAGGGGATATGATTTCAATATACAAATTCCGTACTGGTGACCCTACCATAGAAATAAAACTTTTTCGCAGAAGAGAGTTTAACAAGACTCGTGGCCACTCATTAAAATTAGAAGAAAAGAGGTTTAACCTTAAACTACGTAGAGGGTTCTTTACTGTAAGAGCGGCAAGGATGTGGAATTCCCTTCCACAGGTGGTGGTCTCAGCGGGGAGCATCGATAGCTTCAAGAAACTATTAGATAAGCACCTGAATGACCGCAACATACAGGGATATACAATGTAATACTGACACATAATCACACATAGGTTGGACTTGATAGACTTGTGTCTTTTTTCAACCTCACCTACTATGTAACTATGTAAAAGCCATGTAAGCCATGACCCTCTCAAGATCTCAATCTCCTGAGGTGAAGTTCTCAGTGTACCGCCCCCCCCCCCCATTACAAAGGGGTTTATTGGGGCAGCAAACCGGTCGCCTGGAGGGCACCCAACCCAGAGCAACTTTCCCAAACCGCCATAAACCACTCTTCTCTCTACTCCCTCCCCCGCCCCCCAACCACCCCAAAGGATTCTATCAACCAGTCATGTATAAGGCTGTATTTCTAATCAGATCTTCTTCCTATCATGCATCCCGCAATTCATCAGTCCAGCCCGGTAACTCTGGTACCTGCAGATCCAATTTTTTGCAAAAATCCCCCACTTCTTTGGGGAATTTTAACCTGGCAGATTTCCCTTCTTTGTAACCCAACAAACAAGCTGGGAACCCCCAGCTATATTTAACGTTCTGTGTCCTCATCCCCTCCAGCAGGGGTTTCAAAAGACGCCTTCTTGCCAACGTTTCTGGTGCCAGGTCCGCAAAGACTTGGATCTCAGAGCCCTCATATTTTAGAGGAGCTTTTCCTCTTAACCTCACCCAAATTTTTGCTTTATCTTCATAAAATTTGAATCTCACTATTATGTCCCGGGATCTGTCTGCCTTTGCGATATCTGATTTTCCGACTCGGTGTACCCTTTCAATATTTGGAAACGCCGCTACTCCGATATCAAGTAAAGGGCAAAAAATTGTACACATACTTTTCCTCAGATCTTCACCCCTTTTCTCCGGTACAAAGCGAATTCTTAAGTTTTGCCTTCTATTTCTATTCTCTTGATCTTCTAACCAATAAAGGAGTTTCATTTGATTTTGTTGTATTATTTTAACTTCTTCTTTAAGGCCGCATAGCTCCTGCGCTTGTTTATCTATTTTATCCTCCGACGTCTCTACTCTTGCCAGCATGTTTCCCAGATCAGCCCTCAGCATATTTATATCAGCTTTTATTGAATTTTCTAGTCTCAGGAACATTTCCAACATTTCTCCTTTTGTAGGGATTTGAACATCCATCCTTTGTTCTTCTGTTCTGGTTAATTCTAATTCGCTTTCAGTTGTTAAGTCATCTCTAGATTGATCTGAAATTTCTTCTCTCTTTCTATCTGTTCCCTTCTTCTTATCCGCTTTACCTGCCCTTTGAGTCTCTAGATCGATGTTCTTAGGGCTCGTCCCCTGGGCCAGATACTGTTTAATCGTGCTCCCCACAGCATTATCTTTTGGGGTTTTCGGGGCACCCCCCTTAGAGAGTTTAGTCGAGGATTTGCTCATGCTGCCGCTCTTCTGCCCGCCTCCCCAGTTTAAAAAAAAAAAGGAGGGGGGCCTCCAAAGGGGGGAGGAGATAGGGGCTAAACAATAGATCTCAGTATCTCTTTGCGAGACAGATGTGTATATATGTATATTTTTTTAATTCAAACACAGACTCTAGCTGGATTTTATCAAGCCCGTCAGGTGCAGTCGTATGGTACCAACGTAACAGCCACAAGGTTCCTATTGATGACTTGTCTCTTTTTTAGGTCCTATAGCGGCTCTGAGGGAATATCTTTTGGTAAGTCAGTGTACAGCTAGCTAAAATAAGGTATAACACAAGCCTGGAGATGCAGTTTGCCTGACCACAATTTAATATAGTGTCTATGCCCCAAAGGAGCCCGGCTGAGTAGTCCACCCTCCACCAGTCCTTGGAAACAGCCCCTTTAAATGCAGGGTTATTATTGATGTTGACAATAAACTTAAATGTCTTAACTCTGGTGGGATAGTCGGCTTCCTTCAGACCCCATACTAACTTCTGTGTCCCAGACCTTTGAACCTCCCCAATAAGTAATACCGTTTTTCTACACAGTCAAAGGGTTTTAGTATGAGTCCTTTTTACATGTATGTGTCCTTGTTGTATGTATTTGATCTGTCACCCAACCCACCGGCAATCTCTATCTACTGCAGGATCTCACCGACCACAGTAGAGGGCTTCATATGCAATGACAAGATTGTATCTTAAATTTTAACACAGCCAAGTAAGGTACCTCCGTGTTCTGCCCTTCAGCGTGATGGGATCTTATATCCATATGTTCCTACTCTTACCTGGGCAACCAGGTGCATCAGACTGCCAACCTGACTTTGCTGCAGATCTTCTCGCTGCATTCGTGGGGGACACCAGTGTTAGCTTCAGGAATCCAGGATGGGGTGGTGGAGCATGAAGTTTAGGAGGAGTAGAGGGGAGACAATGGAATCAATCCACACGCCTCGCTGCGCCGCATAGCCGCGTGACTGCACACACCATCACGTGGATCTACGGTTCCCGAGCACCCGGGAAACAGAGTGATCAGTGCCGGTATCATCCGTGACCGCGGCTCCTCTCCTCCTCCACGCCCGCCACGGCCCTCCCCAGGAAGACACCGTCAACCCGCCGGCCGGCACACTCAGGCTCCTCCCTCCGTGTCAGACGTCTCCTCCTCACGTCATCACGCCCACTTTGAAGTTCTATCTCTACATTGGGTGAACTTGCATTTTGTGTGTTTCACGGACTGTGCATGTGTTTTCAATTGCCTAATTAACACACAAACCTATGTTATATTAAGCTTGCAGATAGCATTCTTTACCGTGTCAAGAGAGTACATTTAGGTGTCCTTATAGAGTCTGTAAACACAAGTATTGTCTCTTTGTATTTTGTTTGTTATGTCTTTGCAGATTTGTTTTAGAGTACTTTTTACTTTTGTTTATTTTTTATTTTTTTTTACGGGGGGGGGATATTTTTCCCTGAAATATTTTTGATGTTGTCAATGTGTGTTGTTTGTAGGTTGTTAGTTTCACTTTGATTTAATTGTCTGTGCTGCATTATTTTGCAAAATCTTCCTCAAGATGTTGTGACTAATAAATGTTTAAATCCTTAAGAGACTGTCCGTTTGTGGATGCAGTCCTTTGAACTCCTGTTAATTTCCACTGAAAAATGGTCAGACCTCAAAACCATATTCTGTTAGTGTCTCAAATTAACATACATGTGTTTTTTGCTTTTCTTGCTCTCTTCCAAGTCCTGTTTTGTTGACCAATAAAATTTATAGCAAATTTTTATTTTTTATGTGTTTTGTTCAGATTTTGTTTTGCAGATGCATGCTCAATCCAAGTAATGCATTTTACCCCCCCCCCCCCCCCCAAACAATTCATGCAACAGATTTCCCAGCTGCAGCTTAACTAGGCTGATTGGCATGGCAAAACAAAAAAAGGTGTGATTTATCTAAAAGCTACTTTCCTGGTACCTTCATGGTAGCATATGCATGGATTGTGCATATGCTGACATGGATAGCCACCAGGAATCGAAAATTACAGAGAGGTAAGTATTCAATTTTCCATTTTAGCGCAGTAGTTCTCAGCCTCAGTCCTCAAGTACCCCCGACAGGACATGTTTTGGGGATTTATCTTAGCTAACAAAAATACCAAGCCATTGACTGTGATTTAAAGCACCCGTGCAAGAAGAAGGAAAACCTGCAAACATTGCCTGTTGCAGGTACTTGAGGACAGGGTTGAGAAGCACTGATTTAGAGCACTAAGCTAAAATCTAGCTCAAGACAATCCTATTCTAATTGTGGGCATTTGAGGGAAACCAAGTGAGTGTTAGAACCCCTGCTTGTCTTTTTTAGGTTGGGCTTTGTGTCCCTTTTCTAAAAATTGCCTTCACTTCCTGTCACAAACCGGAAGTGAAGGTAAAACCCTACCAATATCTTTCCTTGGGGACACGCAGGTCAATCTAACTAGTGTCCCCATTAGGCAAATTGCACTCTAGCACTTTGTTGTGTACACCCCAAATTATTAAGTATTTTGTGGTTTATTAAAGGCAAATCCACTCTGCAATACAAGTGTACTTGCTGTAAATCTGAGGGGGAAGCTCTGGTGATTTTATCATCCAATGATGTAGAAGGAAATATGCTGTTTTTTTATTTTCCTTGCATGTCCCCCCTTGGATCTCCAGCAACTGCACTTCCAAGTGCACTTGTAGTGCAAAGTGGATTTGCCTTTAGTAAATAAACCCCAAAGTCCAAGATACCTAATAATTTGGGATGTACACAGCAAAATGCTAGAGTGCAATTTAGCTAATGGGGAACCTAATTGGATTGACCTGTGTGTCCCCAAGGAAAGACATTGATAGGGTTTTACCCTCAATTCCTGTTTGGCTATGTGACAGGAAGTGAATACATTTGAAGGAGAAACTGGAAAAATTTGGGAGGTGTCTTCACCCTATCAGGGGTGCAGACATCCCCAAAAACTGACAAGACTTATAATCCCTCTGCACTCTATCCCCAAGCATAAATAATAAATGATTTCATTTAGTTTAACTTTGCAAAGACACATTCCTAAGTTCAACTGTGGTGTATGTCAATGGCCCATTTAGACCTTGTTTAATAGAAAATACCAGTTGCCTTTCACTATAAACATTTGGTAGTCCAGTCCTGGAAATCTGCATTTGCTTTACTATTAATTTCCATAAAAATTGGGTTCCTGCAGCTAGATGTGCCAAATGCATCTAGATGTGCCACCGCTGTGTATGTGAGATGCACAACTGTTGTGTGCATGGAGGTATGTACCTGTGACGCATATCTGGTTCCTGGAAGCGGTGGCCAGCACACAGGAATGACATCACCCCCTCCAGGAAGTTGCTTGTACTGCTGCTAATTTTGTTCCCACCACCATGCTCCGCTCACTGTTCTCTGAGAAAGAGATGATCCTTATTTGCAAATTAAGATAATGTTTTATTTATTTTTACATGGGGTGGTGTTTGTATGGGTCATGTGTGTATGTCTAAATGATTTGGCCTCAAAACACACACCTACTTCCTGTGTACAGATTCACTTCTGGGCCAATATATATTGCTTCCTGCTTCAGTGTGTGTGTATACATAGATATATATCTATAGATGTAGGTTCTTGTGTCCACTAGCAGAGAGAAGTTGGGTAGATGCCACACACCCAATTCTGGAGGTATAATAATGGTCTAGCACAGGGGTCTTCAAACTACGGGCCTCCAGTTGTTCAGGAACTACAATTCCCATCATGCCTAGTCATGTCTGTGAATGTCAGAGTTTTACAATGCCTCATGGGATGTGTAGTTCCGCAACAGCTGGAGAGCCGTAGTTTGAAGATTCCTGATCACTCTAGCATGTCTTGAAAAAAGGTGGTTTTTCATGTGCCTTGTATAACGCCCAAGAAATATTGTATGGAAAAAACAAGTGGGTCATGGCACATCTACATTCCAAATTTGGCACTTGAGATGGTCATGCACTATGCAATCTGATTGGCCAATCTCTGTACAACTCGATATTTAGGCAAAATGGGTAATAGGAAGACGCACTTGAACAATGAATTCAAATTATAGGAAATCAAACAGGCTCTTGCACTAAATCTAATTTATTTAAGATCTAACTGATTGCAGTGTATGGTCACCTTTACAGATCAAGATTTGAAAATATTAATTTATTGGGTTTAGAAACACTTCTCAATTCTTTGTAATGTTTTGAAAGATTTGGGTTAAAAAAGAAAAAAACACATTTCAAAGATATATTAGAAGTGATAGGAATGAGATTAGCATCAAAAGGGTTACTTAACTGAGAACACATACTAATTGCCTAACAAGACACATCCAATGAGATGAAATTAACCAATTGTATTGCGTGTGCGCTATTATCAATGAGAAAAACGCAGTTACCCTAGCGCCAGTTGCAGTTTACATATGCAGATATTTCTTATCGCTGTTTGCGCTTCAATGTGCGCTGGTTCATACGTTCGATTAATTACTTTTCCAGCGCACCAATTAATGTATGAACTGTTGGAGTGCCTTCTTCTTAGTAAATCACCCCATAGTGTCATACCTTGGATATCTTCCACTTCTACTGTATAGAGATTATTTGATTAATCTTGAATTTAAGACGGGAAGAGCAGTGCTTTATTATCATGGGGCAGGTGTCTGTTAAAATGATTTGCTGAGCTTCTGTTTTTAGGGGGATGTATTACCCCATATCTCTTTTACCCAAATATGTAATAAATTGAACTTCTTAAACTAATATGGTTTTCTGATTGTATTACACTGCTGGAAGGTTTCAACAGAGGCGGCTCTCTAATTAGGCAAATTAGGCGGTCGCCTAAGGCCTCGCACTCACAGGGGCCTCGCGGCCGCCTAATTTGCCTGTTCTCAATCACTGAAGTTGACGCCGGCGGCTCCGCCTACCCCCACTGGGACTCTGTGGCTTAGGAGCTGATGGACAAATCAGATACTGCCCGCAGCCTGAGGAATAGCGGCCTCATCACGGAGCGTCCCAGTCCGTGGGGCCTCATGTGTAAGTTTTGCCTAAGGCCTCACAAAGCCTAGAGCCGCCTCTGGGTTTCAACACCTCTAAAGTCCCACCTCTTCTATTTGAACCCTTTTTTCTACACACCATTCTTTAGACTTATCTGCATATTATTTGTGCTAAGGTGGCAGGACCGCACTCATTGTCCATCCTCATGGCAGCCATACATTTTCTCACTAGACCCAAAGGGTGCATCACGCCGCTGTCTGTACTACTTGATGTTCACGTCAAGCGTGAGTTCAATATCTAAGACGTACTGGTACACACACAGAGATTCCCCTCTGACGTATGCCAGCCAGCAGAGGGAGGTTGCAGCACTGTTCAAGAAGGTATTTAGGATTATAATAAAAAAAAAAAATTGACATATTGCGCTTCATATGGGGATGCAAGTGATTTATGTACATTACTTTGCAGCCACATAGGACATAGCGGCAGGAGGGGAGGGGTGGGAAGGAGATCAGCTCACACTAAACAGACTACTGTGCTAACTGACAGGGAGGGTGGGGGGAGAGACTGTCCACACAGCGGGATGATGGAGGAACATAAATCGACCATGGTATCATGGATCAGCATCCATTTGTGAGGTCAGGCACTGATGTGGACAAGAAGGCCTGGCTCGCAGTCTCAACTCAAATTCATCCCAAAGGTGTTTTATCGGGTTGAGGTTAGGACTTTCTGCAGGCCAATCAAGTTCCTGTACCCCAAACTCGCTCATCCATGTCTTTATGGACCTTGCTTTGTGCACTGGTGTGCAGTCATGTTGTAACAGGAAGGGGCCATCCCCAAACTGTTCCCACAAAGTTGGGTGCATGAAATTGTCCAAAATGTATTAGTATGCTGATGCCTTAAGAGTTCCCTTCACTGGAACTAAGGGGCCAAGCCCAACCCCTGAAAAACAACCCCACACCATAATCCCCCCTCCACCAAATGATTTGAACCAGTGCACAAAGCAAGGTCCATAAAGCTACCATTTAGCTTTCAACTGTAAATTCTACAGTATGGTTTTTAAGGGTTTCTGAATGTTACTGGCAACAAAAAATTGCTCTTGTTAGCCCACGTCTATCACATAAGCCCTTTGGGGTTCAACTAACATACACACATCAAGAGCCTGTCAATTAGGGGACATAGGGTTGCCACCCGGCTGCTGTTTTCCTGGACTGGCCTGTAAAATCAGACTTGTTGCTTTTTTGTTTATGTGAAAAGGCTCATTATGCCAAGTGTGACTTTGGTAAATCCACAGACCTTACCTGTATAGATTTATTTTAACTCACAATTTCTATTTTTACAGAGTGTTAAACTGGCCTTCTGCTCCTTCTGGGGGTTGTGCGGTTAGTCCTTGGCTCTGGGGAGGAGGCAATGTCTTGTAGCTTTGCTTGTTGTCAAAAACAAGTATACAGGTCATTTTTTTCTCATTATACTCTCCTGAAATTCTTCAGAGAGCTCCGCAGAATAAAATTCAGGAATTTTCTGTTATCAGACCACTTGTAGGAAGCTGATGAGATGCAGGACAGGTTGTTCTTGTTGTTGCGGTTGCCGTGAATTATTTTCATAAGGTCAGTGGTTTATACTTTTGTTCCAGTCATCTGGGTCTCATTTAAAAGATAATAAAGGTTCCAAGAAGATGGATCAACATTAAAATTCACATTTTGCATTGATCAATAGGGCACATGTAATTTTTTTTTTTTTTGTGTGTTTAATAACAGTCCTTCTTTTATGCTATGAATGAAAAAAAAATACTCCAAAAAAGCCCAGGCTAAGCTAAAGATGACATTCAGGGCAAAGTAACAGGTTCTCTTTATAGCATACCTTTTTGCTTATAATAATTACCCTTTCTCCCGCTGCCACCCAATTCACCTCCCCCAATTGGAAACAAAAAGCCATATATTACCTTGGGGTTATCAAATCTAACGTCATTGCCCCTGCTCCCGTCTGACATTTCTGAGGCCTGGCAATTGGCCGCCTAGGTGCCATGTGCTACATAGTGGGTGGAAGGGGAGAAGGTCACATGCTCCTCAATACCTAGAAATTCTGGTTTGTTTCCAAAGTGAATAGGTGGCAATGACTGTATAAGTTGCAAAGGAGGTGGACTCCAAACAGAAATTGTTACTTAAAGGGGAGCTCCAGCCCCCCCACCAAAAAGTTAAAAGACTTTTAATATTAGGACATCTACCTGTCCAGGCATCCCGCGATGTCGGCACCCCAGCCAATTTTTCAATCGGCTCTCAGCTGTTTCCGCCGCCATTCCTTGTAAGGGAAACAGGCAGTGAAGCTGGTTCCCTACTGTGCATGGGCGATGCGTGTTGCACTTTGTGAATGGCCCGGCGGCGGAGGAAGGGGGCTGAACTTCCGGGGGTACTTCCCGGAAGTGGGGACGGCTACCTGCCAAAAACAGGTACCTGCTCCCCCCAAAATGTGCCAAATGTGGCAGCGGAGAGGGGAGGAAGCAAACAAGCGGAGCTTCCCTTTTGGGTGGAGCTCTGCTTTAACCAAAATTTGGCAAAGTAGCAGGTTGACCTGTAAGAGGACTTGAACTCTTGAAGCTGTGCCCAAAAAAAAAGCAAGCAAAGGGCAATTGCTGTCTGTAACCTTCCTGCAACTGTTATTGTCTTTACTTTTATAGTCCCTGGCTTACCATGCCTTGTTCTGCACGGTGTCTAAGTGTAGAGGCAGACGTCTTGGTAATAGCAAGGCTTTGCTTCCTTTATGTCACAGCTGTCCCCTGATCACTAGTAATCAAATGACTGGATCAAGAAGCAGCTAAAGAGGTTTAGAAAGCGCAGCTCCCTAGAATGAATGAATCAGAAGTAGGAAATGAATGCAGTGCAGATTCCTCTCCAGCAAGCAGCACAGTAGTGACACCATCAAATCTCACTCCAAATCTCCTGAGTTAAGCAATCTTGGGCAGCAGTGCCTTCCATACTACAGATTTACAGCAATGAGGCTGTAGGCACAGGAATGAATTAGAACACTCAGATATCAGTAATTGCACTGTTGTTTTTAAAGAGACATTCAATACAAAAGGTAGATTTTTCAGGGTACTGCTTTGGTACAAAGAACAGTTCTTGAAGTTCTACATAACATAGCAAATCTTCGCTTTTTGATTTCCTGTCAATTTTAAGGTCTGCACCACAATTGTTGCCTTTTTATATGACTAGCATCCACAAGAATATTTCTGATGGTTCCAAAGAACAGAAGTGGGTCAAGACAATGAATCAGAATGACTGGCTGCTCAATAAACTGAGGAGATGACGCATGTCCCTGGTGTAGAAGATGTAAAGAAGAAAAAACAGTGCTTAACCCTATGCATGGGGTAGCTTTGCATATCTGCTTATTACTGGGTATGCACAGACGAAACATGGATGTAGCACCCTCATGTTTAGGCAGGGTTGCTATCAAATTTAGTTGCCAGGCGATAGTTGCCTTGGTCGATTGTCAGGAGATCAATTGACTCCTCTCTAAATCTATCTCTCTAAAAACACTATGCTAGTAACACTGGATAAGACAGGGGCTTTTCAAACTCAGACATGAATGGATGGGGTGTCTCAGCCAATGGGCAGGGATTTTCTTTGGTCCCTTAGCCTGCTGGGAGAGCCTGTTTATTTGGGTGGAGTCAGGTGATCGGGTTCTGTGCCACCTGGATGGCTGTCTGGGTGGACACGTGATGTGCTGCCCTGGGCTGCTATGCCAGAAGCCTGAGGCCTATCCGGGGACATTTGGCTGCTAGGCTGCCTGAAGGCCTTTCCAGGAGCGGGAGAGCAGCGTAGGGTTGGGACTGCTGGCTTGTAGTCCAACCAGAAGTAGCGGTTCAGCTGGACGGGGAACCAGCCGTGGTCGGAGGTAGAAGGGGAGACTGTTGCCACTAAGGGACCATCCACCTTGTTACCGAAGACCACTGTGAGTAAGCTGAAGCCAGTACCACAGCAGTCTTCTCACTAGCCGGGGATGGTGAAAAAGTGGGAAAACTTCAGTGAGTGCCAAGCCAGGGACCCAGCGGGAAAGCAGGGGTGACGCTTGCAGGGTATCAGTGGGTGCCGAGCCAGGGACCTAGCATGACAGCAAGGGTGACGCTTGAAGAGTATCTGTGAGTGCCAAGCCAGGGACCCAGCAGGGAAGCAGGAGTGATGCTTGAGGAAGATACTGAGTGCTAAAAGTGGAAGAGCTCAGGGGATCTAGTGGTTATTGGATCCGAAGTCTAGTAAAAGACCGGGATTTTATTGAGTGAAGATCCACAGTGAGCGACTGTGGAGTAAGCAGAGAACTGTTTGTGTTGCCAAGAGTTGGATACAACTGCCGTTAGTAACTGCTACAAGATTGTTGCCATAGGAGAAAGCGGTGCTACCTATACAGAAGTTGTGTCCGGCTGGAGGCCTTCACCTGTATAGCTGTCTTCCTATAGAAGTCTCGGAGTCTGCCAATTATCATTGCGTCTACTTAAGGGTGTCCTGGTCCTAACCCTCTCTCTCACAGTACTGTTCAAGAGCCAATAAATCTCTTTGCATTCAAAAAGTGTCTGGCGCCCACCATTTCATCTTGCATTACACCCACCATGCCTTGTAACCCGCTCTACACAGAAGGATGACAGCTGTCCCTAACTCTGGAGGTCACCATTAGGCCTCAAGGGACTCGGGACTTTGCTACATGAATAAGGTTGAAAGTAGAACTATAGGCAAAACTTTAAAAAAAATTTTGGGATAAATTAAGGGAGGGTTATAACACCTGTCGGTTCATTTTTCGCCATCTGTGACCCGCTAGGGAAATTCACCTTCACTTTCAGCCCCATAACTAAGACAGGAAGTGAGAGGAAGTCCCTGCAATTAAGGGAATCCCTTGTGGACTCCTAGGCCATTAGAACTACTGTCCTCATTGGAAGATTTCCCCTCTATTTTCTGGGGACAACCCAAACCTTACTTTCACTTTCAATGATCATGGTAAACAGGACAAATAGAGAAGGTAAAGCGGAGTTCCACTCGTTTTTCAGTCTATTTAAAGTCAGCAGCTACAAAAAGTGTAGCTCCTGACTTTTAATAAACACCCACTCACCTGTACCAGGGTCCAGTGATGCGGCCGCCCAAAGCCTCACTCTTCTCCCTCTCCTCTCCGTGGCAACAGCATTGCAAGTGTGGGCACCCGGCTGTGATAGCTTGCGGCTTCACAGCCGGGTGCGCACTGCGCATGCGTGAGCTGCGCTGCGCTGTCCTGAATGGCCGGGCAATCTTCTGGAACCTGGGACGTGTCCCAGAAGATTGCAGGGAGGGAGGGGGAGAGGAGATGTCGCCTAGGCACCATGGCGAAAGTGCCCCCCCTTTAAAACATTTAAATGCCTAATAGGGGGCACAGACAGCAATAAAATCTGACAGATGTTCTAATTCCTTTCCAAAACCAAAAAAAAAAAAGAGTTTTGCTCTAAGTTATACTTGGAACAACAGGTACAGGTAAGCAGTATTTCAATGGAGAGGTATTCCTATTGTTCCTATGGACAGACATGTATTATATAAAAAATAAATGTATTATGAATAGGTTAGAGCAAGGGTCTCCAAACTTTCTAAACAAAGGGCCAGTTTACTTTTCTTAGGACTTTAGGGGGCTAGTGGGAATAGACAATGTCCTTGTTTCAGTGTAAACTATGCCCTATCGTTGGTGTTATTGGAAGGAACAGTGCCCCATTATTGGTATTAGAGTGAGGAATCGTAGCCTATTGTTCGTATCAATGGGGGGAATAGTAACCCATCATTGGTATCAGTGGGAGGAATAGTGCCCCATTATTGGTATTAGTGGGAGGACTAGTGCCCCATCATTGGTATCAGTGGGAGGAATAGTGCCCCATTGTTGGTATCAGTGGGAGGAATCATACCCTATTGTTCATATCAATGGGAGGAATAGTGACCCATCCAACGCTGTATCCTGGCCTAGGCCGACAAGGCCTAGGCCTAGGGCAGCACTTTGCAGGGGGGCAGCACGGAAAGAGTCCCTGCTGGCTTGCGCTACACAGTTAGTGAAGCGCCAATCTTATGGGGCGGACTGGTCTGAGAGGCAAATTAGTCTAGCACCCCCATAAAGCGACCAAACTGCCTCTGGTATGCGGGCGGCTGGCATTCTGCAACTGTGGGGGGGGGGGCATCGCTTCTCATTTTGACTGTCCTATCATGCAGGACCACAAACCTTCCCACTGTGCTATATGTTTTCTGCTGCACCATTGGCATGGTTATATCTTTAGTCCTCTCCATAAAATTATCAGAAATTATCAGAAATTTGTGCTTAAATTAGAACTATAGGCAACACTTTTTTAATATATTTTGGATAGAATAAGGGAGGGTTATAGCCCCTGTCAGTTTATTTTTTTACCATCCCTGTCCCATTGCAGAGATTTCCCTTCACTTCCTGCCCCATAGCCAAACAGGAAGTGAGAGGAAATCTATGCAAATTAAGGGAATCCATTGCCCCCCCCCCCCCCACAGGCCCTCAGAACTAGTGTCCCCACTCGAAAATTTCAGGGCGGGTCTTAAACAGCAAGGGGTGTGGCCCTGACCGGAAGGGGTGGGTCATATTTAAATTAGAGGGTGCACAAGTTTAGTCAGGCCTAGGGCAGCACAAAACCTAAATACACTACTGGACCCATCATTGGTATCAGTAGGAGGAATTTTGCCCCTTTATTGGTATCAATGGGAGGAATAGTGCCCCTTAATTGGTGTCAATGTGAGGAATCGTGCCCCCTTGTTGGTATCAGTGGGAGGAATCATGCCCCATTGATGGCGTCAGTGGAAGGAATAGTGCTCCATCATTGGTATCTATGTGAGGAATCGCACCCTATTGTTCGTATCAGTGGGAGGAATCATGCCTCATTGAGGCATGCAAAGGGCCATAGTTTGGAGAGCACTGGGTTACAGCATTCATAGTGTTTTGACACTCAGGGCCAGATTTCTGCATATTGGGCAATAGCTCAAGATGGCAAAACTGCCAGGAATAGAAAGATTCCAGCAGTGTCCCCTATGGTTCTGAGATTTCTACTTAGCCTGTTCTGACCCCCCTGAATAAGGGCGGTCGCAGGCTTTCTGGTAAGCCTCCATTTCTATATCACCAGATGGTGGGCAGCACAAACGGTGGAATATTGATCCAGGGTCTCGCTTTGAACATTTCAACTTTTTTGGATTTTATTTCACCTTCACTTCATATATGAACTATTTTTCACAACATTTATATATATTTTTATGTTTTTTTTGCGATATTTTTTATTAGCATTTGATACTTATTAATTTATTTATGTCAACATTAACATTTTTGGATATCAATCACTATTGTTTGTTACAGATTTAGTGACATATCATATTCACATTTTGTGGTATTTGTCCAGCGCTGCACTTTTTTCCTTTTTATTCTTTAAAACAAACCCAGTTCTAGCCTGCCACTCTTTTCCACAAAAAATTGAATGCAGGGGTAGGCATCCTCAGCATTCCGACTGTTGTGGAACTACAAGTCCCATGAGGCATTGCAAGACTGCCAGCCACAGGTATACATCCCAGAGGCAGAAGCATGATGGAATTTGTTGTTTCACTGCAGTTGGAGCGCCTACCCCAATCGAATGGGTCCTCACTATATCTGTGTCCACACAGTACATTTGTTGTTAGTGGAAAAGTACTGCTTACAAAAAGTTCCCTCATTCTGAGTTTGCTCATATATAATCAAACTATTTGAAGATAAAGCACTTTGTCTAATGTCGTGTACACACGGTCGGACTTTGTTCGAACATTCCGACAACAAAATCCTAGGATTTTTTCCGACGGGTGTTGGCTCAAACTTGTCTTGCATACACACAGTCACACAAAGTTGTCGGAAAATCCGATCGTTCTAAACGCGGTGACGTAAAACACGTACGTCAGGACTATAAACGGGGCAGTGGCCAATAGCTTTCATCTCTTTATTTATTCTGAGCATGCGTGGCACTTTGTCCGTCGGATTTGTGTACACACGATCGGAATTTCCGACAACGGATTTTGTTGTCGGAAAATTTTATATCCTGCTCTCAAACTTTGTGTGTCAGAAAATCCGATGGAAAATATGTGATGGAGCCCACACATGGTCGGAATTTCCGACAACAAGGTCCTATCACACATTTTCCGTCGGAAAATCGGATTGTGTGTACGGGGCATAATTCTCTAGCTATCAGTTTTAGGATGTACTGATACAGAGTGGGCACACTACTTATTTCAGCCTCTCAACAGTCTTGACTTACCTTGAGTGGCTATGACATCCGATCTTGTCAGTGTAATAGTAAAGCTTGCCATACATACACGTATAGATTACTCCATAGGGGAATTAACAGTTTCCTCCATCCACGCTAGCAGTGCAGATGGACAAATCTCCCGCTGTGCTCTATTGTATTCTGACAGTTGGCACTCTTGGCTTTTCAGAACAGTGCCGAACCAATTGGATGCAGGTTCTGTTTGGCCAACAATATTAAACCTGGCTGTTTTAAAAACAGTTGATCAAGGAATCAACTTTTGTCAATCCAGGTGTTGCAGACAGTGCAAACCACAGAGCAAATTTCAGCTGAATTTAGCATGAATCATCTAAAATTTCATGCATGTGTAGCAAGGTCCCAGACCTCTAGAGGCCTAATGGTGACCTCCAAAGTCAGGGAGAGCTGACATGCTTCTTGGTAGAGTGGGTTACAAGGCATCGTGGGTGTAATGCAAACTGAAGTGATGAGCGCCAGACACTTTTTGAATGCAAAGAGATTTATTGTCTCTTGAACAAGAACTGTGCTAGAGAGGGTTAGGGTCAGAACACTCTTAAGTTGATGCAATGACAATTGGCAGACTCCGAGACTTCTATAGGTAGACAGCTATACAGTGGAAGGCCTCCAGCCGGACACTGCTTCTGTATAGGTAGGACCGCTGTCTCCTATGGCAACAAATCTTGTAACAGTCACTAACAGTGGTTGTATTTAACTACTGGTAATACAAATAGTTCTTCTCGTACTCTACAGTCTCTCACTGTAGATCTTCACTCACAGAGCTCCCAGTCTTTCACTAGACTCTCAGACACAATCGCCACTGGATCCCCTGAGCTTCTCAACTTCCATAACTCAGTATCTTCCTAAAGCATCACCCCTGCTTCCCTGCTGGGTCCCTGGCTTGGCACTCACAGATACTCCTCAAGTGTCACCCCTTCTGACCCGCTAGGTCCCTGGCTTGGCACTCACTGATGCTCCTCAAGCATTACCTCTGCTGTCCAGCTGGGTCCCTGGCTTGGCACTTGCTGAAGTTTTCCCACTTCTTCACCGTCCCCGGCTGGTGAGAAGACTGCTCTGGTACTGGCTTACTCACTGTAGCCACTCTGTACTGTTACCTGTTACCTGTACTCCAGTAACAAGGTGGTCCCTTGTTGGTGGGTGGCGACAGCTTCCCCTCTACAACCGACCACAACTGGTTCCCCGTCTGGCTGAACCGTTACTTTTGGTTGGACTTCAAACCTGCAGTCCCAACCCTACACTGCTTCTGGATAGAACCTCAGACAGCCTAGCAGCCAGATGTCCCCGGGATAGGCCTCAGGTTTCCTGCCTAGCAGCCTGGGACAGCATAACACATGTCCACACAGACAGCCATCCAGATGGCACAGAACACCAATCACCTGACTACACCCAAATAAATAGTCTCTCCCAGCAGGCCGAGGGACTAAAGAAATCCCCGTCAATTGGCTGAGACACCCCATCCATTCATAACCTGACCTTGCTAAGCCCTTGTCTATCTAATGTCACCAGCATAACTCCACCTAGCGACAGAAGAGAGAAGGTGCAGCAAGTCCAGAACTAGAGAGGAATCAGTGGATCTACTAACAATTAACCAGGGCAACTACCGCCTGGCAAACTAAATTCACTAGCAACTGCCTAAACACCAGGGTGCTACACGTGTATGGTCAACTTAAGGCTTGCATTTACTGATATTGAAGGGGAGGCACAACACAACTGCCCCGGGAAAAGGAAGTATAACTCCAGTCTCTTTGGTGCGGCTAATCCCATGAATACTCATTCAGTCTACCCAGGTATTATTTAGAGATGCCTCCTTATGATGATGTGTAAATGATAAGAGAGTCCCCATTGATATGAGAAGGCAGTCGGACATGCTTGCATGACTCACCTGTCATCATACCTCCCAACTTTTTGAGATGGGAGCGAGGGAGACATATTAGCAAAAGTATGTAGGCATCAGATACACACCCTGCCACGCCCGCATAAAGGAGACTATATAGGGGTTGTAAACCCTCATGTTTTTTCACCTTAATGTATCCCCCAGGGGGCAGGGCCGAGTCCTGCAGGAAGTATGACGTTTGTTATTTTTTTTTTTTTTAAAAGGGGGGTTTACAACCCCTTTAACTAAAAAAATATTACTTAAACGCACAAGTGCTTTTTTTACTACTACTACTATTCCTTTATATTGGCTTTTGAAATGATAAGTAGTGCATTTTATTTACGACTATAAAGATTAGACCAAAATGAGGGACAAATGAGGAGGAAAGAGGGACAGAGGGAATTTGTTCCAAATCAGGGACAGTTGGAAGCAATGCCTGTCCTCAGGAGCTCCTGTCTGGTGGCTGATACAGCAACATGAATGTTAGGCTCAACCAAACGTTCCTGTTTTGGTGATTAGAGAAGGGAGGAGATGAGCAGTGATGGCAGATACTGTCTGCTGCCCATCTAACAGGAAAAGAGACACTTGGGGCTTCTAACCTTCCTGATCGATTGTTCCCCTTGACAGTGGCCAGATAATAGTATCTCTGGGGAAAGCAACTATCCAGCAACAATGAAAATGGCTGAATCAGCCATCTATACATTATTATGTTTGAGACAGAGCTCTTCCTCGGATCTATCCCTGTCCCTCCAGCCATCCTCTCCCCACTCTGCAGCTTTCTCCTTTCTCCATCTTTCTCTTTTTCACTACACTTCAGAACACTTTGATTTATGGATTATGATAAGAGCCCTCCCAGCTGTGCAAGTCTGTCTAGGGCCATGATTACCAGCCTCAGTCCCTATCAGGTTATTAATCAATCCTGCAGTCTGATCCCTCTCTTACAGGATAAATATGTCACTTACCTACACAATGAGCCACAAACTGACAAAGTGCTTGATCAGAAAGCTCTCATCCTCTGCTTCTTATATCACGTATCTGGCTGCCGCTGGTCAGTCCAAATCACTCCTCACATCCAGTGCTTAAAGGGTCTTTACTTTCTATGCCTAGAGATTACTAGTGGTTGTAAAGGATAAAGGTTTTATACCTTGATGCATTCTGTATTAAAGCGGAGTTCAATTTGTTTTTTAGTTTATTAAAAGTCAGCAGCTACAAAAAGTTTAGCTGCTGACTTTTAATAAACAGACACTTACCTGTCCCACAGTCCAGCGATGCAGCTGCATCTCTCCCCCTCCCCTCCGCGGCACCGTCATAGAAACGGTGGGCACCCGATAGGGTTGCCACCCTTTCTTTGAGCCAAACCCGAACACTTCAGTGGAGCTTGGCATTTTTTTTGTAGCATACACTTTGAGATTGTAAAATGCCTGGGACACTTATGTGTGCCCTAGGGGAGTAGTAATGCGGCACGTGCAGCGGTGAACAGTGGGTGTAGCCAATTGCATATAGTGCAGGTGTGTGTAATGTACAATATAGTGTATATAGTGCAGGTGTGTGTAATGTACAATATAGTGTATATAGTGCAGGTGTGTGTAATGTACAATATAGTGTATATAGTGCAGGTGTGTGTAATGTACAATATAGTGTATATAGTGCAGGTGTGTGTAATGTACAATATAGTGTATATAGTGCAGGTGTGTGTAATGTACAATATAGTGTATATAGTGCAGGTGTGTGTAATGTACAATATAGTGTATATAGTGCAGGTGTGTGTAATGTACAATATAGTGTATATAGTGCAGGTGTGTGTAATGTACAATATAGTGTATATAGTGCAGGTGTGTGTAATGTACAATATAGTGCAGGTGTGTGTAATGTACAATATAGTGTACATAGTGCAGGTGTGTGTAATGTACAATATACTGTATATTTAGTGTGTAATGTACAATATAGTGTATATAGTGCAGGTGTGTGTAATGTACAATATAGTGCAGGTGTGTGTAATGTACAATATACTGTATATTTAGTGTGTAATGTACAATATAGTGCAGGTGTGTGTAATGTACAATATAGTGCAGGTGTGTGTAATGTACAATATAGCATATATAGTGGAGGTGTGTGTAATGTACAATATAGTGTATATAGTGCAGGCGTGTGTAATGTACAATATAGTGTATATAGTGCAGGCGTGTGTAATGTACAATATACTGTATATTTAGTGTGTAATGTACAATATAGTGTATATAGTGCAGGTGTGTGTAATGTACAATATAGTGTATATAGTGCAGGTGTGTGTAATGTACAATATAGCATATATAGTGGAGGTGTGTGTAATGTACAATATAGTGCAGGTGTGTGTAATGTACAATATAGTGTATATAGTGCAGGAGTGTGTAATGTACAATATAGTGCAGGTGTGTGTAATGTACAATATAGTGTATATAGTGCAGGTGTGTGTAATGTACAATATAGTGCAGGCGTGTGTAATGTACAATATAGTGTATATAGTGCAGGAGTGTGTAATGTACAATATAGTGCAGGTGTGTGTAATGTACAATATAGTGTATATAGTGGAGGTGTGTGTAATGTACAATATAGTGTATATAGTGCAGGCGTGTGTAATGTACAATATAGTGTATATAGTGCAGACGTGTGTAATGTACAATATACTGTATATTTAGTGTGTAATGTACAATATAGTGTATATAGTGCAGGTGTGTGTAATGTACAATATAGTGGAGGTGTGTGTAATGTACATTATAGTGTATATAGTGCAGGAGTGTGTAATGTACAATATAGTGCAGGTGTGTGTAATGTACATTATAGTGTATATAGTGCAGGAGTGTGTAATGTACAATATAGTGCAGGCATGTGTAATGTACAATATAGTGTATATAGTGCAGGAGTGTGTAATGTACAATATAGTGTATATAGTGCAGGCGTGTGTAATGTACAATATAGTGTACATAGTGCAGGTGTGTGTAATGTACAATATAGCATATATAGTGGAGGTGTGTGTAATGTACAATATAGTGCAGGTGTGTGTAATGTACATTATAGTGTATATAGTGCAGTCGTGTGTAATGTACAATATAGTGCAGGCGTGTGTAATGTACAATATAGTGTATATAGTGCAGGAGTGTGTAATGTACAATATAGTGCAGGCGTGTGTAATGTACAATATAGTGCAGGTGTGTGTAATGTACAATATAGTGTATATAGTGCAGGAGTGTGTAATGTACAATATAGTGCAGGTGTGTGTAATGTACAATATAGTGTATATAGTGCAGGTGTGTGTAATGTACAATATAGTGCAGGCGTGTGTAATGTACAATATAGTGTATATAGTGCAGGAGTGTGTAATGTACAATATAGTGCAGGTGTGTGTAATGTACAATATAGTGTATATAGTGCAGGCGTGTGTAATGTACAATATAGTGTATATAGTGCAGACGTGTGTAATGTACAATATACTGTATATTTAGTGTGTAATGTACAATATAGTGTATATAGTGCAGGTGTGTGTAATGTACAATATAGTGGAGGTGTGTGTGTAATGTACATTATAGTGTATATAGTGCAGGAGTGTGTAATGTACAATATAGTGCAGGTGTGTGTAATGTACATTATAGTGTATATAGTGCAGGAGTGTTTAATGTACAATATAGTGCAGGCGTGTGTAATGTACAATATAGTGTATATAGTGCAGGAGTGTGTAATGTACAATATAGTGCAGGTGTGTGTAATGTACAATATAGTGTATATAGTGCAGGTGTGTGTAGTGTACAATATAGTGTATATAGTGTAGGTGTGTGTAATGTACAATATAGTGTATATAGTGCAGGTGTGTGTAGTGTACAATATAGTGTATATAGTGCAGGAGTGTGTAATGTACAATATAGTGTATATAGTGTAGGTGTGTGTAATGTACAATATACTGTATATTTAGTGTGTAATGTACAATATAGTGTATATAGTGTAGGTGTGTGTAATGTACAATATACTGTATATTTAGTGTGTAATGTACAATATAGTGTATATAGTGTAGGTGTGTGTAATGTACAATATAGTGCAGGTGTGTGTAATGTACAATATAGTGTATATAGTGCAGGTGTGTGTAATGTACAATATAGTGCAGGCGTGTGTAATGTACAATATAGTGTATATAGTGCAGGTGTGTGTAATGTACAATATAGTGCAGGCGTGTGTAATGTACAATATAGTGTATATAGTGCAGGTGTGTGTAATGTTTGGTGGGGAGCCTCCCAGTGTAATTTTGGGGGGTGGGGGAGTGTGACAGACCTAGCTGGGACAGAGGCTGTTGGAGAGGACTGAATGCAGGCCTCTTGCCTTTTGATTATGGGCCCTGGATTTTCAAGGGAACAATACTCTTTGCGAGGTGAATGAGAAATCCAGTCTGATCTGTACTGTAATCAGACTCAGTCTTGTATATATGTACATATTGTATGTTGTCTCATTCTGTTGTGGACTCTTTGCTGTGATCATTTGGGAAGTGTATCTCTATGAAGGGAGGGGGGATTCCTCCAGCAGCCCCCCTGCTGATAAGACTGTTTACTGAGGAGAAGTTTAAACACACCTGACCTGTGTGTCTATTGTCATTGGACAGTTTAACCCGCCCCCTTTTCCAAGGGTGGGGGGGAAGAGTCTCTGAGTTATTTTATCTGTTGTGTCCATGTGCTTTGTGAGCGGTTGGAATATCTGATATCTATATCCAGACTGGGAGGAAGTGGTATACTGACGGAAGCACTCAAGTGGAGTGAGGGGCGTTCGTTACAGGGAGGTCTCCTGGTGTAGTATGGAGGGGAGAGGAGGGGAGCTGACAGAGAGGAGGGGCTGAAAGAGAGAAGGGGGGCTGACAGAGAGGAGGGGGACTGACAGAAGGGACAGGGCATGACAGAGGAAGGGGGCTGACAGAGAGGAGGGGGGGCTGACAGAGAGGAGGGGGGTGACAAAGGGGAGGGGGCATGACAGAGGAAGGGGGCTGACAGAGAGGAGGGGGGGCTGACAGAGAGGAGGGGGGTGACAAAGGGGAGGGGGCATGACAGAGGAAGGGGGCTGACAGAGAGGAGGGGGGGCTGACAGAGAGGAGGGGGGTGACAAAGGGGAGGGGGCATGACAGAGGAAGGGGGCTGACAGGCAGGAGGGGGGGCTGACAGAGAGAAGGGGGGCTGACAGAAAGGAGGGGGGCTGACAGAGAGGAGGGGGGCTGACAGGAGGGGAGCTGACAGAGGGGAGGAGGGCTGACAGAGAGGAGGGGGGCTGACAGAGAGGAGGGGGCTGACAGAGAGAAAAAGGTAGCTGACAAAGAGGAGGGCTGACAGAGAGGAGGGGGGCTGACAGAGAGGAGGGGGGCTGACAGAGAGAAGGGGGCTGACAGAGAGGAAGGGGGCTGACAGAGAGGAGGGGGGCTGACAGAGAGAAGGGGGCTGACAGAGAGGAAGGGGGCTGACAGAGAGGAGGGGAGCTGACAGAGAGGAGGGGGGCTGACAGACGAGGGGGGCTGACAGAGAGGAGGAGGAAGGCTGACATAGAGGAGGGGGGCTGACAGAGAGGAGGGGGACTGACAGAAGGGACGGGGCATGACAGAGGAAGGGGGGGCTGACAGAGAGGAGGGAGGTGACAAAGGGGAGGGAGCATGACAGAGGAAGGGGGCTGACAGAGAGGAGGGGGGGCTGACAGAGAGAAGGGGGCTGACAGAAAGGAGGGGGGCTTACAGAGAGGAAAGGGGCTGACAGAGAGGAGGGGTGCTGACAGAGAGGAAGGGGGCTGACAGAGAGGGAGGGGGGCTGACAGAGAGGAGGGGGGCTGACAGAGAGGAGGGGGGCTGACAGAGAGGAGGGGGCTGACAGAGGGGAGGGGGCTGACAAAGGGGAGGGGGGCTGACAGAGAGGAGGGGGGGCTGACAGAGAGGAGGGGGGCTGACAGAGAGGAGGGGGGCTGACAGAGGGGAGGGGGGCTGACAAAGGGGAGGGGGGCTGACAGAGAGGAGGGGGGGCTGACAGAGAGAAGGGGGCTGACAGAGAGGAGGAGGGCTGACAGAGAGGAGGGGCTGACAGAGAGAAGGGGGGCTGACAGAGAGGAGGGGGACTGACAGAAGGGACGGGGCATGACAGAGGAAGGGGGCTGACAGAGAGGAGGGGGTCTGACAGAGAGGAGGGGGGGGACAAAGGGGAGGGGCATGACAGAGGAAGGGGGCTGACAGAGAGGAGGGGGGGCTGACAGAGAGAAGGGGGGCTGACAGAAAGGAGGGGGGCTGACAGAGAGGAGGGGGGCTGACAGAGAGGAGGGGGGCTGACAGAGGGGAGGGGGGCTGACAAAGGGGAGGGGGCTGACAGAGAGGAGGGGGGGCTGACAGAGAGGAGGGGGCTGACAGAGAGGAAAAGGTAGCTGACAAAGAGGAGGGCTGACAGAGAGGAGGGGGGCTGACAGAGAGGGGGGCTGACAGAGAGGAGGGGGGCTTACAGAGGAAGGGGGCTGACAGAGAGGAGTTAGGCTGACAGAGAGAAGGGGGGCTGACAGAGAGGAAGGGGGCTGACAGAGAGGAGGGGAGCTGACAGAGAGGAGGGGGGCTGACAGACGAGGGGGGCTGACAGAGAGGAGGAGGGCTGACAAAGAGGAGGAGGAAGGCTGACAGAGAGGAGGGGGGCTGACAGAGAGGAGGGGGACTGACAGAAGGGACGGGGCATGACAGAGGAAGGGGGCTGACAGAGAGGAGGGGGGTGCTGACAGAGAGGAGGGGGTGACAAAGGGGAGAGAGCATGACAGAGGAAGGGGGCTGACAGAGAGGAGGGGGGCTTACAGAGAGAAGGGGGCTGACAGAAAGGAGGGGGGCTTACAGAGAGGAAGGGGGCTGACAGAGAGGAGGGGCGCTGACAGAGAGGAGGGGCGCTGACAGAGAGGAAGGGGGCTGACAGAGAGGAGGGGGGCTGACAGAGAGGAGGGGGGCTGACAGAGGGGAGGGGGGCTGACAGAGAGGAGGGGGGCTGACAGAGAGGGGGGGGCTGACAGAGAGGAAAAGGTAGCTGACAAAGAGGAGGGCTGACAGAGAGGAGGGGGGCTGACAGAGAGGGGGGGCTGACAGAGAGGGGGGGCTGACAGAGAGGAGGGGGGCTTACAGAGGAAGGGGGCTGACAGAGGAGGGGGCTGACAGAGAGAAGGGGAGCTGACAGAGAGGAGGGGGGCTGACAGAGAGGAGGGGGGCTGACAGACGAGGGGGACTGACAGAGAGGAGAAGGAAGGCTGACAGAGAGAAGGGGGGCTGACAGAGAGGAGGGGGCTGACAGTCGAGGGGGGCTGACAGAGAGGAGGAGAAGGGCTGACAGAGAGGAGGAGGAGGGCTGACAGAGAGGAAGGGGGCTGACAGAGAGGAGGAGGGCTGACAGAGAGGATGGGGGCTGACAGACGAGGGGGGCTGACAGAGAGGAGGAGGAAGGCTGACAGAGAGGAGGGGGGATGACAGAGAGGAGGGGCTGACAGACGAGGGGGGCTGACAGAGAGGAGGAGGGCTGACAGAGAGGAGGAGGAGGGCTGACAGAGAGGGGGGGGGCTGACAGAGAGGAAAGGGGCTGACAGAGAGGAGGGGGGCTGACAGAGAGGAGGAGGGCTGACAGAGAGGAGGAGGAGCGCTGACAGAGAGGAGGGGGGCTGACAGAGAGAGGAAAGGGACTGACAGAGAGGAGGGGGCCTGACAGAGAGGAAGAGGGGCTGACAGAGAGGAAGAGGGGCTGACAGAGAGGAAGGGGGCTGACAGAGAGGTGGAGGGGGCTGACAGAGAGGAGGGGGGCTGACAGAGGAGGTCTCGGGCTCCCCGGTCACCTCAATATCTCATCTCCCAGTCCCCAGCTGTGGTGGAGCAGGAAGAGGGTGAGGCTCCATGAGATGAGGAGGCGCTCTTACACGGACAAGTGTAGGAATGGAACACAGCCGCCGGTGCCACTTGCCACATAGTAAATACAGAGTTACAGGGCAGAGACGGGGCAAACTGGGATACAGAGGTACTGGATATATGTTGTGCATGTCTGGGTTTCCAGGGGACAGAAACCCAGGCACAAGTTGGCAAACCCGTACTGTCCGGGTCAATCCCGTACGGGTGGCAACCCTAGCACCCGACCGTGACAGCTTGCGGCTTCACGGCTGGGTGTGCGCTGTGCATGCACTGTGCATGCACGAGCTGCACTGTACTCTGCTAGTGGCCAATCTTTTTGGACCTGTGACATGTCCCAGAAGATTGCAGAGAGGGAGGGGCCACCTAGGGGTGGAGGAGAAGTCGCCTAGGCGGCCAAGAGACGGAAGCAGGAAGTGGGAAAGGAAGTACCTCTCAAAACAAGGTACCCCCCCCCCCCCCCAAAAAAAATGACATGCCAAATGTGGCATGTAAGGGGGCGAGGAGTGCTGAAAGTGGAAGTTCCATTTTTGGGTGGAACTCTGCTTTAAGGTAAAAACCTTTCATGTTCAGCTCTCCCCCAGCCCCCGCTAAATACTTACCTGAGCCCAATCTCGGTATAGCCCTGTGCCCGAGAGCAGCATCTCTGTGCTCCCTCTCCTCAAAAAACATAGGGGCAGCAGTGGGAGCCATTAACTGATTCTGCTGTCAATCAAATCCAATAAGCAGAGAGCAAGGGGTGGGGCAAAACCACGCTGTGTGTGTCTATGGGCACACAGCCCGACTCGGGATGGAGCCTGCACGTGTGCCACCATAGCAAATGGCTTATTATGGTGGCACACAGAGAAGAGAAGGAGGCTAGTGTCGGTGGGGACCCCAGAAGAGGAGGATTGGGACTGCTCTGTGCAATACCATTGCACAGAGTGGATAAGTATAACATGATAGTTATTAAAGCTTGACTATCACTTAGAGAATTTACTGCTAGTCTAAAGCAGTGCTTTTCAACCTTTTTTCAGTCAAGGCACCCTTTAAATTATAGACAATGTCAAGGCACCCTTTAAAACTATGGACAGTCTCAAAGCACCCTATTCTAAAATGTAAGAAACTGTTTTAATAATTTTACATAATGCAGAAACAGTCACATGTAGGACATCCAACGTTAGAGGTGATTTTATTCTTTCAAAGCAAATACACTTTTGCACACAGGTACTGACTAGTATTCCAATGTTTCTCTTCTTCCTCATTTTCTGTCTATCAGTTATCTACAGTAATGTGACCCCCAGTACCGAGGAAGAGGGGCAGAGGAGGGTTAAACAAGGATGCTGTATAGGCGACAGACATCCTCCTTATCAACTGATGACATGATTGGTTGTTAGGATGCCAGTGCCTAAAAAGTCGTAATGGTGCATAATGAAAACCCATGGATTTGTGTAACTAGAAGGCAGGCTTGATCCACCTGCTGACTTGTATATCATTTTTGATAAATTTTTAGGCATTTTGCAAAGGCACCCCCTGAGGAAACCTCAAGGCACCCCAGTTGAAAAAGGCTGGTCTAAAGCAACCTTTCTTAACCAAGGTTCCTTGGAGACCTAGGGTTCCTTCAGAGGTTGCTAGGGGTTATTTAAGTAATTAACAATTTCTGTAACCACCTACAACAATGATCTTTTTTTTAGCTATCTGTAAAGGGGGTTCTTTCCCAATGACCACAAGTGTAGGGAACAATCTCCCTAGTGACTATCATGCTATGTACCATGAGCTGTAGATATTATTACATTAGCAGGGGTTCCCTGAGGCCAGAAAGCTATTTCATGGTTCCTCTGTGTTAAAAGGTTGAAAAAGGCTTGTCTAAAGAGAAAGGTTCCAGTTTCTGCAGAATTGAATCTATGATCACTTTCTTGAGAATCTTTTGTTTTGTTTTTCCAACTGTTGGGCAGCCAGTTTGGGTGTCACTCATTAAAGGTTTTGACTATTTAGAGGCCTCACTCTGCATACTTGTCAGGAACTAGGACAGCTTCTAGGTGGCTAAGCACCATGGTAAAATTGTGATGAGACAACGTGTCTTAATTACTATGATCTCAATTTAGTATGAAGCTGTGCTCACAACCCTTTCTGGGTACCTACCCTCTCAGGTTGTCCAAGCCTGATGCCCCACTCTATTCAAATAAGATCATGCAAGCCATAAATGAGATTTAATCCCAGTGTAGAACTTTATTTTCATTGAGTCCAAGTACAACCCACCTGAGCTCCAGGCACACATATTAAAAAGATCAATTAAAGGATACATGCGCATTAAAACAAACACTGGGTCAAGATAAGTATGTGTTCGGGGGTGAGGGAGGGGAAGTTTCAAATTGCACTTATTATTTAAATTATCTGCACATACTCTTCCCTTTAAAAAGCAATTCAAAAGGTAAATTGTTTTCACTACACATTATTTTCACCTTACAACATAAACTGCCTTGCAATTGAAATGGTAGAGCATGCACTTATCTCTTTAACTGATCTTGTAAATTTAAAATGTAGCTAAAGCTAAAACAAAAAAATGCAATGTATTCCAGTTTACCAATACTTAGATGGGGTGGCTGCATTCACTTTCTTTCTTTTTGACTTTTTGTTTTTTTTATTGTTACCTTCAGCCAGTAAAGCCTTGTACATGTGATTGGATTTTCCGCAGACAAAACCTCAGACTTTTGTCCGAAGGGGTGTGCCTGGATTTTGTCTTGCATACAAACGGCAAGGAATTGTTGGCCGACAAACATGAACGTAGTGACGTACTACGTGGTTTTTCAGCTCTTTATCGCCATCCTTTGGGCTCCTTCTGCTAATTTCGTGTTAGTAGAAGTTTGGTGAGTGTTGATTTGTGCTTTTCATTTTGCGCTTTTCATTTTGCGCTTTTCAATTCGTTTCTGAACGGCCGTTCGTCAACCAGACATGTTGCGGAATCTGAGTAGATAACATGTTATTTATTATTGGCCTTGGAGTTATTGCTTTGACCCAAGTCCAGTCCAGGAACAGGAGGAGGAGGATTTATTGGACCACATTTATTCGTGACCCATTATGTCATATGCCTTTGCTGCGGGAGCTCCAGGAGAATAATCCGGATGATTTTCGGAATTATCTCTGGATGACGGACCCCTGCTTTTACCAACTCTTGGCTTTGGTGACCCCCTATATTAAGAAGCAGGACACATGCATGAGGCTTTTATTTTATTTTTTGGTTGAATAATAATGATTTGATTTGGTATATTTTCTATATTTTTGGATGCATAGAATGCACTTTTTTGTTAAGTTCTATTGGCAGATAGCTTGTCTAATTGTATTTGTTTTCTTTTTTTAATGCACAAAAAAAATTGTGTAGAATAATACCTGGCTATGTGTTTTACTTCAAATGACAGTTTGGGAGTAGGCAGTTACATTTAAAAAAATACAATGTAAAATTAACAAGGAACACCAACATAGTTGTATCTTTGATCTTAAAAACTACAGGATAATGGTGTTGTGCTAACTTGCCCAAAAAAAAAAAAAGCATAATAATATTATTCTTGATATCACTAGAAAATAAAAACGTTTGGCAGAACTCCATCAGTATCACCAGCAAAGTAGCTTCATTATTATCCCATTAAAGAAGTAGGGAATTGTGCGCTGCATTTCGAGATTTCATAATTTGCCACATCACAAATGTCAATTCTCCATTACGAATGCTAGTTTACAAGACCGACCACTCCTAGCTCATCCTTGCTTCCGAGCATGCGTTTGGACTTTTGTCCGACGGACTTGTGTACACACGCTTGGAAAATCAGACAACAGACATTTGTCCGCGGAAAATTTTAAAGCCTGCCATCCAACATTTTTCCACGGAAATACCGACAACAATTGTCCAATGGAGCGTACAAACGTTAGGATTTTTCGCCAACAGCCTGTCATCACACAATTCCCGTCGGAAAATCCGATCGTGTGTACGTGGCTTAAGTCTGTTATTTCTCAACTTGACAAGGGTGCTTACAGGGGTCAGCTTTTATTAATCTACGTAAAATCTTTATCCAAAAGGTAAAAAAAAAAGTTGCTGTAACTGCTTAAAAAGTGTTAGCTGAAATTAATTTTTAATTTGTTGTTCAAATCAATCTAAAGCCAGCCATGGACGGAGCATTTTTTTCCTGCAACCACGGGGTTGCAGGAAAGAAAATCACTCAATTCCCCTATCAACACAGTCAGTATTGATGGGGGAATCCCTCCCATGGAGCCATTGTGCTCTCCCGACGGGAATGACTATAACAGCCACTAGCAATAATCGCATGTAAAAAAGCAGAAAAAAACATCAAACAAATACATCCACCACATACAGTTGCAGTATCATACATTTTTATAAATATGCTTTAACCATTTGACCTCTATTCTACCTGTGTAACGAATGATCGGCAGGTGCCGGCAGACATTGAGTCTTCGGTAGCTGCAGATCAGCTCCCGCTGTGTGTGATCACAGCGGGAGTGGTTCACCTGTAGCACACGCACGCGCCCCAGACCTGCACTAGGTACGTGATCTGGCACAGAGCGCCTGCCCTGCCGCACTATATGTATGGTGGGCGGTCTGCAAGTGGTTAAAATGTGTATATGGCTTTCTCTGACTTCACAATTACAGTCTTTTTTCGAGTGAAACGCGCCAGTGGAGGGTGCTCAGGAGCCTTGTGCATGGACTCATAGCAAATACATTTTTTTAAATCACGAAGCCAGTGTGTGGCTTTCATGATCTTACTTGCCTTTGCAGTGGTGGTGTGACCTCTCGCAGACATCCAATCAGTATCCTGATAGAACTTTAAAACATCTAATGCTGTCAGAGGTCACATAGAAGCAGAGCCAGCTAGTTCTAAGACTGTGAAAAACAATGACAAAGGGATTGTGTGCGTTTCATCTTCTATCTCACTGCAGCTTTAATTAATTAACTGCGTATGCAGTACAAAGCGGTTGGTCTGAAAACCGCATGGGATAAGCTATAATTCCTCTTTATGGAGCAATTACAGCCAAAAAAAGGCAAACGTCTTTTAAAGCAGTTATAAAGTCCACTGCTAGCTGTAGAATCGTTTTTTTCCCTGCTGCGGAGCCAGTCTTCCCCCATGTTATTATGGCTGCTTTACCCTGCAGAGTAAAAGTGTTTAATTTTTTAAGTGCCTTCAGCTTTACCTTTGAATCACGAACCTCCCTTCTAAAGGATGCTTGAACTCTGCTGAACTCTGTGCCTGCCTGCATTCTCCCCAGTGGCGGAAACCCACCTGCAGATCTGCATTTGTGTCGTGCTCTGCTGTTCAATGCCACCAACCCTTCTGCTTATATATATATATATATATATATATATATATATATATATATAATATATACAATATGCCTTGAAAAAGTATTCGTACCTCTTGAAATTTTCCACATTTTGTAATCCTACAACCAAAGACGTAAATGTATTTTATTGGGATTCTATGTGATAGACCAACACAAAGTGGCACATAATTGTGAAGTGGAAGAAAAATGATAAATGGTTTTCATAATTTTTTACAAATAAATATGTGAAAAGTGTGGGGTGCATTTGTATTCAGCTCCCCTGAGTCAATACTTTGTAGAACCGCCACCATCACTGCAATTACAGCTGCAAGTCTTTTTGGGGATGTCTCTACCAGCTTTGCACATCTAGAGAGTGAAATGTTTGCCCATTCTTCTTTACAAAATAGTTTAAGCTCTTTCATGTTGGATGGAGAACAACAATTTTCAAGTCTTGCCACAAATTCTAAATTGGATTTAGGTCTGGACTGTGACTGGGCCATTCTAACACATGGATAGGCTTCAATCTAAACCATTCCATTGTAGCTCTGGCTGTATTTTTAAGGTTGTTGTCCTGCTGGAAGGTGAACCTCCACCCCAGTCTCAAGTCTTTTGCAGACTCTAACAGGTTTTCTTCTAAGATTGCCCTGTATTTGACTCCATCCATCTTCCCATCAACTCTGACCAGCTTCCCTGTCCCTGCTGAAGAAAAGCATCCCCACAACATGAGGCTGCCTCCATGTTTCACAGTGAGGATGGTGTATTCAGGGTGATGTGCAGTGTTAGTTTTCCGCCACACATAGCGTTTTTTGCTTTTAGGCCAAAAAGTAAAATTTTGGTCTCATCTGACCAAAGCACCTTCTTCCACATGTTTGCTGTGTCCCCCACATGACTTTTTGCAAACTGCAATTGGGACTTCTTATGGCTTTCTTTCAACAAAGGATTTCTTCTTGCCACTCTTCCATAAAGGCCAGATTTGTGGAGTACACGACTAATAGTTGTCCCGTGGACAGATTCTCCCACCTGAGCTGTGGATCTCTGCAGCTCCTCCAGAGTTTCCATGGGCCTCTTGGCTGCTCCTCTGATTAATGCTCTCCTTGCCTGGCAGTTTAGGTGGACGGCCATGTCTTGGTAGGTTTGCAGTTGTGCCATACTCTTTCCATTTTCGGATTATGGATTAAACATTGCTCCATGAGATGTTCAAAGCTTGGGATATTTTTTTATAACCTAGCCCTGCTTTAAACCTCTCCATAACTGTATCCCTGACCTATGTGGTGTTTCTGGTGTGTTTCTTGGTCTTCATGATGCTGTTTGTTCACTAATGTTCTCTAACAAACCTCTGAAGGCTTCACAGAACAGCTGTATTTATACTGACATTAAATTACACACAGATGAACTCTATTTACCAATTTGGTGACTTCTGAAGGCAGTTGGTTCCACTACATATTAGTTAGAGGCATTAAAGGGGGCTGAATACAAATGTATGCCACACTTTTCACAGATTTATTTGTAAAAAACATTTTGTTGAAAATCATTTATCATTTTCCTTCCACTTTACAATTATGTGCCACTTTGTGTTGGTCTAGCACATAAAATCCCAATAAAATACATTTACATTTTTGGTTGTAACATGACAAAATGTGGAAAATTTCAAGAGGTATGAATACTTTTTCAAGGCACTGTATTTTTAGGTTATATAAGTTATATTAATTTAGTATACAAAATAAAAAAATTTAAACGGGCAGGCTTTTTAAAACTGAATAGACATACTAGAACTATTTCTGTATGAAAATATTCTTACCTGAGCTGAGCTGTGCAGCGTAGCTCAATGTACAGTGTTTGCATCCGGCAAGATTAATGAACTCCTGTGTATCACGACCCAGCCAATCAAAAATGGCTGAAGTTCGAAGCCCGAAAGAAGACTGTCTGAAGATGTCAGCAGCTGGTGTGGGAGCTCTAGGACACCATAACGCTGGAGTTGAGCTGAGTATGGTTCAGCTTCAAGCTGGTGGGCCAGTATTACATTCAGGCATTTTCAGAATAAAGGGTAAGTAATGGCAACGTTATTTTCCATTAGAATGAGCTTGGGTTTGGACCTAAACCCATAAGGAAGCTGTCAATGCTGAGCCAGTTAGCTACACATGGGGATTCCCTGCCCTGCAGCTGCACTTACACTAAGGGGTAGGGATGCTTGTGACATTATTGACCTAATATGGCCCAATAGGTCAATGTCATTGACCTAATATGGCCACATTAGGTCAAAGATGTCACAAGTATCCCTAACCCTTTGTGTAAGTCTAGCTATGGGGCAGGGAACTCTTCATCCAAAGCTGAATGGCCGGGTACTGACCACTTCCTTCTAGGTTTGGACTGAACCCAAACTCATTCATATTTCCCACTTAGTTTAAAGAGGATCTGAACTGTGGCAGCTGTCCAAAAAAGACAAGAGGAGAGCAAAGAGTTAGTCACCGGCAGGGGCGTTGCTAGGGGGTCGCTTTTGGGGCTATAGCCCCGAATCTGGGGCCAATAGCCCCGAGTCTCTGCAGGGGTCCCCAAAGCGGAGGGGAGGCTCTCTGGGGACCCTTATGTAAGTGGGGGGCTCTCTGGGGACCCAAATGCAAGGGAGAGGCTCTCTGGGGTCCCTGATTTTAAGGCAGAGGCTCTCTAAGGACCCAGATGTAAGGGGGAGGCTCTCTGGGGACCCTAATGTAAGAGGGGCTCTCTGGGAACCCTGATGTAAATGGGGGGCCCTCTGGGTACCCTGATGAAAGGGGGAGGCTCTCTGATGATTCTGATGTAAGGAGGAGGCTCTCTGGGGACCCTGATGTAAGGGGGGCTCTCTGGGGACCCTGATGTAAGGGGGGACTCTCTGGGGACCCTGATGTAAGGGGGGACTCTCTGGCGACCCTGATGTAAGGGGGGACTCTCTGGCGACCCTGATGTAAGGGGGATTCTCTGGGGACCCTAATGTAAGAGGGGACTCTCTGGGGACCCTGATGTAAGTGGGGGGCTCTTTGGGGAAATATACACACATACACACACACACGTATATTACTGTATATATATGTGTATGCCCGCCCAAGGGTATGACTTTCTTTACTATGGGCTCTAGCCCCAGATCTTTTGTAGACCTAGCAATGCCCCTGGTCACTGGTGTAGTGCTACCCCCTCAGGAGCCTGAGTATTTTGGGTACCCTGTCCACTACTGAGCCCTGAGTGTTGCCCCTGCTGACACCACCGGAATACCCTAGACCAGGTGAATCCCTAGTTGTAACACATATAAACTGATGAAATAAAAGTTTAAATTTTGTAAATGTCATGGAAATGGCAAATAGGCAAAAGAAACCAATTGGCAAAATTTTCCAAAGGGCAGAACGCCAACAAGAGAAAAGCAACATAATGCAATACAGTACCACTTTAGGCCACTCCCACCCATCCTGCAGGACTGAAGATTTAAACATGAACTCCCAAACCGAGAGAATTTTCCCTAAATGAACAAAAGAGATGAGAAAAAAAGAACAAACTTGCAGGCTCTCAGTGAGGAGAGTCAGGGTTTAACTCTCAGGTATTTAGGCAAGTAAAAATACTATAATAATAAAATGCACAATAGGGGTGTAGTCTCTTTGAGGAAACTGAGTTACCCAAGGGATGGTAAAGTAGCTAGCGAAGTTCCCTTGTAGTAAACACTGGTAGGGTGAAGAGTCATTTACCATTTTTCTTCCCCATGTCAGATCTCCCCTTCTAATGACTGGTGACTTGATGACTAGTGGGAGAATATTCAAGAAGCAAGACAGGACAGATGGAAGAATCCACAGAAGAACAAAGCAGAAGCAGTGAATTTCTTGCACTGCAAGTCCTAAGGTACAGTTTCCTCTTCAGCAAAGAGAACAATGAGCAGCACAGTAATCACATCACCAAATCTTACTACAAATCTTCTGAGATAGACTGGTCTAGAGGAATCCACACTGCAGAGATCCAGCTAGTAGGCTACAAAACAGAAGTGGATTGGTATTTTTTGGGAGGTAAATTAAAGCTGGCCATACATGGCTGGCTCAACAAAATAAAATTAACCGATTCCACATTTGAGATGGAAAGGGGAATCCTCCCTACTGCACTATTGTATTCTAACACAAGAGTGACTCCTCTGTTGTCAGAATACACAGATCAATGCTGCAGACTGTAATCAAGCAGCTTTTATCGAACAGGATGGTTCTACAGAAGTCAACTGGTAGATCAACTTCTGTTCAACTGCACTTGCCACACATGGATAGAAATTTGTCTGGTCCTCGCTGAAACAGCCAAATTTTGATCCACCTAATGTCACCTTATATCAAAAGATAAATCTTTCAAAGTACTCCTTATGCACAAATAGCATTTCTGTATGCTGCCTATAACATAGCAGCTTCACTTGAGTTCAGAGCCACGTTAAATGTTTTTTCAAGCCAAAATTAATATCTTAGTTAGAAGTTAGGTATAGTAGCCCCTGCTCTTCCTATTACTTTTGCTATAATATAAAATAGATTGGAAATCCAACAGGGATAGTGGTCTCTCTCGTAATGGCCATAGCAGATGTGCAGACCCAGAAATCCATGCCCAGATATCTCAATAACAGAGTCCCTGAGATATGTATTAGAAGCCGTTGGGTGCTTTACTTTTCCAGCATCTATCAAAAGCTAATGTAGAGCTACCGTTGACTAGAATTGTTTTAAAGTCCCAGGTTCAATTCCCACTAGTGCAGCAGCCAGGCAAACAGCATCTTCACACACATTGACTCAGAAATAAATAAATAAATTTTTAACATTTATTTCTGTGGTAACTTGGATAGGGTTCATGGAGCTGCAGGATATTCCACAACACTAATTGGAAGTGAGGACATTCTTCCTTCTAGTAGCTCTGTTGAACAGTGGTGGGACACTAAGTAAGCAGCACTGGGGCACCAGTATCAATGACCCAGGCCAACCAAGCCTTACCGTCTGTGCAGCAGCAGGGGTGATAAAGTGGACCATCACCGAAATTGTCTCCCCCTCTGGGCCAGTACTCACAGTGTCCTTCTGATATAAAATGCACTTTGATTCCAGCAGACAGGCTTTCCCTGTGTACTCCCAAGGCAGGTCTTCAGTGCAGTACCCTTCTTGGTTCCTGGAAGACTGGTGGTTGAGCAGACCCTCTCAGCAATGGCTGGGATCCTGTGAAGCGGGGTGGGCATTCAGCAATGCACCCAGGAAGGTAGGCAGCCCTCCCTGGCTGGGAACTTCTTCTCCTAGACAAGAAACCCTGGGCTCTGTGCTCCAGACTACTTATGTACTTCCCAACCACAATCTGGATATGCCTCTCCAGGAATTGGCTGGGGCTGCATTAATATTCAGGCTGCCCATCCAGCTTCCCTCAGAGCCCTGAGGCCAGCACTCTACTGGGGCCCCCCGACAGTGATGGAACGCCAAGGCCCGTTCACAAGTGCGACCTTTGCGAGCCTGGTAGTTCCCCCAGTTAACATGTAAATTCTTGGTGTGCTTTGTGTATTTCTTCCAAATCTGTGCAGTATTCCATTGTGATACTTTACCTTGGTGCAGGAGTTTCCTGTAATAAAAATGGTGCAGCTTTGCATGGTAGCCAATCAGATTCTAACTTCAGCTTGTTTAGTTAAGCTTTGGCAAAAAAAAAAAACTGGAAGCTCATTGGTTGCTATGCAGAGCTGCACCACATCTTGCACTCTGCAATTTTGGTAAATCAACTCCAAAGAAGCTAACGTGCTTTTTTGCCTTTTAACACCTTAGAAATGCCTGCTGTGTGTTTACATTAAAGAGTTGACAGTCTGCCAAGATTCTGTTCTCACCAAAAACAGCTAATGTGTTGTTAAACTTAAAAATGTATTTATGCACAATGTGTATAGATACAGAGATGAATGAGGAATTGTTTTAGGCCCCTTTCACACGATCGGACCGTTCAGGTCCGCCTGTCAGTTTTGACGGCGGACCTGAACAGGGCGCTCCATGTTAGTCTATGGAGCGTCGGATGTCAGCGGAGACATGTCCGCTGACATCCGACCCGGTCCGATCCGCTAAAAGCAGATGGATGGCTCTACGTCCAGGTCCGTCGCTGGCGGATCGGATCGGGTGAGATCTGATGAAAACGGACATGCTGTCCATTTTCATCCGATCCCTCCATAGGTGGCAGCGGCGCCTGACAAGCCCCTCCCCGCTCAGTGAGCAGAGAGGGACCTGTCATCCGCCGGCTCAGCGGAGATCAATGGACAGATCTCCCGTTGAGCCGGCGGACCGAGGTGGGCTCCGTAGAAACGGAGTCCGCCTCGTGTGAAAGGGGCCTTAAAGTGCTTATTCTGCTTGTTTAGAAAATACAAATACTTTAATGTGCATGATCTTGGAACATGTTCACCTTAAACATAACACACATATTGTGTTAGCAAACTGTCACAGAACACAGATTAAGATCGCAGAACACAGCTACCTGCAAATATCCTCACAGACAGCATCCCTCACACTGTGAGGCTCACAGTGAAGTTCAGTTTAGCTCTGGTACCACAGGTGAATAGCTGGAGGCATCCAAGGCCCAGGGAAGAAGGGCCACCCACTGGAACTGGAGTACTCTGGTAGCAAGTGAGGGCCCCCCCCCCACAGAAGCTATGTCTTCCAGAGAAGCTTTGTGATGTTAGGCTCTTACTCAGCTTGTTTTGACAGTGTAAGTATAGGCGTTACTGCGCTAACCTCAAGAAACAAAGAAAAAGCAGCTACATAAATGTGACAAACATATAAGGAATCAAAATAGTGGGTAATGTAGCGCTAACAAGTAAGCACAAATATTGTAATATAAGTGGAACAGTGCAAAAATATTTAAATTATACTTTAACATATAAGTGGAACAGTGCAAAAAGTCAAAATATGCACAAATAGCATGTGAAAAAAATATGTGAAAAAGTCCAATGGATGAGGAAATCTATTGAAAGAGGCCTGTACGTTACCACCAGGGCTTTTTTTCTCAAACAATAGGTGCTGGAACTTAACCACGGCCCCACAAAACCCCTCCCCCTACACACACCCTCCAAATCACATCAAATAGTGGGTGTGTTCAGTCAAATTTCACAAAAACAGTAGGGGGGTCTTAAAGGGGCATTAAATACCAGGATTGCATTACATACAGCGTGCAGAGCTGTCACTTGTAAACATAGAAACCAGACTTCTGTGTTTACAAGTGATTGTGGTGAGCAGGCACCAAAGAGTCTGAGCCAGAGGTGGTGGAACTGAGTTCCACCGAGTTCCCCCTGAAAAAAAAGCCCTGGTTACCACTAAATGATAATGGATCGAGGGTGGAACAAACTAGCACTGTCCGGTATGGGAAACATCAGGGGTGGTACATCTTCAACACAAGAGAGGTATATATACTTTTAACGGAACAGGTGGACTCAAATGTCAGCGACAAAAAGTCATACAGGCAGGGTGCCGAAAATGGCAGATACACAGAACTCCAAAGGGTCCAGGACCTCAGAAGATGAATCCAGGGGTATTGTGGATGACCATCAAACGAGCCTCCAATGAAAGGAGCACCGAAACTGAATCTTAGATGCAAAAAGACCAGCTGGACAGCAGCGCAATTCTCATCCGGATGGTATGTGGAGAAAAAAATTGCTTCCATATGGTGTAGGTCAAACAATGAGGTTTTTTATTTCTAGAAACCAGTATACAGCAATAATGATAAAAATTGTGATCACAGATAAAAATGCAGGGCAATGTGAAGAGCAATAAACCTAGCCCTTTTTTGCACCGTTCCACTTATATTACAATATTTGTGCTTACTTGTTAGCGTTACATTACCCACTATTTTGTTTTGACAGTGGGCCTCTCACCTGGCTGAAAATTACATGCCCACCTACCTCTGCTTTATCAGGGGTGGCTTCTCTAAGTTGCTAAAGGAGGGAAGTTAAAAAACGTATCTTCTGTGTCCAGGAACTCAGGGAGTTTTGGGAAAAGTAGTTAAAGTGGCCTGCATCCGCATCTAAACATCGTGAGAGCATGGGCACTCCGCTACAGATCTATGTTAAGTCAATACATTTCCAGAAGCAAATCTTTAAAACAAAATTTTCCCTGTAAACCATGGCATTTGGCATATATACAAACATCAAACTTGCAAAGATGAATAGCAGTTCCAAGGTAAAAATGCAAGTGTTGTACCCAAACAAAATTGACATACTTTTTTTCACACAAATAGAGCTTTTTTTTGGTAGTATTTGATCACCTCTGAGGTTTTTATTTTTGCGCTATAAACAAACAAAGAGCAACAATTTTGAAAAAAAAAATACATTTTTTTTTACTTTTTGTTATAATACATATCCAAAAAAAAAAATTTTTTTAAATGTATTCATTAGTTTAGGCCAATATATATTCTTCTACATATTTTTGGTAAAAAAAGAAAAAAATTGCAAAAGGCATATCTTGATTGGTTTGCGCAAAAGTTATCGTGTCTACAAACTATGAGATAGATTTAGGGACTTTTTTAGGGACTTTTATTTTTATTTAGCGATTTTTAGCGGGACTGCGACATTGCAGTGGACAAATCTGACCCCAAATGACACTTCCTGGGGACCAGTGACATTATTACATTGATCAGTGCTATAAAAATGCACTGATCAATGTAAAAATGACAGTGGCAGGGAAGGGGTTAACACTAGGGGGCGATCAAGGGGTTAAGTGTGTTCCCTAGGTGTGTTCTAACTTTAGGGGGGGTGGGCTCACTAGGACATGACAGAGATCACTGTTCCTGATCACTGGGAACAGTAGATCTCTATCATGTCTCCTGTCTTGTTTACATACATACACTCTGTACTAGGCAATCGCGGGGGCGTACTCACTTTTGTTGCCAGCGGTTTAGACATCAATGGCTGTGTGTTGAGTTCATTTGAGGGGACAGCAAATTTACACTGTTATACAAGCTGTATACTCACTACTTTACATTGTAGCAAAGTGTCATTTCTTCAGTGTTGTCACATGAAAACATAGAATAAAATAAAATAAAATGTGAGGGGTGAGATACTGCATATATTATATATATATATATATATATATAGTATCTCACAAAAGTAAGTACACCCCTCAAACTTTTGTAAATATTTTATCTTTTCATGTGACAACACTGAAGAAATGACACTTTGCTACAATGTAAAGTAGTGAGTGTACAGCTTGTATAACAGTGTAAATTTGCTGTCCCTTCAAAATAACTCAACACACAGCCATTAATGTCTAAACCGCTGGCAACAAAAGTGAGTACACCCCTAAGTGAAAATGTCCAAATTGGGCCCAAATTGTCAATATTTTGTGTGGCCACCATTATTTTCCAGCACTGCCTTAACCCTCTTAGGCATGGAGTTCCCCAGAGCTTCCCAGGTTGCCACTGGAGTCCTCTTCCACTCCTCCATGATGACATCACAGAACTGGTGGATGTTAGACATATTGCACTCCTCCACCTTTCCGTTTAAGGATGCCCCACAGATGCTCAATAGGGTTTAGGTCTGGAGACATGCTTGGCCAGTCCATCACCTTTACCCTCAGCTTCTTTAGCAAGGCAGTGGTCATCTTGGAGGTGTGTTTGGGGTTGTTATGTTGGAATACTGCCCTATGGCCCAGTCTCCAAAGGGAGGGGATCATGCTTTGCTTCAGTATGTCACAGTACATGTTGGCATTCATGGTTCCCTCAATAAACTGTAGCTCCCCAGTGCTCATGCAGCCCCAGACCATGACACTCTCACCACCATGATTGACTGTAGGCAAGACACACTTGTCTTTGTACTCCTCACCTGGTTGCCGCCACACATGCTTGACACCATCTGAACCAAATAAGTTTACCTTGGTCTCATCAGACCACAGAACATGGTTCCAGTAATTCATGTCCTTAGTATGCTTGTCTTCAGCAAACTGTTTGCTGGCTTTCTTGTGCATCATCTTTAGAAGAGGCTTCCTTCTGGGATGACAGCCATGCAGACCAATTTGATGCAGTGTGCGGCGTATGGTCTGAGCACTGACAGGCTGACCCCGCCACCCCTTCAACCTCTGCAGCAAGGCTGGGAGCACTCATACGTCTGATTCCCAAAGACAGCCTCTGGATATGACGCTGAGCACGTGCACTCAACTTCTTTGGTGGACCATGGCGAGGCCTGTTCTGAGTGGAACCTGTCCTGTTAAACCGCTGTATGGTCTTGGCCACCATGCTGCAGCTCAGTTTCAGGGTCTTGGCAATCTTCTTATAGCCTAGGCCATCTTAATGTAGAGCAACCTTTTTTCTTTTTTCAGATAATCAGAGAGTTTTTTGTCATGAGGTGCCATGGTGAACTTGTAGAATCAGAGAGTTCTTTGCCATGAGGGGTCATGTTGAACTTCCAGTGACCAGTATGAGAGAGTGAGAGCGATAACACCAAATTTAACCACTTGACGACTGCCTCACGCCGATGTACATCGGCAAGGTGGCACGGACAGGCAAAATCACGTACATGTACGTGATTTGCCTTCCGCGGGTGGGGGGTCCGATCGGTCCCCCCCCCGGTGCCCGAGGTGGTCGCCATTTCTTCCCGGGCGATGAGAGGTGAGGGGGAGGCCATCCATTGTTGGCCACCCCCTCCCGATCGCTCCCGGCGAATGAAAATGCTTCCTTTCCCTCTGTAATGTAAACAGAGGGAAAGGAAGTGATGTCATCCCTCCTCGAGCCGGTCTTTTCGTCGCGGCGCCGAGGAGAGAAGACATCAAGTAAGTCTGCACAACACTACACTAACAGTAGAACACGCCAGGCACACTTGTCACCCCCCATCACCCCCCGATCACCCCCCTGTACCCCCTGTCACTCTGACACCAATAGCATTTTTTTTTTTTTTGCATTGGTGTCAGTTTGTGTCAGTTACAAGTGTTAGGGCAGTTAGGTTAGCCCCCTTTAGGTCTAGGGTACCCCCCCTTAGGTCCAGGGTACCCCCCTAACCCCCCCTAATAAAGGTTAACCCCTTGATTACCCCCCCGTCACCAGTGTCGCTAAGCGATCGTTTTTCTGATCGCTGTATTAGTGACACAGGTGACGCTAGTTAGGGTAGGTAGGTACACTAGTGAAGAGGCCTACACGTTTCTGAGCATGACAGATAGTGAAGAGGAAGTCACTCATCTGTCAAGTTCAGGCTCAGAATATGAACCTGTAGAGGACAGCGGCTCCATGACAGATAGCTCTGACGACAGAGTTGTGGTCCCTGCTAGGGTCAGGCGTACCAGACCCCAATCTTCTTCTGTCCTTGAAGTGCAAGAACCGCAGGGCTCTCGTATGGAGCAGAGAAGTACTAGCGCCGCTATTCCTTCTGGTGAACTGGCAAGCACCAGCGGCCTAGTACACCCTGGTCGTACATCCAGCACTGCAGTATCACGTGGTGACGTGGCGAGTCCCATAAGTGCAGTTCAAGCTGGTGAGGTGGCAAGCACTAGTAGTATCCCGCTGCCACCAAGAAGACAAAGACAGGCCCGTCGTGCCCATAGTGCCCTTCCTGCTGCATTGGCCTATCCGATTTGGGAACCCACCACTTCTGCAGCACCCGTACTTCCCCCTTTCACTGACCAACCCGGAATTCAGGTGGAAACAGTTGACTTTACGCCACTGGATTTTTATTCACTGTTTTTCACCGAAGATCTCTATAGATCTATTGTGGACCAAAGCAATTTATACGCTGGTCAACACATCGCCGCTAATCCCCAGTCCTCCCTTGCCAGAGATTGGAGACCAATTACGGTCTCCAAATTTAATACCTTTCTGGGCCTTTCCCTCCTCATGGGGTTGAATAAAAAGAGTGAGTTGCGGTCATATTGGTCCACTGACCCAATTTACCATTCGCCCTTGTTCTCTGCTTCCATGGCCAGGGCACGATACGAGCAGATTTTGCGGTTCATGCACTTCAACGACAATGAACTCTGTCGTCCTCGTGGAGACCCTACATACGATCGGCTCTACAAAATTCGGCCCCTCGTAAACCACTTCAACCAACGTTTTGCAGACTTGTTTACCCCCCATCAAGTTGTCTGCGTTGATGAGTCCCAGATTAAATTTTCTGGCCGCTTGTCATTCAAACAGTACCTTCCCAGCAAGCGTGCCAGATACGGGGTCAAGATGTATAAGCTCTGTGACAGGGCCACAGGCTATACATATAGTTTTATGGTTTACGAGGGCAAAGATAGTCACGTAGAGCCGACAAACTGCCCTGACTACATAGGAAGCGCTGGCAAGATAGTGTGGGACTTGGTGTCACCCTTATTCGGAAAGGGGTACCACTTGTACGTGGACAATTATTATACGAGCGTGCCACTTTTTAGTCACTTGTTTGATCAGCAGATTGGAGCATGTGGCACTGTGCGACCTAATCGCCGGGGCTTTCCCCAGCGGCTTGTAGATTCCCGTCTTAGGCTGGGGGAGAGAGCCTGCTTGAAGTATAATAATTTTCTCGCTATGAAGTGGAGGGATAAGAAGAATGTTTTCGTTCTCACCTCCCTTCATGCAGACACGACGACCCAAATTCCTACGGCGACTGGTGTTGTGGAGAAACCCCTCTGTGTCCACGAATACAACCTTAATATGGGAGGGGTGGACCTCAACGACCAGTTGTTGGCGCCGTACCTAGTTGCCCGTAAGGCCAGACACTGGTACAAAAAAGTGTCTGTTTATTTATTTCAATTGGCTTTGCTGAACGCTCATGTGCTATACAGAGCTTCAGGACTGACTGGATCCTTCCTTAAATTCCAGGAAAAGATCGTCAGAGCCCTCCTGTTTCCAGACGGTGGTCTACCTCACCTTCCCCAACCAAATGCAGTAAGCCGGCTGCATGAGAGGCATTTTCTTTATGCCATCCCGAGTACCCCTACCCAACGAGCCCCCCAAAAAAAAAGTGGTCGTGTCTGCAGCAAGCGCGGATTTAGGCGTGACACCCGGTCTTATTGTCCCTCCTGTCCTGGCAATCCTGGTCTTTGCATGGGTGAATGCTTTGAACGCTACCATACACTAGTTGAGTATTAGCGTAGGGTTCAGCACTGCACAGACTAGGCACACTAACACAGGGTCTCCCAAGATGCCATTGCATTTTGAGAGACCCAAACCTGGAACCAGTTACAAAAGTTAAAAGTTACTAAAAAAAAGTGTAAAAAATAAATAAATAAATAAATAAATAAAAAAATAAAAACACAAAATAAAAAAAACAAAAATAGTTGTTGTTTTATTGTTCTCTCTCTCTCTATTCTCTCTCTATTGTTCTGCTCTTTTTTACTCTATTCTATTCTGCAATGTTTTATTGTTATTATGTTTTACCATGTTTGCTTTTCAGATTTTTTATACTTTACTGTTTACTGTGTTTTGTTGGTAACCATTTTATTGTTTTCAGGTACACCATTCAGTTGCAGCGCGGATTTATTTATCTTGACAGCAACAGCGTTTGCTCCCACGATATATAAAGCTGTGACTCCAGCGCTGTCGGAGGTGATTTCACCACCACAGTTACATACTTCAGCATATATGCCGAAGCGTGGGGGCAACAGTGGGTGGAGGAGCAATTTGCTCCTGCCTTTTGCGGGAGGATGCCCCCATGCTTCGGCATATATAAATGGTGCATGTATGCCCATCATTAGAAGTGGGTGGATGAAGGGAGGTATTCTAATGGTGGGCATACCCACCGATCAATATCTTTTTTTCGTTCAGCCCACAGGCTGCATGAAAAAAAAGTTTACAATATATGCCCAACAAGGACCAGCAACGTACTGGTATGTTGCTGGACTTTGAGTGGTTATACCAGAAAGATGCCTGCAGGTTTAGGTATCATCTTGGTATCATTCTTTTCAGCCAGCGGTCGGCTTTCATGTAAAAGCAATCCTAGTGGCTAATTAGCCTCTAGACTGCTTTTGCAAGCAGTGGGAGGGAATGCCCCCCCCCCCCCCACCGTCTTCCATGTTTTTCTCTGGCTCTCCTGTCCCAACAGGGAACCTGAAAATGCAGCCGGTGATTCAGCCAGCTAACCATAGAGCTGATCAGAGACCAGAATGGCTCCAAACATCTCTATGGCCTAAGAAACCGGAAGCTACGAGCATTTCATGACTTAGATTTCGCCGAATGTAAACAGCGCCATTGGGAATTTGGAAAAGCATTTTATCACACCGATCTTGGTGTGGTCAGATGCTTTGAGGGCAGAGGAGAGATCTAGGGTCTAATAGAGCCCAATTTTTAAAAAAAAGAGTACCTGTCACTACCTATTGCTATCATAGGGGATATGTACATTCCCTGAGATAACAATAAAATTAATTTAAAAAAAAAATAAAAATGAAAGGAACAGTTTAAAAATAAGATAAAAAAGCAAAAAAATAATAAAGAAAAAAAAAAAAAAAAGCACCCCTGTCCCCCCTGCTCTCGCGCAAAGGCGAACGCAAGCGTCGGTCTAGCGTCAAATGTAAACAGCAATTGCACCATGCATGTGAGGTATCAACGCGAAGGACAGAACGAGGGCAGTAATTTTAGCAGTAGACCTCCTCTGTAAATCTAAAGTGGTAACCTGTAAAAGCTTTTAAAGGCTTTTAAAAATGTATTTATTTTGTCGCCCCTGCACCTTAGTGTGCAATTTTAAAGCATGTCATGTTTGGTATCCATGTACTCGGCCTAAGATCATCTTTTTTATTTCATCAAACATTTGGGCAATACAGTGTGTTTTAGTGCATTAAAATTTAAAAAAGTGTGTTTTTTCCCCAAAAAATGCGTTTGAAAAATCGCTGCGCAAATACTGTGTGAAAAAAAATATGAAACACCCACCATTTCAATCTGTAGGGCATTTGCTTTAAAAAAATATATAATGTTTGGGGGTTCAAAGTAATTTTCTTGCAAAAAAAAATAATTTTTTCATGTAATCAAAAAGTGTCAGAAAGGGCTTTGTCTTCAAGTGGTTAGAAGAGTGGGTGATGTGTGACATAAGCTTCTAAATGTTGTGCATAAAATGCCAGGACAGTTCAACCCCCCCCCCCCAAATGACCCCATTTTGGAAAGTAGACACCCCAAGCTATTTGCTGAGAGGCATGTCGAGTCCATGGAATATTTTATATTGTGACACAAGTTGCGGGAAAGAGACAAATTTTTTTTTTTTTTTTTGCATAAAGTTGTCACTAAATGATATATTGCTCAAACATGCCATGGGAATATGTGAAATTACACCCCAAAATACATTCTGTTGCTTCTCCTGAGTATGGGGATACCACATGTGTGGGACTTTTTGGGAGCCTAGCCGCGCACGGGACCCCGAAAACCAAGCACCGCCTTCAGGTTTTCTAAGGGCGTAAATTTTTGATTTCACTCTTCACTGCCTAGCACAGTTTCAGAGGCCATGGAATGCCCAGATGGCACAACCCCCCCCCAAATGACCCCATTTTGGAAAATAGACACCCCAAGCTATTTGCTGAGAGGTATAGTGAGTATTTTGCAGACCTCACTGTTTGTCACAAACTTTTGAAAATTGAAAAAAGAAAAAAAAAATACATTTTTCTTGTCTTTCTTCATTTTCAAAAACAAATGAGAGCTGCAAAATACTCACCATGCCTCTCAGCAAATAGCTTGGGGTGTCTACTTTCCAAAATGGGGTCATTTGGGGGGGTTTTGTGCCATCTTGGCATTTTATGGCCTTCAAAACTGTGATAGGTAGTGAGGAGTGAAATCACAACTTAACGCCCTTAGAAATCCTGAATCCTGCCCTGCCATTTTAGCACCTCAAGAAATGACATAGGCAGTCATAAACTAAAAGCTGTGTAAATTCCAGAAAATGTACCCTAGTTTGTAGACGCTATAACTTTTGCGCAAACCAATAAATATACGCTTATTGACATTTTTTTTACCAAAGACATGTGGCCGAATAAATTTTGGCCTAAATGTATGACTAAAATTGAGTTTATTGGATTTTTTTATAACAAAAAGTAGAAAATATCATTTTTTTTCAAAATGTTCGGTCTTTTTCCGTTTATAGCGCAAAAAATAAAAACCGCAGAGGTGATCAAATACCATCAAAAGAAAGCTCTATTTGTGGGAAGAAAAGGACGCAAATTTCGTATGGGTACAGCATTGCATGACCGCGCAATTAGCAGTTAAAGCGACGCAGTGCCAAATTGGAAAAAGACCTCTGGTCCTTAGGCAGCATAATGGTCCAGGGCTCAAGTGGTTAACACACCTGCTCCCCATTCACACCTGAGACCTTGTAACAGTAACGAGTCACATGACATTGGTGAGGGAAAATGGCTAATTAGGGCCAATTTGAACATTTTCACTCAGGGGTGTACTCACTTTTGTTGCCAGCGGTTTAGACATTAATGGCTGTGTGTTGAGTTATTTTGAGGGGACAGCAAATTGACACTGTTATACAAGCTGTACACTCACTACTTTACATCGTAGCAAAGTATCATTTCTTCAGTGTTGTCACATGAAAAGGTATAATAAAATATTTACAAAAATGTGAGGGGTGTACTCACTTTTGTGAGACACTGTATGTATATATATATATATATATCACCAATTTCATATCTTGTTCCTCCTGGCTTGTATGAATCCTGTGATGCCTTTATTTCTATTTTTAAAAATGTCATTTTAATACCCCCTACCCACAGGCAACCATATGTATAAGATATTCCAAAGTGTCAGCCAAGCATTTATAAATTTGTCACGCTTTTCTAAACTGCACCTGCTTTACGACATGTTCTTCTTGTATTTTTTTTTTTTGGCTGATCCATTAGCCGTTCAGCAGGACATTTATTCAATTGAAGGCAGCTACTTATTTAACAGTCTACTGCACTGTAGTTGGATGAAATTACCCAAGTATGAGGGATTTACAACTTTCAGCTCCAATCTGGTTCTTGTAAAGCCAAATGTGTGCCTCTTTTGCATTGTGTAAAAAAGTGATTTTATGGTGTTTTTTTTACTAGAATTTTATAAAACTGAGTGGTTATGAAAACAGATGTATTTATTTTGACAGTGCTTTTCAAAAAGACATATTTTAGAAAGAATATACATTTGTATATTATAATTACTCAGTGTCGGAATAAAACCAAGGAAGTACATAGAGAAACTGGAAGAAGCAATCAATTATTTATACTTTTTTATTCAGCATTTTACCATTTTACTGATCTGCATTGTGCAGCTTCTAAGCACACACTGAGGAATAGACGGGAAGCAGAACAGAAAATGCTAATTTCTTCCTCATATACTACTGATTGGTCTCTGTCACTCATAACGGACTGTACTTACTGGCCTGCAGTGCGCACCCAAATTCCCCCCTCTCTCCCATCCATATTCAATTTTTTTTCTAAATCTAATAGGAATAGCTTGACATTTCTGGAGTCCCATGAAAGATATGAGCTGGACATCTGCCCTGCACATTTTTGTATTATGGTCAAAGCTGTAGACAGTTGATTTGGAGGATTTGGTGTCCTTGCTGGTGCTATGCTGCTGAGATCCTGCCATGTTGGTTTCCTGGTGCTGGAACGTTTAGTAGCAACAAACTTTGCACATCAAGCCAGCTGAAAAAAATGTTTATTCCACCGAAAAAACAATTTTTTAATGTTAAAAATGTGTTATGAAATTATCATTTTATTGTTACCCTCAACCTAACACCAACCTCTAATCTATCCTAATTCTTAGACCTCAACCCAACCCCTAAACCCATCACTAAACCTAACACCTAAACCTAACCTTAACCTGCACCCACCCCAATAACAAACCCTTAACTTTCCCCAAGAGACTGCTCCTGCAAAAGAGTGGAGTAAATACTCACCTCTACTGATGCTCCTTGCCAACTAACTGCATTGAAGAGGAATGTTCCACTGAAGTTTGTTAATTGAACCAACCCTTTTATGTTTATCTCCCTCACTGCTCTCTGTGGATCCTCCCATTGGCTATAGGACACAGTAGTGATATAAAGGTGGACAGGAGTACTGAGCACCATGAGGGACCAAGGAGAGGGACACCCCCCGAAGTGTCAGTTTCTGTAGACTCTTCAGGTGAGAGGTCTCTTCAGCTAAGCTGCTTTTCATGGTACAGGTATCTGAAGTGGTGTGCAATAACTCTGCAGGGACAGCTTACTAAGGAATTACATTTTTAGAAAATTGCCGCATTAAAGTAAACCTGTGCCCTGTCTTGTTGGGTAAAGCAAAGGTTCACTTCCTCTCCCCAGCAGAACATACTGTTTTTATTTTACCTTCTCTTCACTCTCTATCGATCCGTTTAGCTGCTGGGCAGGAAGATAAATTCCTAGTTCTTCCAGTTTTGAGGGGGTATGTGACCCTTTCCCCACATTACACAGAGCTTGTAGCTGCCCACTTAGATACCCATCATTGTAACATGGGGAAAGGGAAGAGTCCACAGACCTGCGCAATCTTGAATTTGCTAACTGGACCTTACATAGGGCATCTTCTCTTTAATTCCTGGAGGCTAAACAGAGTGGTTCGGGGAATGAGTGGAGGTGAGTATGTGCTGCTTGGAAGGTGGTGGATAAACATTAACCTTTTCTATGTTTGGATTTAGACCTTACATCTTTTTCATGAGTGTCACTGCATGTATACTTCACCCTTGGTGCCCACCTGCAGGAGGGGGTTTAGGGGCTGTAATACAATATGTGTCCAACACTGAGAATGCTACAATTGGTAGTAAATGTTAATATTGCTATAACTTTCTTGATCACTCACTTTTTTTGATGCTTTATGATAGATTGTAAAGAGTACTAGTACCACAATTGTGACTGTACTCTCGCCTTAAAAAATGTTTTCTTACTGATAATTCTGTACTTGACTTGACATGTCCATTACCCTTTGAAAAAATCAACACAAATATTGTAAAAAATATTAAACATGCCATATTAGGAAGACCAAAAGAACTTGCAGGGATGGCATTATCCAACTTGAAGCTTCACCACTGTGTTCCAACCCTACAAGGGGTTCTTAACTGGTCCAGGCATGTAGATACGGAACAATGGGTAAACCTTGGAACAATTGGCTATTCTCCCTCCCCTGAATACACTTTTCTGGTGTGTGGCCCCAGTGATTGCACAACAGAATTAATTTTTACCCATGTACAACATATCATCGAGCCCTTCCCCTCTCCTTCCTATACTGGGAAACCCCAACTTCCCCCAGGATTGCATGATAAAGCTTTTAGCTCACTTAAGTGCCAAAAACAGACTACAAGCACCTCACTTTATCAAAAATTCCTTTAATTCTGAGAAAATGTGTCCCCCCACCCAGGTCACTTCTGATTCTACAAATGTCACATTTCCTTAAATTCCTTCCTAATGCATACCTGGTAGAACACCCCATGACCCCATTCAAAAAGGACTGCTGTTCTCGAGGACCAATCAGACATGCACGCTCGGCTGCTTAAAAATGACTACTACTTGAATCATCCTTAAGTCCATTGCCTTCCCACCCTACAGACATGTCCACTCAATAACTCAAAGTTCACAGATTGCCTGATACCCAAGGAACCCACCTACTTTCTCTTCCATCACAATACAGTTCTGTTCAAGGTGTGTAATCATACAGCATTCATCAATGCTGCACACTCTTGCATTCAGTGTTATGGAAATCCTCTTTCACACCATCCATTCGGCAAAGACATCCAACCTTTGGAGGACCTGATAAGTTCTCTCAAGGGCATGGATGCAAAAGTCCAAAAACTTCTCTTTAGGTCCAACTTGTCTTCTCTTTCTTAGAATGCTGACATCTTGATTATTGTGTATAAGGTGGAACACCCAACTATAGCTTTATCACAGTTTTTATATAGTAAATTTTCTCACCCAATGCTTCAATTCTACAGTCACACAATCCTACACCCATCATAGTACCTACTACTGATCCCCTTCTTTAGTTTGCCTTGCCACCTTCATCTGTCTGGAGGTGAAATTAATCCCTACTTTGGCCTTTTCCCCCATCCACCTATCCCCCCCCATTTACCCTTCCTTAATCAACCTTAAAGTGGTTGTAACCCTAAAAAGAAATAAAAAAAGCTTCTGTTTCTTTAAAGCATGGTTAATACCACAGTGTTTCTGCAGTTTAATTTGTCCAATTCTATGTTCTAAAATACCTGGGTGATCCTGCCTGTTCCTATGTTCCCCTATGTGTACTGAGCACAGTAATCGTGGATGCTGATCCATGATACCATGGTCAGTTTATGTGTCCCTGTCATCAAGTTGTGTGTACACAGTCTCTCCCTCTCCTTCTCCCTCCCTGCCTGTCATTTCATAGCCTGTGTGTAAAAGCCGATCTCCGAATCAGCCCCTCCCCTCCCATCCTGCTGATATTCACCTGTGGCTGTAAACTCAGATTTATAAAAAAACTGGCATCCCCTCTGTTGTAGCAAGATATAAAGTACTGTGTCAGTTTTTCCTAAATACCTTGCACAGCACCCCTGTGCGGTCATGTGACCTCCCTCTGCTGGCTGGCATACATCAGAGGGGAATGTCAGCCCCTCCCCCTGCTCTCCTTAGATCGGGGAAGTCACGTGACTACACAGCGGCACTGTGCAAGAAGGTATTTAGGATTATAGTTTTTTTTAAAACTGACACACAGAACTTTATATCTTGCTACAACAGAGGGGATGCCAGTTATTTATAAATCTAACTTTACAACATCTTTAATTGTCTCCCAAATTTGTCCCTACCCTTCCCTTCCCTAAATTTGACCCCAATCCCTCCTTCCCTTCACTAGTAAGAGAAAACAGAGTATCGACCATTACGGCAATACACCTAATCCAATCCCAGGTGATCAATACTGGCCAACAGATCTTATGCATTGACTTGGTGCGAATTGATATACACAGACTTATACCTCCCAGCTGTCCCGGAATGGGCAGGACTGTCCTGAAATGTTATTCATACCCCGGGGTCCTGCGGATCAAGGCTGAAGCCGGACTCAACTAATCCCACTGCTCCAATCCTGGGCCCCATGGGCTCCAATCCCCCTGCAACACGGCTTCTCCTTCTTTTTCTCCCACTGTAGCGGGATTGGTTACAGTATCTGTGTCCAGCACCCCCCATTTCTGATTACAGCTCCCCATGTGCCCCCCCCCCCCCCCGTGTACCCTCCCAGCACTGCCGGCTCTCTTCTCCTCCCTCCCACCAGCTGCATCACGGGGGCACAGAAGGATAAGATTTAGGATGGAGAGCAGGGGGAGTGAAGTAAATTCCTTTCCTCAATAAACACAGTGAGCGATCGGTACTGATTGCTTCTGTGTTTATTCATAACTAAAGCATAGTACAGAGTGCGTTCTGTTCATTCACTGTGCAGTGCAGATGAGGCCGTTTCTTGAAAAATAAAAATGCATAAAATTTGTGAAAAAAATTTACTTTTGCTTTGCCATACAGGGCAAAGAAAAAGGGTTACTTAGCATACACTTACACAGGGCTTTTCCTGGGCTTATCGGCTGAATGGAGCAACATAGGAGTGAGGACAAGAAAGTACACTATACTACCAAAGTATTGGGACGCCTGCCTTTACACGCACATGAACTATAATGGCATCCCAGTCTTAGTCCGTAGGGTTCACTATGGAGTTGGCTCACCCTCTGCAGGTATTACAGCTTCAAATTTTCTGGGAAGGCTGTCCACAAGGTTTAGGAGTGTGTCTATGGGAATGTTTAACCATTCTTCCAGAAGTGCATTTGTGAGGTCAGGCACTGATGTGAATGAGAAGTCCTGGCTCGCAGTCTCTGCTCTAATTCATCCCAAAGGTGTTCTATCAGGTTAAAATCAGGACTCTGTGCAGGCCAATCTAGTTCCTCCACCCCAAACTCACTCATTCATGTCTTTATGGACAGCCTTCCAAGAAAAGTTGAAGCTCTTATAGCTGCGAAGAGTGGGCAACTCAATATTGAACCCTATGGACTAAGACTGGGATGGCAATAAAGTTCATGCGCGTGTAAAGGCAAGCGTCCCAATACTTTTGGTAATTTAATATATATCCTGCTGGAGAGAGGTAAGGGGATGCAGTTATACTTTGCCCTGCATGGAAAAATTGGAAAAATTGGAGGCTCGTTAAAGAGGAGTTCCACCCAGGGGGTCCATTAAAAAAAAAAAAAAAATTAAAAGTCAGCAGCTACAAATACTGCAGCTGCTGACTTTTAATTAGACACTTACCTGTCCCTGGGTCCAGCGATGCGGGGGATCGAAGCCCCGCTCGTCCCCCTCCTCCGCTCGTCGGCGCCGGCATTTTAACTGTGGGCGCCGGGCTGTGGCTTCACAGCCTGGCACCCACTGCGCATGCGCGAGCGGCGCCGCGTGCCGTGATTGGCCGCTCAATCACCTGGGACCTGTAATGGGTCCCAGATGATTGACAGGAGGGAGGGAGCAGAGCGGAGCCCTTCCTGTGCCGAAGGGGAAGTGATGTCACCAGCCCAAGCAAAGGAAGAGGCAGACTACGAGGGACCACCTAGCAACAGGCATTTAGAGGTAAGTAAAAGAAAAAAAAAATATCCAAATGTTTTTTTTTTTTTTTTTTTTTTTAATTTTTCAGGTATTTTTGTTTTTTTGCGTGGAACCCCACTTTAAAGTCAGTGATGACAAACTTTCTTGATCTGGAGGGCCTCAAATATAGCACCAAAGGGCCACACATAAAATTAAGTAAATATTATTATTATTATTTTACAGGATTTATATACCGCCAACAGTTTTCGCAGCGCTTTACAATGCAATGAGGGGGGACAGTACAATTACAATACAGTTCAATACAGAAGGGACAGGAGGGCCCTGCTCATGGAGCTTACAATCTAAAGGAAGGAGTTGGGGTGGATATTCATTGTCAGACAGCAGACACACAACAGAATATATTCAGAGACTGCGAATAAGAGGTGATGAGAGACTGCAGACAGGATAAAAGAGATGGTCAGAGACTGCAAACATGACATACAGTATGATACAAGAAATGGTCAGGACTGGGGGCATGCCATAGGAGATGGTCGGAGACTGAACATGCTGTAAGAGTTTTTGGAGACTGGGGACATGCTTCAGAAGACAGTCGTAGACTGGAGACATATTATGTGAGACTGCTAGAAATTGTTGCTATAACAGGTAAATAGGGAAACACAGATCAGTGTCTGCAAGGGTCCCCAGAGGGCTGCACAGAAAGTGCCAAAGGGCTGCACATGGCCCCTGGGCTGCAGGTTGGGCACCAGGGCTTTAAGTGAACCCATTGTATTGCCCTTCATAAACATGCCACAGTTTAATATCACTTGACTCCTTCAAATGAGGAAATCTGTGTAATTATGCTGATAATAATACGGAAAAGTCTTTGTACAAGGACGTAATGTGTCACATTCCCTGTGGACAAAATCTAGCACTGAACATATTAAAATCTAGCACTGGACATATTGCCATTTTAGGTTTCCTTTCATGAACTCTGTTCTCTGCACAGGATGTATTATATGAATTAAATGTTCTCCTCAGACGATTGAAAGGCTTATATTGACCTACCACTAGAGATGAACAAAAATTCGTATTACAGAGCCAAATTGTTTCCCAGACTTCAATAGAGTTTTCAAAAGAAAAAGCCATTATAGTCATTAATACCCTGCAAGGAGATAAAGCTGTACGATACACTTTAAGGATTTGCAGGGAGCAAACCAGAATGTATGTCAGGGCAAAGTGAAAAAACACATATGCAATACATCTCTGCAATGCAAGCACATATTTTTATGTTTTATCCCTTTAACCAGTTTGGCTCTAGAGCAAATTTTTGAACACAATGTAAAAATCTGCATTTGTAGCAATAAAATTAATCCAAACCTCCAGAGGCCCTGGAGAATGAAAAGATGATAGCTGAAATTTTTATGTCACATATTTGCACAACTGTTTATTAAACATAAATTTTCAGGAAAAATTATACTAAAATTAATTTTAGTGCAGACACACACAATAGAATATCAATTTTTGGTAAAATATAAAAGATGAGGTTGAGTCCAATAAATAGATATTGTACATGCCAGGTTTTAAAATTGTGGGCGCCTGTGATATTGCAAAAAATTACAGTGCCCAAAAAATCACCATAGGTGATGCTTTAAAAGCTTTTACAGCTCATCAGTTTACAGTAACTAGGAGCTTTGGTGCTAGAATTATTGCTCTCACTCTGACGTCCGTGGCGATATGTCATACGTGTGGTGCAACCATGGTTTACATATGCATGTCCACCCAGGGTGTTCATTTACACATGTGTGCTGAGCAGCAGGGGTTAAGGCAATTTTTTCATACATTTTTTTATATGTATTTATTTTATTTATTCGTTTATTTTTACTTGATTGCTATCACAAAGGGTTAAACCCCCTTGTGATAGCATTGGGCAGATGACAGGTACTCTTTATGTAGACATTGGGGGTCTAATAGCCCACTATGTCTCCCTTGCCCTTCACAGCATCTAACCAAGCACTGTACCTGCCAGGAAATGATGGATATGAAACCAGATGTGATTGATTTCACAGTGCTCTCCCTCCTCTACCTGGGTGTTGTGGTCCCGGGCAATAGTGGGAGAGCCCAGGAACCATGGGGGGAGAGGGCATTGTCCCACTGGCTATATGAAAGTGGAAAAATACCTGCTGATCTGCCAGGAATGCACTCCTGAATCGTGTGGTAGGCTGACAAATACAACATTTTTGTGTATTTAGAAGCGTTAATGAGCTTCGAGATAAGCAAAATATTGTCTTCAAGAGCCATGTGTATTCTTGCTTAAACCTTGGTGTGATTTGTGTACAACTGTAATTCTAAAAAAGTTGGGTTGCTGTGTAAAAATCTACCTAAAAACAAAATGCAGTAGTTAACAAATCTCATAAACTCATATTTTATTGACAATAGAAAATAGAAAACATATCAAATGTTTCAACTGCAAAATGTACCATTTTAATAAAAAAATAAGGTCATTTTGAAATTAATGGCAGCAACATGTCTCAAAAAAGTTGTGACAGGGCCATGTTTAACACGGTGCAGCATCTTCTCTTCTTTTAACAACACTCTGTAAATGTCTGGGAACTGTGGAGACCAGTTGCTGGAGTTTTGGGAGAGGAATGTTCTCTCATTCTTGCCTCATATAGGATTCTAACTGCTCAACAGTCCTGGGTCTTTGCTCTATTTTTCATTTCAAGATGGTCCAAATATTTTCAGTTGGTGAAAGCCGGCCTGTTAGGCACCCAGACTCTTCTTCTACGAAGCCATGCTGTTCTCATAGATGTAGTATGTGGTTTAGCATTGGCCTGCTGAAATATGCAAGGGCTTCCCTGAAAAAAACAGTGTCTGGATGGGAGCATATGCTGTTCTAAAACCTGGATATATCTTACAGCATTGATGGTGCCTTTCCAGATGTGCAAGCTGCCCATTCCATATGCACTATTGCACCCCCCATGCCATCAGAGATGCAGGCTTTTGAACTTAGTGCTAATAACAAGCCAGAAGGTCCCTCTCCTCTTTAGTCCAGAGGATGTGGTGCCCATGATTGCTAAAAAGAATGTCAAATTTCAATTAGTCTGACCAAAGAACAGTTTTCCACTTTGCAACAGACCATTTTAAATGAGCTTTGGCCCTGAGAAGACTGCTGTGTTTCTGGATCATGTTCAGATATGGCTTCTTTTTTGCATGATAGAGCTTTATCTTGCATTTTGGAAAGGCACGTCAAACTGTGTTCACAGGCGGTAATTTCAGGAAGTTTTCCTGAGCCCATGCAGTGACATCCAAGATCACGGGCATCCAATGTTGCATTTTGACTTTGTCTCTTGGGCACAGAGATTCCTCAAGATTCTCTGAATCTTTTGATGATACTATTTACTGTAGATTATATATTTAAAGTCTTTGCAATTTGACATTGAGGAATATTATTCTGACACTGTTTTAGACTCTGATTGACTCCCAATACCATACCTGGGAACTTTTGAAAAGCAGAATTTCAGAGAATTGGTGCTGAGCAGGGATGAGGCTAAGAGTGGCACGCATAGCATGCCATGGCAAATGGTGGGTAGGCCAAAACTGTGCTAATATGGAGAGAGGCTAAAAGTGATATAAAAGTCTTGTATTTTTTTTTGGTTTAAAAATAACAAACATGTTATACTCACCTGCTCTGTGCAGTAGTTTTGCACAGAGCAGCCCAGATCCTGCTCTTCTCGGGTCCCTCGGCCCCTTCCTCCTGCAGAGTGCCCCCACAGCAAGCAGCTTCCTATGGGGGCACCTGAGCTAAGTCCATTCAGACACAGAGATGCGGCTCAGCCCTGCTCCCCTCCCTCTCCTAATTGGCTCACTGAGCCAATGGCACCCGTTGATGTGTCTCAGCCAATCAGGAGAGAGAGTCCCGGACAACTGAGGCTGTCATGCAACATCACTGGATCGAGATGGGACTCCGGTAAATGTTGGGGGGGCTGCTGCACATAAAAGGTTTTTTATCTTAATGCATAGATTGCATTAAGTTAAAAATCCTTCTGCCTTTAGACCCACTTTAAAACTTGAGCCTATGTACAGGGTGCAAGAGTCAGAAATATGCAACATACAGGGAGTCTTGCATAGGTAATATACTGGGGCCCAGGTTAGGTAAAATATATGAAAAGAGCAAAAATACTCTTGCGCACAGGTGTATTGGCTAAAGAGTCCCAAGGGTTCAAGAAGGACTATGGATTTCAGCCTTGCTGCTCTTAAGTATGGGAATGTCCTAGTGGACATAAACCACTGGATTATTTGCCTCTGTGCCATATACTATGCGATTTTTTCTTCGACCTTTGTGAGTAGTTTTTATCTTGTTTTTAATTAATAAATCTGTCAAGGATAATGCACTAGGCTGGTGCGCTCTTTTTCTTTCGTTTCATTTAGGTAAAATATATATAGAGCAGGGGTCTAAGTTGTCTAACGTGCATAGTGCAGGGGTCCAGATTTAAACATGTACATAGTGCAGGGGTCCAGGTTGGGTAATGTTCATAGTGCTGGGGTCAGGAGTGGGTAATAAACACAGTGCAGGGGTCAGAATTATTTACAGCTCAATGCACAAAACCCTGTTTGATTTTTTTTCACCATCACCCTCTTATACATAGCACAGCAGCACCATGTTGCACCACAAAACACATTCCCAATGTACCACATCCTCAACGTATAACAATCGACCTGCTCACCATAATATATGGATGTGAACCATCTGTACCTTGAGGTGCACTGGAAGATAAAGGGTGCAGGTCTGTCAATAGGTGCATTGTAGTGCACTGGCAGCCCATTAAAAGGTAATGAGCTGCCTTTCCTCCGCACATCCTACTGCTCAACGTAAGTCACACAAACTTGTGTGCAGTATTACACCGCAAAGGTCTATATCCATTCTAACAGTCCTCAGAGAAAGATATTGCATGGATAGAAAGGCCCGGAGTAAGGAAAAAGAAACCTAGACGGAGGGCTGACAGGGTTAAAAGAGGTTTGGATCAGTAGAAGTTGTTAGGTAGGTTAAAGTAAATAATAAGGGAACAGCTACCGGATTGGTGGAGTAGAGAAAACGGGAGGGGCTGCAGGGGTAGACCATAAAGAGAATCCTGGTGAGGTCTTCACTCAGGAGAGAGACTGCGTTGGGACAACTTCCCACCCTCCCCATAGTATGGTTAAGTTCTTGGGCAATTTTGGGCCACTTTCCTTGGTGGACTGTCATGGCAGCTGGCGGGGTACAAGGTCCTTGTATGTACTTGATAAATGTACATTGGTAGAGACCCATCTTGGGTACGGCTCCCTGTAGTTTGTTTGGGTTGTATCTGCTAGTAATGGTGTTGTCTTTGAGTCAGTGCTTTGCAGCTGGAGGCCTAAGTTTGGTTAAGCAGATACTTGAAGTAGTGGTGCCTACAAGGACCTTGGGGCTCCAAATTTTCACACGGTACTGACTGTTGTTTGTATGTTTTGTATATATGTCATTTAACCGCTTCAGCCCCAGAAGATTTTACCCCCTTCCTGACCAGAGTACTTTTTGCGATTCGGCACTGCGTCGCTTTAACTGACAATTGCGTGACGTGCAACATTGCACCCAAACAAAATTGACCTCCTTTTTTTTCCAACAAATAGAGCTTTCTTTTGGTGGTATTTGATCACCTCTACGGTTTTAATTTTTGTTCTATAAACAAAAAAGAGCGAAAATTTTGAAAAAAAACGCATTTTTTTTACCTTTTGCTATAATAAATAACCCCCAAAAATATATATATAAAAAAACAATTTTTTTCCTCAGTTTAGACCGATAAGTATTCTTCTACATATTTTTAGTAAAAAAAAACAAAACGCAATAAGTGTATATTAATTGGTTTGCGCAAAAGTTATAGCGTCTACAAAATAGGGAATAGTTTTATGGCATTTTTATTATTATTTTTTTTTTTATTAGTAATGGCAGGGATCTGCGATTTTTATTGGGACTGCGACATTATGGCGGACACAAGGTAAAGGGGGAGTGTTGATCAAGTAGTCACAGTGACAAAATCAGCTTTTATACCCTAGTCAAATCTTCAGGCAGAGGTCAACAGAGCTGTTGAATTTAGGGTGACTGGTCAAAGCTACAGGATGAGATAGATATATAAGTATCTATGCATTTCTGCAAGGCTGTAACCGGTAGCGTAGCCTCATGCTAGCACTCAAATATATTTTAATAGTTGTCTTCTTTTATCTCCTTTCTTATTATCTCGTGTAACTTATATCCCTAAATACGACACCCACGTTTTCTCTACATCACATTGCTCTGCTCAGCTAGTGTTTGATCAATCTGGTGAATTTGTACCGTGTCATCTACAGTATATTCACAGATTGCCTACAATTCAGTAGAGCCTAGATGGAACACAATGTTTACCAGAGAGCTTTCACAAAACAGATTTCTTCCCTCTGTATTTGTTGTATGTGTTTCCAAGCTCGGTGTTTTCCCCAGTATGTCTGACATTACTAACATTCCTCTTAAAGTGGAACTCAATGAGGGTTGGGGGGTTTCAGGAAATGGTCCTCCCCAAACAGGCTGTAGTGCTATACCAGACTGCTAATTAGGAGAACCACAACCTTTGCTAAGTTGGTTTGATAGTAAATTTGGCAGTGCCTCCACCCAGGACAGGGCCTATGTGAGTAGAGGTGATTCCCAGATGTTTTGGAACTACACTTTCTATGATGCTCATGCACACTGCAGTGTAGTTGAGCATCATGGGAAATGTAGTTCCAAAACATCTAGGTTTGCCAAGGTTCGCCATCACTGAACTACTGCAACCAGCATATAGCAATAATCATAGGTTTATAGATACACAACAGTATAGAAATAATGCTAAAGACTAGTACATACATTCAATATACATAACATTTGCAAATAGGCCCAACAGGAGTCCTGATGGAATTGCATACCTGCAGTATACCTGGTATATACTGTATAGTTATTTAGCAAAGATACCTCTAGAGAAAAGTGGCAAACAGTGTACAGTTGCAGGGGTCCCTAGGGAAGATCATAGGTGTGACATCCGTTCTTGTTTTGAGGAGTTGAATACTGGATCAGTGGTGATGCGGAAATCGTCCAACCGGAACTCAAGCACCCCGTGAAGCAGCTTCTTACCGACAACATCAGTGGTGTGACACTGGAACTCAGTGTCTGTCTATCTACTCTGCCTCTCATTTCCTAACAGTTGCTATTCTGCCATGCACCTATGTCTAGGACAGGGATCCTCAAACTACGGCCCTCTAGCTGTTACGGAACTACACATCCCATGAGGCATTGTAAAACACTGACATTCACAGACATGACTAGGCATGATGGGAATAGTTCCTGAACAACTGGAGGGCCGTAGTTTGAAGACCCCTGGTCCTGGACCTCAGATACACACAGAGGCTGCAACAGTTAAAATATAAGAACACAGGAACACTTGCCTAAAAGTCTCCACTTTTGGTATGGATGAAGTACAGCAGCAGTAGCTCCTGCATGGAAGGTCACCTGGTTCAATTCTGTGCTTACTTTCTGGAAACTGCCCTATTTAAAATATCACAGTCCTCCAATCTGGGGTTTCTGACCCAGTTAGCAGGGACAGGAAGGACCTATCTATGGTCAACTAACTTTGTGATCATTACTAAACATCAACTATTTACAAATAAACACTAGAGGCAAGCATCTCCCTACACAAGTTTTTGTATGTCTGTGCTTCCACTTACTTTCTCCCATGCTGTTAACCTGTAGTACTTTTTTTATGTCACTAAATGTACTTAGTCTAATGGGCAACATCATTTAACCCACTTGTTCTGGACCTGCCCCCAGCCTATGAATGGACAGTAAAACAAGAAGCAGCACAGTAATGAGCTCATTTCTCCTTCACTCTACTTTCTCCTCCTACCAGCATGCTTCTTGTCTGCACATGAACTGATTGGCTCTTTGTGCTGCATGCTCTTCTCAAACTCCAGCTCTGTGGAACAGAGAACGCATGTGGCTCATAGCAGGTTAAATTCAGATTCTGACACTGCTGGCATTTAAACATTCATGTAATGATATATTAATGATTACAGAGCTGCATTAATATGAATCTTTTATATCTGCTTAGAGTTTAAAGCATTGCCAGGGAGATTACTGTGATCTCTGGGAGAGATAATAGACACCTGTATTTATCACACTCACACATTACATAGTATGCATAGACTTAAAATAAAAATAACTACCTGTTTTTAGGTCCACTTTAAGATGATGCTTTATTAGGATTGCATGAATTTAGACAACATCTTTTGCTGATCTCTTCTACTGAAAATGTTAGTTGCATGGCTGTCATGCTATCCTCCTGCTTCAATCTTTGAGTCTCTAACCCAGAACAAGTATACATATAATGACTTCTAATTTTTCTATGACTTATTCTGATACACAAAAGTATATAAACATAATTGCTCTCTTTTATTCTGTTAAATATACAATTGAGAGTGTAAAAGAATAGTATACCTGTTGATCCTGCCACAAATCCAGTGCCCTCCTAACATCCTGTACTGAGCTAACAGCACAGCACCTCTGAGCTGTATCAGCCCTGTCCAGATCAACTCTGTGAACTACAAAACACCTTCTCCTATGTTATAGAGACAGGGACAAGAGGAAATGCTCTGTAGTCTCAAGACACTTATGGGAAGATTTGCTAAAACTGGCACACACAGAATCTGGTGCAGCTGTTCATAGTAACCAATCAGCTTCCAGGTTTTATTGTTAAACTTAATTAAACAAGCTGACGTTAGAAGCTGAGTGCTTACGACGCACAGCTGCACCAGATTCTGTGTGCACCAGTTATAGTAAATCTCCCCTTACACCTCAATCACATCGAACTCGCACAATTTCAAAGCTGCATTTCAGTCCGACTTCGGGGGCGACTTGAAAGACATCTGACAAATCGCATGTCAAATGCTGATGTGAACAAAGGCTTAGTGTCTTAGGGTGACAGTTCTGCTCATCCATAGATACAGTGAAGAAGTGTGTTACTGGCAAGGTCACCAGGTGACAAAGGGAAAAAAAAATCCCGACCAAGGAAAACCAATGAATCCACCACCTCTAAGGACTGGTAGTTTGATACATACAGTATAATACATGTTTGTTTTTGATATTAGATATACTTTTTTAAATCAGGTATTTTTTATTGAGATCTTTTAAAGATGAAATTCAAACATCCCATAATCTGTCCACATTGCATACAGTGCCTTGAAATAGTATTCATACCCCTTGACATTTTCCACATTTTGTCATGTTACAACCGAAAACGTAAATGTATTTTGTTGGGATTTTATGTGATAGACCAACACAAAGTGGCACATAATTGTGAAGTGGAAGGAAAATGATAAATGGTTTTCAACATTTTTTACAAATAAATATGTGAAAAGTGTGGTGTACATTTGTATTCAGCCCCCCTGAGTCAATACTTTGTAGAACCACCTTTCACTGCAATTACAGCTGGAAGTCTTTTTGGGTATGTCTCCACCAGCTTTGCCTATCTAGAGAGTGACATTTTTGCCCATACTTCTTTGCAAAATAGATCAAGCTCTGTCAGATTGGATGGAGAGCGTCTGTGAACAGCAATTTTCAAGTCTTGCCACAGATTCTCAATTGGATTTAGATCTGGACTTTGACTGGGCTTTTCTACCAAATGAATATGCTTTGATCTAAACCATTCCACTGTAGCTCTGGCTGTATGTTTAGGGTTGTTGTCCTACTGGAAGGTGAACCTCCTCCCCAGTCTCAAGTCTTTTACAGACTCTAACAGGTTTTCTTCTAAGATTGCCCTGTACAGTTTTGGCTCCATCCATCTTCCCTTCAACTCTGACCAGCCTCCCTTTCCCTGCTGAAGAAAAGCATCCCCACAACATGATGCTGCCATCACCATGTTTCACGGTGGGGATGGTGTGTTCAGGGTGATGTGCAGTGTTAGTTTTTCGCCGCACATAGTGTTTTGCTTTTAGGCCAAAAAGTTCAATTTTGGTCTCATCTGACCAGAGCACCTTCTTCCACATGTTTGCTGTGTCCTCCACATGGCTTCTTCTTGCCACTTTTCCATAAAGGCCACGTCTAATAGTTGTCCTGTGGACAGATTCTCCCACCTGAGCTGTGGATCTCTGCAGCTCCTCCAGAGTTACCATGGGCCTCTTTGCTGCTTCTCCGATTAATGCTCTCCTTGCCCGGCCTGTTTAGATGGATGACCATGTCTTGGTAGGTTTGCAGTTGGTCCATACTCTTTCCATTTCGGATGATGGATTGAACAGTGCTCCGTGAGATGTTCAAACCTTGGGATATAACCCAACCCTGCTTTAAACTTCTCCACAACTTTATCCATGACCTGTCTGGTGTGTTCATTGGCCTTTGTGATGTTGTTTTTCACTATGGTTCTCTAACAAACCTCTGAGGGCTTCACAGACCAGCTGTATTTATACTAAGATTAAATTACTCACAGGTGAACTCTATTTACTAATTAGGTGATTTCTATAGGCAATTGGTTACACTAGATTTTAGTTAGGGGTATCAGAGTAAAGGGGGCTGAATACAAATGCACACCACACTTTTCAGATATTTATTTGTAAAAAAAATGTTGAAAACCATTTATCATTTTTCTTCCACTTCACAATTATGTGCCACTTTGTGTTGATCCATCACATAAAATCCCAATAAAATACATTTACGTTTTTGGTTAATCTGCAAATGCATGCACAATGTTTTCCATGTATTTAAATGGGCCTAGTTTAAACCAGTGCATTGCGTTCCAGTGCAGTCAATAAAAGTGGAACATGTTGCATTTTTTTTTGTATAGAACATATCTGTAAAGCACAAAAATGCATGGAAAATGTACTGGATTGTATATCAACACACCAGGAACACACTAGAATGTCCTGAGTAGAGATGAAGAAAAAAGAAGGGGAAAAAATGCAGCGGGACATATTAAAAACACGTGTAGGTACGCATGCAGAAACGAATATGGAAAGCAAAAATTGTGATGTGGACCAGCCCTTACTTTGGGTATTAAGCTACGTCCACACGATGCGGAATTCGGAAGGGGATTGTCGTTTTAAAGGCTGTTGTCCGAAATTCTTGCCGTTACTATGCTCCTTTCAACAACTGTCTTCCAATTTTCGAACAACAAATGTTGGATGACAGGCTAGTAAATTTTTGGTGAACAACGGCTCCACGTCTGATTTTCGGATGATCAGTACACAAATCTGTCACACAAAAGTCGAAAGTACAACCACGCATGATCGGAACCAAGGAACAAGCCAGAAGCGGTCAGTCTTGTAAACTACCATTCGTCATCGAGAATTAACATTCGTGACGCGTCAAATTATGAAATGTTGAAATGCAGCGCACATTCTCTTCTTCTATAATGGGATAATAATTAAGCTGCTTTGCTGGTGATACTCATGTAGTTATGCCAAACGTATTTTAAAAGGCATTTGTTTTGTACGATATGAAAATCGCGAATTAACGCTCACCAAACGTCTACTGACATGAAATTAGCATAAGGGGCCCAAAGGGTGGCGCTTGAGAAATGAACTTCCTCTTTATACTCTCATAGTACGTCACTATGTTCGTGTTTGCTTCTAGACAAAATCCTGCACACCCGCTTTTGACAAAAATCAGGCGCTCGGTCGTCCAACAATCAAACCGTGTGTAGAATCCCCTACTGTTGACATAACAACTGACTCTCATTAAGATGATAATGGGTACATCCAATGAGTTCCCCACATCCAATTCGCAATAGGAGTCGGTTCACATATCTCTGCAGCGGCTCCGGTGCGATGTGCGTCTTTTGGTCCATTTCAGGTCCGAATTCAGACAAAAATTCGGGCTTAAATCAGACCTGAAACGGTTAACAAGGATGCACCATTCTCCTGCTGTGAGCATATGTGAACCCAGCCAGCCAAGCTCTGTAGCCCAGGACCTATAAAACATGTGACCACCAAGGTCCAAAAAAATATATATCGTGTGAAGATTTATCACTGTTAATGGATTTACATAACAGCCTTTGTGTCAATAAAATGATGTACAACCCAAGTCTATGATTTCCAGTAGCTAAATTATTAAAATAACCTTTGTGCAATCAGTGTAATAGGCGATAGACCTGGCACTGATAACCATTAGAAATTTCCGTGGACATCCTCTATGTTGGAATTAGATACTCTTGTAAAGAAAATGTCAGCAATGGAAAGGCTAGTGTATATTCAGTAATACTGTATCTCCAGAAAGGTTTAACATTGCATTTTGTTTTAATTCAGCTGATGGTTTACCTTAGCTAAAATGGATCTTAGCAGAAGCGGAGGAAATGCTCAGTATAGAAACTTACTAAAAACTAAGCATGTGCAGAGTTGCCACCACAGCTGCAAATTCCCTAGCTGAATTGGGCACATGAACAGGATGTGGAAATAGAGAGCAGCAGGATCACACAGTTTTGCAGAATCCAGAAAACAAATCTCATAGTGACTGGGTGAGTATGAACAGCATGTAATACACCATTTATTGATAGTGTTTTAGGATGTGGAGTGGCAGTCCCGTTTCTACCCTACCGATGACAATTGAGAAGTAGCTGGATCAGGAGCACTAAGGGCTACTAAGAGTTGAGTGAGGAAGGACAGCTCGGAATGTGATGGGGGATTCACAATATGGCATATCTCCTCTGTATGGAATGTTTCTGGTAACTCTCTTCCTGTTGTGTTCATTTCTGAAAGGGGATTTCAGTCAGTAGCCCAATACTTACACTGTCAGGTAGGCTGTACAGGGCCCCCGTGATTTGCAATGGTGGCCCTGCCTCCACTTGATCCCACACTCATATGCCGTGATGTCTCTAATTCATGTATACGCAGTGCCTATAGCTCTGCGTTCTATCTTTTAAAAGATGTTGTTTTTATCTCCTCAATGTCATTGTGTGACACTCATTGATCTTCCCATTCCCCATCATTCACTACAAATTTTCTCTCTACTATCACTTGTGTTCTCTATCACTGTTCCTTCACAGCCCACATTTGCTATCTTGTTTTCCTCTCTTAAGTCTTATTATTACCTCTCAGCTTCCTCTGCCTCCTTCTTTCTTATAAATAACCACAAGTGATGGTTTACTGATGCCCTTTCTAAATGTCCTTGAACTGAGGCTGCCATGACAACACAATGCTTCCATCAGAAGCCCAGATCTCTGATATTGCAAACTCTAATGCTTCTTCTATGTTTATAAATAGCACGGAGCAGTAGAGGTCATCATGGCCTGAAGCAATTGGACCACTTATGTTGTGTTAGTGCACCAGAATGGCAACATGCACATGCAAATTTTACAACCAGCACAGCTCTACCGTGCTAGCCCATCTCTTGAAGGAATCTGGTACTGAGGTAAATATGGCAGCTACAAGAAGACCTGAAGGAGGACACTCCTCCTCTACAATTAAGAAGATAAAAGACTAAGGACCCAGCATATCATGTGGCCATGGAATTAGGAACGTAAATGGATTTTTAGCATAGTGATTAGCTGGGGGTTATTGACTAAAGTTCCACTTTAAAACCATAAAAGCTTATTACTTTATAGATGTTACCTAGCGTGACGTTTTGGTACAATCAAATTGTGGCCTTTGTGTGATCTAAACTTAATTTATTAGCGGGACCTCTTACACTTACGTCTTTTGAATTATCTTGTCAAACTACTGGTTTGTTAAGGGGTAGAATGTTGTTGTTCAGTCATTTAGTCGTGTCCTCATGGACCATAGCACGCCAGGCTTTTCTGTCCTCCACTGCCTCCTGGAGCTTGCTTAACTTCATGTTCATTGTTTCAATGATGTTATCTATCCATCTTGTTTTCTGTCGTCTTCTTCTCCTTCTCCAACACCGTTTTTTTTTTTTTTTTTTGTGGGGTTCCCCTTCAAGATCCTCAGAGCACAACTCACACCACAAGTTGGATCATCATGATCCGACTTGGATGCGACTTCTATTCAAATCAATGGGCTGAAGTCGGATCAGTGGACGGCTTTCATAGGGAACCATTGATTTTGAATAGAGGCAGAGAAACATTGCTAAAAGCTAATGCGGCTAAACGTACATTACTGCTAATGCAAAAAGCTACTAAAAGTGCGATTTTACAGCCACTTTTTCCTGACGTTGGTATTGGCTTTGCAGCTCGTTTTTTCTAACGCCTGTGTACGTGAGGCCTTACAGTTAGGACCACAGTATATACAGTGGTCCCTTGGCGTAGGCACTGTGGCTTACGCATATATTTGCACTTGATTTGTTGTAGCCGTATTAGTGCAATTGTGACAGAGAAAATTGAGTACTGTCCGTGATACTTTTTTTATTTGCACTAACATACAATTTTTCAGGACAAGCTTTCGGGGTATGTCCCCTTCTTCAAGGTCCAAGCAGTACTGATTCACAAATTTGCTTTAAAATTTGTGAATCAGTACTGCTTGGACCTTGAAGAAGGGGACATACCCCGAAAGCTTGTCCTGAAAAATTGTATGTTAGTGCAAATAAAAAAAGTATCACGGACAGTACTCAATTTTCTCTGCATATATTTGCAAATGTGTGCAAACAAAACTCTCTATTTTTAACGTAAACTGTTAGACATGGTCAGATTTGGTTGTTTTGTAGGCTGGTTGGTAAGTGTGCTGGGAAATCTTTTGTTTGTGATAAAAACTATGACAGTACCCATCTGACTTTGCCTATACATGTTATAATAAACCATGTCTATCTAGCCTACATGTTTGTATTTGCTTGCAGATAGGCTTGACCTTAAAAAAAGATCTAAATCTTAACAGATGATATTTCATTTGCAAATGCACTGTGCATTATAAAGAATTGCCCTTTTCATAAAATACCATTTTCAGCTTGTCTTATCCTTTTTTCCCATCTCAGTGCTTTTTTCAGCGACTTCCTTTTCTCCATGCACTCATTCCAGCGTTGGCTGAACTTGATTGTTCAGGACTGTCTTCTTAATGAGGTTGATGGTGGACCACGCCTGTGGAACATGTCAGCATGGCCAATTGTAGTCTCAACCAGAAGTGTATGTGACAAAATAGGAGCACAGCTCTGAGACAGTTGCCACCCTTTAAAAGGAAGTGTGTGAACAAAGACCTTTATTACACCGATGTCAATGAAAGTTGCAGATATACATTTTTTATTGCAATACCACGTTGAAGCTTATGTAGATTTTAGTAATTGGATTTAGACCTATTTTAATTGCTGGAAATGCTGTGCAGTCATTGGATCTTTCCATTTTCTTTATAGAAAAATGAGAAGCCTTTTAACAATGGGACGATTTAAATGATAGATGTGTAAGTAATATACATTTTTTACACAGTATGTTTAATTGCATTTTGTAATGGCAGTGATTATTTTATTTTATCATTCAGCACTGCACAGTTTGGTAATACTATTCATGAATTACTATTTAATTGCTAATCTTTTATATAGGATTATATATCATTTAAAATATATTGCTGCCTTTTTGTGGTTAGACAAACCCAACACCTTTCACTGCTCACAGACCAGCCCGGTATTTGCTGCAATCAGGTACCAAGGCCCTGAAGTCAACTCTGCGCTCTACTGTAGTCCACCATCCAAATAATGGGCCACACACTGAAGATGTTCTGTTCCAGCCAAGGTTTATTGTAATGACAGCACACTGCTCATTTTCACCCATAGCCATGCCCTCAACATGTTTCACTCATAACAGGCCTAATTATGTGGATTATCATGGATCCCCGTGATTAAAGTGATTCTAAAGGTTAAAAAAAATAACAAACATGTTATACTTACCAGTTCTGTGTAATGGTTTTGCACAGAGCAGCCCCTATCTTCTCTGTTTGGGTCCCCCACCAGCAGTCCTGGCTCCTCTCCCCTGCTGAGTGCCTCCAATAGCAAGCCTCTCTCTATGAGGGCACTCAAGCAGGCTCGCTCCCGAGCCACACTTTTGTGAATGGACCTTGTCGATTCACACATGGAGAATTGACAATAAATGACCTGGAGGATGGGGTAAACAGTTCAATCTCTGTATTTGTGGATGATACTAAGCTAAGCAGGGCAATAACTTCTCTGCAGGAGGTGGAAACCTTGCAAGAAGATCCGAACAAGTTTAATGGGGTGGGCAACTACATGGCAAATGAGGTTTAATGTAGAAAAATTTAAAATAATGCATTTAGGTTGCAAAAATATGAATGCAATCTATACACTGGGGGGAGAACCTCTGGGGGAATCTAGGATGGAAAAGGACCTGGGGGTCCTAGTAGATGATAGGCTCAGCAATGGCATGCAATGCCAAGCTGCTGCTAACAAAGCAAACAGAATATTGACATGAATTAAAAAGGGGATCAACGCCAGAGATAAAACGATAATTCTCCCGCTCTACAAGACTCCTGTCCAGTTCTGGGCACCAGTCCTCAGGAGGGATGTACTGGAAATGGAGCGAGTACAAAGAAGGGCACCTAAGCTAATAAAGGGTCTGGAGGATATTAGAACTTATTCTCTCTGGAGAAGAGACGCTTGAGGGGGGATATGATTTCAATTTACAAATACCGTACTGGTGACTCCACTACAGGGATAAAACTTTTTCACAGAAGGGAGTTTAAGAAGACACGTGGCCACTCATTAAAATTTGAAGAAAAGAGGTTTAACCTTAAACTACATAGAGGGTTCTTTACTGTAATGCTCCGTACACACGGTCGGATTTTCCAATGGAAAATGTCCGATCGGAGCGTGTTGTCGGAAATTCCGACCGTGTGTGGGCTCCATCGGACATTTTCCATCGGATTTTCCGACACACAAAGTTGGAGAGCAGGAGATAAAATTTTCCGACAACAAAATCCGTTGTCGGAAATTCCGATCGTGTGTACATAAATCCGACAGACAAAGTGCCACGCATGCTCAGAATAAATAAAGAGATGAAAGCTATTGGCCACTGCCCCGTTTATAGTCCCGACGTACGTGTTTTACGTCACCGCGTTCAGAACGATCGGATTTTCCGACAACTTTGTGTGACTGTGTGTATGCAAGACAAGTTTGAGCCAACATCCTTCGGAAAATATCCTAGGATTTTGTTGTCGGAATGTCCGAACAAAGTCCGACCGTGTGTACGGGGCATTAGAGCGGCCAGGATGTGGAATTCCCTTCCACAGGCAGTGGTCTCAGCAGGGAACATCGATAGTTGCAAAAACTATTAGATAATCACCTGTACGACCAAAACATACAGGGATATACAAGGTAATAATGACTTATAATCACACACATAGGTTGGACTTGATGGCCTTGTGTCTTTTTTCAAAGTCACCTACTATGTAACTATGTAGCTTGGCCCCACCCCCCAGGTCTTCTTTTCTCATTGGCTAACTGGGTGTGATTGGCAGCAGCAGGAGCCAATGGCTCCTGCTGATTTGTGAGCCAATAAGGAAAGAGATACCCAGGAGGGCACTGCTCTCGTGCACATCCTTGGATCGAGATGGGACTCAGGTAAGTATAAGGCCTCATGCACAGTGGATGTTATATTAACGTTATAAAAACGCCAGCAGCTTTGCAGTGGGTTTTTAAGTATTTTTGAAATATTGCTTTTTAGTGGGTATTTAGTGCTAGCGTTTTTCAGCGTTTTTTTTTTTTTCTTCTATCAGCATTAGAGCGTTTTTACAGCTGAAAACGACTCTCAGAACCCACTAATTTTGGGGGGCTGGGGGGAAGCTGCACCAAAAAGTATTTTACCTTATTGCATAGAATGCTTTAAAAGGGATTTTTTTTTTTCACAATCATACTTACCTAGGTGGATGCAACATTGGTCCAATGCTGCATCTGTCCCATGCTGGATCTGCACTGTGAACCGAGTGATCTAACACGGCCAATCGCTTGTTTCTCAGGGCTCCGTGAACAGAGAGCTGGTCACTGTCAGTCTCTGCTCTCCCCTCCAGCTCTCACCAGAGCGCTGGGCTGTGGAGGGGGCGGGAGCGGTCGGCTGAGGCTCTCAGCGGCTCGCTGAGAGGCTGAGCTGGGTGCCGGTCCAGGCATGTGGGCGGATGCCGACTCCATTGTCGCGATCTTGCCTGAGCCTGGACTGGCTCTCTGATGTCAGCAGACAGCGAACTTCAGCCCGTTGTCTGCTGAAAACAGGTCACAGGAGTGCAGAACGAACTGCACTCCTGTGATCCACAGGAGAAGTATAGCCAAACAAGCTTTGGCTGTACTTCTCTATTAAAGCGGTGTTCCACCCGCAAATTATTTTTTTTTAAAGTCAGCTGCTACAAACACTGTAGCTACTGACTTTTAATAAGGACACTTACCTATCCAGGAAGCCCGCGATGTTGGCCCCCCGAGGCCAATCCGTCCATCGGATCGGGTGCAGGCGCCTCCACTCTAGCTAAGGGAAACCGGCAGTGGAGCCTTGCGGCTTCACTGCTGTTTCCTACTGCGCATGCGCGAGTCGCGCAGCGCTTTGTGAATGGCCAGCTGTCTTCTGGAACACACACAGGTCCCAGAAGACAGCGGGGGGGGGGGGCTCGCCGCACAAAAAGGATATGACAGCCTGCGCCACGGACCGGATGGATCAGAAGTACACTATGTACTTCATAAAAAGGTATGTTACAAGAAAAAAAAAATTTAATATCCAAAAACGAGAGGTGGAGTGGTGGTCTTTCGTTTAAGACCACCTCTCAAAAGTGGGTGGAACTCAAAAAAACCCTTTAGAACCACTTTAAGACTGTTGTGGCTGAAACATGTTAGGGGTTTGGCTTTGGATGGGAGTAAGCAGTGTGCTGCCATTGCATTAACCCTTGGCTGGAGCTGAACAATTTTGGTGTGCAGCTCGTTATTTGGATGTTGGATTTTTGCTGTCAAAATATATAAACATTGCATGATGATTAAAAAAACCTCAATGAAACAAAGGGACAATGGGCAAATCTCACGCCACTACAGTTAATACATCTGCCCTTTTCAAGACAGCTGTAAGGCAGCCTACAATACCCCAGCACACTGGCAGTACCATACTGCATACAAGTCAAATGGAACAGAAAGCAGAAATTCCTAATACCGGTGGTTTTTAAGGAGAGGTGACAGGTAGACAGATGGAAAGGTGGGAAAGCAGATGGAAGTGTGACATCCACAGATCCTGTATAGCAGGAATCAAATAAAACTCACGGATGAGAAATAAACCAGAAGACCTGTTCTAGATTGGGGGAAACAGAAGATGCATTTATCTGTATTATTCATGCAGTCATAACACATAATTACATGTGCATCGCATACTTCTTTGTCATTCTCTCCATGTTCCCACTCTGTAAACTAGCCCGCACCACACATAGCCTTTAAGACAATGGTTTAATTAGAAGGGGTGACGATTAACAAGCTAACCTTTGTAAATGAAAACAAGTTCCTACGCACGATTACATGAAGTAATTACAGTTCAGCCCAACTCTTTATCTCACTGTGATAAAAACAGCCTGAGGACTTCATAGAGGAGCTCCTGGGTGCCTTATTGCCCCAGACTTAAAATCATCACCAAGGGAACATAATTTCTGTAGGCAGGTGAATGGCAGATGACGGCATTGGCAGAGGCCCCTATACAGATCTAACAGCCTTCTATGGATACTGCAGAATCCACCACACCATGGGGTGAAAGTACACAGCGCAAACACATAGCTGAGTGCAGTGAATAGTCCTGTCTCCAGGGGAGCCGGCTGTGGATTGTGTGCGTTATCTGAAATGTTCAGATGCCATGTGCTGTGTATTTACCAAGAGATAATGTATCTGAATCAGAGATCCAGGGAAAGAGGGACACAGGTTGACACTGGGAGGGGGGCAGCTTGGAGAATGAGGCTTGTAGGCTTACATATAGCCATAGAAGCCCTTATAAGTGCTGTGAAAAAACAGGCAAACCAATGGACACAGAGAAAGAATTTTGGCTCAATATCCTGTAATATTAGCTTTAAAGTATAACCAAAGGCATACATTCAGATCTGGATAGAGTAGTGAGGGGTTAGAACCACTGTACCACTGGTGGCCATTAGGAATGAGCTTGATGTTCGGGCCGAACATAAGTTCAACTTGAACATCGTGTGTTCGCCCGTTCGCCAAAGAGCGAACATTAATGGGCATTCGCAGCAAATTCGAGTGCTGCGGAACGCCCCATAATGCACTGCGTAATCGCAGTGCATTGCTGTATGATGATTGACCAAAGCATGCACCTGACCTTCATGCTTTGGCCAATCACAGCGCGCTCTGCTAATAGAGCCATAATTAGCAAAAGGCAGGGTGCATTTGGCCAATCATGGCTCAGGGGGACTAAGTCCACGCCCCACACTATATAAGGCTGCTTACAAAGCGGCCACGTGTAGTGTTGTTAGTAGATGAGAAAATCCGGTCAGCCGCACATATTATCCAAAAAAAATTATTGTAAAATCAGGATCATACCATATACAGGACACCGTGGCAAAAAATATACAGGCAATCAGCTAACGCGTTTCGCACTTATGCTAAGTGCTTGCTCATAGCTATAAGCATAAGTGCAAAACGCGTTAGCTGATTGCCTGTATATTTTTTGCCACGGTGTCCTTTATATGGTATGATCCTGATTTTACAATAAATTTTTTTGGATAATATCTTCCTGGTGTGGGGCTGTCCGGATTTTCTCATCTACTCTCAGCATGATTCAGCATTAGCCAGCACCTGGGGCTCTTTACTCCTGGAGAGAATCATCCACTTTACACCTGGTTTGGATCTACACTGCTGCGGGGAAAACTCTCTTGCTGCACGTGTAGTGTTGTTGGTGTAGACAGAGAGATAGCTTGATTTAGATTAAGCAAGCAGGTTATTCAGTTAGTGGCAGTGTATTTGATATATATATATATATATATATATATATATATATATATATATACAGTCAGTCTAGTGTGTATATATATATATATATATATATATATATATATATATATATATATATACATAAAATCTGCATCCAGTGTAGCCTATATCTACAGTGCATTCTGTGGTGTACTGTTTCTAATACACTTCAGGACTTCAGGCGGTGTACGCAGTATAAAATACAGTGTGTACAGTGTTTACTACACTTCTGGTGGTGTACACAGTATAAAATACAGTGCAGCCGTTGTACCGTTTCTAATACAGTGCAAGCGGTGTATACAGTATCTAATACAGTGTGTACAGTTTCTACTACACTTCTGGTGGTGTACACAGTACACAATACAGTGTAGTGTGGTGTTGCAAAACAAAATATACATCATGTTCGAAAGGCCACCAAGGAGAGGCAGACGCTCACAGGCCACTAAAAGAGGGCAAGCAATCTCTGTGTCTACAGTCAACAGTACTGGTCGTGGACATGGTGCATCCTCTGCAGGTGGCCGTGGGGCATGCTTGTCCTTTTTTTCTGCTGCTGGCCGTGTTATTGAGCCAGAACATGCAGAAGAGTTGGTGGAGTGGATAACAAAGCCGTCCTCATCCTCCTCGTCCTCTGTCACCCAGGCTCAGAGTAGTTTGCCTTCCAAAACAGCTGCCAAAGCGGCCTATTCCACCGGCTTCTTGTCCACAGTCACTCCTTCCATAGCCCCACCATCATGCATGGAGGAGTCCCCAGAATTATTTGACCACAGTGTCAGATACAAGCTGCTGGAGGATGCGCAGCGATTTGAAGGCTCCGATGTTGGTTCCCAGGTTGAGGAAGGGAGTAACGTGAGCCTAGAGAGATGGGTTGCCCAAGAAGGACAAGAAACGGGCAGTCATGTTCCCCCAGCTGCAGCGTACTGCCAAGTTTGCTCCAGTGACGAGGAGGGAGGGGATGATGAGGTCACTGACTGTACTTGGGTGCCTAAAAGAAGAGAGAAGGAGAAGGCACAACTCCAACGAGGCAGGATGTCCTCTAGGGGGCAGCTTAAGGGGAACCAGCCTATTGCATCACACTGCAGAGCTCCGCAGGTGCAGGGTGCTGCTCGATACGTGTGCAGCAGATCACACTGTTGCTGTTTGCAACCTATGTCTGAAGCGGATAAAGCGTGGCCAGAACAACAGCTGCTTGGGCACCACATGCTTGACCAGACATATGACGACCTGCCATGCAGTCTGTTGGCAACAGCACTTGAAAGATCCAGATCAAAGAAAAAGGCGGACTTCTCCTTGCTCCATATCTGGGATCTCCAACCGTACTATACGTCCAGTCCTCTCAAAAACCTGCACTGAGGAATGAAGGTATAGCAATAGGTGTCCCAAGTACTTGCAGCCAATCTGCCAGCAGTACAGCACCATCTGATTTTAGCAGGCAAATTTCCCTACCCCAGTTGCTGAACCGTAAAAGAAATTCAGTCCCAGCCATCCACATGCTCAGCGTCTAAATGCTAACTTGGCCAAATTGCTAGCACTGCAACTGCTGCCTTTTCATCTGGTAGACTCTGCCCCCTTTCGTGAATTTGTGGAATGTGCTATACCTCAGTGGCAAGTTCCAAAATGCCAGTTCTTTTCACGGAAGGCCCTTCCGGCTCTCTACCAGCATGTGGAAGGCAATGTTTTGGCCTCGTTGGACAGGGGTGGTCAGCAGTAAGGTGCATATTACCGCTGACTCGTGGTCCAGCAGACATGGGCAGCGCACCTTCACAGAACACTGGATAACTCTGCTGGCAGCTGGGAAGGATGCAGGACAGGGTTCAGTGTTGTTGGAGCTTGTTCAGCCACCACGCCTCCAAAATGCTAGTGGTGATTCTGCCACAGCTCTCTCCTCCACCCCCTCCTCTTTTTCTTCCTCTATGGCCTCTTATGCAGATTTGTCCTTTCAACCAGCGGTGCTCCGTAAGCATTCAAGGGGCTACACAAGTGGTCAGGCTAAAAGATGCCATGCGGTGCTTGAGTTAGTCTGCCTAGGGGACAGGAGCCACACTGGGACAGAGATTATGTCAGCTCTGCAGGTGCAGGCTCAGAGGTGGTTGACGCCACGCCAGCTTCAGCCAGGAATGGTTGTATGCAACCATGGCACCAACCTTCTCTCCGCCCTCCGACAGGGACACTTGACCCATGTTCCATGTTTGGCACATCTCTTGAATTTGGTGGTGCAGCAGTTCTTGAGCAGGTACCCAGGCTTACAGGATCTCCTGAGGCAGGCCAGAAAAGTCTGTGGTAATTTCCATTGGTCATACAATGCCAGTGCTCGGCTGGCTGACATTCAAAGGGAATGCAACCTACCCACCAACCACCTCATTTGTGACATGCCCACCAGGTGGAACTCAACGTTGGCAATGCTGCAGCAGCTTCACACACAGCAGAGGGCCATCTATGTACCTGTGCGAGTATGGCGCCAAGACAGGGTCAGGGGAGCTTGGCTTCTTTTCGCCACACCAGTGGCTACTGATCAAGGATGCATGCACTGTCCTGTCACCATTTGAGGAGGCCACAAGAATGGTAAGCAACGATAATGCATGCATCAGTGACACTGTCCCTCTAGTCTTCCTGTTGGAGCACGTGCTTCGTGGAATCATGGACAGGGCACTTGAAGCAGAACAGCGGGAGGAAGAGGAGGACTTTCTTACCTCTTAAGGCCCTCTTCTATCCAGATAGCATTCCCGTGGGTCCGCCAAACACACAGGAAGAAGAGGAGGATTGTGTCAGCATGGATGTAGAGGATAACACTCAGTCTTTAAGGGATGGTTTTCAGTCCCCAGAAACCCAAGGAGTTGTACGTGGCTGGGAGGAGGTAGTTACGGATCATGTGATCTTAGTGACCCAGAGGACTTAGAATCAAATGCCTCTGCAAACTTACTCTGCATGGCCTCCCTGATTCTACAAAGCCTTTGAAAGGACCCTAGGATTCGTGGTATCAAGAAGAGGGATCATTACTGGCTGGCAAACCTTCTTGATCCACGTTACAAGGGTAAGGTTGCAGAACTCATCCTGCCTTCGCAGAGGAAGCAGAGGATGAAACACCTTCAGGAGGCCTTGAAGAAAGGTTTGTGCAATGCATTTCCAGACCCTGGGAGGTTACAATTTCCTGGTGCTGGACAACATGTTGCTGAGGCTTTGTTCAGTCAGAGGATTAGCGGTGGAGAAGGTGGCCGGCTGACCGATGCATTTAAACAATTTTTAAGTCCTCAGCAATAAGGTCTGATCTGTTCAAGCAACCATCGCCAGCATCTGCAATACATGGTGTAGGAATATCTAGGGGCAAGAGCAGACTTGGAGACCTTTCCAACAGAGCATCCATTGGGTTACTGGGTCTTGAGGATGGACCACTGGCCAGAACTTGCTCAATATGTAATTGAGCTACTGGCCTGTCCTGCATCCAGCGTGCTTTTCTGAACGTACATGAGCTGCTGCTTTAGGGTTTGTAACGGATCAAAGAGTGCGCCTGTCCACAGACTCCATTGATAGGCTCACATTCATAAAAATTAATCAGTCTTGGATCAGCAGCTATCAAGCACCTGAAGCTGATGTAACTGATTGAATTTGCTATGGATGTGGGATCCCTTGAAGACTGCCTATGCTTATTATCCTATTGCTCCTCAATCTTGATGATGCTAGCTTCCAACAATATTTTTGGTTTAGGGCACCACCACCCAAGGCCCAATTTGTCTGTCCCTGTTTAACAGGAGCATGTAATTACAAATTTTGATATATAATTTCACAGCAGAGCCCGTTCCTGCACCCAACAAGAGTAAATGTGAGGGCTTACAGTGTTGTGGCACCACCACCACCAAAGGCCCAATTTTTCTGCCCCTGTTTAACAGGGGCATGTAATTACAATTCTTGATATAATATTTCACAGCAGGGCCCATTCCTGCGCCCATCAATAGTAACTGTGAGGGCTTACAGTGTTCTGGTACCACCACCACCAAAGGCCCAATTTTCTGCCTGAAGGATTTTGGGGGTGACATCCACGCCATTTTTTTTTTTTTTGGTATTTTTGATATTTTTATCTATATTGCCGGGATCTGACAATACATTACAGCCACAAGCAGTTTTAAATGCCATTTTTTCCTTTAGAAATGTAATTTTGCTGTGGCACTGTTTATAAACATGGGAAAGATGCGTTACATTACAGGCATACTAAGGACATCCCCCAGGCATGATATTTAAAGGAATATTTCATTTTTATTGTTTCACTTTAAGCATTATTAAAATCACTGCTCCCGAAAAAACTGCCTTTTTAAAACTTTTGCATTGATACATGACCCCTGGGGCAGGACCTGGGTCTCCACTTTTTATGGCAATAACTTGCATGTCTTTAACCCCCCTGGCAGTATTCCCGAGTCTGGCTCGGGGTGGATTTTCTATACCAAAAGCGGTATCCCTGAGCCAGACTCGGGATCGCTCGGGATCGCATCGCAGGCTCCATGTAGAGGATACTTACCTTGTCCCCTGGATCCTGCGATGTCTCTCTGCTGTGATCGGCGAGCCGCCATGTCTCGATTCACAGTGCCGAGCTCCGTTCCCTGCGAGCGTTGTGACGCACGGGGACGAAGTTCGGCGGCAAATTCAAAAAGTGAAACACACAGTATAGATACAGTATACTGTAATCTTACAGATTACAGTACTGTATCAAATAATTACACATCCCCTTTGTCCCTAGGGGTCTGTCCAGTGTCCTGCATGCAGTTTTATATTATAAATACTATTCTTTCTGCCTGGAAACTGGAGATTGTCCATAGCAACCAAAACTGTCCCTTTACATCAAAAGTGACTTTAGAGCAGCTAGAAAACAGCGATAATAAATTAGAATCACTTGCAGAATTGAGTGATAGTGATTTGTGGGAAAATCCGTCATCAAACACTAAAAGTAACGAAAGTGACAATTCTGCAACTGAGCAAATTTCAGTGTTTTTGATTTGATTACATTATTGAATCATTTTTATTATTATTATATTATTATTTGTTATAATTATTTATAGTTATTTATTATATTATAATTTTTTATTTTGTTTTTCAAACTTTATCATACCCGGGATGTCTACTAGACTCTGGTTTGGACAGATTTAAGTGAATTATTCCTAAGAATTACAGGCCTACCAGGGGCGTAACTACCACCATAGCGACCCATGCGGGCGCTATGGGGCCCGCAGCCAAGTGGGGCCCAGTGAGGATGAGAGCACCACCGGCACAGTCTCCCAGCCAGGGAAAGAGAGAGGAGAGGAAGAGGCAAGCTGTGATCTGTCCCCAGTGCAACATGACCTGTGCCCAATACAGCATTGCCTGTGCCCAATACAGCCTGGTCTGCCTGTGCCCCATACAGCCTCACCTGTGCAGAGGAAGAGGCAAGCCACCCGGATCAGCAGAGAGCTGAATTGCCCAATGTAATAGCTTTCATTAGAACTTCCAGTGTTCCCGGGGCTCACGTCACATAGCCTTGGCCCTTGACAGAATGCCAATCCTTAGCGGGACGTGTGACGTCATCAAAGGAGTCAGGCCAAGAGGTGGGGCTATGTGATGATGAGCCCCGGGAAGACGGGAAATTCAAATGAAAGCTATTACAGTGGGCAATCCTGCTCTCTGCTGATCCGGGTGGCTTGCCTTTTCCTCTGCACAGGTGAGGCTGTATGGGGCACAGGCAGACCAGGCTGTATTGGGCACAGGCAACACTGCATTGGGCACAGGTCATGCTGCATTGGGCACAGGTCACGCTGTATGGGGCACAGGTCACGCTGTATGGGGCACAGGTCACGCTGCATTGTGCACAGGTCATGCTGCATGGGGCACAGGTCATGCTGCATGGGGCACAGGTCACGCTGCATTGGGCACAGGTCACGCTGCATTGTGCACAGGTCACGCTATATGTGGCACTGCATTGACACTAGAGCAGCTGTGGGGGGGGGCTGTTTGCAGGGGGGCCCCATACAACATTTTGCTATTTCTAGTTACGCCCCTGAGGCCTACAATATAAAACGGCAAATTTCTGTGCAAAATAATGGTACCGCTTTCAGCACCTAAAATCTGAAATAATCATACCGCCAGGGAGGTTAAAATTAGAACTTTTGATTTTTCACGTTCGTGTCCCATAGACTTTAACGATGTTTGCATGCTCGAACAAATTCTGATTGTCCTGATGACAAATGTCACCAGAATCGAAAATTAAGCTAAATCCAAAATTGAGAGTTGCCACTAGAACAGCGATCTTCCAATAGGGACACTTGTTCCCTTTGTAGCACCCTCCTAGGTAAATGTAGCTCTGTTGCTTTCCTGTAATCAGCAGAGCATCGTGTGATTGCTTTAAGCTGATCTTTGCTCTGCAGGCTACAAGTTTGATTGCTTCCTCCTGTCTTCTGGAGATTTACAAAACATAGTGGGTCGAAGAGTCTAATGAGCAGCCTGAATATTCCTGTAGCTTTAGCCAATCCATGGAGAGGTGTGCCCAGATGGTGGTTGGGGAGCACATTAAAGGGTTTGTTAACCCATATATATAAAACTATGCCAGCCCCCCTATCAGTAGTTTTACAAAACGAGCAGTGTAAATACCTAATTAGAGCTGTCATCAGGCCGGTGACATGACTCCCGACCGCTTTCCAGCTCTGATGGATGGCTTCTTGATCTCCCTCTGACGTCAGCCGGGGAGATCACGTGGCCGCTGGTCTCCACTGCAGCAGCCACCTATCGGAGCTGGAAAGCGGCCGCGAGTCACGTGACCGGCCTGAAGACAGCTCAAATTAGATATTTACAACACTCGTTTTGTAAAACTAATGACATAGTGTGCTATGCCAGTCTCTAATAGAGAGGCTGACGGTGAAAATGTTATGTTTTTAATTTACAAGCAATAGCGGTGGGGGGTGGGCCGGTGACAGACACAGAGGCAGATGACAGGGAAGAAGGAGGGGGGAGAGAGGAGAGCAGAGGAGACAGCATAAGACGGAGGGCCACAATTAGACCACGGTGATTAAGGCGGAGCTACCCTGGTTATCGTGGTCTATTTAGAGAGGGCATACAGGAAGTGCAATGTTCAGAGTTTGCAATTTTAACGTGTTACATTAGGGCAGCCTATTGAATTGAATGGGCTACCTAATGCACCAAAGAAAGGTGCATGTAGCATTCTTGACAGCATATGTTAGGAAATTGTAGCACAATGTACTGTTCCATTATGCACATTCATTGGCATGGTGTGTTGAGGTGCTATTCAGAATGAATGGCAGCACAGCACCAATGCATATAATGTTCACACATTATCGCAACAAAGCAATTTCAATCTGGCTTAGTGAGACACAGATGGAAAAAAAAATTAAAAATGGCTCTGGATATAGCAATAGCATTGATTTATCTAGTCACTATAAACAAAAATAAATAGATTAAATAAAATATCTTCGCTATTGGGTAAAATAGGGTAACCCTTATTCCGGTGTATGGAGTAGGTGAACTGTAAGAACACAGTACACTATTCCCCTATAAAAACATGCAAAACTCTGACAGAACAGTAACAATAACTAAGTTGGCAATCTGCACCTTTTGTTATACACATTATACTTAAAGTCAACAACATGATGTGTAGGCGGCTGTGCGCTGGCACTGGCAACCCTGCTACTCTAGGCCACTAATGTTGACTATGCATAAATCTGTCCCTGAATACAATTCAACATTACTGGATACAAATCATTACTGTTACAACCACCCCTGAATGATCTTAAATACAAAATACGAACATCCTTGACCACTGGACAGATAAGCATAGTTCTAGTCCTGTTCATTCTAACACTGGTTGCATTTGGATAATCCTGTTCAAAAGCACCTATTGGCCGACACATCATAGATCTGTTACACTGTGACCAAATGTACTGCATTAAAGCTGGACACCATTCACAAAAACTTTCAATCAAATGTATTTATCAATAGTCTTAAAAAGCTATAAATCCATTTTGTGTGTACCAATATCTTTCCAAACCCGGGTATTACCTGGTACAAAGTACTGATGACATCACTGTGCTGTGTATAGCCTGTGTATTGGGCAAAGCTGTGGGAGAGACCCAGCTGGCTCCACCCACTACAGGCTGCTTGCAGAAAACTACAGATGGGGGGGGGGAGAAAAGACCAGTCACCCTGCACAAGGAGAGAGAGCAGAGCTGTGGGGGGGCCTAGCAGGCTCCACCCACTACAGGCTGCCTGCAGAAAACTACAAGAGGGGGCGGATACAAGACCAGTCACCCTGCACGAGTAGAGAGAGCACCAATGGCTGGTCTTTATTACAGGAAGCTCCCACACAGAGGCAAAGTTTCACACTGAATTACTGTAAAGACCTGAAATACAAAAAAAAAGGTGATAAGATTCAAATAAGAATATAACTGATACTTACATTGAGACAATATTTGCTTATCCTGGAGTTCAGCTCTAAGTCTGTACAGATAGTATATGTCAGTTTTTCTTAAGGTGGTTGTAAAGGCTGAATGTTTTCTACCCTAACAACTTCAGTTCTGAAGATTTACCCCCCTGCCTGACTTTTTCCACTCCAGCCCCAGAAGAATTTAGCCCCTTCCTGATCAGAGCACTTTTTGCGATACGCCACTGCGTCGCTTTAACTGACAATTGTGCGGTCCTGCGACGTTGTACCCATCATAATTGACGTCCTTTTTTTCCCACAAATAGAGCTTTCTTTTGGGGGTATTTGATCACCTCTGTGGTTTTTATTTTTTGCGCTATAAACAAACAAAAAAATGACAATTTTGAAAAAAAAGCAATTTTTTTACTTTTTGCTATAATAAATATCCCCCAAAAATAAATAAAAAAACACATTTTTTCTTCAGTTTAGGCCAATATGCATTCTTCTACGTATTTTTGGTTAAAAAAATTGCAATAAGCGTATATTGATTGGTTTGCACAAACGTTATAGCGTCTACAAAATAGGGGATAGTTTTATGGCATTTTTATTATTAATTTTTTTTATTAGTAATGGCGGCGATCTGCGATTTTTATGGTGACTGCGACATTATGGCGGACGCATGGGACACTTTTGACACTATTTTGGGACCACTGTCATTTATACAGTGATCAGCACTATAAAAATGCTTACTGTGTAAATGACACTGGCAGGGAAGGGGTTAAACACTAGGGGGCGATCAAGGGTTAAGTGTGTCCTAGGGAGTGATTCTAACTGTGGGGGGGATGGGCTACCACTGACATAACAGCGATTACTGCTCATGATGACAGCGAGCAGTGATCTTTGTCATGTCACAAGGCAAAACAGGAAATTCCTTGTTTACATAGGCATCTCCACGTTCTGCGGCTCCGTGACACGATCGCGGACCCCCAGCGGACATTGAGTCCGTGGGACCCGTGGGCACAGTCACGCTGTACGCGGCGCTGGCAATTAAAGGAGACCTACAGGTATGTGCATTTGCCCACCGCTGCCATTGTGTCGGTTGGCAAGTGGTTAACTTACAATTGCGTGGTCGTGCAACGCTGTACCCAAATAAAATTTGTCCTATTTTCCCACAAATAGAGCTTTCTTTTGGTGGTATTTCATCTGCAGTTTTAATTTTTTGTGTTATAAACATAAAACAACCATCAATTTTGAAAAAAAAAAAACAATATTTTTTACTTTCTGTTATAAAACATATTCCATAATACATATTCCTGCTTTGCAGGAACACAGGATTAATGTCTTACCTTACTGACAGATCGACGATCTGCCTTGTTTATATAGGCAGATCGCTGTTCTGCCTGTGTCCCGAATCATCAGCGAGTGCCGGCAGCCATCGGGACCACTAATTAGCTCCTGCTGTGTAGAATCACAGCGGGAGTGAGCCTCAAGCGGCACGCACTCATGCCTGATACCCAGAGATGCAGGATCACGAATATATACGTGTTACTGTGCAGCGCGTCCGCCATGTAGCAGTAAAACTGCTATACAGTGGTCAGCAAGTGGTTAATACATTCACTTTATTAAGGTAAAAAACTTTCTATTGTCAGCTCCAGCCCACCCTTATACTTTTCAGGGCCCTATCTCGATTCAGCGCTGTGCCCAAGAGCAGCAGTGCTACTCTCTCTCCTCTAAATGGACTCTGGCTCCCCATTGGCTCCTGCTGATGTCAATCAAATCCAGTGACAAGGGACCCCTGGGCAGAGGGAGCAATCAGCAAAGCTCATGTATATAGTGTTGGACCTCTACACAGAGACCACTGCTACCACACATAGAGCAAGGGTACTTCTCTGACGCATCCTGACAGGGAACAGACTTTTTTATTTAGGTTGGGACTGTTTGCCAAGAAAATACATTGTAAGTCTCTGCTGCACTTTTAATGTATTTATAGATTTAAACTGATAGTTTAGTTGGGCTTTAAAGCTCAACTCTAACCAAAACCTTTTGCCATGGGACAGAATGTGTTGGCAAATTATAATGAAGACATAGAGAGCAGTAAAACTTAACAAAGGTTCCAACTTATCCTCATGCTATCCAAGATTTTCTAGATGAAGTTAGTCTTTAAAGTACAAAGTATAAACAGAGAAGTCAGTGCTACTACCCATACAACACATAGGTAGCAGAGCTCCCAGGTGCTCGATCCACAGTTGCTGGCTGAGTAGAGTAATGTGGAAAAAATGATCCGCACTCCGGTTGTTGCTCTTGAAATTTCTTCATTTTATTGAATAGCCACAGTGGACAAACGCAGATTAAGTCAGTTGATGTGTTTCAGCCTATAAGGCCTTAGTCATAACCACCAGTCTTTAAAGTACACCTGCATCAGTCTAAATCTAAACTACCAGTAGGTATGAAAAACAGGCACCTGGTATGGTCCTACTTTTACCTAGCTTCTAGGATTCCCTAGGACCACCCAAAACCTCAGTAATGCAAATTCTGACCACGGCATGGTCCCTCCTCAACTCACTACTAGTCCCTCTGTGAGAAGTTTGGCCTTAATGACCAACAGTGAAATGCAGGAGGTGGTAGGGGGTTGCCAAGTTCAACTTGATTATGTACAAACAGTATTTGCATAACCAAAAGAAATGGGACTCTCTATAAAAGCCTTTCTCAACCTTTTTAAGACTGGAGGAACCCTTGAAATAACTGTCTAGTCTCAGGGAACTCCTGCCTATTACTATATTTACCGCTCATGGTACATTAGTCTGATGGTCAGTGGGAAGAATTGTTCTTATATTTTTTGTCATTAGAAAGAATTCCCCCTTAGGCCGGCCATACACAGTTTGAATCTCAGCTGGTTCAGCAGGAACCGGCCAAGATTCAAACCGTTATTGGGGAGTTTGAATGTACAAAGTTGATCAATTGATCAACTTGGGACAACCAGCCTGCTGGATTCTCTTATTACTAGCAGCTGCTATAGCCACTAGCAATAATCACTGTCTTCTCCCAGCTGGGGCGGCTTTCCCCCCACCGGGAGCAGTTGAAGGAAAGAAATTCGCACTGTGCATGGCCTGCCTTACAGACAGCTAAAAAGATCATGACTGCCAGTGGTTACATATCTGAGAGGTAAAAATTTCTCATAACTCAACAAAACCCTAATAACCTCAAGAGCAGTGGTTCTCAACCTCACTAGTGCCGTGACCCCTTGATAAAATTTTCCAAGTTGTGGAGACCCCCAACCGTAAAATTATTTTCATAGCGTGGGTTGTCAGCACCCAGGGCAAGACAAGTAATTTGCGCCCCTAACCCACGGACATTTAGCACTCCCTGAGTCCCTAACACTCGTACAGTATTAAAAACCCTTATGGTACATTTTAGAATGTATCACTCTTTCTCTTTGTTCTCCTTTCTTTCCCTTTTATCTCTCTCTATCCTAATTTCTTGTTTTTTTTCCCCCATCCCTCTCTCTAGCCATCTTTCTTGTTCTTTCTCTTATTCTTTCTCTCCCTTTTTCTTTGTTCCTCCCCCTCTTTTCCTCTCCCTTCCATGTATTCTCTATTTTTATTCCTTCTCTTACTTCTTGGTGGGGGGGGGGGGGGGGGGGAATGGGATAAGTGGCAGTGTTGGCGAGGAGTTCTGATCAGCCAACTAAGGGGCTCTTGATCAAGGTCATCTGCTGATCTGAGAACTGTATTGGGGACCTTTAATGGCAATTATAATCCCAGGTAGTGTTATTCAATGTTTCTCCGACTTTGTGGTGTCTCGTAGCAGTGACACCTATGCCAAAATAAGGAGATAGGGTCTCCTCCAGCCCCTCCCACTTCACATTCCTCACCAGTCAGCTGACCTCTAGTCTCTGCCCCTCAGTCATGCTGTGAACTGAAGGGGCGGCTGCAAAGAGACTGAGAGGGCAGCTGCGGGCTCCAGGGACAGCCCTGCTGGGCGGCCGCAAAAAGGCTGGGAGAGTGGTGCGGGCTTCAGAAACAGCCAAGGATTTGGTGACCCCTGGCAAATCATCATTTGACCCCCGAGGGGGTCCCGACCCCCAGGTTGAGAACCACTGCTCTAGAGGAACCTTAAGGTTCCACAGAACCTGGTTGAGAAGGGCTGCTTTAGAAGCTATGAAGCAGTATCAGTTGACACTTCTCCATTCTTGCTTCTCACATCTGCTAGTGGTATAACACATTTAGGATGAGCTTAGATGTACTTTACAAAATCCTTCATTCTCATATTCAGCTATACCTGACCTATAGATATGCGCATAATACATCGCTATGCTTTATACAAAGCCGGTGCAGCCTCCTCTCAGAACATCTTCTCTGGTCCTGATGATCATGATACAGTATAACTATGTTTGGAACACCTTGCTTTGAACTGAGTAATCGTATCTCACATTCAGCATACAGAAGAGATACTTTGAAGTATTTTTCTGTTCCCCAGCATGAGACGTGGAATAGTGCACTTGTTAAAAATCAAGGACAAATGTTTAAGCGTTGCAAAGTGTTCCCAGACATGCCTTGACAGCTCTGATGAAAGGTACGTAGTGGGTACTTTCTGTGTTGTTCTGTATTTACAAGCTCCATCACCAGGCTTAGGAAGGATAATTGTCTATGCAGATCTCCACAACTCTGGAATATATGCTAATGTATACATTTAGTGAGTGCTCTCAATTTATCTTTTTGGCATTTACACAACTTGCATTGCATTGTACCTTTGTTTATGTAACCACAGACGTAACATGACTACTATCTATTAATGCAGAGTTACAGATTTTAGGTGGCCAATAAATTTTGTATTCTTATAGCTTAATGTGGTTAAAACATATATTGAGTGCCTTCACTATTCTATTTATTATCATTATTATTATTTCACAAGCCTTATGCCGCGTACACACGGTCGGACTTTACGGCGGACTTTGCCCGGCGGATTTTTCGACGTACTTTCCGACGGACTTTGTGAATGAACGGACTTGCCTACACACAATCCACCAAAGTCCGTCGAATTCGTACGTGATGACGTACGACCGGACTAAAACAAGGAAGTTCATAGCCAGTAGCCAATAGCTGCCCTAGCGTGCCTTTTTGTCCGTCGAACTAGCATACAGACGAGCGGACTTTTCGACCGGACTCGATTTCAACGGATAAATTTTAAACAAGTTTAAAATCTAAGTCCGTCCAACTTTTGAGAAAACAAAGTCCGCTGGAGCCCACACACATCGAATTGTCCGACGAAATCCAGTCCGCCGGGCAAAGTCCGCCGTAAAGTCCGCTCGTGTGTACGCGGCATTAGTTTACATTTTCTCCTAATTCACGTAAGGGTCAAGCTGTCCCCCAAAAGTAAGGAAAACTATAACTTGAGCAGTTGCAGCAATACTTTAAAAGTGACGTTTTAAAGCATATCAAAACCCAAGAACAAAAGTTGATAGTAATGCAGCTTACTGGTCCTTATTACACTATATTACCAAAAGTATTGAGACTCCTGCCTTTACACGCACATGAACTTTTATGGCATCCCAGTCTTATGCCCCATACACACGGTCGGATTTTCCACCGGAAAATGTGTGATAGGACCTTGTTGTCGGAAATTCCGACCATGTGTGGGCTCCATCACACATTTTCCATCGGATTTTCCGACACACAAAGTTTGAGAGCTTGCTATAAAATTTTCCGACAACAAAATCCATTGTCGGAATTTCCGATCGTGTGTACACAAATCCAACGCACAAAGTGCCACGCATGCTCAGAATAAATAAAGAGATGAAAGCTATTGGCTACTGCCCCGTTTATAGTCCCGACGTACGTGTTTTACGTCACCGCGTTCAGAATGATCTGATTTTCCGACAACTTTGTGTGACCATGTGTATGCAAGACAAGTTTGAGCCAACATCCGTCGGAAAAAATCCATGGATTTTGTTGTCGGAATGTCCGATCAATGTCCGACCGTGTGTACGGGACATTAGTCCGTAGGGTTCAATATTGAGTTGGCCCACCTGTTGCAGCTATAACAAAGTCAACTCATCTGGGAAGGCTGTCCACAAGGTTTAGGAGTGTGTCTATGGGAATGTTTGACCATTCTTTGCAGTGAGACTTGAGCCCATTTTCTTTGTATGGCCTCAAATCGCACCACAGAGGTATTGGTTTTGGGCATTCGCATGAGTATGAGTACTTGTGCAAATATTCTATATCGGCATTGATACTGATATCGGTATCAATCGTGCAATCGGTGCAATCCTACTTTAAACTATATATTGGGGGGCGTGGCTTGGGCATGACCGAGTGAGGCAGCATAGCTCCACAGCTCCTCACAGAATGCCGCTTTATTAGCATATACTGGGGCTTACACGGCCGTTTTCGGGCACATGGAGAGATGTCTCAACGCCGCAGGGCATACTCGCAGCCGTGGAACTCAGCAAGGACCTCCAGGGCTCCATAAACGCCTTCCTTACCAATGGAGGACAGCCACGTGGTGGAGCTTCCAAGTTGGTGCCCGGCCACGGCAGAGGTAAAGACGCTCCTCCCGCGGCCCACTCCTCTCTGCAGCCAGCAGTCTCCCCTATACCATTGCCAAAGTTGATGTGCGATGCAGCCCCTCCAGAGTCCCCTGGCTATGGTTAAGGTAGTGTCATACAATGTTTGTGGTCTCTGTTCCCCAATAAGAGTTATAGGCTGTGGCTCAAACTTAGGCGACTGAGGGTACAGGTGCTATTTCTGCAGGAGACACACATAGATGGCTCGTCTCTCAAACTACCCGCCCACCTTTTTCCACAGTGGTACCTTAGCAATTCCCCAAAACCAAAATCTTGCGGCACAGCTATCGCCATCCATAAGGGCTGTCCGTTTCAACCCATAGACCACTATACAGACTCCCAAGGGCGTTATGTATTCTTAAAAGGGACCATCATGGGACAGGTATACACATTTGCGACGCTATACGCCCCAAACTCACAACAGCTGATGCAGAGAAGGCGTTTGATCGTGTGGACTGGGATTTCCCTATGACTGTGCTGGTGAGGCTAGGCGTGTAAAACAATAAAATCAAGTATAGGAAAGAGTAATGCTCAATCTTGCCTTACTCTTTCCTACACTTGATTTTATTGTTTTACACGTGATCACATTTTTATATCGTTTGTTGATTATTGGTTATATCCAATAAAATACGTAATTTGATCTGCACTATTGCGTCCTATCTATCTTTTTGGGAACCATCCATGCTCTGGAGACTTGTTTGTGGCCTAGAATTCCCCCCCGGGCTTTTGAACGGACAGTCGTGACATGGACCATAGAGGATAGATCCCCCTCGAGATCCGGAATTTCCAGGACCAACCATCTTCCAACCATCGTCCATTAAGGATCTCAGAGCCTGTTTGATTTGGTGTCACCGGCATCCGAATCCACTCCTGCTGGTAAGCGTATTCCATCTATTCACTTCCCATGATCGTACAGCTTATGATATACAAGAGAAGATTTCTACATCAGTCCAACATTCATATTTAGCCTATGTTTGGGACTCTCTTGTATCAGATTCATAGCCATATATTGGGACTTTACTATATCCCGTCTAATATTCAATTCTTTGGTATTATGCTTCATGTATTTCAGCTATGTATATATTGGTAATGGTCACCATGTCTGATGTGCCTTTTACCATTGGTTATCATTTTTAGCGCTGCATTTCACTTTTATTAGCCCTAAACCAATTTACATCAGAGAGTGGGAAAGAGACCTCCAGTGTGAGTTTACTAATGAACAATTGAACCACCTATATCACCTAACACACTCAAGCTCAGTGGAGTCAAAGACTCCAGAGAATAATTACAAAATACTTTCACGGTGGTATCGGGTACCAGTGACCCTGTCTAGGATCTATCCATCGACTTCGGATTTGTGCTGGAGGGGTTGCGAACAGTGAGGAATGCTTCTCCACATATGGTGGGATTGTCTCATACTGAAACCCTTTTGGGCTATGGTCAGTAAGCATATTTCCGATGGAATTGGGGTGGATATCCATGACTTACTGAGGCAGTTCCTTCTTCACATCCCCCCCATGGCTCTATCATGCTATAAATGTAGTGCTCTCCCCCACCTGCTCAACGCGGCTAGACGCCTAATCCCAATTCATTTGGAAAGGCCACACATACCGAGCAAGGTGAAATTGATTGGGTAGGTGGGGGAGACTATGGAAGCAGAGGGGTTGCTTGCCACCTGCAGGGGTACCCAGAAAAGTTTTGACTCCACTTGGGCACCTTAGAAGAACTACATTTCTGGGATGTTCCCAATCTCACCCAGCTTGGACATGGCCTTGCTAGCATTGGCTGACCCCAAATTTAAGCAATTAGCTCTGACGAGCCGGAACCCTTTGGGTGATGGCCCCTTGGTGGCAGAACCTAGCCGGACGTCGAACCAGGTGTGAACAGGTTTGAACACAGCGAACGAAGTGTCCACATTGAGTGGACAATATAAGTTGGATTCTTATTATTTCTGGTCATCGGCATCACAAGTTTCCAATATGTAGTGGGTTCTGTCCCCATTGGGATACTGTTTAATAGTAACGGGGCCCTCCTGCTACTTCCCTTTCAAAGGAATGGGTATGTCTACAGGGATCAATTATCCAGGACTAAGGAGGACCCTTATTGGTTTACTAGTCTAAGATAGGATCTATACTGCTCAATAGTTAACAATAGTTTTTTGTAAAATGCAAAAGAAGATGACTAATTTAGTTATTTCTCTATGATTTATTACTTCTTTGTTTATTTCTGCCCCCCCCCCCCCCCTTTTCTGTGCTGTATAACACCTTAAATAAGGATTATATATATAAAAAAAAAATTAAAAAATCGACCCCTAGTGGAGTTATAGTTTATTTCAACCCCTCTCAGTGTCATATTTGCTGGACAGCTCAGGGGGGGGGGGGGGGGGGCATCTAAATATGAAGAAAGTTGTAGGTGAAGGCATGTGAACTAAAAAAAACATTCTGATTGGTCACATTGATGGCACTTACCAATCAGAATCGTTCTGGTCTGCGGAGAAGAGGGAAAAGAGTGGGGATTTAAATCCTTGACCGCTGGAGCAGCTGCGGGAGCAGTGACAACTCAGCAACCCTGGAGGTAAGTACAGTGGGGACTGGTGGGGGGTGTTCCCACTGTACTTACCTCCGGGGTTGCTGAGTTGTCAGTGCTCCCGCAGCTGCTCCAGAGGTCAAGGATTTAAATTGCTACAAGAATTATAGTCATAATACTCTGGCCACTCCCCTCCTTTAATGTGTGCCTCAAGCTACCTATGGGATCTTGTATTAGGCACCTCCATATGCGTGCCCTTATGCACAGATAGCTCCTACAGTACTTTGAAACAATGAAAGCCAGTTTTCGAACGCCCCTTGCTATTATGCTTCATTATCCAGGTAGGGGGTACCTGCTATAGTATCCCAAAGCTGGTTTCCTAAGTCTGAAAAGGGGAAGGTATGGTTTCTGGGGAACCTGTCAGGACCAAGCTTATGCAAAAATCGAAATATTCAGTTTAAAATTGAATTACTATAACTTTGTAGTCTTAAGTTGGGTATAGACAGTTCAAATTTAGGCATATTAATGCTAAATCAGCTGAAATTTGAGCTGTGTTTGGTCTTGCATTGACCACCCGGCTCAACATAATTTGATTTAAAAATCTACTGAGCTGGATGGAAAATTATCAAACAGTGACTGCATCTGATAGGCAGAACAAATGTATTCAATTAATACAATGAACATTATTTGACGCTTACAGCATACATGGGGGAAACAAGTGGTTTTCTCTCTGACTCTTGCAGGCTAAATGGTTTAAAGTGGTAGTAAAGCCCACTTTGTGATTTTACCTACAGGTAAGCAATATTATAGGCTTACCTGTAGGTAAAATCATTATTATTATTTATTATTATACAGGATTTATCTAGTGCCAACAGTTTGTGCAGCGCTTAACATAATGAGTAATAGCTGTGGGGGATGAGTTGATGGAGGAAGTAAAACAGTGTATTAGTTAGAAGTAAGACAGGCTTCTTTAAAGAGAGGGGTTTTCAGGGATCGCCTAAAGATGGATAGATTAGGGGACAGTTGGACAGATTGGGGTAGGGAGTTCCAAAGGATGGGAGAAGCTCTGGAGAAATCTTGGAGGTGAGCATGGGAGGAGGGGACAAGGGAGCTCGAGAGCAGGAGGTCTTGGGAGGAATGAAGAGAGCGGCTTGGTTGGTATTTTGAGACTAGGTTAGTGATGTAGCTGGGGGCAGAGTTATAGATGGCTTTGTAAATTATTGTTAAGGTGCACTGTTTAGGAGATATTCACCCTGGATCTAGCCGTTGACAGACCTTCAGAGCTTCTTGCCAGAACTGAGGGTGCCTGCACGCATGCCACCCACAGCGCCGGAGCCTGCTAACCCAGAAGAAAGACCAGGGAAAGATGTCAGCCTTCTGAGGTGGAGGGCTTCAGTCAAAGGTAAGTATTTCATAATGTGCTAGTATGCGATGCATATTAGCACATTATGCAATTGCCTTAAAGGTGTTTTTTGTTTTTGTTTTTTGTTTTTAACTTCTGCCATAGTTTACTAAGGCTTTAAATGTAAGCCATCTATGCCCATCTTTTGGAAAGATTTATAAATTCCCCTTTTATAGCTTTACTTATTTTATCTGAATGTAAAGCTAGCCATAGATGGTTCGAATCATCTATGGCCAGGCTGAATGTACTCAAATTGATTTATCGATCAACTTGGGTACAACCAGCATGTCAGATTTTTGGCAGGCGATTATTGCCAGTGGCTATAACCGCTATCAATAATCGTTGTGTTTTCCCGGCAGTGATGGCTCCCCGTGCTCTTAAATGCTTTATATCTTTTTTCTATTTCTATACAATATTATTTTTATCATCAATGGGGAATTTCACTTTTGTTAAAAAAAATAATCCACAAGGTTTAGTGTGTCTATAGGAATGTTTGATCATTCTTCCAGAAGTGCATCTGTGAGGCAAGGCACTAATGTTGGATGAGAAGACCTGGCTCACAGTCTCCGCTCTAATTCAGCCAAAAGGTGTTCTATCGGGTTGAGGTCAGGACTCTGCGCAGACCAATCAAGTTCCTCCAGCCCAAACTCACTCATCCATGTCTTTATGGACCTTGCTATGTGCACTGGTGTGCAGTCATGTTGGAACAGGAAGGGGTCATCCCCAAACTGTTCCCACAAAGTTGGGAGCATGAAATTGTCCAAAGTGTCTTGGTATGCTGAAGCCTTAACAGTTGCCTTCATTGGAACTAAGAGGCCAAGCCCAACCCCTGAAAAACAACCCCACACCATAATCCCCCCTCCACCAAATGTTTTGGACCAGTGCACAAAGCAAGGTCCATAAAGACATTGATGAATGAGTTTGAGGTGGAGAAACTTGACTGGCCTGCACAGAGTCCTGACATCAACACAACAGAACACCTTGGGAATTAATTCGAGTGGAAACTGTAAGCCAGGCATTCTCATCCAACATCAGTGCCTGACCTCACAAATGCACTTGGAAGAATGGTCAAACATTCCCATAGACACACTTCTAAATCTTGCGGACAGCCTTCCCAGAAGAGTTGAAGCTGTTATAGCTGCAAAGGGTGGGCCAAATGAATTTTGAACCCTACAGACTAAGACTGGGATGCCATTACAGTTCATGTGGACAAGGGTTGTGGGGATGAGGCCCTTTTCCCCATCAACATGGGGACAAGGTGTTTTGGGGGACCCCAAAGCACCCTCCCCATGCTGAGGGCATGTGGCCTGGTACAGTTCAGGAGGGGGGGTGCCCTCTCACCCCCCTCTTTTCCTGCAGCCTGCCAGGTTGCGTGCTCGGATAAGGGTCTGGTATGAATTTTGGGGGGGACCCCCACACCATTTTTTTTTTTGAAATTTTGGCACAAGGTTCCCCTTAATAGCTATACGACCTGAAGGGCCCGGTGTGGATTTTGGGGGGACCCCCACACAATTTTTATTGTGATGCAGGGTTCCCCTTAATATTCATACCAGACCCAAAGGGCCTGGTAATGGAATGGGGGGGGCTCACGCCGTTTTTTTTCAATGATTTTTATCTATGTTGCCAGAATCTGACAATACATTACAGTTTTAAAAGACATTTTTTCCTTTAGAAATGTCATTTTGCTGCGGCACTGTTCTAAACATGAGAAACATGTGCTACTTTACAGGCATACTAAGGACACCCCCCCCCCCAGCACAATATTTAAAGGAATATTTCATTTTTATTCTTTCACTTCAAGCATTATTAAAATCACTGTTCCTGAAAAAACTGGCGTTTTTAAAACTTTTTTTTGCATTGATACATGTCCCCTGGGGCAGGACTCGGGTCCCCATACACTTTTTATGGCAATCACTTGCATACAAGCCTTTAAAATGAGCACATCTGATTTTTCATGTTCGTGTCCCATAGACTTTAACGGTGTTTGCACAAATTTTTGGCCTGTTTGTAAGTCCTGGTGTGAACCGAACCGGGGGTGTTCGGCTCATCCCTACCCAATAGCCAATAGCACATGAGCATGGTTGGTACCATAATATTAATGCTTCAAATGCAAAACATCATTGTATAGAATGAAAAAAATCAAACATTAATAATAGTATTTTCTGTGTATGGCTGTGCTCAGTTCCATAGCATAGTGGTATGCCCTGCTACCTTCAAAGGTTCACGGCATGGGTTTGAATCCCACCAATGGTATCACCTCCTAAAACTTGCATTGTACTCAGCAGCAAAATTAGTGAATGCACATCGGTTTAGTTTATTTCATCATTTAACTCTTCAAATGCATGCAATGGTATGTAATTATTCAATAATATTATGGTGTGGAATTCCAAAAATCCAGCTATTCAAAAATCAAGGAAAAAAAACAGCGTAGGGTCCGCCCCCAGTGCATACTAGGCCCTTCGGATCTGGTATGGACTTTAAGGGGAACCCCAGACCAAAATTAAAAAAATATTTGACATGGGGTCCTCCCCAAAATTCATACCAGGCCCTTCAGGTCTGGTATAGATTTTAAGGGGGACCCTGCACCAAAATGTAAAAATAATGGCATAGGGGTCCCCCCCAAAATCCATGCCAGACACTTATCTGAGCACGCAACCTTCTTCCTCCATCTTCCTCCGCTTCTTCCTCCAGTCTTCTCCATATTCCTCCGGCTTCTTCTTCCCCGCCTCGTCCTCCAGTCTTTCTCCTCTGCCGCTCCCGCCACCAATCTGCTGAACATGAAAACAACGAACCTCCTCCAATGCTGCAGCACGAAGTGATGTCATCCGCCCCATCGCAGCATCGGAGAAGGTTGTTTCTTTTAAAGTTCGGTGGGAGCGGCAGCGGGAACGGTAGCGGGAACGGTGGAGGAGAAAGACCAGAGGACGGACCGGGGGAAGAAGAAGACGGAGGAAGATGGAGAAGACCAGAGGAAGAAGCGGAGGAAGATGGAGGAAGAAGTGGAGGAAGAAGAAGCTGGAGGAAGAAGGAGAAAACCGAAGGAAGACCGGAGGAAGATAGAGGAAGAAGCGGGGGAAAGAAGAGGACATTTTAATAAAGGAATTGTCAAAAACCGGCTATTGTCTTTTGTCACATTTCACTGCTTTTTTTAGTGATTGTATAGGGGTACAATGTACCCGATACCCATTCACATGGGGGGGGGGCCGTAATCTGGGGGCTTCCAGATTCCGATAAGCCCTCCGCCCACAGACCCCCACAACCACCGGGCAAGGGTTGTGGGGATGAGGCCCTTGTCCCCATCAACATGGGACCCCAAATCACCCTCCCCATGTTGAGGGCATGTGGCCTAGTATGGTTCAGGGGGGGCGCTCGCTTGTCTCCTCCCTTTTCTGAACTGCCAGGGAGTTGCTCGGATAAGGGTCTGGTATGGATTTTGGGGGGACCCCTACGCCATTTTTTTTATTTTAGCGTGGAGTTCCCCTTAATATCCATACCAGACTCGAAGGACCTGGTATGGACTGGTGGGGGGAGCCATTTTTTTTCTTTGATGTTTACTCTATATTTACTCTATATAACTATAACTATAACATTTTTTCCAATTGATACATGTCCCCTGGGGCAGGACCCAGGTCCCCATACACTTTTTATGGCAAAGAACTTGCATATAAGCCTTCAGTGAGAAATTTGGATTTTGCAGGTTCAAGCCCCATTGACTTCCACTATTCCCGCATATGTGAACTGACAGGCATGTTTGCTGGCAATAGCGCTGCTTTCCATTTGCATTAACGCCCAGTTTCTGAGAGTTGAAGTCTTAATTGGGTGCTATTTTCTGGGACTGCAGGATCATTTTTTGGTGCTATAGTAAATGACCCCCAATCTGTAAACTTAAACTGTATGTAGGGCAGCAACTGTCAGATGTCAGGTGATCCCTCATCCCTGAGTCTGAAGCTGAAAATTAAACACAGACAATGTAGATACAACTAAATAACAATGCAAAAAAAATCTTTATTAAGCCACTCTGCATATTTTGAATATTCAGATTCTTGCATAAGCTCAGTTCTGACTTCACATTAAAGGTATAAAAGGTAGCAGAAGCACTAAAACATTACAGAAATAATATCACCAGTAGCCCATGGTGGCCGGTCACATGACCAAATGTCTGGGTATTAGATCACACGATTTCTACAGAGGATGGAGATCAGAGTTCTAATTGGGCTTTTTTTTGCCGTTACAAAGATCATGCAATCAAATACAAACAATTCTTGGCATCAATCTTAAAGCCAACTGCTTGCAGAGAATGGTATTACAACACATTGGAAAATCATTTTTACCTACATCTCAGCAAACTTTTTCTACCTAATATGCTGCAACTGTCTTTGGGTTCTACTGTAGAATTCTTGTAGAATTGTCTGAAAAAATGTCCCTTGGAAGACAAACCTCAAGCCCATGTCACACCAGTGTTCATGTTGCTGCCAATACTCTGCCAGTGACAGGATGGCTAAGGGAGCAACAAGAACACTCAACAGTTCCTGTAGCATGTTTGCTCTTTTACTGATGAGCAGCTTTTTGGCCACCAAGGGAGCAGCGTCACTGAAGCCGGTGAGCTGCTGCCACCGACCGGTAATGTGATACGGCCCTCAACCTTCACCTTGCATAGGTTCGTCGAATGAATGGCAACAGTTTAGTATTTATGAAAGCTATTTTATCTAAGGAAAGTTTTGAAAACAAGGGCTGCTGGGGGTACTTGAGGACTCAGGTTGGGAACCACTAATCTAACAGGACTGTTCGCACCCCATATGTTAGGATACTACTGAATGATTGCGCTAATTGTGACAAGTTTGTCTAAAAGCTACAGCAGCATTTATAATACCTTACGCAGCCCACAGATGATTTGATTTCGCTTACTTCCACAATACGTGGAAGGAAAGATAAATGCTTGATTCCCTCATCAGCATTGTCAGTGTTAATGGGGGAATCCCTCCCGCAGCACTATTATGTTCTACCAGTGGGGGGGGCAGCCTGCCAGAACACGGTGATTTCTGCTAGCGGGCAGTAATCGCATGTCAAAAATCTGACTGGCTGGTTGTACCTAAGATGATACATGGATCAGCTTGGGTACAATCAGCCTGCCCGTACATGGATTTGGCTGAATGAGCCAAATTTCGACCCATATATGGCCAGCTTTAGGCAATCATGTATGATGCACCCTTCTATACAGACGCCACCCCTTTTTAACCAAATATGTTATAAACGATTAAAAAAATGCCTTATTTGAAGTTGGATACTTTCTGTGTATGAACCCCACTGTATCCTACTTAGCCCCTACAGAAGCCTTTCTCAACCCTTTTAACACTTAAACTCTTAAAATAACTTTCTGAACTCTGGGAGCCATTGGTAACAATTATTATATGTACAGCTCATGGTACATTAGTGTGATGGTCACTTGGAAGAATGCTTCTTACATTTGTGGTCACTGAAAAGAATACCCCCCTTCCTTACAGATACCTAAAATGATCATTGGTGTCAGTGATTACTTATCTGAGAGGCAGAAATTGCTCATTGCTCAGTGGAACCCCTAGCAACCTTTGGAGGAACTATAGGGTTCCACTGAACCTTGGATGAGAAAGACTGCCCTACAGAGCAAGAGCAGATGTCTACATGCTGCTAGATCTATAGAGAATCTTGTCACTCCCCCAAAACTTATGTTGTATTTAAATGTTGCCCACTCTTATGCTGGCAGTCAAGGCTGAGACCCACAAGTGTCTTTGTAATTATGACCTTAATCCCATCCCATGGCCACCTTCATGTGCTTGGGTTGTGCAGTCATGTCACTGTCAGCGGGAGGAGCTATGTGGCATTAGCGTTAAATGATGTTAAGCAAGGGCGCTTAGTAAATGTGCCACATCTGTCCAGAGGGGGATACAGTGCCTGACATATGGATTACAAGGGATTAAATAGAAGAGATTTGTTTGGGCAGGATTAACCCTCTAGCGCGTAGGAGAGCTTTTAAAAAGCAGCCACTTGACATTTTTAGGCAAGATGTTGTCACAGGCTGTAAAAGATGAACAAATCCATTAGGAGTATGTGTGTTCAATTCTAAAGGGCAGGTCACTTAGAGAAAGACATTGAGGTTTTGATGAACCCTTCAGAAGCTTGCAGTGTTTATCAACAGCAGTGCAGTATGGTAGAGAAAGGGTTAGTAGCAGCAGCACCAGCGCAGCATCTTTTGCTCCCTCCCTCCTTTGCTAGCAGAGAATCAGAAACACTGAGAGAGAGGAGAACAGAGTACACAGCAGATCCCAGCATCTAGGTATGTGACGGGGACCCGCACACAGGTGAGGAGGGGTGAGGGAGTCTGGGTTTTCTTGGACTCAGCTGGACTTGGGCAGAAAGACTAGATATGTATTCTTCAATGTTCTGCATAGTCTTTATATTCTGCACTTCTTGACCCTACTGATAAAGACAAGACTTATTCAGTTAACTCTCAGTTTGTCCCTGACTGTTAATCCTTCATTGTTGAGTTTAGCTCTAATATTTAAAATGTTAACTCCAATATCCTACATTGCTTACATACCTCACCACTGCATACAATGTTGTCATACTTAACCACTTCCTTCTGACTTGAATTATATTCTAAAATCTTATAGTTTTGTATGTGAACATTACTTACTCCAGCTCCAAAAACCTGCCATGCCACGCCTAGCCCTTATATATAAAACCTAATTGTTAAATCCTCCAATTTTACATCTGACTGTTACATCCACTTAATTCACTGGAGTATATGTAAATGAATTCCTAGATGCTGTACTTCAGTGAAGAACAGCCAGTATTTCTTAATCCAGCTACTTAATTTTATTACTGTTCTGCCAAAGCCTTACACAGATTCCGACTTAACTTCTTCTGTATATTTTGCAATATGCAAGACCATTATATCCATCAGTACTCCATTTAAACCATTTAAAGATGATCCTATTATCCTATGCTGCGATTCTTAGTATAGTGGTTTTGTCTATCGTGTATAGAAGTTGTTATACTTCCTAAATTGTGTATATTGCTTTATTGTGAACTCTCCATCTTGCAAGTGTAGGTATTGTCTACCTCAACTCTATATATCATCCACAGTTTGGCCATTTAAATTAAATTGTCTGCGCCTCTAACACAGTCCATTTTTAGTCTTCTATGCCCTAAAAAAACTCACATCCCAACCTATAACTAATAGTACTTTTTTTAACACCAGTAGTTAGTAGCATGTGTACCATTTATCTACACCCAACATTTTTTCTGCTAATCCATTTTACAACTTGATGCTTATAAAGATTTTATCATCTGTTGTTTTGTAAAGTATATACTTCACTTGACATATAATTCATGTGTATTCATGTTGGTTATCACTCTCTACAAGGGTCCACTCTTTTTTTGAACTATGCACGTCTTAACCTAGCCACCGGTATTCAGCACCTGCTCAGATGTCAGATTCCTTGTTACATGTTAAACTTCAGTTCCTCCTAAGCGTGCTCTTGTCAGTGTATCTGTTCCGTGGAGCTCACTCTTGTTTCATCAGCCGTTACAGAGTAGGAGATAATTGTCTCGTCCAAGGTCACAAATGGGGGACAACTGAAAACAGAAGCAGAATTAGGTTTTATTGCAAGAGTGTCAAAGCTGTTGATTCATAACGGTCTTCTTCAACAAGGGGTGATCATTCTTTTGTATTATAATCTGATATTATACAGCTATGTATGAATCAGACCAAGGCAAAGATGTCACAATCTGCTATTTTGCTTTATTATGTTAATAAATGATCATATGTGTTTCGCATTCCATAGTTTCATATCAATCTATCTTATATTTTACACATCAGTCTTCATTACAATGATATACTGAATGTGGTAATGGTAGACCTTTGTGTCATTGCTGGCTAGAGGACAATAATGGTGTTGTATTGTGCTATTGTCTCAGCTTTGGGATCTCATTTTTTTATCTCCAAATGTGTTCTGTCTGCTCAGTTATTCCACTCAAACCCCCCTAACTATCCTCTCTGAGTGTGCATTTCTTCAACCTTCTTTATTTCATGGTGTCTTCCCAGTTTTTCCTGATGATCCCACTTGCAGATTCCATCCACCATCAATGCGTGAGCCTTAATTTGCATAATGTGTCTTTCCAGTAATCCCAGAGTATCTAACAGCCAACAGCCACCCTCTCTGAGTGTGTCTTCACATCTTTGTTCTTTAAGTAGCTTTTACTCAAGGGACATAGTACAGAAACCCATAGCAACCAGAATCTTCTTTATTGGTGTCAAACTAGTACAAATACGATTCACACTGGTTACTATGGTTATTAAACTTTGCACTTGGTGTTTTTTATACCTTGCATTGATTTATTGAATAGGCTGGAGTGTGAAGCTTAAGACTTTCAGTTATAGTCCATTCCTTCCCTTTCCATCTTTATCATTGATGCTTTCTTGTTCCCTTCAGTGAGTTTGTCACATCAGTCATTCGCAAGTGTTTTACTCAAAACCAGGAACCAAATACACTAAAATAGCATTTCTCAACCAGGGTTCCATGGAACCCTAGGGTTCCCTTCTGAAGGTTGCTAGTTTGTTCCTTGAGCAATGGGGAATTGATCTTCTACCTACACTGACTATCACTGCAAGGGAAAACATCTACACTGAGCACTAATTTTAGAGACACCAACATTTTTACTTTTTGCATTTCTTTTCTGTTGTTATTATTATTCATTGAATTTCCAAAAAATGTTGTTGCACAGAGCAGGAGGGTCTAAAATGATCTTACCAGGGTGTAAAATATGCTAGGTATGCCATATTACCTATTTTTAGAATTAAAATGTTCTGCAATTTAGTGGCCATGCTGATGTACCCGAAACTGTAGGTATATTTTTTTTCTAGCAGGGGTACCTTGAGATTCTAAAAATATTTCAAGGGTTCCTCTGGGGTAAAAGGGTTGAGAAATGCTGCAGTAGAGCATGCCTTCCCATTTCCTTTTCTGTTTTAATAAATACTTAAGGATTTTCAGTGCTTAAGAGGCAATGTTGTTGCGAAAGACAGTTGGATAAACAGGTCTCAAACAAAGATTCAGACTAATGAGTTATTATGAGTGGAGGTAGAAAGAGAAGGACACAAAAAATGATTGTTTTCAGGCAAATGTGCAGTAGAAATTTGAACAATAATAATTGGAAAAAAAACATCACACCTGCAGTTGGGTTCCAGCCAGTAAGAGAGTCAATTCAATAATTTCAAGAGATTTCATGGATAAACATGGTGCTAAGTTAAAAGAAGGAAGTTGACCCCAGGGTAGTAATCTCATTCTCCAAATTCTATTTACTCAACCCTTTGAGTGTTTCACTCATATACCCCAATCTACTCGAGTGTCTCTGCTTTCTAGCGTATCTTCTGCCTCCTCGTTGCCCATACATCCACTTCTTAATAATCCTGCTTTTGTTTTTCTGAATATGTCTTCTTAATCCTTCCCAAATGTTTCTTTCACAGCCAACAGGAATTTTGGATGTGCCTTTTTGCTTGTTTTATTGAGTGTGTCTTCCCAATGCTTGCCAAGTATTTCACAGATTTTCGATAGAGAAAATGGAATTGCTCAGTGTTTGCATACATTTTTCAATAAGCTAAAAGATTTCCACAAACAATATGAATGCTTGTAAAGGTTAGTTATAGCTCACAAGGGTACCCAAAGTATATGTACAATGCTGACACTATCCCATGTATGGGCAGGCTGTAACTCAGAAATTATTGAGGCCATCAAATCAGCATGACAACTAGTATTTTTAGAGAAGGAAGTCAGCAAAGGCAGTCTACATATTCTTTCAGCACAGGTTTCCTTATACACAATGCATGTCTGGTATGGACAAGCCCTCCGTTTATATATTTAAATTCTCCAGCTTCTAGTATGTGCTGCCTTCTCCACATTAATTAAAGTTTCATCACATCATCTGAGTGTGCCACCGGGGCTTCAGTTTATTATGTGTCCCTTCAAGCCTGCTTTACACTCATTGAGTTTGTCTTGATCTTCTTTGATTACTACATTATAATTGATAGAATTAGTAAGATTAATTTAAACCACAACATCCTGGTATATACATAATTGGTAGGGTAAGAGGCACTGATCATCAAATTGGAACAATTTTGCCAGCAAGTGGTAAGTGGTAAGGTATTAATACTGAATTTCGGGGCTGTAGAGGTAGTGTTAGCTTAGGAAGTAACTCATCATATTTTCATATGAGACAAGACATCTCCTGGTGACACAAACTACCATCTGCCAATGCATCTGCCTGCTCTCCATCGCACCCATCACCCTTCACTCAGGTGTGTCATCATATAAGTGTTCCATATATTATTACAGGGTGTCAGTTGTCACTTTCCGTCTATCTCTCTAATATCCAACCCATCTCCCACTATTATTATTTATTGAGTACTTAATCCCCTCTCATTTATTGTGACTCAGATACTCGTCATTCCTCTCTACTCCTACTCTCTCTGCTCATTTTTTTAGGTCTTTATAACATTCCATTATTTCATATATTCACGAGATGACACTTGGATCACATGTTTCTGATGAAGTCATGTTTATCATTCCTTTATCAAAAAATGATTTTTTTTTTTTTTTTTTTTTATTCTTAAAGCAGTTTATAGCTTTCACCCCTATAAAAGTCTAAATTAAAATAATATGTTGTCATTTTTATGTTTTACTGCTATCTGACTGAAATAGAGGACTTTTCCTTGAGGCTTAAAAAAGTCAGTCTTTATCGAGCAATACTGCAGAGAGCCTCTTTTGACTATGCAAACAGCCACATGCCCACTGGACAGGGAACCCACCAAGATACTTACAAGTAATAGACTTTGACCCTTAATTAAAAAAAAAATATATATATATATATATATATATATATATACTGTAGATCTATCTATCTATCTATCTATCTATCTATCTATCTATCTATCTATCTATCTATCTATCTATCTATCTATCTATCTATCTATCTATCTATCTATCTATTTATCTATCTATACACATATATATATATATATATATATATATATATATATATATATATATATATACACTATATTGTATTGGGACACCTGCCTTTACATGCACATGAACTTTAATAGCATCCCAGTCATAGTCCGTAGGGTTCAATATTGAGTTGGCCCACCCTTTGCAGCTATAACAGCTTCAACTCTTCTGGGAAGGCTGTCCACAAGGTTGTGAGGTCAGGCACTGATGTTGGACAAGAAAGCCTGTCTCGCAGTCTTCGGTCTAATTCATCCCAAAGGTGTTCTATTGGGTTTATGTCAGGACTCTGTGCAGGCCAGTCCAATCACAGACCCCCCCTCCCCATCACAGACTCACCCCATAACAAAGCCCCCCATGACAGATCCCCCCATCACAAAGCCCCCCAACACAAACTCCTCTCCATCACAAAGCCCCACATAACAGATTCCCCCCATAACAGACTCCCCCATATCACATACTTTTCCCATCACAGATACCCCCATAACAGACGCCCCATCACAGACTTTCCCCATAACAGACTCCACCATCACAGATCCCCCCATATCACAGGCCCCCCATATCACAGATCCCCCCCATAACAGACTCCCCCATAACAGACTCCCCATCACAGATCCCCCCCATAACAGACTCCCCCATAAAGACTCCCCCATCACAGATCCCCCCATATCAGTCCCCCCCATAGCACAGACCCCCCCTATAACAGACTTCCCCATCACAGATCTCCCCATAACAGACTCCGCCATCACAGATCCCCCCATCACAGATCCCCCCATATCACAGATCCCCCATAACAGACTCCGCCATCACAGATCCCCCCATAACAGAGTCCGCCATCACAGATCCCCCCATAACAGACTCCCCATCACAGATCCCCCCATATCACAGATCTCCCCATCACAGATCCCCCATATCACAGACTCCCCCATATCACAGATCCCTCATATCACAGATCCCCCCATATCACAGACTCCCCCATCACAGACTCCCCCATATCACAGATCCCTCATATCACAGATCCCTCATATCACAGATCCCCCAATATCACAGACTCCCCCATCACAGATCCCCCCATATCACAGATCCCCCATCACAGATCCCCCCCATATCACAGACTCCCCCATATCACAGATCCCCCATCACAGATCCCCCATATCACAGATCCCCATATCACAGATCCCCCATCACAGACTCGCCCCATATCACAGACTCCCCTCATGATATTACACTGACGCCCCTTGTATAATATCACAGCACTCCCACTCCCCTCTGTTACCTGTATCACACAAGACACGAAGCATGGTAGGTCCGGACAAAGGGCGGGACTTTGCAAGTGAAAGGCAGGTGATTGATTCCTGGGACCGCCCCGATGCCTAGTAACCAATCACCTGCTTCTTAACACAAAAGGTCCTTTGTCCAGACCTGTCATGTTTCCCGTCCTGTGTGATAAAAGTAGCAGAGGGCAGGGGGAGTGCTGCGATGTTAAAGGGGCAGTCCGCGGGCCGGATAAAAAACGCTGGAGGGCCGGATTCGGCCCGCGGGCCGTAGTTTGATGACCCCTGGATTAGAGTCAAGTGTATGAATTACCAATTTTACCAAGCAGGTGCCAATGGTCATAAGTTTTTTTATGTAGGTTAAACACAGTCATTAACTGAAACAGAAACAGCTATGTAGGGGGCTTAAAACCGGATGAGAAACAGCCAAACTCTGCTACTAAGGGGAGGTTGTGGAAGACAGTTTCATGTCACAGGTCATACACCATGGCAAGATTGAGCACAACAACAAGACGCAAGGTAATTATACTGCATCAGCAAGGTCTCTACCAGGCAAAGATTTTACAGTAGACTGCAGTTTCAAGAATTGTAGACACAGTGGTTGGTCAAGGAAACTTAATGCAGCAGATGAAAAATAATCATCCTTACTTCCCTTTGATATCGTAAGAGCTTCAGCAGTGCCACCAGCACAGAACTAGCAGAAACCTGTGGGAACCAGGTAAACCAATCTACTGTTTGAAAAAGTCTGGCCAGAAGTGGTCTTCATGGAAGAATTTCGCCCAAAAAGCCATACCTCTGACCTGGAAACAAAGCTAAGTGACTTAACTATGCACGAAAACATAGGAACTGGGGTGCAGAAAAATGGCAGCAGGAGCTCTGGACTGATAAGTCAAAATGTGAAATATTTGGTGGTAGCAGGAGGCAGTTTGTTCGCCGAAGGGCTGGAGAGCAGTACAATAATGATTGTCTGCAGGCAACAGCGAAGCCTGGTAGAGGTCCCTTGCAAGTTTTGGGGCTGTATTTCTGTAAATGGAGTTGGAAATTTGATCAGGATCAAACGTGTCCTCAAGCTGAGAAATACAGGCAGATACTTATCCATCATGTCATACCATCAGCAAGGCATGTGATTGGCCCCAAATGTATTCTGCAGCAGGGCAACAACCCTAAACATACAGCCAATGTCATTAAGAACTATCTTCAGTGTAATGAAGAACAAGGCATTCTGGAAGTGATGGTTTGGCACCCACAGAGCCCTGATCTCAACATCAAGGAGTCTGTCTGGGATTTAAGGCAGCCTACATCCACAGAACAGATGTTTGAAACAACCTACCTGCTGAGTTCCATAAAATACTGTCTGCAAGTGGAAATAGAAGAACTGATGCTGTTTTGAAGGCAAAGGATGGTTACTCCAAATATTGATTTGATGTGGATTACTCTTCTGTTCATTTACTTTCCATTTTTAATTGCTAAAAATAAACTTTAAACACATCTATTTCTTAATTTACAGCATCTCTTCATACCTGCCAGAAATTTTTGCACAGTAGCACAAATACACAACAATGTTAAACCACTTGTATTCCAATTCAGGCATCTGGCATGCTTCCGTACCCTGGCAAACATATAATCCTAAATAAGCACAGAGGTGCTGGAGCCACTAGAGGCACAGGTACACTTTCTTTTTTTTCCTTATTTAATCTTGTTAAACACAAGAAACATTAGACCAACCGTTTCGAGTGCCCCTGCCTTTTCTTAGGTCCTGTCAAGTTGAGAAAGGGTGGGGACACCCAAAACAGTCGCTCTAATGTATGGGCTCTGTAAACCATGTCCAAGACAGGGACACCCAAAAAAAGTCTAAGCGGGTTTTATTCAGCAATGCAGAAAACACAGTTTTATCGTTTTATTTATTAATTTATTTGTTTATTTTTAGTGTTCTGTCAGTAGTCAGCCCCTTCATCCAGCAGCAGGCTCTCACAACAAAGTGAGAGGGAGAGATATAAAGGTCTGTGGACAGCAGAGTCCAATATTGAGGTCTAGCTACCAGTTAAAGTGGATTTCCACTCTGAAAAAATAATTGCACAAAAAAATACCTAAAAAAATGGAGGGGAAAAAAAAAATTTTTTTACTTACGTGAAATGGCTGTTGTTAGGCAGTCTTCCTAATCTGACTCTTCCTACACCGCGGTGATCTTCAGTCTTCTGCTCCCCGCGTTGTTTTCTGGGGAATGGGGTGCGGTGTGTTATGGGAACTGTGTGTGTCCCACAACACATTGCATCCCATTCACAAAGCGCCGCGCCGCTCGCACGCAGTAGGAAACTGGCAGTGAAGCCGCAAGGCTCCACTGCCTGTTTCCCTTACTTAGGATGGCGGTGCTGGGACCCGAGAGCCGAGGGACGGGTCGGTCTCGGGCGGCCAACATCGCAGGCACCCAGGACAGGTAAGTCTACTTATTTAAAGTCAGCAGCTACAGTGTTTGTAGCTGCTCACTTTAAAAAAAAAATTTAGCTGGCCGGAATCCCGCTTTAAGATTTAAACCTAGGAATGAAGGTTTTATCCCACCCAAAGCTCTACAAAGCTTCTCGGTTCAGCTATCTGCCTATCAATACTTAGAAACCTTACCCAATATTAACATTTCTGAGCCTTAATTCAGCTTCTTGAATATAGAAACTGTCAGACAAACACAAGATTACATTTTTTTGGAATATAAAGGTGAAATTTTGATTCAGAGAGGTGCTGGAGCCACTAGAGGATTCTTTGTACAGGATCAGTTAATATCTTTGAACAGCCTCAGCTTCGATGTAGAATATTGTAAACCCTCCCTGCTCCAAGAAAACATTCATTTTGTACCCTTTAGGGGTTTGTTTCATTTACAGAATATACATGTGAAAAATGACTAAAGATTCATTATTGATGGGTTATTGTATACTAGCTGAAATTGAGCTTTCAGTTTAAAGTAAATGTTCTATTCGGCGTCAAAATCTGAGCACCTTCAAAGAAACCTATCATCCAGTTTTACAAAAAAAAAAAAAACCCTGCCTAAAAAGCAGGCACCGACCGCAAGGTGTCTATTGTTACTTTCACCAACCAGTAAAACTTCCTCCGTGTTCTTCCCTGATTTAGCTCCACTCTGTTACATAGGGTCTGGGTTTTCCGACTTCTCAGTTAAGCCCTACCCTACTGCCATTCCACTGCCCAACGGGAGAACTTCAATGACTATTAAAGAGTAAGAGTGGTCTAAAAAATATTACCCCAGTCAAACCCCCAGACCCCCTTTTTTTATTCTGTGGCAACCAGTATGCTCTTGGCTGTAATAGTAACAGGGATGTCTCCAATTTTAGACCTGTACTGTGGAATCTGTGCCCAAAAATGAGCAGGTGGAGGACAATGGACTAGTTAACAGTATTGCCTTTGGCATCTGATATTTTCCTATTACTGACTTACAATGTTTTGTTCTGCATGGTGTCTGTGTGGAAGTGCCCATCCTGGTATAGTCAACAAGGTGAACAGTGAGCATTCAACTATGGTCTGTGAATGGGAACTTACAGTATTTATGCTGTTGAGGGTGAGGGTGCTGGGCACTGTATCCAGTAAGAGTCTTCTCTTAATGGATAAACTGCAGGCAGATGGGCAGGGCTTAGTACACTAAACTGGGAAGTAAAGCTCCTAGTAACAAAGTGAAACTAAATCAGAGAGGTGCAAAGAGAATCATCTTCTGTCTTATAAAGTAATAGCAGAAATCCTGTGATGCTTTATCTTAGGCAGGATGTTTCACATAAAAGTTTACAATGTATGGCAAAGTACATCTACATCCAGGGCTTTTTTTCAGGGGGAACTTGGTGGAACTCAGTTCCACCACCTCTGGCTCAGACCCTTGGGGGGGGGCCTGCTGACCACAATCACTTGTAAACACAGAAGTCCGGTTTCTGTGTTTACAAGTGACAACTCTGCACTCTGTATGTAATGCAATCTTGGTATTTAATCCCTTTAGGACCCTCCTACTGTTCGTGAAATTTGACTGATCACACCCACTATTTGATGTGATTTGGAGGGTGTGTGTAGGGGTTTTGGGGGGTCGTGGTTGAGTTCCAGCACCTATTGTTTGAGAAAAAAAGCCCTGTCTACATCCAATAACAAAAATGCAAATATTGCAGTTTACCAGTTCTTAGACTGGGTTCCTGCATTCGCTTTCTTTGTTTTCAGGATTGATTCTTTTAAATGTTACCAGCTGATCCTAACAGTAACAATCTTCCCATTCTAGGGGATGGGGATTATTATGTAGTTCACAGACGTGAACTGAGAAAGACTAATAGCAATGGAATTACTTTACCCAGAAAGTATCTGCCAATCATGGATAGTCTACCACCTGGAAAAGGGAAACAGCACATGAAAGGATTATTTTTTTTTATTATTAATGTGTATGTAAACCCTAACAATGAACTTCTCTTACGTGGCCCCTTTATTCTGTTAAATATACTATGGAAAATATCTTGTTAGATTTATTTGATTAGTTAAAAAACATTTGATCTTGCAAGATCCAAGTGAATTTAAGGAAAAAAACTTGAAAAAAGAAAACTAATGCAGCCCCACCATCTTAGGCAACCATTCCCAACCAGAGGTTGGAAGGACCAGAGGTTGCGGAGGGTTCCTTGAGCAGTGGCTAAAGCCTACTACACATGATGAGAAAATCAGATGAGAAACACCGCTTTTGAAACAGACGTACAATAATCTGATCGTTTGTACACAGCTTTTCGAGAGCTGATCACAACAGTTCATGCAAAATTATCCAAAGGGACAAACACAAAAAAAATTCTTGTACGATACCAGATCGTACGATTTTAATTTAATCAGCACAGTATTCGTCCGGAAAAAAAATTGGAAGACCAAGACCACGCAGGCTCAGAAATGAAAAAATACATTACAATACAATGCAATACATTGCATCACTTCCAAAGTTTTATTCTGTCATACGACAATTTTCGTAACTTGAGTGACCTCTTCATTTTCCATATGAAACCAGCATGCAAAAAAAAAACAGACGATCATTGCTGTGATATTCTCATTGTGTGTATGAGGCTTGACCTGCAATTTGAGGGTGCCTGCATAGTTCCAGGGCCATTGCAACTTAGCAAAGCCAGCAGCATGACACAAATTATCTTTTTAGCTGTAGGTAAGGGTGGCATACCCATAACCATTGTAAGAGGCTTTCTTCCCAGTAGCAAAGACAGGAGACATCCAGCGCACTAGAAGCACATAGTCCCAGGTGATAGCTAGCAAAAGGAGCATAGAAACAGTCAATGGGGATGTATTAGCCGCAATAGAGGCAGCCGCTGCTAAAGCGTTAGAAGACACTTTGTAAAAAGAAGGGAAGAGGAAGCAGTGCCATCTAGGTGTAGCAGATAGGTGTTTAATAACAGCAACAAATAAGCAACTCACAGAAGTAGCTGGCTGGGTGGACGAGTGGCCGGAGTTCCTACACACTGGGGGACCAGGTGGATCCTCGGTAGCTGGTATACTTAGATGGCGCTGCTTCCTCTTCCCATTCTTCCCAGTAGCCAGCACTGTAAGATGTATTTTCCCACTAACACCTATTGAATAGGTTTTAGCAGGAGTTCCCCTAGACCTGAAAATAATTTCAAGGGTTCCTCTGGGGTAAAAAGGTTTTCGCTTGTAAGCTGCATTATATTATTATTTGTGGGTTAAGATAAGCAATCCCACATGATATCCAAATCAAAGAAAACTAGTATCTCCACACATGGTATTTAAAAATATGAAAGGATAAAATATATGTGAAAGTAAGAATATAGTTAATTTCACTTTGTATATTCTTAAACTGGAAACAAATTAGACATATATATATATATATATATATATATATATATATATATATATATATATATATATATATATATATATATATATATATATATATATATATATATATATATATATATATATATATATATATAATCTATTAAACTAAATGCTAAATGTAGCAATAGTGAGTAAAAGTGTAAGTTGCCCTATAATTCTAGAATTATCACGAGTACAAATGGTAGAGACTGATGATCATTTTATAATTAGAAGACCATAAAAATGTTTGTTTCAGTTGCTAAGTACTGCTGTTGGTTTTGCTGCCACCTTCAAACCTACGTGCAGTATGGCTCCTTGCTGGTTTGTTACTGAAAAGCATTTGGCTTTGATATACAAGCATTTGAACATCAAACTCTAGTCCATATGTGTTTACTTAGCTATTTGGAAGGACAGAGGTCTGTTGCAGATCTTTGTGGTCTCTCCTTTTACAATCCCTTCATAGAACCATCACACAAGCAGCCTGCTCCACATTTTAGCTTAAGCTGATTATTCTCTATTTCTCTGTTTAGTCCATGTCACATATTAGCTCCCAACATTCAAAAATCACAAACCTTGGCGGGAAGTCTACTTTCTAAAGACCTAAACAGAGAGCCGTCTCATGTAGTAGCAGGACCATAAGAGGGGTCAGATGCCCCCTGAGCATATAAACATACTCCTATATTACCTGGGGAAAAATTTAAGTAGTCATTTGAGAAACACACATATAAGTTTCCATCTTATAATCAATTTGCTGAATGTTCCAATTACCAGCATAGATAATTGAATCAATTGTCTTGATGGATAGATAGACATATAGCAGATAGCAGATAGATACATAAATGAAATGTAGCACCACCAGCAAGGTACCTCAGAGGCGGGCTGGGCAAGCATTTCACCTCAGGGTTTAGTTCTCTGCAATATTGGAGCAATACTTTCACTCAACAATTCTGGAAGAGAGGGCACAGGATACCCATACACTTGGCATATTCCAGATGAGGGACAAAAAGTACTTACAGCCTTCATAGATACAAGACCTTCAGGCCCACCTGAGGGTGGGCTCCTAAGCTCCTAACTGCAAGACACTAGTTGGCTTAGTTACAGACTCCTTAGAGAGAATCTACCACACTTCAGTTGAGGACCAAGCTTCTGCCTAATATCTCAGATTCCCCAATGTCCCAACCTGACTGAAGTCCCTCCGTGGTGCTTCAGTCTGCTTTTTTAGCATACTAGGCTTCGAACCTAGGGTTTTATCCAAGCACATGGTCACCTCCCTCAGATAGCAGGCCTATGAGGACACCCATCTACATCCTTCCCCAGGCCGGAGGCCCAGGGGTATACTGACTTTCCAAGGTCACTCCTGAATACTATTACCCTCTTCTAGCCTGCACCACTGGCAATATACCTCCTAGTGTTTGGCCAGCGAGATATAAATACATACCTCACAACTTTTTTTGGATGGGAACAAGGGACACCTATTAGCAAAAGTATATAAGCATAGGACACACACCCTGCCCCCCCCCCCCCCCCCCCATAAAGGAGAATTATGCCAAAAAAAATATTAGTTAAACCCACAAGTGTTTTTTTTTACCACTACTATTCCTTTATATTGGCTTTTGAAATTTACAAATGCAGCACTTTAGAAATTGGATGAAAGGCTTAGCACTGGGAAACACTTTTGAAAGATAAATAGTGCATTTTATATATACAACTATATAGGTCATACCAAAATGAGGGACAAATAAGAAGGAAAGAGGGACTTTATTCCAAATCAGGGACAGTCCCTCGTAATCAGGGACAGTTGGGAGCTATGTAATTATTCAAATTCCCCACCGCAAGCAGAAGCAAACAATAACCAGAACGCAAGAGAGACCTAAGAGCCGATATATTAATCCAGCTCAGGCTGACTACAGCCTAGCAAATATTTCATTTAGATAGACAGTCCTGTTTAATGTGGAATTTCACTTTCTCAATCAACATTGACTATTTTTAATCCTCATGCTGCTAGCATTAGTAAATAGTTAGGAAAGTATATCATATTTACTTGTTTTAAAGTTTTTTTTACATTTCTTCAATTACTTCCTGGTTTCCAGGTCTAGGCAAATGATAGCATACATCCCAGGAGTCTTCAGAAGGGAAGGAGGGGAGGATAGGTTTTCTTAGCTAAGCACACCCTCCTGGCTGCATGCCTGAGCTTAGGGCAGTTGGATTCCAGGAAGTACATGCTACATGAATCATCTGTCCTTACTCAAAAGGGCCATGGCCAGAAATGCTAAGGGGGTGTTTTTCAAAGTGATTTCTCAGCAAAATAAAGCATGGAGACATGGCTGGATGGAGGCGTTTGCTTTGAATATTATAAATGAATTAAATAGTGTTTTGGTTTGTGGTGCTCAGATACAGTGTTGTTCCACTTTAAAGGAAGGGTGACTACAGAAAGGAAAGGATAAAAAGTAAAAAAAAAATAATAAAAATAGTCAAAAGAGTAAGAACAAAAGGAAGAAAGTGGGAGGGGAAAAGGGAGAAGGAAGGAAAAGTAGGGAGGGGAAAGATTTGAGGAAGGAAGATTTGGAAGGAGATGACAAAAAGGGGGCTAAAGAGAGAGAAGGATGGGAGGAAATGAGGGAGGAAGGAAAGAAGGACATGAAATAAGAAGTGGAGTGGATGATGGGGAAAAAAGGGATAGATAGAGTAACACTACCTAGGCAAAAAGATCAATGGCGTCCCTAGGGGGGGCCAGAGGGGGCCCTGACCCCCCCCCCCCAAAAAAAACATTATGCTGTGCCCCACCATGTGCCCCCCCTCAATTAAAAAAAAAAATATTTATTTATTTATTTTTTTTTTTACAAAAAGGCAATGTCTAAGAGGGAGAGCGTCCCCAGTCAGCTCCTGTGGGTGATTCCTCCCCATCCCTCTGCTCGCTGATACTGCATAATGCGAGTGCTCACACAATCACGCCCGATCTGCTCCTTCCCCTGCATCCTCACTGGCAGGGAGAAGAGCGAGTTGCAGGACGGACTCCACCAGGACTCTCAGTTGCTGAAAAAACAGACTGATTTCTCCCATTCTTAGGACAGGAGAACCAGCCTGTAAATTCTAAGAGATGCCAGCCCAGCGCTGTCAATAGCAGGGTCAGGACAGCAAGAGGAGACTGGGGAACCCCACAGTGGCGGAACACCAGGGCCCGGTGGCAAGACAACCTTTGCAACCCTGATAGTTCTCCCACTGCTTTGGACCCTTATATTTTCTTGGTATGCTGGTGACATTAACCACTTAACAACCGGCCCATAGCCGAATGACGGCTGCAGGGCGGTTGCTTAACTCTGGGAGGACGTCATATGGCGTCCTCTCAGAATTCCCCTCTCGCGCGCCCCCTGGGGCGCGCACCCGAACACATCACGGATCCCGGTAAATGGCCGCTGATCGCGGCCGTTTACCATGTGATCGCGCCGTCAAATGACGGCGCGATCACATGTAAACAGATCGGCGGCGTCTAATGACGCCGGTTCCTCTCCTCCCCTCCTGTGTACCGATCGGTACACTGTGAGCGAAGAGGGGGATGGATGGATGGCTGCAGCACTGTGGGCTGGATGTGTAGTGCCCACAGCGCTGCACAGAGACATCCAGCCATCCATCCATCCATGCTCAGCCATCCCCACTACTCTGCAATGCTGTGCAATACTCTGCAATGCCCCACATTACTCTGCAATACCCCCATATTACTCTGCAATACCCCCACAATACTCTGCAATACCCCACAGTACTCTGCAATACCCCGCAGTACTCTGCAATACCCCGCAGTACTCTGCAATACCCCGCAATACTCTGCAATACTCTGCAATACCCCACAGTACTCTGCAATACCCCGCAGTACTCTGCAATACCCCGCAGTACTCTGCAGTACCCCGCAATACTCTGCAATACCCCGCAGTACTCTGCAATACCCCGCAGTACTCTGCAATACCCCGCAATACTCTGCAATACCCCGCAGTACTCTGCAATACCCCGCAATACTCTGCAATACTCTGCAATACCCCGCAATACTCTGCAATACCCCACAATACTCTGCAATACCCCGCAGTACTCTGCAATACCCCGCAGTACTCTGCAATACCCCGCAATACTCTGCAATACCCCGCAGTACTCTGCAATACCCCGCAGTACTCTGCAATACCCCGCAGTACACTGCAATACCCCGCAATACTCTGCAATACCCCGCAATACTCTGCAATACCCCGCAGTACTCTGCAATACCCCGCAATACTCTGCAATACCCCGCAGTACACTGCAATACCCCGCAATACTCTGCAATACCCCGCAATACTCTGCAATACCCCGCAGTACTCTGCAATACCCCGCAATACTCTGCAATACCCCGCAGTACTCTGCAATACCCCACCATACTCTGCAATACCCCGCCGTACTCTGCAATACCCTGCCATACTCTGCAATACCCTGCCATGCTCTGCAATACCCCTCCATGCTCTGCAATACCCCACCATGCTCAGCAATACCCCGCGATGCTCTGCAATACCCCGCCATACTCTGCAATACCCCGCCATACTCTGCAATACACCGCCATACCCAGCCATACCCTGCCATGCTGAGCCATGCTCAGCTGTACTCGGCCTCTGTATGTGGCCAGGCTGTGGAAGTCTCACACATGTGGTATCGCCGTACTCAGGAGGAGTAGGAGAATCTATTTTGGGGTGTCATTTTTGGTATGTACATGTTATGTGTTAGAAATATTGTATAAATGGACAACTTTGTGTTAAAAAAAAAAATGCGTTTTAACCACTTCCCGCCCGCCGGCTGTCATACAACGTCCTTGACTTTGTGCGGGGATATCTGAATAAAGCCTGCAGCTACAGGCATCATTCAGATGTCAGCTTTTTCAGCCGGCGATTCCCTACACCATAAGAATGATCATAGCGGCTGTTCCACTGCTTGATCGTTCTTACGGGAGGCGAGAGGGGATGTCCCCCCTCCCGCCGCACTCCGGTGCTTCTACCGACTCACCGCTACGATCGAAGCCAGGATCGTTTTTTTTTTTTTTTTTTTTTTTATTTCAGGCTTCCCAGCCTAGAGGTGAGATGTGGGGTCTTATTGACCCCATATCTCACTGTAAAGAGGACCTGTCATGCCATATTCCTATTACAAGGGATGTTTACATTCCTTGTAATAGGAATAAAAGTGGTCAAAAATTTTTTTTTTTGTAAAAAAGCATCAAACTAAAATAAATAAAGTAAAATGAACAATAAAAAAAAAAAAAATTTTTAAAGCACCCCTGTCCCTGTGTGCTCGCATGCAGAAGCGAACGCATACATAAGTCCCGCCCACATATGAAAGCGGTGTTCAAACCACACATGTGAGGTATCGCTGCGATCGGTAGAGCGAGAGCAATAATTTTGGCCCTAGACCTCTTCTGTAACTCAAAACATGTAACCAGTAAAAATTTTTAAAGCGTCACCTATGGGGATTTTTGAGTAGCAAAGTTTGGTGCCATTCCACAAGCGCGTGCAATTTTGAAAGGTGACATGTTGGGTATCTATTTACTCGGCGTAACTTCATTTTTCACATTATGCAAAAACATTGGGCTAAATTTACTGTTTTGGTTTTTGTAAAGCACAAAACAGTTTTTTTTCAAAAAAAAACGCGTTAAAAAAATTGCTGCGCAAATACCGTGCGAGATAAAAAGTTGCAACGACCGCCATTGTATTCTCTAGGGTCTTTGCTAAAAAAACATATATAATGTTTTGGGGTTCTATGTAATTTTCTAGCTAATAAATGATGATTTTTACATGTAGGAGAGAAATGTCAGAATTGGCCTGGGCACTCCAGAACGCCTGAAGGTGCTCCCTGCATGTTGGGCCTCTGTATGTGGCCACGCTGTGTAAAAGTCTCACACATGTGGTATCGCCGTACTCGGGAGTAATAGCAGAATGCGTTTTGGGGTGTAATTTGTGGTATGCGTTTGTGGTGTGTAAGAAATAACCTGCTAATATGACAATTTTGTGAAAAAAAAAAAAAGTAAAAAAAAAAACTTGATTTTGCAAAGAATTGTGGGAAAAAATGACAACTTCAAAAAACTCACCATGCATCTTTCTAAATACCTTGGAATGTCTTCTTTCCAAAAAGGGGTCATTTGGGGGGTATTTGTACTTTTCTGGCATGTTAGGGTCTCAAGAAATTAGATAGGCCGTCAGTACTTCAGGTGTGATCAATTTTCAGATATTCGCACCATAGCTTGTGGACGCTATAACTTTCACAAAGACCAAATAATATCCACCGATTTGGGTTATTTTTACCAAAGATATATATAGCGATATAAATTTTGGCCAAAATATATGAAGAAAAATTACTAATTTGCAAAATTTTATAACAGAAATGAAGAAAAATTTTTTTTTTTACAGAATTTTCGGTCTTTTTTCTTTTATAGCGCAAAAAATAAAGAACCCAGCGGTGATTAAATACCACCAAAATAAAGCTCTATTTGTGTGAAAAAAAGGACAAAAATTTCATATAGATACAGTGTTGCATGACTGAGTAATTGTCATTCAAAATGTGAGAGCACCAAAAGCTGAAAATTGGTCTGGTTAGGAAGGGGGTTTAAGTGCCCAGTTGTCAAGTGGTTAATCTCTTGTTTCCTGCCACCCTGGGGGGGGCCCCAATACAGTAGGAAGGGAGCTCACTGCAGAACATGTGAAAGGGCCATTGTGGGATCGTAGTAAAGGGCCCCAGGATATATATATATATATATATATATATATATATATATATATATATATATATATATATATATATATATATATGATTGCATTTTATAGTTGCCCCCCTACTTTTGTCCCTTTCCCCCCATGTGCCCCCCCAAATATGAAAGCTGGAGACGCCACTGAAAAAGATACATGAAAAAAGGAAGGAAGGCATCATAAGAGGAAGAACAGAAGGGGAATATACTGGGAGAAGACAGGAAGGAAGGAATGAATAGAAGAAGGGTGAAAAAGAAGAAGTGAGACATTAAAGAAGGAAGAAAAACCTAAGTAAGAGGGGAAGGAAGAAAGGAATGAAGGAAGGAAGGATGGAAGTAAAAAAAGGAAGGAAGGAGGGAAGAAAAGAAGGAAAAGAAGAAGGAAGGAGGGAAGTAACGATGGAAGGAAGAAAGGAAGGAGGGAAGCACGGATTTTTCAGAAAGACAGAGCGACAAAAGGCTGATTTTCCTTTCATATAAATGCTGTACAAAGCAATAAGAAATTGTTATCGGGTATCAGATGCAATCATAGCTTTGCTTATGTAATGGGATTGTTATTGATTGTCCAGTGCTGGGAGTGTAATAATGAGCTATGGCAGCGATGTAGATGTGAGGTGCTGCAGTCCGGCTCACATCTGTATTCCTGGGCAGAGAAAGCCGACTAATGGATTATCTGTAATGAAGCAGAAAGTCGAGAGGTCAGCTCTCTATACATCCTCCTCGCCTCTTTGCCTTCATCGTTCACAAATCCCCCGCAGATGCACGGTTAAGAATAGTAACAATAAATTGGATTTTTTTCCCCTTTTTTTTCTTTTCTTATATAAAGCAGATGAAGTCGGTGAAGGAATATGGGATAAAATGAGGCTTATTCTCCAAAGACAAATGAGTTCTCTCCATATCCTAAAACTATGACAAAAGAGCAATTTACAAAGATTAGGAGAAAATGAGGCATTACAAGGGACTTCTATAGATCTATCCTGCTGCCTACGCAGCCTTTGTAGTCAGGACTGGAGGGGGAACCTGGGGCTTTGTCTTCCCTACAGAGATCACATTATATTGATCCCCTTATGTTACAGAACCCAGAAGGGGGCTTATCCTATTAAAGTCTATTAGGTGAAACAGCATTGCGTTGTAAAGATCAGGAGTTAATGTAAAGGTATTCTATTTAAGCTCATGTTGGTTGTACTGTGTTAGGAGGATGGCATGCTATTCAACCACCTAGGGGCAGAAGTGAATGTGAAATGTGCCATCCTATTCAATGCCTAGGGGCAGCCGTGTATGTTAGTGACTAATGTAAGCAATGGTTTCGAAATGTAGCTGTGTATACAGAAATAGAAATCCAATAAAACACCTATTTGTAGCGGCTCAAAAGAAACATTCAATTTTAGCTCCTGAAAGCAGTGGTGTATATGGTATTGAATGTGCTATTCAAATAATTATGCTAATGCAAGCACGACACATATAAGAGGAGGCATCTTTTTTCACTGCTTATTGAGAAGGGTGTAGGTAGGAGGCAATGTTTTTCAAGAAAAGCAATTTAAGGTGTTTGTAAACCCTCACATATACCTAGAGAAGTGACTGGCCACGGGAGATACACAGAGATGAATAAAATCCTCCTACATAGATTCTACCTGTTTGTCTGCAGTCTTCTCTTCTCTAGATCCATTAAAAATTGAGTTTTTATAAAGCTTGTCAGAGCTGTCAGAAAAGAAGGGGGTGGGGAGCTGAAATTACACTCTGCAGAGCTCAGTTAGGAGGGCTCTGAGAGCTGATTGGAGGGAAGGCCTCCCCTCCACATATCACATAGGAATAGAGACGAGGCTGCCAATCAGCTGGAAGTCCCTCCCCGTCACCTTTTTTCTTTTGGTGTCAGAAAAATGAAGCGATTCATGCTCCCAGTTCGCCCACGGAGCCAACGCGAGTGCCCAGCGGTCGCAATCACTGCCGGGCTCCCGCGATCATTTGGGGCACACGGAGAACCGGGATCTGTGTGTGTAAAGACACAGATCCCATTTCTCTGAGGGGAGAACAGACAGATCGTATGTTCATACTGAGTATGAACAGTGATCTGTCATCTCCCCTACACAGTCCCCTCCCCCCTTCAGTTAGGACACACACTAGGGAACACATTAACCCCTTGATCGCCCCCTGGTGGTTAACCCCTTCACTGCCAGTGACATTTTTACAGTAATCAATGCATTTTTATAGCACTGATCGCTGTAAAAATGCCAGTGGTCCCAAAAATGTGTCAAAATTGTCCGACGTGTCCGCCATAATGTCGCAGTCCCGATAAAAATTGCAGACCGCCGCCATATTACTAGTAAAAAAAAAAAAATAATAATAAAAATGCCATAAAACTATCCCCTATTTTGTAGACGCTATAACTTTTGTGCAAACCAATCAATATACGCTTATTGCGATTTTTTTTAATAAAAATATGTAGAAGAATACATATCGGCCTAAACTGAGGAAAAAAAATAGTTTTTTTATATATTTTTGGGGGATATTTATTATAGCAAAAAGTAAAAAATATTGCATTTTTTTCAAAATTGTCGCTCTTTTTTATTTATAGCGCAAAAAATAAAAACCGCAACAAATACCACCAAAAGAAAGCTCTATTTGTGGGAAAAAAAGGACGTCAATTTTCTTTCGGTGCAACATCGCACAACCGCACAATTGTCAGTTAAAGCGACGCAGTGGCGAATCGCAAAAAGTGCTCTGGTCAGGAAGGGGGTAAAATCTTTTCCGGGGGGTGAAGCGATTAATTAAGACAAATCTATTTTACAGCTGATAATGAATAAGTGCAAGCATAGTGCAGACAGGGTAATTGTTGACCATTACTCCACTGCCCTTCTCAACCATGTAAGAATTTTTTTAAACAAGTAAAAAGCACCTAAAAAGGTAACTAGCCATTTCTACTTTTTTTTTAAGTTATGCTAATGTTAATGGGAACATGTTATAAATAATAAGTAGGTCCACTTTTGGCTGTAAAAGTTGAAATACCCTTTAAGGGTCCTTTCACACTGGGGCGGTTTGCAGGCGCTATTGCGCTAATAATAGCGCCTGCAAACCGACCCGAAAGTGCCGCTGCTTTAATTCCAGTGTGAAAGCCCCGAGGGCTTTCACACTGGAGCGATGCGCTGGCAGGACAGGAAAAAAAATCCTGCCAGCAGCATCTTCGGAGCAGTGAAGGAGCGGAGTGTATACCGCTCCTTCACCGCTCCTGCCGATTGAAGTCAATGGGACGGCACGGCTATACCGCCGGCAAAGCGCCTCTGCAGAGGCGCTTTGCGGTGGTTTTAACCCTTTCTCGGCCGCTAGCAGGGGGGTAAAACTGCCTCGCTAGCGGCCGCATACCGACGGTAAAGCGCCGCTTACAATAGCGGCGCTTTACCGCTGACAACGCCCCCGCCCCAGTGTGAAAGGGCCCTAACAAAGTGGTCTGTTGCACACGGCTTTTATGAGTTTGTCTTTGAAAACCTTACCATAGGTTTATTTTTACACTTAAGGATAGACCTGCTTCAAATTCCTGTGCAGGGATGTCCAAAGGAGAAGGTTTTGCATTCAAGGCTGTGCCTCATCAATGCTAATAAATGGGAGCACAGGGGACCAGTGCTGGGACAAGGTCATCTAGAGCCCAAGGCAAACATGCCAAACTGCACCCCCCCCCCCCAAGATGTATGAGCATTATGTGTCAGCAAGAATCCCCTCTCCCCACAAAAAATGTTGCACTAATCTGCATTCTTACCCCCTAAACATAAACGCCCCCTTTGCCCAGTACAAATCTACCCCCTTGCTGAAATCTGCCCTCCCAGCACAAATCTTTGTTCCCCCATCTCCCAAAATCCATCCCTAGCACAAATCCCCCACCCAAAAAAAACCTTCTAGCACAAATTTCCCCTGATAGCACAAATTCACCTCCCCCAAAAGAATGTCCCCTCCTAGCACAAATCCCCCCCCCCCCCCCAAATCATTCCTACTAGAACACCTCCCCACCCTTACAAAAAAATATGTTCCTCCTAGCATAATTCCCCCGTCCCTCTACCATATCACCTATTTTAGCACAGACCCCCCAAATGCTACCCCCCTACCCAGCACAAATACTCTTCCCATATCCCCCTTCCAAATACCACTAAATCACCACTCCTAGCATACCCCCCCCCCCCATTTCTCCTCCTAAAATAATTCTTCCCCCCCCCAACACAAATCACCTCCCCCCAATCTATTTCTGGTGCCCCCTCCACACTTCACCTCACATGATACCACAGTGCCCAGGACAGCCACCCCTCCTGCCCACCCCTTGTCCCGGCTCTGCTGGGGGTTGTCCAAGAAGAGTTCTTTGGGAGGCAATGTAAGAAAAAGGAGGAATTGTATGGAGCCCTGTATATAAACTGAATTTAATAATGCTGCACTGGGGCAACCATGTATATAGGAACTGAGGTTTGGAACATATTTCCAGCTGTACCTTCATAGCAATCTGTGAAAAAAAGAATAAGAATAAAAATTATTTTTAGCAAATTCATTTTTTGATCACGATGCTCAGAATGGCTGTAAAGTAGCAGTAGATACGGTCCCCCGGAAGGCCATCTGAACATCAATGATCTGCAGAAATAATGTATGGAAATACATAAACCCAGATGGCAGTTCTAGGCTGGCAGGGTACCAGTGCAGCTGATGTGAGTACCCGGAGATGCTTTAGAATTATATTGGAATTCTGTTCTGTTCAAGCTGCTACAGGATAGCAAGCAGAGAAGCGGTTGTATACAGAACATCTGGTACAGGAAATACATGACTTCCTTTATATGAATATTTTATAGAGATTTACAAGGTAAGTGTTATCCTGTGCTGAGCACAGACAGAGTGACCTATATATTCCCAGCATCAGGGACACCATATTGATAGGTTATCTATATTAATGGGTTCCCCCAGGGCTGCTGTCTGCATGGATTTTACGCATCACTGAAGTCCATTTCACACTAAGGTGCTTCATGTGGAATGAGAAAGTTTAGGAGGACAACCAGTATTTATGCAGCAGATAGAGTGCTAGCTCCACTGGCTTCTAAATTTTACCTGATTTGTTTCTTTTTATCTTTAAAGCTGAACTCTAGGTAGGTAAAAAAAGACACAAATCAAGGCAGCTCTGTACTCATCAGTACATCATTATATGTACAGTGCCTTGAAAAAGTATTCACACCCCTTAAAATGTTCCACATTTTGTCATGTTACAACCAAAAATGTAAATGTATTTTATTGGGATTTTATGTGATAGACCAACACAAAGTGGCACATAATTGTGAAGTGGAAGGAAAATGATAAATGGTTTTCACAATTTTTTAACAAATAAATACGTGAAAAGTGTGGCGTGCATTTGTATTCAGCCCCCCTGAGTCAATACTTTGTAGAACCTCCTTTCGCTACAATTACAGTTGCAAGTCTTTTTGGGGATGTCTCTACCAGCTTTCCACATCTAGAGAGTGACATTTTTGCCCATTCTTCTTTGCAAAATAGCTCAAATTCTATCAGATTGGAAGGAGAGTGTCTCAGAACAGCAATTTTCCAGTCTTCCCACAGATTCTCAAATGGATTTAGGTCTGGACTTTGACTGAGCTATTCTAACACGTGAATATGCTTTGATCTAAACAATTCCATTGTAGCTCTGGCTGTATGTTTGTGGTCTTTGTCCTGCTGGAAGGTGAACCTCTGCCCCAGTCTCAAGTCATTTGCAGACTCCAACAGGTTTTCTTCTAAGATTACCCTGTATTTGGCTCCATCCATCTTCTCATCAACTCTGCCCAGCTTCCCTGTCCCTGCTGAAGAAAAGCATCTCCACAACATGATGCTGCCACCACCATGTTTCACGGTGGGGATGGTGTGTTCAGGGTTATGTGCAGGATTAGTTTTCCGCCACACAAAGCGTTTTGCTTATAGTCCAAAAAGTTACATTTTAGTCTCATCTGACCAGAGCACCTTCTTCCACATGTTTGCTGTGTCCCCCACATGGGTTCTTGCAAACTACAAATGGGATTTCTTATGGCTTTCTTTCAACAATGGCTTTCTTCTTGCCACTTTTCCATAAAGGCCAGATTTGTGGAGTGCGCAACTCATTGTCCTGTGGACAGATTCTCTCACCTGAGCTGTGGATCTCTGCAGCTCCTCCAGATTTACCATGGGCCTCTTTGTTTGCTTCTCTGATGAATGCTCTCCTTGCCCAGCCTGTCAGTTTAGGTGGACGGCCATGTCTTGGTAGGTTTGCAGTTGTGCCATACTCTTACCATTTTCAGGTGATGGATGGAACATTGCTCCATGAGATGTTCAAAGCTTGGGATATTTTTTTTATAACATAACCCTGCTTTTAACTTCTCCACAACTTTATCCCTGACCTGTCTGGTGTGTTCCTTGGCCTTCATGATGCTGTTTGTTCACTAAAGTTCTCTAACAAACCTCTGAGGGCTTCACAGAACAGCAGTATTTATACTGAGATTAAATTACACACAGGTGGACTCTATTTACTAATTAGGTGACTTCTGAAAGCAATTGGTTCCACTAGATTTCACTTAGGGGTATCGGAGTAAAGGGGGCTGAATACAAATGCACGCCACACTTTTCATATATTTATTGGTAAAAAATTTTGAAAACCATTTATCATTTTCCTTCCTTTCCTTATGTACCACTTTGTGTTGGTCTATCACATAAAATCCCAATAAAATACATTTACGTTTTGGTTGCAACATGACAAAATGTGGAAAATTGGGTATGAATAGTGGGTATGAATAGTTTTTCAAGGGACTGTATAATTTAATGCAAGTATCTGAAGTACAGTCCCTGGAGTGCGAAGGAAGAAGCAGTTAAATTAGTTCATCTGCCAACAAGAAGCAGCTGATGGGAAGAGAAAGCAGAATGACCAAAAGATGACCTCATCACTGTTCTGCTTCTCTTTTCTGTGTCCAGTCGCAGGTAAGAACAGGTCAGCCATCAGACTGAGGACATCTAGTGGTAGTAAAAGAGTACTGCAGGGGAAACCTCTGACATTAAAGTGAATTGGGCAGCAAACACTTGTTTATTTTCTGTTTTGTATTTCATTTTTTTGTAAATACATTGTGAAAATTAGTGTCTAATGTATAAAAAGAATTGCAGTAAAAACACAATTTTTAGCTTTGATCCAACTTCTTTCTCCAACTTCCCTTCACTGTAAATTACAGGGTATACCAGGTTTAGGTGGCATAAATGATGGCAATATTTTCATTAAAAAAACTATCATAAGATTTTGGTAGATTGGCAAAAAAAATTTGAAAAAATTGCTCATGACATTTCATGCAATATATTATTCCCTTATGAAAAAAAAAAATATATATATATATATATATATATATATATATATATATTATTCCAGTATATGAAAAAATGGCTCATAACTGCCTAAAGCCATCCACACACATTACAGCTTGATGGTGATGGTATAATCTGCGTTAGATTTACAGCGAATATACAGCGAATATACAGTGAATAGATTATTTAAGAAGACCCTTGCACTATATAGTTCCCGGAAAATCTAAAGGAGATTGTATGAGATTGTTACTGGATACTAAAATTTATAGGTAAAGTTGATCCAGGAAATATCTGATTGTCTCTTTGGGCATCAGGGAGGAATTTTTGTCGTCCCCCCCCCCCCCCCCCCCGCTGGAGCAAATTGAACCATGCTTTATTGGGGCTTTTTTGCCTTCCTCTGGATCAGCTTTGGATATAGGATTGTGTATATGGAGGTTTTCGATTTGTGCGTGTTTTGTTTTTTGTTTTTTTCTGTGTGTTGAACTGGATGGACTTGTGTCTTTTTGCAACCAGATGTAACTACAGTATATGTAACTATGCAACATATTTTATTGGATAATTTTAGAGACTCTACATATATTGGGTATGAATTTCAATTAATACGTTCTTGACTTCTTTAATATCTCAAATCTTTTTTTATTGCATTTGAAAGTTATCTACTTATACATATTCTCATAATTTAAAAATCTATATATATATTTGAGATCTTGAGTTGTTTTAACTTATAGTCATCCTAACCTTTTAGTACAATATATTTATGCATAATAATTGTTAATGTAACTGAAGTATCATTTTTTTTCTGTACTATATTATATGTTAATTTTTTTCATTGAAATTCTGAATAAAAACAATGAAACAGAAGCTGGCTGTGAAACAGGGGTGGGCTTTAAGGGCCAAATCAAGCTTTTGCATTGCTGCGACATACAGTACTGTGTGTTTGGTGTGATGAAGTGCTATTCATTTTGAATGACATCCCAATGTACCTTACCCAACACACCAACGTTGTAATGCGACACAACTACAGTCAATAGATGGTCAGGCTTTTCTGTGCGTCACATTACAAATAAGGGCCAGATTTTGGACATGCTGGGATGCTTTGGTAGCCCATTCAAAATGAACGTTATGCAGATGCATTGGGGCACCGCATGAATGTACATGGACCTATAAAATGGACAACTTAGCAAAGCATTGCTCTCCCTATTTACAGAAAGATCTCCAAATCTGTAAGCCCCAAGACCCAAGCGAGATGATTGGGTTTATTGTCTTTGAGAATCTCCATTAAATAATTTGTGTGACTGGTCATTTTAATTACCCAATCACATTAAAAGCAAAATTCGATATACTTATTTAATTTGCACATGATTGTTTTTTTCAAGTGAACAGGAATTTGCTTTTCTTATGATTGGATAAAAGTGAATATTCACACAATTTATCGAGTAGAAATTCTTGACTCAGCATGTCATCCCATGTTTCTAAAGAAAGGCGTAAGGGAAAAAACAGACTACGTATATCTGGCCTTGAGTCACAAGAATTTCACTGTAACACGTATTTTTGATTCCCTGTGATTCACAGATTTTCTCTTTATATTGCCCTCCCTGACATCACCAATAATCTCTCTTTTCCTATAATTAAAGGTGTTTTCACACTACCCCACCCCCCGCTGCAACTGTTTCTTGTGATCCTCCATCTTCTCATTAGTTGCCCTCTGCTGTAAGGCATTCCATCTTCAGGTGATAGATTTACCATTAATAATTACTCTCATTATCCCAATCCCCTCTCCCCATGCCATTAATCACATCTCTCTACGTCACTTTTCCTTTATTATTAATGAGGATCTGTCCCTACCCACCAGCACTGTGCTGCATAATTAACCCTTATTGGAGTAGAGAGTTGGCTTAGTTCATATATAATATCACTTAAAGGAAACCTGTTTGAGGAACACAGATAGGCTGCCATGGCTGTCCTGATGACACTCTTGCTTCAATATAATAAGTCAGAGGCCTTGAAAATATGGCAACTAAGGGCTTCTCACTTTACCCCTGCAAACTTGTTCCAGGTCAGTGACTCAGGAAACATTGAATCCACAAGCTGCAAGGCAAGTGACATTTCTACTTGCAATGCCAATAATAGAGCGAGGTGTCAGGGAGAATACAACCTGAATGGTTTATATGAAAATAAAGACCCTGTCAATAGCAGAATAATCTCAGCACAGGGTGGATTGGGTATTCCAAGTTGAGAAGGCTTGGTGGCTAAGTGATTAACATTTATGCCTTTGGGTTCGTGGTTCAAATGTCAACCATGTCACTGCATGGAGTTAGCATGTTCTTCCTGTGTTTGAATGGGTTTCCACTGGGCACTCCAGTTTCTTCCCATGCTTTAAAGACATGCTGGTAGGTTAATTGGCTCCTGCCTAAATTGGTCTTAGTATGACATGTGCACAAATTAGCTATGCGCGTGGGTTTACTACATTCTGCATGCCTGTCCCAAGCCGAGCAATTAGAAAGGGTTGAGGAAAGACCTCATGAAAACCTTGTACCTTGTAAAAAAAAAAAAATTACCCAGATAATTCTATGAAAAAGTTTTCATGCATCTGTTTCTGCATGCCAGTCCCAAGCCAACCAGTTTGGGAGAATTGAGAAAAGATCTTGTGAACTACCTTGTAAAGAAAAAAAAAATAGGTCAAGAGAATTCTATTGAAAAGACTTTAAGGATATTAGACATGTTGCCCACAGAATCACAGAAAGTCGTATAGGACTGAATAGGTATTGGCTATGTATATACTGTATGGTATTACATTCTCCATGCCAGTCCCAAGCGTAAGCAATTGGGGAGGGTTGAGGAAAGACCTAGTGACCTACCTTCTAAAGAAATTTACCAAGAAAATTCTACAGAAGAGCCTTTCAAGCATCATATTCTGCATGCAATTTCCAAGTTGTGTAATTGAGAAGGGTTGGGGAAAGACCTTGTAGCCTACCTGGAAAAAAAAAATTCCAGGAAAATTCTATTGAATGGTTTTCAAATATCACATTGTCAAGAAAATTCTATGGAAAAGGCTTTGGATCAGACATGATGCCTAAAGAATCACCAAGAGTTGTACACAACTGGATGGGTATTGGCTGTGTACATGTGTTATCCCATTCTGCATGCTGGTCCCAAACTTGAGCAATTGGGGAAGATTGAGGAAAGACCTGGTGACCTACCTTTAAAAAAAAAAAAATTCCCCAAAAATGGAAAAGGCCGTCCAGCATCATATTCTGCATGCCAGTCCCAACTTAAAGTGGATGTAAACCCAATATCATCCTTTCTAAACTACTGCCATAGGGGTTATCTATAAGGATATACCTGCCTCCTGCATGTATCTTTACCTGTCAAATGTCTCCCCTCTGTCTGTTATTAGACCCGAAAAACTGCATATTCTGTGGGCGGGTCTGTTGTCTGGAGTTCGGTGGGTGGAGTCGTGATGTCAGTAGACTCCCCGCCCACCTCTACACTCCCCTTGTCAATATTCATTTCTCCTGTGTATTTCTTACACTGAACTTCTGCTATGATCTCTAACATCCAGTGAAAAGATAGGAAAGTAACCACATGACTTCAGCATGCCAAATCACGCTGAGGTGTGGAACAGCCAATCCTTGCAGAGCTGCTGAAGAAAGGAGTGGGTGGGAATTAAAAAATAATGTATGTCTTAGGCTAGTGCACAAGATATGTAAATCACCTGTCACTCACAGCAAGGGGGAGGATCTGACAAAGTTTTTCTCTGTTTGTCAAGTTTTATCTCACTGAACAATAAAAGGGGATTGCTCAGAGATGGATTAACTCTTTGTGGCAAGACTGGGCTCAAATGATAGGAAATCTTATACTCTACAGTATGATATAAAAAAAAAATAAATAAATTTTCGGGTTTACATCCACTTTAAGCAATTAAGGAGGGTCGCAGACCTAGTCATCTATGTTATAAACAAATTGGCAAGAAAATTCTATAGGAAAAGGCTTTTAAACATCACACTCTGTATGCCAGTCCTAAATCAAGCAGTTGGGGAGGGTTTAGGAAAGACCAAGCAACCTACCATTCTATGAATGAAGATAAAAAAAAAAACCTTCTATGTACAGGCTGTCAATCACTGAAGTGAGCCAATGAAAATAGAACAGGGGCGGGGTCAAGCTGTGCTCCATGTTTGAATGGACACACGGAGCAGCGGCTCAGGAGCAAACCTTCTTGAGTACTCCCATAGCAAGCTGCTGGCTATGGGGCCACTTGGCAGGAGGGAAGGGTAAGGAGCGCCAGCAGGAGATCCAAGAAGAGGAGGATCAGGGCTGCTCTTTGCAAAAACCACTGATGATTTTCTGTTTCCACAGCGGTCCCATAAGTATGGCATATGCATACAAGCTGGACTGGACTAATGTACGTACAGTAACTATGAAATAAATTCCTCCCTAAATATCAGATTCAAGTCGGTTTTTAATGCGCAGAAGAATATAGTTTTAACCTGTGTCATGTTCTTTGTTTTAGTCGTTCTAACACAGATTGATTACTCAGTTTACCCACATCTGCCTTTCAAAAAGACCCCTTGTCAGTTGCGATTTTGTTTCACATCTTTTAAACCACAGACAGGCTCTTCCACTAATGGATTTCCCTGTGGTGTATAACCCATGACACTACATTTCTCCACTCGCTTTTTACCTTCTTTATTATTCACTGCTTGTCTCTAACAGTCACTGAACATATGCACACCTGACTGTAAGTGAGGTGATGATTTACATCTACCGATCATAATGTCAGATTTAAACTATTCTAGGAAATTTGTGGCACATGCTAGAAAAGTCTTAAAGTGGAACTAAACCCTCCTATCCTTTACAGCCAAGGAAGCGGCCATCTTAGCCTCTGTTTGACCTGCAGTTGCCATGGTGCTGTACATGTGGTACATGTGATCAGGTATGACACCAGCCATTTGATGGCCTGACAGTTTAGTTGAGAGCACTGTGACAGTTATCATTCATGGCATGCTTTGAATGTAACTATTTGGGGAAACAGTAAGGCCCCATTCACACCATGGTGCAGAAACGTCAGTTTTTCTGTACGTGTTTTGCAAGGGCACAAAGAAAACAATGGCTCTCTATATGCCCCATTCACATCACAACGTGCAGATTTTTTCTGCGCAGGAATCTGCAACGTGTATGCAGTTTTCTGCATGGAAAAAAACTGACATGAAATCAACATTGGTGTGAACAGGGCACATAACTGACTAGCATGAAAACTGATGTCAACATGCATAAAAACTCACTGAAACGCACAAGAAAACTAATGTAAACTGATGTCTCTGCAAGTGAAATCTGCGCAGTTTTCACATCAGTTTGCATGTATGGTATGAACGAGCCCTTCAAGTTAAACTAAACCCTCCTAAACTTTTTAGCCAAGGAAGCTACCATTTTGGCCTCTGTTTGATCTGCAACTGCCATGGTTCTGCACATGTGATCAGTAATGACACCAGCCATTTGATGGTTTGACAGTTTGGTTGAGAGCACAAGCAAATGTGACAGTCAGACCCCTTTCGCACTGCCGGGGCGTCAGCGGTAAAGTGGCGCTATTTTTAGTGCCGCTTTACCGTCGTTTTAGCGGCGCTATTCAGCCGCTAGTGGGGAGGTTTTAACGGGGAGCAGCGGTGGAGGAGCGGTGAGTTCACCGCTCCTTCACCGCTCCAAAGAAGCTGCTGGCAGGACTTTTTCTGACGCCCTGCCAGCGCACCGCTCCCTCAGGCTTTCACACTGGAGTGCATGGAGCAACTGTTTTAGCGCGGTTTGCAGGCACTATTTTTAAATGCTATAGCGCCTGCAAAACGCTCCACTGTGAAAGGGGTCTTTGCATTCATGGCATGCCAGGAATCCAACTGTTTTTTGAAACCCTTAAATTGATGGGTTTCACGAAGGCCTCATACTAGCGCGGCTAAACACGCATTAACGCCAATGCAAAACGCTTCTAAAAGTGCGTTTTTACAGCCATTTTTTCCTGGCGTCTGTACTTTGCAGCTCTTTTTTTAAAAAGCCTTGTGTGCATGAGGCCTAAAGTGGAACTAAACCCTCCTTTACAGCCTTCTTAGCTTCTGTTTGATCTGCAGTTGCCATTATGCTGCACATGTGATTACTTACGACACCAGCCAGGGCCGGATCTAGGGGGGTCTCATGACCGGCTTCTGTCAAATGAGCAAGCTGGAAAATCAGCACCCGATCAGCGCTCGCAGCCAGTGGCTGATCTGTGTATTCTGGAGGGAAGGGGAAGTCCCCTTGTCAGAACACAATAGGTCAGCAGGGGAGATCGCCACACTAACATCGCTTAGTTAGTACAGCGACCTCTCCATTTTTTTTTCATTCAGCCCTCTGGGTTGAACAAAAAAAAACTTTATGTATGTACCCAGTATAAATCCTCATATTCCAGTTTTGCTAAATCTAAATGATCAATTTCTTTTCCAATCGATCCCTTCTGATAGAAATAATCGATCTATGATTGACAAAACCATTTGAGCGATATACGCTCTGGGCAGTGGATTATAATTTATAGTAACTGTAAGTTATAATCATAAGTTATCAAACGCATTTCTGTTTCCACTATTTAATCTCATAATCTGATCATTTTAAATACAATCATTTCCAAGAGCAAAGTATCTCAGTGCTGCCAATCGCTGCAAAACTGTCCATATTTCTCTGCCTTAGCTGATTGATTCAATTTGATCAAATCTGATCTAAATTGAGTCTAAAGCCTCTTACACACGATCAGATTTTCAGACGATTGTTCATCCATTTTTTTTGTTGCATGCTAGTCTCATGTTGAAAGTAAAGAGGTTAATCACCATACAAAAATTCTCATACGACAGAATGCAACATCAAAAGTGATGTAATGCGTTGAATAGTTTTGTAATTACTCTTTCGTTTCTGAGCATGCCTAGTCTTGCTCTTACGATTTTTTTCGGCCGAAAACCGTACTAATTAAATGAAAATCGGACGTTGAGTTTATGTACGACAAAAATTATATATTGCCTGCATGGGGGGAGGGGGGGCTGGGGCATGGGAATTCAAGTTGCTTATTGGGCTTAGTGTTAGTTGAGGGATTTTTAATTGTGTAAATGAATAAATAAAGATTTCTTAAAATGAATAAAAAAATAAGAAAGTCTTGTTTCTGCTACTATTATGTGACGATAATGAGACGGGAAAAAATGAGCCATATATGGTGATTTAAATCCTCTTAATGTAAACACTGAAGTAGCAACAAAAAAAAAAAAAAAAAATTATATAGCCTGCACATCAGGATTTTTTCGTCTGAAAAGTCAGAATCTGTCAAAAGGACCATACTAACGGTAAGATTATCGGTCGATCGGGCGTCGTACAAAAATTACTGTACGAATTTTCGGATCGTGTGTACTGGGCTTTAATCCATTGGAAAGGAAGTGATGGCTATTTGATTGTTTACAGATTCAATCGCACATCAATCAGATAATAAAATCAAAGAGGGTGCGGCCAATTGCGTGGTCAATTTATCAATGTTTTCAGGCAAGTTTCACACCGCTTTCACTCCAAGATTCACACAAAATTGAATTAGAATTGTATGAAAGCTGTGTGAATGTTGAATGAAAACATTGATAAATAGACCCCTCAGACGCATCAAATGACTAAAATCTTATAGAGGAGCCATTCTGGAGCTTGCAGCATAGGAATTATGGAAAAGGGGGTTAAAGATGGAGTTTTCCTTTAATTATTGTGTCACTATGAATATCGCTGGGGGGGGCCAGAATGGCGCGGACTCCCGAGTCGCGCTGAACGAGCCTGGGAGGATTTGAACCCATGTAGAGATTTAATGGCCTGCCCTGCACACTAATGATGAATGTGTGAGGTATTAAACGCTGCTGACACAACAAAGAGAATATCTAGTGAGAGAGTGAATGCTGAATTATCTCATGGAACGGTATTAGAGCCGGGGACAGTGTGGGGCCAGCAATCCCCTACATCCCCCCACCATCCTCGCCTGCGTGGCTCTGTCATATTCCAGTAGTGAGATAGATGTTATGTGCCCACTTGCAGTTCCACGCACTGAGGAAGCCAGGGAGCCGGAGTTTCCATCACTCAGACAGCTGCCTTAAAAGCCTATTAATATTTTATTACATGGTTTGCTTGCTCTTTATGCTCCTGTGCTCTGCCTCTGACTGACAGATTATCATGTGCGCTCCCCCCCCTAACAGGGGTAGCCCCAGGGACCTCAGAATTTCCTTTGTAAGCTCTTTATTTCCACCGTAAAATAACGCATACTGGTTTCATCTAAGACCACCACTTCTTAGGCACGTTTATATTGCCCTTTATGTGTTATGGATGGAATATTTTAGGATTAAAAGTAGAACAAAACAACCATTAAGGATTGCAATGAGGTGGTTCCAAAGGGACCAAAAAGCCCACTTCTGTCTTTATTATTGTAACCTTTAGCTGAAAGTCTTTCTTTAACCACTTTCCGCCAACTTGGCACATATATATGGCCTCTCGGCTGGCAGGGCTGCTGATAGAAATCACGGGGCCCTATACAGCCTACCTGACAGGCCCCCCCCCCCCCCCCGAAAATATCAGAAGATATTTTTGCTAAAATGCATAGCCCATGATGCTATGCCAGAAATGATACGCCCCGCCGAGCTAGACCCATTTAAGTGAATAGCGGCACAGAGGCAATATCTGCAACCCCACAGTGAGCGATGGGTGGTGTGTTAAATAGTTACATAGTTGGTAAGGTTGAATAAAAGACACCATCAAGTCCAACCTGTGTGTGTGCACTTTTATATCAATATTACATTGTATATCCCTGTATAATAAAATAGTACAAAAAAAGGGGAATTGGCGCTGTTAGTGAGAATAAAATTTTTTTGTGAGAGAAAACCTTTGTATTAAACTATGTATATACGGACCAAATTATTACAATGAAAACAAAACCAAGTGAGTGTATCATAAAACAAATGAGAAAATAAAAGTGTGAACAGTGAAGAAAAAATAGATCACTGAATATAGAATAGAGTGAGTGGGGATATGTGAATGTGTCTCCAATCATGTGACTCTGTAAATATGCAGCAAAAATAAAATAAAGTGCAAGAAAAAACTAAAGTGGCATAAAGTGGCAGGTGTATATCATCTGTGGTGTTACCTCCAATATATACCCTCAATAAAACTATGAATGGAGGCTCGTGAACAACAGTGAAAAATGTGTAAAACCACCAAAAAAAAAAAAAAAAAAAAAAATATATATATATATATATATATATATATATATATATATATATATATATATATATATATATAAATAATGACCAGGCAACAGAATAGTGGATAAAAAATGAAAAATGAAAAAAATGAAAAAAGTATAAAAAATTATATATACAGGACTGTATATATAAGGAAGTCCCGAAAACAATCAATCAGATGTCCATTGGTAAGTGACTAAGTGTATGGAAAAAAATATATATAGTGACAAAGTCCCAAGACAATAATTCAAATGACGATCTGTGAATGGTGGACTGTGCACATAAATAAAGCCTGACTCTTCAGTGCTCCCCTCTTCCAACCGCATGCCCCTCTTGTTATTGCACTCACCAGAGCGTCTCACCCCTGCAGGGGTAACAGGCGTGAAAGCTAAATCCAGATGGAGATGTCCCCCTGGGTAAGAAACCCCTCTGGTGTCACACAGCTACCAACAGCTTCTCTATGCGGTTACAAGTTCCTCAGCACAGTACTCAGCCTCCACCTGCTGCTGCTGGCACACTCCGAGCACCCACTGCCTGAACCATACACACACTGCACTCGACGTAGCCAATCAGCAATTAGCCTTCTTTCCGCTTCAGTTACGTCAGTTCCCACAGAAGACTGGGGCAACCTCCCCTGTATGTTGTGGTCGTTTACGTGCCTATCTAATAGTTTTTTGAAATTATCTATGCTCCTTGCTGAAACCACTGCTTATGGAAGAGAATTCCACATTCTTACCACTCTTACCGTAAAGAACCCTCTACGCAGTTCCGGTTAAATCGCTTTTTCTTTAACTTTAGCGAATGGCCGCGAGTCTTTTCAAATGCCCTTTGGCGGAAAAGTTTTATCCCTATTGTGGGTTCACCTCACCAGTACGGTATTTGTACATTGAAATCATATCCCCTCTCAAGCGTCTCTTCTCCAGAGAGAATAAGTTCAGTGCTTGTAATCTTTCCTCATAACTAAGATCCTCCAGTCTCTTTATTAGCTTTGTTGCCCTTCTCTGTACTCGCTCCATTTCCAGTACATCCTTCCTAAGGACTAGAGCCCAGAACTGAACAGCATACTTTAGGTGCGGCCAGACCAGAGTCTTGTAGAGCGGAAGAATTATCGTTTTATCTCTGGAGTTAATCCCCCTTTTAATGCATGCCAATATTCTGCTTTGCTAGCAGCAGCTTGGGATTGCATGCCATTGCTCAGCCTATCATCTACTAGGACACCCAGGTCCTTTTCCATCCTAGATTCCCCCAGAGGTTGTCCCCCTAGTGCGTAGATCGCATTCATGTTTTTTGCCACCCAAATGCATTATTTTACATTTTTCTACATTAAACCTCATTTGCCATGTAGTTGCCCACCCCATTAATTTGTTCAGATCTTCTTGCAAGGTTTCCACATCCTGCATACAAATTATTGCCCTGCTTAGCTTAGTATCGTCTGCAAATACTGAGATTGAGCTGTTTATCCCATCCTCCAGGTCGTTTATGAATAATTCAAATAGAATTGGTACGAGGACAGTACCCTGAGGGACCCCACTTTCCACATTGGACTATTCCGAGTACTCCCCATTTATCACTACCCTCTGAACTCGCCCTTTCAATCCAGGTACTTACCCTTTAGTCCATGCCGACAGACCTTAGCTTGTATTGTAAACATTTGTGGCGAACTGTATCAAATGCCTTTGCAAAATCCAGATACACTACATCTACCAGCCTTCCTTCATCTAGATGGCAGCTCACCTCCTCGTAGAAGGTTAATAGATTTTTTGGCAAGAACGATTTTTCATTAATCCATGCTGATTACTGCTAATGATACCGTTCTCATTACTAAAATCTTGTATATAGTCCCTTATCATTCCTTCCAAGAGCTTGCAAAATATTGATGTTAGGCTAACTGGTCTGTAGTTTCCAGGGATATATCTTGGTCCTTTTTTAAAGATTGGTGCTACATTGGCTTTTCTCGAATCAGCTGGCACCATACCAGTCAGTAGACTGTTCATAAAAATTAGGAACAACGGTCTGGCAATTACTTGACTGAGCTCCTTAAGGACCCTCGGGTGCAAACCACCTGGTCCCGGTGACTTATTTATGTTAAGTTTTTCAAGTCTGTTTCTGATATTATCCTCTGTTAACCATGGGGGTGCTTCCTGTGATGTGTCATGAGGATAAACATTGCAGTTTTGGTTACTGAAGCCCCCTGTTTCCCTCATAAAGACTGAGGAGAAGATACATTCAAAACCTTCTCCATCTCACCATCCTTTGTAACCAGAATCCCTTCATCATTCTTTATGGGGCCAATATGATCTGTCCTCCCTCTTTTACTATTTATGTACTTAAAGAATTTTTGGGGATTTTTCTTACTCTCCTCTGTCATGTGCCTTCCGCGTTCTATCTTAGCCGCCCTGATAACACCCTTACATTTCTTATTGTATTCTTTGTACGGTTGCAATGCTGATCCCTCAGCCTTGCATTTTTTGAAGGCCTTCTTCTTTGCTTTTATATGAATTTTTACATTGCGTTAAGCCACGCAGGGCTTTTATTATCTCTTTTAAATTTATTACCCTTTAGGATGCACTGGCTAATACCCTTATTTAATATGCTCCTAAAGAAAACAAATTTTCCTCCGTGTTCTTTGTAACTAGGATTTTATCCAATTTAGTATCTTCGCAAGGAGCGTAGTTTCTGGAAGTTGGCTCTTTTGAAAATCAGTGTCTTTCTATTTCCCTTATGTTTCCTATGTGTGTGATTTATGCTGAAACGAATTGACCTGTAATCTTTGTTTCCCCGTATTTCTACATCCGCGATCAAGTCTGTATTGTTAGTAATCAGTAGGTCTAGTAACGTATTGTTTCTTGTTGGTGTATTTACCATCTGACCCATGAAATTGTCCTGTAAGACATTTAGGAAATGGCCAGCCTTATAGGGCGTACACACGGTCGGACTTTGTTCGGACATTCCGACAACAAAATCCTAGGTTTTTTTCCGACGGATATTGGCTCAAACTTGTTTTGTCTACACACGGTCGCACAAAGTTGTCGGAAAATCCGATCGTTCTAAACGCGGTGACGTAAAACACGTATGTCAGGACTATAAACGGGGCAGTGGCCAATAGCTTTCATCTCTTTCTTTCTTTATCTTTCATTATTTATTCTGAGCATGCGTGGCACTTTGTCCGTCGGATTTGTGTACACACGATCGGAATTTCCGACAACGGATTTTGTTGTCGGAAAATTTTATCTCCTGCTCTCCAACTTTGTGTGTCGGAAAATCCGATGGAAAATGTCCGATGGAGCCCACACACGGTCGGAATTTCCGACAACACGCTCCGATCGCACATTTTCCATCGGAAAATCCGACCGTGTGTATGGGGCAATAGATGAATTTGTGGTTCCTTCCGCCAGTCTATGTCTGGATAATTAAAAGCCCCCATTATAGTGACACTTCCCATCCTTGCCACTATTCCAAACTGTGATAGGAGGTCCGTCTCCCCCTCCTCCCTAAGGTTAGGGGGCCTAAAGGCATACTCCCAGTATTACTTTCTCCTTGGTTTCCTACCTTATTAACTCTACCCATAAGGATTCCACCTCTTCCCTTGCTCCATTAGTGATGTCATTCCTCACATTCACCTGTATATCATTTTTGATATACAGGCATACCCCTCCCCCTTTTTAACCCTCCCTGTCCCTGCGATATCTAGTCCGCCAGACTCCTGGCATCAGTGAACATGCCTCGTAGTTTTGTCTGGACACATACTATCTCCTTATCGGGTGTTCTGAGGTTGCAAATAGGACTTTTTACTATACTTACCATGGGTTTATGAGTTTTAGCCAACCTACCACTAATGCCCCCAATACTACCCACTGAAATACGTTCCACACTGGCTCTCTCTATGTCTGGACCCTCCCCCCCCCCCGTCGCCTAGTTTAAAAGCCCCTCTAACTTTTCGGCCATCTTCACTCCCAGCAGATCTGCACCCTCCTCACTTATGTGCAGTCCGTCCCTTCTATAGAGCTGGTGACTGACTGAAAAGTTGGCCAAGTTCTCCAGGAACCCAAACCCCTCCTTTCTACACCAGCTCTTCAGCCACTGGTTTATTGCCCTAATCTCCCGCTGCCTTTCTGGTGTGGCTCGAGGTACCGGTAGTGTTTCTGAAAATACTACCTTGGAGGTCCTATTCCTCAATTTAGCTCCTAAATCCTTAAAATCATTTTTTAGGACACTCCATCTTCCTTTGACTATGTCATTGGTGCCAACGTGCACCATGACAGCCGGGTCTTCCCCAGCCTCCCTAGTAATCTGTCTATCCATGATATGCCGAACCCGAGCGCCTGGTAGACAACATACAGTTCGGCGCTTCAGGTCCTTTTGACAGATTGTCTTCTCTGTCCTTCTGAGAACTGAATCCCCTACCACCAAAATCTTCCTATCCTTCCCCTTGGCTTTCCCCCCACTCTTACTGGAGGAGTTATTCCCCTGGCAGTTAGGGGCATCACTCTGCTCCAGCTGTGCTGGTCCTTGACTCGTTTCACCAATGTCACACAACGGGGTGTAATTATTGGTATGTTCCAGCTCAGGATCAGCCTCCGTGGCTCTTTCCCCTCTACACTTCCTGACTATCACCCAACTACTCTTCTCTGGTCCAACCCCGTCGGTCATCAAACCTACTAATTTAATAGGGATTTGGGATTATGCTCTGTCCAATTAACTAACAACTAGCTTCCTGACACTAATACTCAACAATACAATACACAGGTACTCACAGCACTCGTGCACTCCGGTACTCACAGCGCTAGTGCACTCGGGTACTCACAGCACTCATGCACTCACAGCACCGTGCACTCGGGTACTCACAGCACCCATGCACTCGGGTACTCACAGCACCCATGCACTCGGGTACTCACAACACTCGTGCATTCGGGTACTCACAACACTCGGGTACTCACAGAACTGCTGCACTCGGGTACTCACAGCACTCGTGCACTCACAGCACTCTACACAGGTACTCACACTACACAGGTACTCACACTACACATGTACTCATACTACACAGGAACTCACAATACTCAGATTACTCACAGTATTCAACAATACACAGTGTCCCCATTACAGTGTCCCCATTAAACACAGTCCGTCCTTTCTGTTAGTTATGACTTGACTCCGGTTCGCAGCACACTAACCTGCCACTTCCCGGTCGGACCTGTCACCTTGTGGGCTCCTGGCACTGGTACTGTCCTCAATGCCTTCTGCTCCCACTCTATTCGGGTACTCACAGCACTCTACACAGGTGCTCACACTACTCAGGTACTCACAATACACAGGTACTCACAACACTCAGGTACTCACAATACTCAGGTACTCACACTACACAGGTACTCACACTACACAGGTACTCACAATACTCAGGTACTCACATTACACAGGTACTCACAATACTCAGGTACTCACAATACTCAGGTACTCGCAATACACAGGTACTCACAATACACAGAATACTCAGGTACTCACAATACTCAGGTGCTCACAATACTCAGGTACTCACAGTCCTTCCTGTTAGTTATGATGACCTCTCTGTACCTGCTAAAATGCCCCTGCAATCTGACACTTGCAGCGCTTGTTAGCGCCTACAGCAGGGATCATCAAACTATGGCCCTCCAGCTGTTGCGGAACTACGCGTCCCATGAAGCATTGTAAAACTCTGACATTCACAGACATGACTAGGCATGATGGGAATTGTACTTTCTGAACAACTGGAGGGCCATAGTTTGAAGACCCCTGGCCTACAGTCTCCCCCAGTCAGCCTGCCTGTTTCTGCTCACTCCACTCCCCTGTCTACCTGTCACTCTCCCCCTCCTGTTTGCAGCACACTAACCTGCCTCTTCCCAGTCGGACCTGTAACCTAATGGTCTCCTGCCACTGGTACTGTCCTCAGTGCCTCCCCCTCCCGATGGCCCGCGCCCGCCGCTGCTCTCAGTCCCTCGGGTCACCCGCCGCCACTTCTCCTGTCTGGGGGGGGGGGCTTGGTCCAGTGCGGTCTCCGGTCCGCACTCACACACACAAAGTTCCTGGACACTACGTTGCTCAGCTGATTCGGATTTTCGCGTCAATGCAACAGCACCACCTGTTCATTCGGGGATGGTGAGCCCCCCCCAAATCCTGAGATAACCCACCTGTCTGCTCTCAGTAGCTGCCAGCGGGAGAGGAGAGGAGGGAAAATGGCAGCACTGTGGGGGAAAGGGGCGCACAGGGGTCCCAGACAGTGGGAGGGGGCGCAAATACTAGAACCGATCCCACTGCAGAGCAGCTGAAGGAAGTAAAGAAAAGTAGAAACCGGCAGCGCTGCACAAGAGTCACAAGTCTCAGCAATAAGGCAGTACTGCTGGACCTCCAGCTTGGCAGGTTCCCCCCCTTTTGAACTGATGGGGCCTGGGACCCCCTTTTGAACTGATGGAGTCTGGGCCAGTACAGGGGGGCTGGCTGTACTGTCTTATTAGCAGCCCCATAGGCGGGTGAGCTTTAACGCCAAGCAATGGCATATACTGTACGTGGCCCTTAGGTAAACATTTTACTGTGCTGAGAGTGTGCTCCCTGCAGGCTTCCAGCACAGCAATGAACGGGTACAGGAAAGCAACTGATGCATACTTGCAACCGCGAGCTTTCCAATCACGTGACTGCCAATCACAGCAGTCACATGATTAGAATGCCCGCCTCTGCCTCCCAGCACTTAGAGCCACTTAAAGAGGTGCTCCAGTCTCCCAAAAAAAAATAAGAATCAGCAGCTACAAATACTGTAGCTGCTGACTTTTAATCTAAAAAAACTTACCTGTTCAGGGATCCAGCAATGTCAGCACCTGAGCCTATTCTTCAATCGGCTTGGGGTGCAACCGTCTGCATTGTAAGTAAGAGAAACCGACAGTAAAGCCTTCTGGCTTAACACCTGGTTTCCTACTGTGCAAAAAATTGACAAATGTGGCAGTGGAGGGTGCAAACAAGCGGAGCTTTCCCTTTTGGGGGGGATCTCTGCTTTAAAGGGGCAAGAGGCGGCGGCAGGAGGGGTTTAAGGGTCCACATACACTAGAAAGCAGAAAAAATGCCAGAACTGCTGACAGAAAAAAAAGCAGCAGAAAAAACGCTCCTATGGAGCATATTGTATGCACGTTTTTGTTTATAAATGTTTTTCCATAAAACACTAGAAAAAAGTACACCTAAAAACACTAGACATGCCTAAACACTGCGTTTAGGTGTGCTTACGCGGGTTTAGACACACCAAGAGCTCCAAAGCTCCTCTCAAAAACGCACCTATGATTTTTATTTGGCGGTAATGGGTTTTTTTTCAGCTTGTAAATGCACCTCTACAAATATGCCTGTAAATGCCCAAATGTGCATAGACACATAGACTAACAGAGATGTGCTACTACAGGCTGAAAGAAAAAATGGCAAATGCCTGTATAAGTAGCAATTTTTAAGTCCAGTGTGCATAAGGCGGAAAGTGTTAGTTCACCTTTTCAGAAAAAAAATGAAATGGTGAACCAACACTCCCCCCCCCCCCACCCCCTCCCTTACAGCTTTACTTACCCCCCATGAGCTATGAGCTGCCTCCAGGATGGATCAGAATGATTATGATTAGTCAAAGCGTCATCAATTGCCATATCAAACTTTTGAATTCTACATTCAATTTTAGGCTGCACTTATGCATTACAATAAGTACATTTTTTCCACAAAAACCACATTCACGGAGAAGATTTTCCATCTTTCTTCCATCAATCTTGTCACTGCAGTCTAAAACCATTGTGGATTAGATACCATTTAAAGGCTAAGTTCACTTTTTTGAAAGAAATAATTAATGCACATATTTCTGCAGGATAAAATGTGCATTTATTATATTTTTTCAGAGGAGCCTGCAGGGCATTGCACCAATGATCAGTAGATTGGGGGTGCAATGTCAGGCTCCTGCAGACGCAGCCTCCAGCTTTCCTGCCCATACCATATAAAGTTTTAGAAAATCAATTTTTTTTTTTCAATTTTATGGTGTATGGCTTAAAAGAGTGCTTAGGCACCCTTATATACCCAAATGTGCACTATTATTTTTCAGGAGGAATTCCAGACAAAAGGTAAATTTTTAAGATATTGCTTAGGCACAGTTATCATTTCTAGATGTTCCCTATAACATAGTAAATTTTCACTTTTCAAGTTCAGTTCCACTTAAATGTATAAAAAAAAGGAACGTTGCAGTTTAATGTATAGATTTTTCTAGTGTTTCTGTAATCGTGAGCAGAAAAGGGACAGACGTCACATAACATATGTATGAAGGCGATCTCAATCACACCGTGTACTAAATATAGTCTGTGGCTCTGTACTCCTGAATATGAAAAGTGGAGCTGCCACTGTTACATGATGAACAAAACACTCTCACTGAGAATATCATTACCCAGCATTATGGCTGTGTACAGGGAGAATATTGGTTCAGAAGGAACACCACCGGATGTGTTGGCTAGCCTCATAGAAATTCTAATTATTATTATGAATACAATTTTGGACCCTAAAGGTAGGATACAAATTTAAATATTTCCACAATATAACTGGATCTCCAATGGTACAGGAGACCTGTACTGAGATAAATACGAAGGCTGCCTTTGCTGACCTTCTGAAATTTTTAGGGAAATCTGAACCTTGGTAGTCACTGATCTATAAGAAGCATCTAAAAGCTGAGGTCAGGGGAGCATCACAACTCCTGATCTGCATATTTGTTCTGGGTCAGAGTCTCGAAGTATTGAAGCCTTTGGATCAATAAGAGCCAGGCAACTAGCCCCTTTGAAAGGAGAGTTCAATAATGTCAGGCTCCACATTTTCTCTTTGCAGCTTTTCTTGAAACATTAGTAACATCACATTGGATGGGAAAGGGAAGAAGGAGAAGGATAACAGAGGATGGCGGGGTGTCAGAGGAGGGCAGGTGGGAAAGTGAGGACACTTTGGTCAGAATAGAGAGAGTATTAGCTGGTCATACACTGTAAGATTTCTCTGGTTCCATACCCTGGGCTGGTTGGGAAAGATCTATTGATTCCCCCATCAACGCTAACCAACATGGATGAAGGAATCTGCACTGCTGGTAAAGCCAGCACCCATGGTCAGAATACCCCAACAATGTCTTAATCTGTTTAGATGCAGCTGCTGTTTGGCTGATGATTTTCTACCTGGCTGCTTCAATTTTCAGATCAAAGAATATCAGGTGGGAGGGTGCCGACGAGGCCACACACAGTTTGAATTCTAAAAAGTTCACTAGAACTGCCTGAAATTCAATCTGTTTATGGCAAGTTTTACATAGGGAGGGGAGGATGGGTGCAATGAATGGGGGAGGCAAGTAAGAATTTCATCAGAACATGTGCAACGAAGAGAAGGCTTACCAACAGCCTAAAAAGTTTTGCTGATGTTTGAGGGGCCCGGCCCATACAATATTTTAGTTTCACAATCAGGCTGTTTTCAATGATATCTAGATAAATGCAAAAAATGCAGACTTCTCAGGGAAATAGCTCTTAGACAGGTTGGAAAAAGCTTGTTCCAGGTCAGTGATCGACTAACAGCCCCAAAGTATGCACCTTACAAAAAACAGGTCTGCATTGGCAGCACACACAATTCTGTCCTGACAAATTCCCTTAATTCATGTCTTGGCCTTCTTGGCTATCCCCAACCATCCTAATCCATTAACACCTTCCTCTCCTTTTATTTAGTAGCCCGATGTGTTTGATAACATAGTCAGAAGTAATTTCTCAAAACATAAATCTGATTGGTTTTTATGGGTTTCCTCATTTTTATAATTCCTTGCACTGCCTTTTTAAAGAGTCAGGTAGTGTTCCAGCTGTCACTCTGCGCCTCTCTGCAATAGGCACAACCCAATGGACAGATTAAGCTTTGGCTTCTTATTTGTTTCTACTATGTTAATTGCTCCCTTTGTGGTTAGGATAGAAATAGAATACTAACATTGTTTTTATTCTTTTCTCACAGAAAACAATTATATGAATTGCTTTCTTGGGAAGCCTGAAGTGACTATCTGTTGTTTGGTCCAAAGACCAATCTGTAAAGAATCATGAGGCATGAACACAGAAGATGTAGAAGCTGAGGTCACTTCACAGACCAGACAACACCCAAGCTTTGCTTCACGGACAATGGCTTTTCCCCAAATCCCTTGGAGGCAAGAGTAGGATAGATCAACAATGGAGTGTCTGCATGAGTTACAGCACCCCCTACTGGACAGGTCTGTGGGGTCAGGCATGCTGACCCCTCTCCTCTCCAAAGACAGCGGAGGAGGAGGATTCATTTGGAAATGTTTACCACATCGTTCCCAGCAGGGAGCAGAGCTCAGCCAACAATTCCTGGACCCAGGAAGCCTGCGCAGGACTGTAGATTCTGGAAGTGGGAGTTTTGCAGATGTGGCTTTTTGGAGGTCAACTGATCCCCGAATCTGGCGGGGAAAAGACTATTCTGAGACCACCTTTGTGGACCCTCAGCGAAGCCCTGATATGTGTAAGAAGTTACTGTTTACCCCAGAGAAGGACATTCACACTGTATCATGTGACGTGAAGGAGGACGACGTGCTGGACCTTGAAGTAAGTGATTTTAAATTTGTATGTTTGTAGGGCACACAATCCTGCATCTAAATCAATTGAGCCTACATGCTGAACAGTTCTTACTTTTATCCTCTATGTGCCACTGGCTGCTTAGTTAACTAAATCCCAGTAGCTGTTGAAGCCCTATTTTCTGCATGGTCCATGTTCTGAGTCAGGAAACAGTCTCCCAATTGTACCCCTGTGTTGTTAACCTGGTAGAGACTTTAAGTGGCCATGCTGTCACCCATTGCACATGCCTGATTTATTGTTGTCAATATCAGTGGCGGCTGGTGCTAAAAATATTTTGGGGGGGGGGGGGGGGGGGGCGCAAACAAAAAAGCCAAAAAACCCCATTGTGTACTTAAAAGTGGGGTATGCCTGTATAGATTTGCTAAAAATCAAAAGTGGAAGGGTTTGGGGCGCAGTGCTCTTCACCCCAAGGACAATCTAAAACAAGCCAATTAGAGCTCTCAGCCTCAATCACATGCTTTTCAAAACTTTAAGGACCTAATAGACACCCATTAGTCCGGCGCCCCACACAAACTTCATGAATAAAATACATTTTTTTTTGTTTTTTTAATAAATGATAATATATATGACTAACAGTTTTTTAACATATGAAAACTTTGTTGGGGCAGCGCCCCTGCGCTCCTTATTGACTGGCCACCACTGGTCAGTGGTCGCTGTAAGAAAAACAGTCCAGAGAAATGATGTTCAGATGATGCTGCCAGTAGGCAGGTAGCTGAAAGAGGCTGGAGGAGATCTTAAGCACTAAGATGTAATAAATGATGAAGAAAAGGGGGAAATAGATTTGTAGACTTTACCGAGTAGTGTTAGCTGGCCTCTTTTTTTATTGCTGCTTGGAAAACCTGATGAACAACAAAAAGAGATGAGATCCTTATTTACAAAAAGGTGACAGTTATTTTCAGTCATAGCTCCTAACTGTTCCTTAATTGGAGAGACGTTCCTGCTTTTGAAACCAAAAATTCTCTGTCCCTCTTTTGTATAGACTTGTATAAATAATATATTCTTTAAAAGTTTTATACTTGTAGGAGAAAATGGGAATCCGAAATAGAGAGGCCGATATTATTATCAGAATAGAAGAAGGGATTTCTTCTGACACATAAATTATCATTAGCAGCTAAACACCAGGAAATTATAAAATTACGATAAGATGGTATTGGAGTCCAGCTGATTTACATAATATAAACGGAGATAATTCGGAAACATGTTGGAGATATTTTAATGATAGAGGCACAGTGGCACATATTTGGTATTATCGCCAATGGTGAAGGATTTTTGGCTTAAGATATTTTGTATTTATCGGAAAATATCAAAATCTGAAATACAATCAGATATCAGTATCTCAATATTATCAATGATTCCAGGATCAATGAAAACCATTAAGGCAGATATCTTACGCCATATGATAATAGCCGCTAGGACAATAATAGCTTGAAACTGGCGAAAAGCAAAAAGCCCCACAATAATAGAATGGGTTTGTGAGATGAGCGAGCTGCAATCCATAGAGGAAATTATTATGTTTCAGGAGAATTTAAGTAAACAAACGCAAAAAACATCCCAACATGGGAAGAGTTTCAGGCCTCTGCAATTTTTATACAATATCTATGAATATGACCGTACCCCTTTTTTCCTTTTCCTTTCTTTTTTTTTTTTTGTTGTGTTGTCTGAATATTGTTGTAGTTATGTCTAGTGTGGAATGGTGGTTCGATAGAATAAGGAATAGAAGATAATGGTATAGGAATGTTTTATATGTAAATGATGTAAGATGATTTGATAGACATAGAATCGGAAAAGTAGGAATCATTATGGGATATTGTTCTCTTTTGCCGACAATGTAGAATAGCATCCAATTCCATAATGTGACTAAAATGCACGTGTATGTATTTGTTTAAACTGTTTTAAAAATGAATAAAACAGAGATTGAAAACAAAAGTTTTATACTTCACTAAATCTTTCCTCCAACTGACATCTTCCAAATTAACTGCCAACTTCCAACCTATTTGTTATATTAAAAAGCCAGCATAAAGGAAATGTGATTAAACAAAACACTTGCTGGTTAAACCTGTTCATTTTTTGTGTATTAACTGTTAGGCCCCTTTCATAAGGGCCCCTTGAAAAATGCTTTGCAGTGGATTTCAGAGATGGCTACATGGTGGTTTGCAGATGGTCAATATGCAATTCTGCCCATTCCTGAATGACTGCTTTTATTTGCTCCCAATTGGCATGCAGAATGGCTACCAAAGCGACGTGCCAAGTAAAATTTGCCCCATTGTGGAGTAAAGCATTGCAGCCGCGCCAATGTGAAGTGATCTGTGCATCCACCATGTAAATTTGTAGGTAGGTGGTTAAGAGGGGGAAAATCAACCACCCGTTTTACGATCCCCTTGCCACCTGCATGAACGTATTCCTACTGTTCTGCTTAACTGGGGGGCGAGTGGCAGATGTCCTTTATCCACATACATTGTGATTAAAGATGTCCCTCTTTTTCATTTCAGAAAATTGAGAGGTATATTTCCAACTAAGACCAATGAGATTTGCAAATTGCACTCACGTGGCTAAAATAAAAATCCTAATACTTGTGTATAGCTGTGTGAATTAAAACTAATAATTGTGCAATACTGATTCTTAGGTTTTAAAGGAACGCTCAGTGGTAGTTACCCACTTACGTTGTATTTCTGATGGTGGGTATAGTGCATACCTCTGCACTGTGGTCTTTATTTAAAAGACCTATAAGCATCTGAGGGCATTCAAATGTGAATGAATGATCTGAAAGCTCTCAGGCACCCTTTTCGGTCATCCCTCATACTTAAGACAACTTTACAGGGTCAATCATCATATTTGATTCTATGCCGAGATGGGGCAGAGATGGGAAATTTTCGGAAATTGGAAATTTCAGAAATTGGAAAATTTTGAAAATTGGAAAATTTTAATTCAGAAATTCGAAATTTCGGAAATGTAGAAGTTCGGAATTTGAAATCTCAGAAATTCGAAATGAGGAAATTTGAAAATTCGGAAATTCTAAATTTCAGAAATTTGAAAATTAAAAAATTTGGAAATTTGAAAATCCGAAAATAAGAATGAAAGTCTGAAAATTCAAAAGAATAAAAATTTGAAAACCCGAAAATCTGAAATAATAACTAACTAATAATAACTATTAAATTATAGGTATTGGAACTTCCTTTCAAATTTGGCTGTTAGTGAACGTAACGTGTACGAATTTATCCGAAGTTACAAATTATCTGAAATAAAGAATGCCGTATCTAAACAAATGGAATGTAACAATCTAATAATAATAAATAACAATAATAATAATAAAACCTTTTTATTATTGTTATTTATGTTTAATTTGTTTCATTCCATTTGTTTAGATGTGGCGTTCGTTATTTAATAATTTGGAACTTCAGATAAATTTGTATTCGTTACGATCACAAACAGCCAGATTTGAAAGGAAATTCCAATACCTATAATTTAATAGTTAGTTATTATTAGTTAGTTATTATTTAGAATTTTACTGATTTTCTCTCTTTTTTTCAGATTTTCGGATTTTTGAATTTCCAAATTTTCGAATTTCGGAAATTCGGAATTCGAAAATTCTGTTTTAATACTGTTTTTATTGAAAAAAATTTTTAAATTTACATAACAAAAAAAAAAAAAAAAGGAAGAAAGACAAACATTAATCTCATCCAATAGGTGCCAATAAAAAACATACCACATTATAATAATATATAAAACATAAACATATACCAACACACTGCAGGGGTTTCTGAAAGAAGGGAAAAAAAAGAAAAAAAACAAACCAGGAAAAGATAACCCATGGTGATACTCCAGACCCATGATAGCGGACCCGGAACCCCAGACGTCCCGGCCACACTCCTCCACCACCCCCACACTCAAGGGGGGTGCAGTCCCAAAACATCGAGGGCACCAAGGACTGCCACCACCGCCCAAGATCACACATCCTTAAACCCTAATAAAAATATCCCTGCCTGCCTTATCTTCCTTCATCTAATTAGAAAAAATAAAATATATAATTTCCCACTCCCTTTCTTAAACTCCCACAGTAATGTTAGATGTATCACACAAAACACATGAACACAAGCGCACAACACAAAAAATAATTAAAATTTTAAAAAATTAAAAAAAAGGGAGAAGGAAAAGAAAAAAAAAACAAAAAAAACCCATAATACTCAAAATAAATAAAACTACCCGAAATAGCTACTCAAACCAGAATCGCCTCACTCAAACCGACTCTGCACTAATTTCATATCCTACCTCCACACCACATACAGATTCCATAGTTCAAGGGATTCCCTTAGCACTTTCCAAGGAAGCCAAATTTGATGACATTGTTCATACGTGTCCAACTCCTGTGACAGAAGAGTCTCCATCCTTTCAATATGGTCCATCTCTGAAACCCACTCAATCAACGATGGAGCATATGCCAACTGCCAATGGCGCAGTATTACTGCCCTTGCAGCTGTCAACCAGTGTCTTAAAAAGCCTTTTTTAATGCTTTTGTATGAGCCAGGTAGGATGGATAGTAAAGTAATTTGTGGTGTGTTGGGAATAGTCACCCCAGTTGCACGAGTATGAAGCTGGAGTATCATGTCCCAAAAATTATGTACAGAAGGACATTCTCACCAAATATGTAATAACGAACCTTTGGCAGAATTACAGCGCCAACACAGGTCTGAGACATTTGGATATATACGGTGAAGCAACAACGGACATCTATACCACCGAGAGAGAAGCTTAAAATTCGTCTTGTGAGCCTTGGTTGCTAACGACATACTATGTGTAAGGATAAATGCTTTTTCCTATTCCTCTGATTTAATTTGGACATTCAAGTCCATATTCCACTTATTTGTAAACTCCAGGAGACATGAATGGAGTCTAAAAATAAGAACCCTATACACTGCAGACAGAATATGTTCTGGTACATTTTGTTGTAACAGAAGAGACTCAAAGGTATCTGGCTCTCTAATAAACACATCTATAGAAGAAAAGGAAGAAAGAAAAGATGTTAATTGCCGATATTCCAGCCGGTGTTTAATTGATTGCTGCTGAATAGGGATCAAATCTGATAGCAATGGGAGATCTCCCTGACAAATAATTTGGGATATACGACAATTTGACTCCTTACTCCATACCAGAAAATGTCTCCGTGCCATTGCCAGTAAGAACCCTGGGTTACCAAACAGGGGTGTCATTAATCCCACTTTAGGAGAAAGTCCTAATTGGTTTTGTAGTTTATCCCAGGTACGCAATAAATGTGCTGTAAGAAAGGACAAAGAGGAAGGTGGACCCCCGGCAGAGATATCAAGCCAGGGAAGCGCCTGGAGATCCAAGGGAGCAATTGACTGTTCTATGTGTACCCATTTTCAAATTGCGAATTTTCAAATTTCCGAATTCTAAATTTGAAAATTTGGAAATTTGAAAATTCGGAAATTTGGAATTCGAAAATTTGAAAATTTGAAATTCGAAAATCCCAAAACTGGAAAATCCAAAAATTCGAAATTCAGAAATTCTGAGATTTGCAAATTCGGAAATTCGAAATTAGAAAATTAGAACATTTGAAAATGACGAAATTCCAAAATGCAAAAATTCGAAAAAGGTTGGGGCCATTTGTGTCCCCTTTTACAGCAGACAAAGCACAATTGGGTGATTGGGTCGGGCCCCTTAAAGGATTCGTTCCAGCCTGACTTTATCTGCCTCTTTTGGATCAATCCCTTTCTTCAGAATGATCTGATGCAGAATCCGGTCTGCTCTAACAACATAGGCAGATAGTTTCTCCCCTCTATACTGAAGCTTGTGCTCAAACTTGTACATCAAGTCAGGGATCTTCTCTACCCTCCCATAAACTGCACACAGAGCTTCAATATAGTCCATGGCTACACAGTCGGGCTTTCCCCTCTTTAAACTCCAGAATTACATTGGCCGCAGGGCTTTTGAGGCCTTCGCTTATTCTCTGCCTTTTCACTGCCTCAGGCACACTCCATTCTTCCACTGCTTGAATGGCCTGATCCATCCAGTTTTCAAATTCCTCTTCACACTCTGGGGTTGGTGTGTGACCCGAGAAGAACTGTAGCTTTCAGTAGCCTTCATTTGCTGAGATATCAGTGCTTTTTATCAGACTCTCAACTAGGCGGCTCATATCCAAATAAAAGGAGACAGGAGGCATTCCCATTCCAGGAGTATCCACTTCTTCCTTGGTCTCAGGACTCTATGAACCATGTCTGGAATGTTCTTCCTCTGGCTTTCCCGCTGTCAGTAAAGGTATCACTTGAGCCTCCAACCCTTCAGCTAAACTCAGTGCATAAGTGTACTCTTCCTCAAACTCTGGCTTCACATCCACAACATAGGATCCTTGCTCTGGAACAGCCCTTCTTATCAGCTGCCTCACCTCTCTTTCGGACCATCCAATTCTGGGCACCTTCACCACGTTGGCCAGTTCCAATTGCCTGCCTTGCTCCAGTGCCCAACTGGTGGCAGTGACTAAGTCTATCTTCCCCTTCTCTCTGGGTTGGTCACAAGACTTGCTTGGGCTTCCCATGAGGGGTATCCCGGGTGAGCCCCCAAATGTAGCGCTATCCTCTTGAGGGTTGCAAGACAAATCAATACCCCTGTGGTTGCCCAGACCCTGAGAGTCCACTGCCACCTCTGACACCCTGGGTTCAAACTTTTTTTTTCCCTTTTAGATAACAGCAAGAGAAAGGAAATACATCAGAATTGACTGAATCAAAAAACGGTTTACTCATTGAGATGATAGTAAAAGATCAAATAGACAGATCAGGTTTACACTCTAAAATGTTATTCCCAATTAATGTTATTGACAGAGAAATAACTATCACATCTAACATTCAAACATGAACACTATAATCACTATGCTCAAATAAATGAATATAATGCCTGTGAATAGGCTACAGGAGAACAGAGGAATGTCTCTTATAAGTGTCAGACCCCTCTCTACTGATCCTTCACACATAAATGCAAAACAGCAGAAAAACAAGTACAACTTTAGCAAACCGAAACTGTGTTACAATTCAACCTGCTCTGACAGAGAGTTCTTGGTGAACTGCAGCTCTATAAGCTTTAGTGAAACAGATGCCTGAAATGGGGAGGGAGGTGAAAGTAGTCCTGTGTTGCTGTGTGGCAATCCGGTTAATCTTCAGGTAGCTTTAGTTGTTTTATTGCATGCAAAATAATGAATAATAAGGCAAAGTAACTGATCCAATAGATTGTGTACAAATAGCAGACAATTCTTCCTGTGTAAAACACAACTGTAGCTGAATTTACAGTGATCACTGACTTAAAGATGTTACTTCCCGTGGAACTACAAATATCAGCAGAACAATAGATGGCAAATATGTCTGTATATAGTGTCTATGGTTAATTGATACATTTCCCTGAATCAAAGATGGTAATAGGTGCAAGAGACAATGGTGTCTATATACAGTGTCTATTAGACTGGGCTAATTCCCGCTCACCGCACTGGAACAGAAGATGACAATGAGGATGGTAAGGATGATGATGATGATGAGGATGATGATCTCTCAGGAACTTGGCTGAAAGAAGGGCATCCGGCCTCCACCGCTCCACACCATGGCTCACACAGATCTGATATCTTTACGGGATAGATAGGATAGAAGCAGCCCCCAGGCTGCCAGTGGACAGTGAAGGGGAACTGTCCGCAGGTGTCCCTCCAGGTATCTGTTGGGTAACTCCGCCAGAGCAGGCCATGACTCAGCTGTAGCTCACCCTGTAACAGATTCCCTGCATGCAGATCCACGCTGGTCCCAAAGGAGCGCGCCAGCCCTCAAACCTTCCTTATTATAGTCTCTACCAGCAGCCTGTTCTTCTCCATCAGCCAGCTGGTAGTTGTAGTTTCACATAATACAGCCAGAGGTTGAATCCTTTCCTTAGTGACTATATGTCCCAAGATGCTTTGCTAGGTTTTGTCTCTGATCAAGAAAGCAACAGAATGATCCACACACTGAAACACTAGAGGGAAACAGCTCCCCCTGAAACAATGCCACACAGCGTCTTCTGATTGCAGGAATAAGTATCCAGCTCCTGGCTACACATACATCCAATGTGCAAACAGGAAATATTAGCAAAATGGCCTGATAGGAGTCCTGGTGGAACCATGCACATATACCTGGGTATATATAGTTGTTAAAAGAGATACCTTCAGATGAATGTTGCAGCAAAGTCCAGTTACAGGTGCCCCTGAGGATGATGCGGCGTCTGTCTGTGTCAGAAACCTGAAGACAAGATCAGTGGTCACAGGGTGAAGTAATTGGTACAATAAATATTATTGTACCTATATATTAATTTGTCTATTCCTATAGTTAGCTATTCTATAAAACTCTGACCACATGTTACTGTTGATATCACAATAATACAAGGTTAGCTATGAAACCAAACACACGGTTTATAAGTAATAAAGTCTTATTTATTTCCCAAGGAAATAAGAAAGCTAACATAAAATACTAGAGAAAGATATTACAAACATATACCAACAATACACATCATATCAGAATATCAAAAATACTTATCACAAGGCTCTCTGCAAGGCTTTGTGTAATCGGCTAGGCTCAGATGTTGAAGAGAGAGCCATGAGGCTTAGGCCCAAGCCAAAATCCAAGGGAGAAGGAGACTATTTCTCTTCTGTGTGCCCTTTTTACTCACATTCACACCCACTCGTAGCCACCCCCACTTGCCTCCTGTCCAATGAGGTATTGCCAAGCTGTAGTCCTTCTAATACTAATATCTGTCCATTCTCCAGGAAACATGCTGTTTTGTCCACTAGGGGGCAGTGTTTGTCCATGAATCGCCACTGTCCGACCTGGGTCAAATCTTCATAGACATCTTGGCCTTTGAACGTCTGTAGCTCAAACCATCAGTCATCTTGGCAGCAGTGGCTCTCTTTGAAGCTTGTAATCACACATATCACCCCAGGTGGGCTTGAGCCAAGCCCTTGTTATTCTGATATGCTACAAAGCTTTGATGTGTAACTGGTTACATTCCAACTTGGGGCCATCTGCCTGTATCAGCCATGGGATGAAATACCATAAATATGATATTAAATCATATTGAATTCCAAAACAGGGTGAAGCTCCAACTGTTGTCTGACCAGCCTGGAATGGAACTTTTCACTGACAGGACTATGGTGTGGCACTGAGACTCAGAGTTAAATCTACTCTGTGCTTTAGTCCCTGCCTATTAGTTTCTAAAATATAAAAATATAAAGAGTGATATGTAAACTCTAGTGCAATAAACAGGCTCCCTTTCTAATATACAGAAGGGTGACCACTACATGGCACTGTGCATGTGAAATAATAACAAAGACAGGGCAGAGATATTCTGTCTGTCACAAAGATTTAGACATACACTAAGCAGCTGCAGTTAAACTATTAGATCATAGGAATACTTACTAGTCTCTTCTAGTCTGGATGAAAACACAACAGCAACAATTTGGTGGACAGAACATGGTTTACTTCCTGGAAACTCCACTTTCTGAAGATATCAAAGTCCTTCAATCTGGGCTTTCTGACCCAGCTAGCAGGGATAGGAAGTGATTACATAAATAACTATATGACAGTAAGATGTACGACCACTTACAGATACAGACAGTAGATGGCAAAAGATCCCTACAATAGCAATAAAACATAACTTCTATCCTGCTCAGTTGGTTTATTTGAGTGTTATAGTATGTCAGTTGTACTTGTGATTTCTATAGTTACAAGATGGTTGGCCAGTTAGTCTAAAAAAGGACTAACACAAGCAATTCTCATTCCTCTTGCTGAAGTCTACAAAAGAAATTAAGCTGAAGCTAGGCACCCTGTCTGATGCTCTGAAATATGACCTTTAAAGAATACCTGTGTTTTGTCCATGTAAAGCAAAGCAACAGGTTCACTTTAAAGGCAGCACCATGAAAGCCCATACTCTCCATCCCTTAGCTCCGCCTCCCATCCAAACACACACACACACATACTTATAACCAATCCATTCAGCCATCAGAAGCAAAAGGATATACTTGATACTATCAGGCATGGTAGCATGTAACTCACTGATCACATTTGCGTCTGAAAGTTGGCCACCCAGAAAGCCCAGCACTAATGTACAAGTGAAACAAAACAACCTGGAATACCTTTCTCTTCTAATAAAATAGTAATAGGCCTTGTTTTATATCCAATTTGCGTTGTATCCCAGTGTAAAGATGTGTCATTTACAGTAAACCTGGATCTTTGATGTGCCTTCCTAGCCATCTACATCCTCCCCTTTTCTGTCCCACTTTATCCCACTCGCTTGCTGTCTGGGACGGGACAAGGCACCGTTAATCTTTGTCTTCCCCGCACACCCTATTAGCACCTGTTTTATTGTAATCCTGAGAATAAACCAGGGCTGGTACCTGCACCATTTCAATGTTGGCTCAACAAAGTTCTCCTACGGATAGGGGACTATATTGATGGTGACCAACCATACTCCCTACAATATTTTAAGGATAAATTGCAGATGCCCCCAACCAAAACGTTTTGGTATATACAAATTATATCTTGTATAAGATCTAAACCTAACTTGTTAAACAGGCCTCTTACACTTACGACCTTTGAATTATCCTGCCAGGTTTTTTGAAGGGACGAGTATCTACGGTATATGCTTCCCTCACTAATCCGAATACCAAGTTTCCTTACATGATCCAGTGGGAATGGGACCTAAATTTTACTTTTCAATTATCTGACTGGTAAGACATTGCTTATGCTCTGTCTAAAATGTTTATTACTACAACCTTAATAGAATTTAATTATAAACACTAATGTGGTGGTATTTGGTCCGTACCTGGATCGCAAAAATGCACCCGACCGCATTGCCTATCTGTTTCCAGAGGTGTGAACAAATGGGGACCATGCATCATATCTGGTGGCAATGCCCTATAGTGACCAGATTTTGGATTCAGATGTTCAAATTAATTTATGGCCCTGACTGTGTTTATACACTCAGGCAGGTGGACATTAGATTTCCCCTATATCTCCCACTCTTTGTCCCCTGCCACCCTTCCTCCCTTTTCTCCCTTCAGTGTGTGAATTATCACTTTAATACGTTTCTGTAATAAACCTGATGCTTAGGTTTGCTGTGTTGTTGGCCCCTTGTGGACCAGCCAGTGATCATAACCATTTTTCTATATCAGAGCCCTTATCTATGGACATTTCCATGTTATGGTTCTCTGATGATTATTTGCATTGTTATTGTTAGCTGTATTAAAGACCTCATACTGCATTTATGATATCGACCTTTACTTATTCATTTGCTGCATTTTTTACCATTGTGTTTTCTAATTTTAATAAAGATATTGAAATATAAAGTAAACATGTGTTCTTTTGTCAGGTTGAGATATGTTCACATACTTTTCAGAACAGCTTGAAAATGCAAGGGGTGCCCTAATATGTAATTAGTAGCCTCAGGTCCACAAGACCACCCAATTGTGCCTCATTACTGGATCATCATTACGAAGAGCATTTAACCAATGGGGAGGTGTGAGAGGAGTACAATTAAGCTGTTTGCATAATAGAGTGCCCAGGCTTTGGTGATCCTGGGAACACTTTGGAAGGTATGTGAACATAGATATAGGAATCAGTAAATGTGTGCTGTTGACGTGTGTCTGAAATGTGAATTTCAACTAAACATAGGTCCACTAACCATATCTTTATGAAGGTGGCTTTGTCATTTTGGAAGAGAAATATGGATATACTCATGCTGGAACAGAAATTGGTCTCCCTCAACCTGTTGACAAAAAGATGGTAGCACACAGTTGTTTAAAATGTCTTTGAATTATGTAGCATTGTTAGTACCCTTAACTTTTAACAACTGGACTTAATACTTTAAAGGGATGACCTTATAGTATACCATTCCATCTCAGCCCTGCTGCTTCTGGAAGCCTGGTACTTTTGGGTATGGGGACTCACTCTCCTCCTCTCATGTCTTAGCACTGATGCTTGGCAATTGGCTCAGTGATGTTACATGGGGACAGAGAGCTTCCATACCCATTCAAGCTTTAAGTGGCAACTTGGAGCTTACACAGGATTTTCTCTGTTCTATCCTGAAGGTCAAAAAGAGTGGCAGTGGAGCGAAGGGTAGGTGAGGTTATACAGCTGGTTGGCCAATTTGTAAAGTTATCTTGTAGCATTGCTTTGCGCAGTCAAAGCAGAAGTTTCTTCTTCTCGGTTTACAACAGTTAACCTGCGGCGCCCACCTTTACCTCCATGGCAATTTTCACGGTGGAGGTAACTGTCATTTTTTTAGTACTCTCCCCAATGTCTAGAAACTGTTTTTTTTTGTTTTTTTCCCAATCCAATCCAATATGTTGACTACAGATGTACGTTGTACACGGCTTTTCATATTTTGAAGTTCCATACCAGTGAAAGAACAGATAGATATTTATCATACTGCTCAGATGCCAGAGTTATTTACTTTGCATTTATATTTTATATATGAATACATTTATTATTATTATTATTATTATTATTATACAGGATTTATAGCGCCAACAGTTTACGCAGCGTTTTACAATATAAAAGGGAGACAATATAGTTATAATACAATAAAATACAAGAGGATTAAGAGGGCCCTGCTTAGAAGAGCTTACAATCTAATAGGGTGGGGCAAGTGGTAAAAGATTAGTTGGAGATGTGATAGGCTTCCCTGAAGAGATGAGTTTTTAGGGATCACCTGAAGGTAGCAAGAGTAGGGGATAGCCGGACAGGTGGAGGTAGCGAGTTCCAGAGGATGGGAGAGGCTCTGGAGAAATCCTGAAGAGACGAGCATGGGAGGAGGAGACGAAAGAGCTTGAGAGTAGGAGGTCTTGAGAAGAGCGTAGATTTATTCTGCAGACTACATTCTGTTCTTGTTCCTTAAACTCTCACTGGATGTTTGTTGGTCATTTTAGGTAGCTCTTTTGTTCATACTGTCAATATGCAAAGATGGATTCTCTATTTTGAAGCACTTATTGTAGTCCTCTGTATTTGTTAAAAACAACTAAAACTTTATGGGGAAAAAAAGCACAGTTTCACTTTAATTACTGGAGTTGTGGTGGTACATGTTTTCTTATTTAAGTGTTAGAATAGGGATGCTAGAACTAGTTTTTGAACTAAGTTGAGGTGTATACTAGACATGAATGCAAATATTTGATGGATGGTATTTCTAGGGCATTTATGTTAATGCTGCCAAGAGTGTTTAGAGCACATTCTTGCCAAGCTTTCCTTGGCACCCGCTATACTAGATCTGTGTTAAGCTTTATGGCTCAATGCACAGGGACATTTAGAAAAGTACTAGTTTTGCTTTGCACTTCATTACACTAACATGAACCTGGACTGCTGCACATAGTCCATTAACACCACAGAAGCGTTAACCCATAAGTGCCTTTTTATACACGTGGCAAGGCCGGCCATACACGGTTCGAATCTTGGCCAGTTCAGCAGAAACCGGCAGAGATATGAACCATTAATTGGCAGGCAGAATGTACCAAGTTGATCGATCGATCAAGTTGGGTACAACCAGCCTAACATATTCTCTTGCGATTATTGCTAGCGGATACTATAGCTGCTAGCAATAATCACTGACTTCTCCTGGCAGGGACTGCATCCCCCCCACTCCCCCAACCGGGAGAAGACAATTGCCGATTCCCCTGTCAACTATGTCTATATTGATGGGGGAATCCTGCTAATTTATTTCCTGCAACTCGTAGTTGTAGGGAAGAAATTTGCACCGTGTATGGCCTGTCTTACAATATAAAGTGAGGGAGAAATGTTCAGAATAGTGATGATGTAGAAAAATACCAAAAATGATATGATTCATCATTGAGTTTGCTATACTTATTTAATGGGCTTGTTTTACACACTTAAAGTGGGGTTCCACCCAAAAAAACAAAAATACATGAAAAATCCTAAAAAAAACCCCAAAAAAACATTTGGATATTTTTTTTTTTTTAACTTACCTCTAAATGCCTGTTGCTAGGGGGTCCCTCGTAGTCTGCCCCTTCCAGTGCCTGGGCTGGTGACATCACTTCCCCCTCGGCACAGGAAGGGCTCCGCTCTGCTCCCTCCCTCCTGTCAATCATCTAGGACCCATTACAGGTCCCAGGTGACTGAGCGGCCAATTACGGCGCGCGGCGCCGCTCGCGCATGCGCAGTGGGTGCCAGGCTGTGAAGCCACAGCCCGGCGCCCACAGTTGCAATGCCGGCGCCGCTGAACGGAGGGGGAGACAAGCGGGGCTTCGATCCCCCGCATCACTGGACCCAGGGACAGGTAACTGTCCAATTAAAAGTCAGCAGCTGCAGTATTTGTAGCTGCTGACTTTTAATTTTTTTTTTTTTACTGGACCCCCTGGGTGGAACTCCTCTTTAAAGTAAAACTGTGAGCAAAACTTTATTTTTTTTTCATTTTGGATAGAATAAGGGAAGGTTGTTACCTCTATTAGATTTTTTTTTTCGCCATTTCTGTCCCATTTTGGAGATTTACCTTAATTTACTGTCCCATAGCCAAACAGGAAGTGATAAGAAATCCATACAAGTTAAGGGGACCCCTTGGGGACCAGAACTAGTGTCTATTGGAAGATTTCCCCTCTATTACTTTTTGGGGACAACCCAAAATTTAGGATTTTCTTTACTTTGACTTTTAATGATAATGGTAAACAAGATAAATAGAGAGGATCAGTTTTCATTAATGGGGGATACAAGCAGCAATGAAAACTGACAGGGGGGTCTAATCCCCCTCTACTCTATCCAAAACTAAAAAAAAATGCCTTTAGTTATACTTTAAAAACACAAAAATGACACAAATCCTATATTTAAAATCTTTAAAATCCCCTAAATGTTTTAAAATCTGTTAAAAACAGCTGAGCTTTAGTTCATAGACAAAACTACCCAGAAAGCAATGAATGGGATTTCTTCTTTAAATATATTTTCATGCAATAAAATGTGTACTTATATAGGAACAAGACAAACGTGAATAGGTCCTTAGTTAAAGAAAAGTTATAATCCTTTTTAGTAAATTCTTTTTGGGAAGTTTATAATCCAGATTTATATTATTTGTAAAAAATATTTATTTTACAAATAAGCATTCAATATAAGATATATACCTGTGTTTGCAATGAAGTAGGAAATCCCAGCACTAGTTTTTCACTTTCTAGCAGACTGTGTTAATCCACTAATGAAAGCGGTTCATTAGAGGGCTGAAGTTTATTTACCTTCACGCATTCTATGCATGATGGTAAAAAACCTTCTGTGTGCTGCTGGAATATATATATATATATATATTTAAAGTTAACCAATTATAAGTTAACCAATACAAAAAATAATGACACTCTGTGTTATCTTGTATGTCGATCAATTATGTGAACATAACACCCAATGTGATCCTCCACCAGTCGTACCAAACTGATTCACCAGATCAAATGGCTGGTCAGATTATAAACCAGCAACTGTGCCTTTTAGCAATCAATGCTTAGATCCAAAATGCTGTTTGAAACGCAACGCACACTGTCCTCTCCAAATCTCGTGCAGCGACCCACATATATATGTAAAAAGGAAGAAGGAGGCTCTGATAGTGTGATAACGCTTTTTAAAAGGATTTATTAAAACATTAAGAAAAATTCCACTCACATTTTAAAAGTGTCGGACCTGACACTAGGGAATACATGCATCTGTGTATTCCAAATTGCCTCCGGCTGCTGAATTCAAATGCAAGTCGTGAGTACGATCCTGGAAAGCGTGTTGACGTCAGTGTCCTTGCACCGCCCTACGCGTTTTGTCATAAGACATCTTCCTGGAGCGCAACGCGTAAGTCAGGGCAAGGAGACACCAGAGGCGATTTGGAATACACAGATGCATAGTGCATAGTGCATGACCATCTTAAGTGCCAAATTTGGAATTTAGATGTGCCGTGACCCACTTGTATTTTCCAAACGATATTTCTTGAGCAATTATACAAGGCACATGAAAAACCACCTTTTTTTCAAGACTGCTAGAGTGATCAGGACTCTTCAAACTATAGCTTTCCAGCTGTTGCGGAACTACACATCCTATGAGGCATTGTAAAACTCTGACATTCACAGACATGACTAGCCATGATGGGAATTGTAGTTCCTGAACAACTGGAGGGCCGTAGTTTGAAGACCCCTGTGCTAGACCATTATTATGCCCCCAGAATTGGGAGTGTGGCATCTACCCAACTTCTCTCTGCTGGTGGACACAAGAACCTACATCCATAGATATATCTATATATACACACACACTGAAGCAGGAAGCAGAATTCATTGGCCCGGAAGTGAATCTGTACACAGGAAGTAGGTGTGCGTTTTGAGGTCAAATCATTTAGACAAACACACATGACCCACACAAACACCACCCCATGTAAAAATAATTAAACAATTATCTTAATTTGCAAATAAGGATCATGTCTTCCTCAGAGAACAGCGAGCAGGGCATGGTGGTGGGAACAAAATTAGCAGCAGTACAAGCAACTTCCTGGAGGGGCGTGATGTCATACCTGTGTGCTGGCCACCGCTTCCAGGAACCAGATATGCGTCACAGGTACATACCTCCATGCACACAACAGTTGCGCATCTCACATACACAGCGGTCACGCATCTAGATGCATTTGGCGCATCTAGCTGCAGGAACCCAATTTTTATGGAAATTAATAGTAAAGCAAATGCAGATTTCCAGGACTGGACTAACAAATGTTTCTAGTGAAAGGCAGCTGGTGTTTTCTATTAAACAAGGTTTAAATGGGCCATTGACATGCATCACAGTTGAACTTAGGAATGTGTCTTTGCAAAGTTAAACTAAATGAAATCCTTTCTTATTTTTGCCTGGGGATAGAGTGCAGAGGGATTAGAAGTCTTGTCAGTTTTTGGGGATGTCTGCACCCCTAAAAGGGTGAAGACACCTCCCAAATTTTGCCAGTTTCTCCTTCAAATTTATTCACTTCCTGTCACATAGCCAAACAGGAAGTGAGGGTAAAACCCTACCAATGTCTTTCCTTGTGGACACACAGGTCAATCTAAATAGTTACCCCATTAGCTAAATTGCACTCTAGCATGTTGCTGTGTACACCCCAAATTATTAGGTATCTTGGACTTTGGGGTTTATTTACTAAAGGCACATCCACTTTGCACTACAAGTGCACTTGGAAGGTTTTACCCTCACTTCCTGTTTGTCTATGTGACTGGAAGTGAAGCCAATTTTCAGAAAAGGGACATAAAGCCCAACCTAAAAAAGACAAGCAGGGGTTCTAACACTCACTTGGTTTTTCTCAAATGCCCACAATTAGAATAGGATTGTCTTGAGCTAGATTTTAGCTCAGTTCTCTAAATCAGTGGTTCTCAACCCTGTCCTCAAGTACCCCCAACAGGCCACGTTTTTCATCTTGCACAGGTGCTTTAAATCAGAGTCAATGGCTTTTTAGAGGTATTTCAATGGTATTTTGAACAGCTGTTTTAGCTAAGATAAATTTCGAAAACATGTCCTGTCGGGGGTACTTGGGGACTGAGGCTGAGAACCACTGTGCTAAAATGGAAAACTGAATACTCACCTCTCTGTAATTTTCCTTTCCTGGTGCCTATCCATGGCAGCATACGCACAATCCATGCATATGCTACCATGAAGGCACCAGGAAAGTAGCTTTTAGACAAATCACAAATTTTTTTGTTTTGCCATGCCAATCAGCCTAGTTAAGCTGCAGCTGAGAAATCTGTTGCATGAAAATTGTTTAAGGGGGGAGGGATTGGGGGAGAGAGTGTAAAATGTATTACTTGGATTGAGCATGCATCTGCAAAACAACTTATTAACAAAACACATAAAACATAAAAATTTGCTACAAATTTTATTGGTCAACAAAACAGGACTTGGAAAAGAGCAGGGAAAGCAAAAAACACATGTATGTTAATTTGAGACACTAACAGAATATGATTTTGAGGTCTGACCATTTTGCAGAGGAAATTAACAGGAGTTAAAAGGATTGTGCCCACAAACGGACAGTCTCTTAAGGATTTAAACATTTATTAGTCACAACATCTTGAGGAAGATTTTCCAAAACAATGCAGCACAGACAATTAAATCAAAGTGAAACTAACAACCTACAAACAACACATATTGAAAACATCAAAAAGATTTCAGTGAAAAATATCCCCCCCCCAAAAAAAAAAAAAACTTGCTCTAAAACACATCTGTTTTGCAAAGACATAACGAACAAAATACAAAGAGAAAATACATGTGTTACAAACTCTATAAGGACACCCAAATGTACTCTCTTGACACAGACACACAATCTTGCCTATTTTCAGGGCAAGGTAAAGAATGCTATCTGCAAGCTTTATATAACATATGTTTTTGTGCTAATGAGGCAATTGAAAACACATGCACAGTCCATGAAACAAACAAAATGCAAGTTCACACAATGTCGAGACAGAACTTCAAAGTGGGTACACCTGTTAAGGATGTCCTTAAATTACTAAGGTGCCAGGTGATTGGAGAAAAGCCAATGTAGCACCAATATTTAAAAAGGGCCCAAAATACATCCCTGGAAATTACAGACCAGTTAGCCTAACATCAATTGTATGCAAGCTCTTGGAGGGGATGATAAGGGACTATATTTAAGATTTTAGTGACGAGAACGGTATCACTGGCAGTAATCAGCATGGATTCATGAAGAATCGTTCTTGCCAAACCAATCTATTAACCTTCTATGAGGAGGTGAGTTGCCATCTAGATAAAGGAAAGTCCGTAGATGTGGTGTATCCAGATTTTGCAAAAGCATTTGACACAGTTCCCCATAAACGTTTACTGTACAAAGTAAGGTCCATTGTCATGGACCATAGGGTGAGTACATGGATTGAAAACTGGCTACAAGGGCGAGTTCAGAGGGTGGTGATAAATGGGGAGTACTCGGAATGGTCAGAGGTGGGTAGTGGGGTCCCTCAGAGTTCTGTGCTGGGATCAATCCTATTTATTTTGTTCATAAACGTCCTGGAGGATGGGATAAACAGTTCAATCTCTGCAGACGATACTAAGCAAAGCAGGGCAAAAACTTCTCTGCAGGATGTGGAAACCTTGCAAAAAGATCTGAACAAATTAATGGGGTGGGCAACTACATGGAAAATTAGGTTTAATGTGGAAAAATGTAAAATAATGCATTTGGGTGGCAAAAATATGAATGCAATCTATACACTGGGGGGAGAACCTCTGGGGGAATCTAGGATGGAAAAGGACCTGGGGGTCCTAGTAGATGATAGGCTCAGCAATGGAATGCAATGCCAAGCTGCTGCTAACAAAGCAAACAGAATATTGGCATGCATTAAAAAGAGATAAAACAATAATTCTCCCGCTCTACAAGACTCTGGTCCAGCCGCACCTGGAGTATGCTGTCCAGTTCTGGGCACCAGTCCTCAGGAAGGATGTACTGGAAATGGAGCAAGTACAAAGAAGGGCAACTAAGCTAATAAAGTGTCTGGAGGATATTAGTTATAAAGAAAGGTTGTGAGCACTGAACTTATTCTCTCTGGAGAAGAGACGCTTGAGAGGGTATATGATTTCAATTTACAAATACCGTACTGGTGACCCCACCATAGGGATAAAACTTTTTCGCGAAAGGGAATTTAACAAAACACATGGCCACTCATTAAAATTAAAAGAAAAGAGGTTTAACCTTAAGCTACGTAGAGGGTTCTTTACTGTAAGAGCGGCAAGTATGTGGAATTTCCTTTCACAGGCGGTGGTCTCAGCGGGGAGAATCGATAGTTTAAAAAAACTATTAGATAAGCACTTGAACAACCGCAACATACAGGGATATACAATGTAATACTGACATACACACATAGGTTGGACTTGATGGACTTTTTTCAATCTTACCTACTATGTAACTGTAACTAACCCAAAAAAACACACTCTCTGAACATGCCCAGAACAACCCAAATGCAGCTAGCACAAAATAAGCCATCATCCAGCATGCTATAAAATTACAGATGGGACAAACACCCCCAGTCCAGGGGGGCAAATAAAGAGCCTAACATGGGCAAAAGTTAGACAACAAATACCATTGCAGTCTATGGGAACTGACTTGTTAATTTTGCTAGTGCCAACTTGGCTGGCTTATATTCTAGTTATTGGCCTTAAAATAGGTATGGGGGCCCAGGTCCCACCCTTAGGGACATATATCAATGTCACCAATTTGGAAAACCCCAAAAACGAAGCAAGGAGAAGTGCCTTTAAAATTGCAAATTTGTTTAAAAGCTAGTAACTTGGGGGGGCGGGGGGTTACTCTGCCTGTAAAGTGGTGCATCTGTAGCATGTATCCAAAATGCTGCTTCAAAGATGTACAGCTTTAGAGAAAACTTACAAATCTGCAAGATTTTAACCCAAAACAAAAAATAGCCTGCCCCCCCTCCCCCCAATACATACAAGGCCATTTGGGTCTGTTAAGGCTTAAAATGGGAACCCCCACGTGAAAAATACTACCCCGAACTAAAAAAATATTGTGCCCCTCCCACACGATAACAAACCCCTAGCCAAACACACAGCAAGCCTGCCCATGAAAGGGGGAAGATGCTTGGGGACAGGAGGGGCTCGGGCACCCCAAAAGTCAACCACCTTGTTCCCTTATTCAGGGGGACAAGGGCCTCTTCCACACAACCCTAGGCTGGGGTTGTGGGGGACTGCAGACAGGGGGCTTTACGGAATGTGGAAAGCCCCTTTAAACTAGTGGGTACAAGGTGTTTTGCGGTTGGTATTGGGCTGAGCCCAACATGCCCCAAAGGCAGCCAGCTATGTTGAGTGCATGTGGCCTTGTATGGTTCAGGAGGGGGTTGGGCGATTGCTCTTCTCGCCCCTTTCCTAGCTGACCCTGTTGTATGCTCTGAAAAAGGATGTGGTTTGGATTGGTAAAGGCAGCTCACAGCCTTTTGAGAATAGATTGGAGTGTGGAGTTCCCCTTTAAAAGCAAAAGTTAGCCCATGGAAATCCAAGGGAATAGACGGGGGAGACAAGAGCATTGGAGAATGGAGTGTGGAGTTCCCCTTTAAAAGCAAAAGCTAGCCCAAGGAAATCATATGCATTAGATGGGAAAGGTTAAATGCCCTTTTGGGAGGAGCTAGAGGAGCGAGAGTCTTTTTACATAATTTTAACAAGGTGCATGTCACATGTTGGCAATGTAACATGCTAACATGACTTGTGTGCAAATCTCCTTTAAAAAATTACATAAAGGTTAACCAGCGTAAAAAAAATTGTCACGTTTAGAGGTGTGCCTGTTCAACCCGTGCAGATTTTGGCCGCGCAGTGAACAAACTCATGTGAACGAGTGCAAGAGCCGCTTGCGCATGCGCACTGCTTATGTTCTAAACGTACTTGCAGGCACAGCAGGCTTTCTCAGAAAAAGTTACTTTCTCATTCTATTTTGGGCATATTTGTTACTTGGGCAGTTGTTACTAAACTTCCCCACATCACCCCATAATATTGGCACCTCCATCTTCTGTCAATATTGATTTGGAGATGCCGTGCGCCATGTCCATAGTGGCGCACAGATTGCATTCTCCCGTGCGCCAAGATCACTATAGTAAATGGGGGATTCGCGCTCTGTTACCGGCGGTTAACATTTCGTAAATATGAAAATGTGCGTTGCGCCTCGCCGTGCGCCTCTACTGATGGCGCACGGCTTTCGTAAATCACCCCCACTGTCTCCCAACTTTTGAGTCTACAGTGTGTAGACTGTACAGTACTCCTCCCTATGCGTTTCGTCACTAGCTGACGTCATCTGGGGCTTGGCTGCAGTGATGAAACGCGTAGGGAGGAGCCTGCATCTCCGACGTCATCACGCTTCCCTCTTCGGAGGAGATGGTCTAACAGCGGTTCGCATGCAAAGGAAGCCTCTTGAGAAGCCGCCACTTGGATCCACTGACCTTGTTGTTATGCTCGCTTGTGACTGCCTTCACTCAGCTGCATTCTTGTAAGTGCAATTTTTGTTTGTGTTCAATAAATACATCTACATACTGCACTATGGGAGCTCTTTTTGCTTTCTATTTTGAGTAATACTACCAACCACAGACGGAGCAGCCCTGGTCTCTTCGGCCCTTTCTGGCGATACTGAAGTTTCAGCTCTCATTTGTCCATACAGTTTTTTGGGTGACCTAATTCCCTGGGCCTGGTGAGACCAACATATTGGTCTTTCTATCCAGTAAGGAGCCAACTTACTCACCTTGGGTGTTTCGTTTCTCACTGGATAAGAGATCTTTTCCTCTCATCACGGAAACATTCCCAGTGACTGTCTTTTCTTTTTTTTGCGAGTATATTGGGACTAATTTTTTTAATTAATTTAATACTTATGATTTTGCACTCGTGATTAATAATTTTAATTATTGACACATTTTGTTGAAACTGGCGTTCATATGCGCATATCCATCATGTTATATCATTTTTTTTATCAAGTGAATTTCACAGCACGGGTTATTTTCACATTTGCCTGTGGGGTATATTGTTTCATTTTCACAGTACTGTTTTTTATCGATATCCTTCTGTGGGGTACATTGATATATTTACTGGTGTGTCATATGTGAATCATTATGTTCATTTGTTTTGTTCTACTCCACTAAGGTATTTAATTAACATTGCCAATTTACATCTGCCTTAGTTTTCTGTTTATTTTGTTTTCACCACATGCATTCAAGAATCTAGCGCTGCACTATTATTATTCTTATTTATGATTTTGGGTTTTGTATTGTAACTTTTGGTGTGGCTGCTTATTTTTTGATTTTTCGTTAAATCTTTGTACAGTTAGCAATTTTTTAACGCAGCATTTGGCCACAGGCCCTTTCTTTCTGCGATCATCAGCATACGTCAGACTTCAGGTGACCTCTGATCTCTTGACAATCCAGTTAAAGTTTTAGGCTAAGACAAAGTAAGTAAGGCCCTATACTTATCTAGCAATTTGGGATTTGCACAGTTACAATAATAAAGACAGATTTCTGTGTAAGCACAATCGTAACTGGATCTCCGAAAGATTTGTGAGCTAAAATAGGTCTGTCCACCACTGCCCACTCCCAGGTCTTCTATATCTTTCCTCCTCAGTGTGCACAGTATTGAATTTTGCCACACAGACAAAGATCATTCTCTTCTCTCTGAGATAAGAGGAATAATCCTGTATGGGTCTCAGAAAATAACATTTAGAAAGATTTCTACCAAAGACAACAAGCTGTTCTGGTTTTCACTTGGGTTTTTTTTGCTAGGTTATTAACCCCTATCTTGCCTAATTAATGTAATTGATGCTCAGCTCTGTGGCACTGTATATGGCTATGGGAGGCTGAGTATAGACAGGCATAGGACTACTAAGGCATTTCATTAATAGAGTGGACATGGATTGTATATTGGACCTGTGTCCCTCTTTCCAGGGCTTTTCCTTATTTCTCCTGCCATGATGCTAAAAGGGATCATTGTCTAAATAAGTGAAAGGGGGTTTCAGGGGACCTTTATGTGGGATGACCCTCTCCTCGCAGCACATACATATATGCTCACACTGTAACATGAGGGTAACAGGGATCCTGAGACTGGGCTAAGCGGGAGTAACTTAGCTTACAAACAGCTACTTTCTTAAAGAGGAAGTAAACTCAAAGGCATAATTTGTACCTATAGGTAAGCCTACGATAAGGCTTACCTTACCTACTGGAGTCTCAAGGCTGCCTTTGTTTATGCTCCTATGTTGGCACATCCTGATCCTATGTTACCTTCTATCCTTGAGGTTGATGCTTCTGAGACTAGAGTTGGCACCCTTCTGTCTCAACGTCCTACCTCTGAGAGCACTATGCATCCTTGTGGCTACTTTTCCAAGAAATTGTCACCTGCGGAGTGCAATTACGAGATTGGTGACAGAGAGCTGTTGGCGATCATTTTATCCCTGAAAGAATGGAGACATCTCCTCGAAGGTACCACTGAGCCGCTTCTCATTCTTACTGACCATAAGAATCTCACATTCTTGTCTGAGGCTAAATGCCTCTCTCCCAGAAGGGCGCAATGGGCTCTTTTCTTGTCAAGTTTCAATTACATTGTCTCATTCTTTAACATGGGGACCCCCAGATCCCCCCCATGTGAATTGGTAACGGGGTACATTGTAAAAAGTGTCAAAGATGGTAAAAAAAGACAAGAGACAGCTTGGGACAAGTCCTTTATTAAAAGATAAAAAAAATTAAAATGCCCCCCGATGTAAATGCACGCCGCCCATAAAGATGCAAGAGTTCCGCCTCCATGGGAGGCTCCCGACATAGGGGGGCTGGGATCTGGGGTTGTCCTCTTGTTAAAAGGGGCTTCCAGATTCAGATAAGCCCCCCGTCCGCATACCCCCACAACCACCGGGCAGGGGTTGTGGGGATGAGGCACTCATCCCCATCAACATGGGGACAAGGTGCTTTGGGGTCAGACCCCAAAGCACCCTCCCCATGTTGAGGGCATGTGGCCTGGTACGGTTCAGGGGGGGCGCTCTCTCGTTCCCCCCTCTTTTCCTGCGGCCTGCCATGTTGCATGCTCGGATAAGGGTCTGGTATGGTTTTTTGGGGGGGACCCCTACGCCATTTTTATTTTAAATTTGGCGCAGGGTTCCCCTTAATTTCCATACCAGACCTAAAGGGCCTGATATGGATTTTGGGGGGACCCCCACGCAATTTTTTTTTAAATTTTTGGTTCGGGGTTCCCTTTAATATGCATACCAGACCCAAAGAGCCTGTTAATGGACTGGGGGGGAACCCGTGCCGTTTTTTTCAATGAGTTTTATCTATATTGCCAAGACCCGACAATTCATTACAGATGCGATCAGTTTTAAATGACTTTTTTCCTTTAGAAATGACATTTTGCTGCAGTACTGTTCTAAACACCCCCCAGGCATGATATTTAAAGGAATATTTCATTTTTATTGTTTCACTTTAAGCATTATTAAAATCACTGCTCCCGAAAAAACAGACGTTTTTAGAAAAAAAAATTTGCATTGATACATGTTCCCTGGGGTAGGACTCAGGTCCCCAAACACTTTTTATGACAATAACTTGCATATAAGCCTTTAAAATGAGTACTTTTGGTTCTTCATGTTAGTGTCCCATAGACTTTAACGGTGTTCTGTGGCTTTCGAATTTGCCGCCAACACCGCATAATGTTTGTTGTTCCCCGAACGGCCGAACAACCAAAGTTCGGCCTGAACTTATGCTTGGGCCGAACCGTTCGCCCATCCCTACTAGTCAATTAAAAAGAAAAAAAAAGACGCCACACTCTAGTGATCTTTGATCTCTTCCATGTTGTCCAGGTAGATATCCACCTCTCAAAGGTTGCCTACCCCTGTTGTAGGGGCCCTTACTGCTTCTTCAGCTAGCAGTTGCTATGTGAGTCTAAGCATCCAGCAGCACTATATACCATCAACTGGAGCACAGCAGCCAGAAAACAGGAGGCTTCAGTGTGCCTCCCTTCCAGCTTTTTGACTCCATCAGGACACTTTACCCCAAATTGCCTCCAGGCACAAAGCCTGCATAGAGAGGATGGATACAGTCTAAGCCCAGGCTTCAGCACTGGAGCCTCTTCCACAGCCTGCTCACAACAGCACCTATCCACAGAGGGGAGGGGCTAACAAGGATCTCTACCAAGGTGGGAGGGATTTCTAAAGAACCTTCCTGAATACTGCCTCTCCATTTTGTCAAAGCCTGGTCCTACTCACTAATAACAAGGACTCTCTATACCCAACCCTGTCATAGAACTCTGGAGTCTTCCCAACAGAGTATAGCAGGTGGTCTGGTACAAACAATTGCGGGATACAATGGGATAAAATGGCGGAGATCCAAGTTTTTGTCAAAGCTTAATTGAACAGGCTGAAGTTAGAAGCTGACTGGCTACCATGCAGAGCTGCACCAGAGTTAGCGCTCTCCAGTTTTGGTAAACCAACCTCTATGTTTCACAGGAATACCTGCAAAATGCTAAACAAAATCCAGCAAGGCTGCCAAGGAACACATCCCTACATCAGGAAAGCACAAGACACACCGCAAATAGAGCAGTGGTTCTCAACCTGCTAGTGCCATGACCCCTTGATAAAATTTCCCAAGTTGTGGGAACCCCTAACAGTAAAATTATTTTCATAGCATGGGTTATCAGCACCCAGGGCAAGACAAGTAATTTGCGTCCCTAACCCACAGACATTTAGCGCTCCCTGAGTCCCTTCCACTCGTACAGTATTAAAACCCCTTATGGTACACTCTCTCTTTGTTCTCCTTTATTTCCCTTTTATCTCTCTCTATCCTAATTTCTTGTTTTTTTCCCCATCCCTCTCTCTATCCGTATTTCTTGTTCTTTCCCTTATTCTTTTTCCCCCTTTTTCATTTGTTCCTCCCCCTCTTTTCCTCTCCGTTCCATGTATTCTCTATTTTTATTCCTTCTCTTACTCCTTGGTGGGGGGGGGGGGGGGGGGAATGGGATCAGTGGCAGTGCTGGAGGGAGTTCTGATCAGCCAACTTAGGTGCTCTTGATAAAGGTCATCTGCTGATCTGAGAACTATAGTGGGGACTTTTAATGGCAACTCTAATCACAGGTAGTGTTTCTCACTGTGTCTCCAGCTCTGTGGTGTCTCGGAGCAGTGACACCTATGCCAAAATCAGGAGACAGGGTCTCCTCCAGCCCCTCCCACTTCACATTCTTCACCAGTCAGCTGACCTCTAGTCTCTACTGCCCACTCATGCTGTGAACTGAATCGGCAACTGCGAAGAGGCTGAGTGGGCGGCTGCGGGATCCAGGAACAGTCCTGCTGGGCGGTCGCGAAAAGGCTGGGAGAGCGGTGCGGGCTTCAGGAACAGCCCAGGATTCCGTGACCCCTGGCAAATCGTCATTCGACCCTTAGGTTGAGAACCAATGAAATAGAGACTCTAAGCTGCTCTGTTCCCACAATACACTATTTTTTAAGCTCAATTGCCAGCTCGTGCCTTTTTATTTTTACTTTAACCGAGTGATGCATAGTAATGCCTTAAATTGATTTTGCTTTTAGTAGAAATCGGCTTTCTATCGTCCCTTTCCAGTATTCTATGCTGGTCCAGGCCTTTCAGATTGTCCTGTAACTCTGGCTCAGGGAGTACTCCACATCGGCTAGAAATTCCAGAAGCCATGAGGTCACCCATAGGTACCCAGGGCCCAGCCATTGCTGATGCTTCCTCCACTTCCTTGCAGCAGCTGCTCAGTGACATAGGAGAGCTGGAGCTGCGGGATCACATGACCAGACTGGAGTGGATTAAACATAAGTACACAGATGTTTTTATACAGGTTAGGCAGGATAGGTATAAGGAGGGGTGAGGGAACATTTTTAAGAATAGTTAGACTTAGTATAGGTTAGAATCAGGCACCTCCCATTTTCACTGGATTTGCAGAACACTCCAGGTGCTCCAAAACCGGGGTTCTCTATATATTGAGATTGAACGCACAATTGTCACGCTCTGCACACTTCTTCACGCTCTGCACCATTCTCTATTGGCTGGTTAGGTATAATGGGCAGCTTACCTGACCAATTGGGTGGATGAAAACTCTGGTTGCTTGGTCACTGTTTGCATAACAAGACACTTTTCTTTAGTTCTTTTTACCCCAGTTGTAAATATCTGTGCTTCTCCATACAGTGATAACGTAGCAGAAACAAATTCACTTAGATGTGTTAATGCTATTTTGTGTCATGGTGCTTGCTGCATCTATTTGTGTGTTACTGGTGTGTAATGCTCTGCACTGGCATGTCATTTTGCAGTATGTTGTGCAGCGTTGTGTCTGACAGACTGTATTTCCACGCTCGGCTGCCCGACAATTGTCAGCTGGTTTACAGACTCATTCCAAGCGAGCGGGGAGCCCAGGAGACGCAGATGGAGGGAGGCGGCCGTCGTGCACTTCCTTTCACTTAAACATTTTTTTTGCTGCGTTCAAATAAAATACCCAGAGGGCCTAGCTGTATAGGGTGCTAGTAATGAAGGGCACGACAAACGAGATGCATCAAATGCTTTACAGCCGTTAAATCTTATTAAAAAGGGTTCATTGTTAAAATTCATAACAGGCTTGCTAACACTGTTAACATCAGCACACCTGGAGGCATGTCACACTACAGTGATCAGACTATTTTATAACCTTCACATATTAATTGTGAAGATAGGTGGAATTTTCTAATGAAGAGTGAAGAGAATTGACTGTGGTGCGGCGGTCGTCGGGCAGCTAAACCAAAAAACAAAAATGTAATACATTGCAGCTTACTAATCCTTAGATAAGGTGGCTGCATTTTTTTAAAGTTTTATTTTTCTTTATTAAGTGTCAACGCTCACTCACTGCACTGTATCTATTGAGGAGCAGTCCTGTCATCTAGGCTTCTCTCCTGCTTTGCTCTCAAAAAACCCTTCCCCTCTCCTTATCTCTATAAGACAGAGTGCAGGTGTTTTGTAGTTCACAGAAGATCACTGGGAAAGTTAATAATATTCTCAAAGTTACTAAATATCAAGAATTGTGAAAGGGGGCCACTGAGTGCATTGAGGTGCATTACTGCTCTTCATATACAGCCAACGGTGGAGGTGTGTCTTTTAGGACTAGTTTATGCTCTAGCTCCGAAAAGAGTGACCCGCACTTTGTTGACAATTCTACTTTATTCTGCTAGGAAACAAATAGCGCTTTCATGGAAAAAGTCTGCCCCTCCGACAACTTTAGCATAGAAGGCTCTTGCCAACAAAGCCGCCCCGCTATATAAGGCTACCTACATAAGTAGAGGTATACCACAAAAGTTCGATAAGGTGTGGGGCAGTTGGGTAGGGCTTCCAGGGCTGTCTGATTAAGTGGCTATTTATGAGATAATATATATCGCTATCAATATTTGTGTGTAATGGACTTGGGGAGGTGGCAACTTGCTTGTTCTTCTCATTGGCGTTACAGGGGGCTCTTTCTTCATTCTATAGGGCAAGGGTGATGTTATAATGCATGATGGGTGTACATTATGGTCGGGCCAAGGAGATATTTGCTTTTGCAAAGGAGTATATATTTTGTATATGGAGTTTTTTGTAATCTCGTTCTGATATTCATGGATATGGACCTTGAGGTTACACAATGAGCCAATTTCTGAAGAAGTAAGTGTATGTTTTAAATTTGTGCGTGGCCCGTTGGGCTTTTGTTGATCGTATTTTTATACCTGTAAGTGCAAAACTTGATAAATAAAACTTTTCAAAAAAAAAAAAAAGTTACTAAATGTAATTGCCACATCCCTACAAGACCATCCAAATTAAACAGCGGGGTACAGCTCTCAAAGTACCTTACAGTGGTTCTAAAGGCAGGGCATCTTTTACATTGTACCTTAAAGTGATATTAAAGTCTCGTTTTTCATTTAAAAAAATAACAAACATGTTATAATTACCTGCTACGTGCAGTGATTTTGCACAGAGCAACCCGAATCCTCCTCTTCTCAGGTCCCTCGTCAGCACCCCTGGCCGCCCTCCTCCTGGGGGACACCCCAGCTGAGCCGCTGCTCTATGTGTCCATTCAGACTTGGCCCCGCCCCCTCCATTTCCTGATTGGCTCACTGGCTGTGATTGACAGCAATCCGTTTGCTATGGGGGGGCACTTGTGCGTGCTTGCACCCGATCCCACTCTATGTGTCCATTGATACACAAAGCGGGGCTTGGACGCACCCTCCACTCCCTCCTCACTGGCTGGGGTTGACAGCAGCAGGAGCCAATGGCACCCGCAGCTGTCTATGAGCCAATGAGGAGGGAGAGAACCTCTACTCTCGTGCACATCATCCTTGGGTTGAGATCGGGCTCAGGTGAGTATAAAAGGGGGCTGGGGGGGAGATGCATTCAGATAATGCATTAAGGTAAAAAATCTTCTGCCTTTAGAACCATTTTATATAAATGAGTATGTTTTACTTGGAGGTTTTTTTTTTGTAATCAGCATATGATTTAGAACAACAGAGAAACAACTTCAGTAAACAAAGCAAAGAAACTCCATAAGAAAAATGACCCCTATAGAGTCCCTCCCACATTAAGGTCCCATTAGAGTCCCCACTTAGAGCCCCCTTTAGAGTTTCAATTGGAGTCCCCCATACATCAAAGTCCCAATCAGAGTCATCCCTTACATCAGAGTCTCTTCTAACATCAGAGGTCTGCATAAAATCATGCTGCAGGCTGGATTTGGCCTGCGGGCCGTAGTTTGGAGACCCCTACAATGTACAGTACAAAACATATTACAGCGCACACATTCAAGAATGACATTTCCTGCAAGGCTAGTTAAAACCACCTGAACATATTCAAAAAAATACAGGGGTTTGGTCACACTATATGGTCATATAGTGCTAAGCCCACTTACTGCGACAAAGTACCCCGAATTATTGGGTCCTACCCTAGTAATAGAATGGAAGATCCTGTGTCTAAACCATGGGAGCTGAACTCCTCTAAACTCCTCTAAACGCATTTTAGGGTGTGCCCCCCAAATATGTTTTTGTATATGGTAATAGACCCTGACCAGGATTTTTGGGCTGGAGCTCCAATCCCCCTCCTCATTACCTCTTATTTAGTGGCCACCAGTGCATAGGAGGAATCCCCTTCAGTTCTACCACATAGAGGAGTTCAGCTCCCATGGAGACACAAGATCTTCCATTCTATTACTAGGGTAGGACAGGACCCACTAATTCGGGGTACTTTGTCGCAGTAAGTGGGCTTAGCACTATATGACCATATAGTGTGATCAAACCCCCGTATTTTTTTTAATATGTTCAGATGTTTTTAACTAGCCTTGCAGGAAATGTCATTCTTGAATGTGTGCGCTGTAATATGTTTTGTACTGTTTGTTGGCCTTATAGCAGCACCATCTTGAATCTAAACGCATTTTAGGGTGTGCCCCCCAAATATGTTTTTGTATATTGTAATAGACCCTACAATATACAATCGCCAATAAGCTCCCAGACAATATATGCTCACTATCTCATTGGCATTATTTTGTGTATGTAACACTGGCCAGACATACAAGATATTGTACTATTAACAGCTATAGTGTTTAGGTTTTAGACTTGTGCCTTTGATGTTAGACAGATTATGTGTCTCATGGAAGCTTGAGGACAATTGTCTAAAAAAAGGTTTATGGGTATGAGGATAGCAAGTTGACCCTTGTTTATTTTTTTACGGTTTTTGGTATTATTCTTAGATTTAGATATACTTCAAATGAACCAATCAGGTATTACGGTAGCTGTCACTTTTCCCCTATATGTAAAAAACAAAGAATTTATTTGGTTATTATCGCCAACACATTATGTTTTTCTGTGCTTATACTCAAGAGCATAGTATATGAATAAATTATTCCATTTTATCAGTTCTAAAATGGCTATTAAAACTCTACAATATTTATGATGTTCTTGATACATTCACCCCTAATTTACCCACATAAGCAGCCAAAGGCGATTAATTAATGTAATAAATAAAGTATCCTAGGACTTTCCTTTACAGTCAATCTCTATAAAATATATAAAAAAGAAGAGTATACTATGCATATATATTTCTTAAGTTATGTATGCTAATGTGTTGAATTTATACAGGGGCTTTTTGTGTGTATTTGTCATGCCGATGTATAATTAAATTTTAATATGTCTGTTCCCTTTTAGTTTTTGACTACCCTTGTGAGAAATACTGTACATTTATTTTCTGATATTCTACATCAGTGCTAATTATAACCTAGCTTCATTAAAAAATAATTAGACATTTTTGCATTTTTGCAGATTTTTTTAAGCCTATAATGCACTTGTTTATGTATTTTATTTTCCCCCTTACAGTAATGTAGATGCTAATTGCGTACCAGGTAGTTATACTCATCTGCAGTGTGGAACTATCAGATAATATAAGCCTGACACATCAAGATGAGTTATCACATATTTTATGCAAAAAAGTGACATTGCAAGCATTGTAGTTACTAGTCACAATATTGCTTGATTCATTGAACCATTCATGGATAAGTCATCAAAGTGAACTCTAGGCTAAATACACAGCTGATATATTGTATATATACAGTATCTGTGCGAGCTGTTTTACCTGCCAAAACACTTCAATTAATGTTATGATCTAGGAACCCCTGCCAGACAGCTTAGTATGGTTGGTGACCTCAGGTTTCTCTTCTGTGCTAATACAGCTATATACGGCACTGAATGGCTACTAGGCCGAGGTTGCCTACCCCTGGTCTATGGGGATCTTTGACCATTCTTCCAAAAGCGCATTTGTGAGATCAGGCACTGATGTGGACGAGAAGGCCTGGCTCGCAGTCTCCGCTCTAATTCATCCCAAAGATTTTCAATCGGGTTGAGGTCAGGACTCTGTGCATGCCAGTCAAGTTCCTCCACCTCAAACTCACTCATCCAGGTCTATATGGACCTTTCTTTGTGTACTGATCCAATCATTTGGTGGAGGGGGGATTATGGTGTGGGGTTGTTTTTCAGGGGTTGGGCTTTGCCCCTTAGTACCAGTGAAGTGAACTCTTAACGCGTCAGCATACCAAGACATTTTGGACAATTTCATGCTCCCAACTTTGTGGGAACAGTTTGGGGATGGCCCCTTCCTGTTCCAACATGACTGCGCACCAGTGCACAAAGCAAGGTCCATAAAGACATGGATAAGCCAGTTTCGGGTGGAGGAACTTGACTGGCCTGTACACAGTCCTGACCTCAACCTGATAGAAATCCTTTGGGATGAATTAGAGTAGAGACTGCGAGCCAAGCCTTCTCGTCCACATCAGTGCCTGACCTCCTAAATGCGCTACTGGAAGAATGGTCAAACATTCCCATAGACACACTCCTAAACCTTGTGGACAGCCTTCCCAGAAGAGTTGAAGCTGTTATAGCTGCACAGGGTGAGCCAACTTATTATTGAACCCTACAGACTAAGACTGGGATGCCATTAAAGTTCATGTGCGTACAAAGGCAAGGTAATATAGTGTATTTTCTGAAAGTAGAGACCCTGGAGAATAAAATGGTGATATTTCCAATGTTTTATTTCGCATGATATTTGCACAATAGTTTATCAAGTGCAATTTGTCAGTACAAAATACACTTAAAGTGTTACTAAACCCACAACAGTAAAATCAGTCTGTATATGCAGTAAAGCATGCTTGTCATACTCACTGTGGAATCTAAGGAGTTAATCCTCTGCATTGTGTAGATGGACTGCTTGATCCTGTATACACAGATCCTCCCCTCCCTGCACTGTCCTCCTTGACAAGTCTGGCTAAGACAGAGCCTTTTGAGTCAGGCTGAACATGCTCAGTTTGGTGTGTATTGCTAGAGAGTTTTTTTTTTTCTTGGGAGAGTGCATGTGATCAGCACAGGGCCAATCAGCACTGTCCAGACATGTCCAGACAGAGGGTCAGGAGCCCTGCAGCCTCATAGGACAGCTCAGTGCAGTATGAAAACTCCTCCTACAAGCTTTCCGAGAAACTAAAAGAAATCACAATATATTGCTTTATACTGCTGATGAGAAAAGGTATTTAGATGTTTATATTTACTAAAATAATTGCATTTCCATGCTCTGTGTACCATGGGAGACCAGATACAGTGAATGTAAGCTCCTGGGTTTAGTAATGTGTCAAAAATAATAGCGCCACAGAAATGCGTTTCAATGGGCAGCTGCTACTCTAATTATTGTGAAAAACAATAAAAGACAAAATATACAGGCATACCCCACTTTTAAGTACACAATGGGGTTTATTTACTAAAGCTGGAAAGTGCAAAATCAGGCTCACTTCTGCATAGAAACCAATGAGCTTCTAACCCCAGCTTGTTCAATTAAGCTTTGGTAATAAAACCTGGAAGCTCATTGATTTCTATGCAGAAGTGAGCCTGATTTTGCACTTTCCAGCTTTAGTAAATAAACCCCATTGTGTACTTAAAAGTGGGGTATGCCTGTACTGTATAGTGAAAAGAGTAGCGCTAATCCGCTCCTAAACTAAAATGATGAATTATTAAAAAATATGTATCTATGTATATGTAATGTCACATATGTGATTCCAGCATTTATGCAAAAATATATGTAACATATAAAAGTGCTAGTGCAAAACAAACATACATATTGTGCAATATTATTAAAATGCAAAAAAGCTAATAATAAAGAGAAACAGCAAAAATATAAAATATGACAAAATTTTCAAATTATAAAAAACGTCTCTATTTATAAGTGCAAGTGAATCCTTCACCACTCTCACCAAAATTGACTCACCAGATCGATGAATTAATACAATTATAGCCCCTCAAGAGCATCAATAATATCTTCAAACGATCACCAGTCACCGTTTTACAGTCAAATTCCCCTTACACAGGTCACAGCAAATCATAGGGAAAACAAAACACAAGGAAGGAGGCTCCCATAGTGTAAAAACATCTCACAGCTAAGTTAAAAATTTCCTCTGTAATCCACTTACATTTGAAGAGTGCCTACCCGGCACTAGGGAGTATCACTCTCAGCTAACAATAGCCGCTCGCCTCGATGTCAAACAGCGTCCCTGCCCTGTCCTACATCCGTTTCATCGTGTCACATCTTCAAGGAGCGGCAGGACGTCTGAAGACACCACACCATATTTATAGAGGGCATTTGCCTTATTTTGCCCTATCCACGGCTTTTTCATCAGGTCAAAAGTATATACAGTAATAAAATACAGCATGCTAAAACTTTAAAAGACATATACATTAAAAATTCTATACACTATATACATTCCCTCATGCCATATAATACAAATCTACCTATAAATCATACCCATACATTTACTTATTCTACTCAGCAGAACATTTATCTCTTAAAGGGACCACTTGATATATTAAAGGGGTATCCCCCACTACTTCCCTCATGTCATATAATACAAATCTACCTATACAAATATCTAATAATCATATCTATATGTTTATTTATTCTAATCAACAGAACATTTATATCATACAGGGACCACCTAATATACTAAATTAAAGGGGTATCCCTCACTGCTATAATATATACTTTCCCCATGTGATGACATATTCAACGCAAGAAAGCGGATAACTGGGCAAATGTTGAACAGAATCCAAACTAAAAATTAGTCAGAAAGCAATTCAAGTCAATGTCAACATTTAACCCATTCGGATGTAAAGTATTCATGAGATAAATCCAGTGGGCCTCACATCTCGACACTTCCTTTGATCTATCCATATCTTTCCAACTCCCTTCAATTTTTTTAATCCCATATACAGTCAGCAGACTAGGGTCTTTATTGTGCTTTCATTTGAAATGTCTCAACACACTATGTGTTTCTACTCCTTTTTTTAATGTTCTTAATTTGTTTGCCAATTCTTGATTTTAATTGTGTCGTAGTCCTGCCGACGTATTGCACATTCTAATACGTATACTACATGAGAAGAATCACATGTAATCTGATTTTTTATATAGCAAATTCTATTGTCTGCAAATGCGGTGAACTCAAATCTTATTCTTTTCACTGTCATTTTGCAGGCTCTGCATTTATTGCATTTGTAAAATCCTTTCATATCTAAAAACATTTTACGTCCAATGATCTACAATGTTCTTAACAATTTTACTCCATATTTTTCTATAAGTAAATTTGGGATGCGTCAGGAGTATTTTTCTGAATACTTATATCTCTCAACAATATTGGCCAATAACTTTCTATAATATTCTCTATTTCCTTGGATTGTATATTGAAATCAGTGATAAAATTACAACTGTCTTCATATTTTTTCTTTTCCTTTATTGGATGCAGTAAATAATATCTGTTCTTACTTAAAGCGGGGTTCCACCCAAATTTTGAACATTATCTCTATGCATTCTCTTCCTTGCCTAGATGCTGACATGCTGTGTAAAAAAATTTAAATCTCCGTAATTACCTTTTTTTTTCTAATCTTCTTAGCACTTCCTGGTTTTCCTCCCATGGGAGTAGGCGTGTTTCTAGCCTCTCCCAGACCTCCCACAGTCCCCTGGGAGCTAGTGTCAGGCTTCCCAGCATGCATTGTGCAACAGCGTCATCTCGGTGAATGCTGGGAGCACAGCATTCACCGCATCAAGGAAATACATGCTTGTGGGCTTCAAATGCCCACAATGAAGATGGAAACCGCCTTCAGTGAATTTTAAAGGTTATTCTTCACAACGAAATCGGACACAGGCAGACTTATTACACAGAACATGTGAGTAGATAATCATGAGAAGAAAAGTTTGTGAATGAACTCCAACAAAAAAAAAACGATAGATAGGTGGACCCCCGCTTTAATATCCTATTCCTTTCTCTCATCAAAAATAATTATTCATATCCTTTATCTAAAAATCTCTTAATTAGCATATCCGTCTGTTCAAAAAAAACGTATTCTGTTACAATTCCGTCTAATTCTGGTAAATTGACTACCCGGGGTGCCATATATCCACCTCCGATGATGGCAAATAGAGGTCGGTATATAGCTATTCCTATCTGTTTCCTTAAAATGTGTCTTGGTACTAATTACTTCATTACTCTTAAATAAGGTGAGGCCCAAAAATTAATAGTATCTCGACTCTACTCACCAGTGAAAGTCAGGCCATATTCATTGTCATCTAAACTATGCAAACATTGCAATAGGCCCTCTGTAGGTCCCTCCCAGATAATTATATAATCTATATAATGTTTATATAACTTCATTTGTGGCCACTTGTGATGTATTATTTCAGCTTCCCATTTCGCCATGACCAAATTGGCAACGCTTGGAGCATATTTAGCTCCCATGGCTACTCCTTTAAATTGTTGGAAAAAAAATGTATCATACCAAAAATAATTATTAGACATGGCGAAATTTACTAACTCGAGAATAAATTAAATATGTTTCTTTTTCAGATTGTTTTCCAATGCCCATTTTACTGCATCCATGGCATCCTTCTGGTTGATGCTGGTATATAGTCAATTCACATCCACTGTCACCAAATGTGCATCTTCTCTATATATCCCGGAGTCTAGTATTTTAATCAGTTCTCCACCGATAGGCTTTGTTCTTTATTACAACCTTCTGCAAATACATATGTATATATTCCCCAATCCTCGAGAACAATGATCCAATCCCACTTACATTAGGTCTTCCCTGGGGTTTTGTGATACTCTTATGGATCTTTGGAAACTAATATATAGTTGGTACCCTTGGAGCCCTTAATATTAAGAATTTAGCTTCTTTCTCGGTTAGAATTTTAGATTTTTTGCCTTTTTCTATAATCTTATTAAGTTGCTGTTTTAATCTCTTTGTGGGGTTACTTGCTAGTTTTTTATAGGTGTCTTTCACTGTCAATAATTTTGTCATTTCCTCTTTGTAATCTTTTTTATTCAAAATAACAATAGCTCCACCCTTGTCTGCTGCCCTTACAATGATATCCTTCGTTTTTTCTAATTCACGAATACACTGTTCAACATAACTTGGTGACTTATTTATTTCTTAGTAGTACAGGGGGTCCCCGGGTTACAAACAAGTTAGGGACTGTAGGTTTGTTCTTAAGTTGAATCTGTTTGTAAGTCGGAACAGGTAAGTTTTTTAAGTGAAGCTCCAGCCAAAAAAACTATTTTTAAGCTTTTTGGATAGCATAGGGAAGGGCTATCACCCCTGTAACATTTGTTTTGCTGTGTGTGCCCGTTCAGAAGATTTCCTTTTCCCTATAATATTTCTTACAGGAGTGAATTTCCCTTCCTAGGGGTAGATTTCATCTCACTTCCTGTTGTCTCCCTCCGTTTGTAAGTCGGAGTCGTTTGTAAGTCGGATGTTTGTAACTATTAATGTCATTTTCTACCATGGCCTTCAAAACATCCAAAAACTCACTTTTTTTATTCCTAGGATTGAAAACTGAAGTGTTTCTTAAACTGCTATTTTCATATTCCATATCATTTGATCCCTGTATTTTAAAATCATTTTTATTCTTATTTATCTCAAAAAATAAATCTTAAATTCAATTTTCTAGTGAACTTTTGTAAATCAATGTATGTGTTAAATTTTTTAACATTGACATGGGAAATATAGTTTAATTCTAAATCTAATAATTTTAATTCTGCTTCTGTTAAGTTAGCGCTGCTAAGAGTAAAAATATCTGTGCCTATTGTTTGCTCTTTCTATTTCTTCCTCCTTCCTCCTCTGGTCCCTCTTCTTCTCTTTTTCTTGTTTCCCTGTGCTCTATCATATAATCCGCATATTCATTCTCCTGGTTCCTGTGATCCCAGTACTGAAAATATAAACAGAAAAAGTATTTCCCCTGCGCTCGTGCAGGCGGTATTAGTGTAGAGTAGTAGTAATTCCGAATGGTAAGTAGTATAGAATGATCATGTGTGTCCCGCTGCCTAGACTGACCAGGGGTGGTCCGAAGGAAGCTAAGCGAAAAAAAGGGGTGGTAGGCGCACGATACAACGCATGAATCAAAGTTATATGATTTATTCATAGACAAAGTAGATAAATACAAAGAAATTACTACAAATTCATTAAAATGGGTTACAAGATATTCATTAAAAATGAATAATTAATTATGCCCATGCAAGGGCAAATCCTCAAGGTAGGCTATCTTGAGCATTTGCTGTTGCATGGGCATAATGAATTATTAATTTTTAATGAATATCTTGTAACCCATTTTAATGAATTTGTAGTAATTTCTTTGTATTTATCTACTTTGTCTATGAATAAATCATATCACTTTGATTCATGTGTTATATCACACGCCTTCCACCCCTTTTTTCACTTAGATCCCAGTTCTGATTCTGACCTCCCCTGTAGGGTCCTCTAGGTCCTTCTCTGGGGTAATACCCCATCTGATTTCCTCTGAAGGGGAAGTAACCTCTCCCTCTCTGAGGTGCCATATATCCCCCTCTGTAATTGTAACTCTGGTATCCCCCTCTGTTAAACTAACCCCCTCTGGGGCGGTGGGGGGTCCTGTAGTTTAAATCTCCTTTTGTAGGTCTGTTTTGTAGTTCACAGTGCCCATATTGGTCTCCTACTTGTGCATATTCATCATGTCTTCTCTCGGGGAACCTATCCACCCTATCTGGGGTATGATATGTCGCATTTTTTCAAATTGTACCCTTGCTCTATCCTTAGATGGGGTCCCTGTACTTTCCCATTTGGGTCCAATACCTTTCTGTGTATGATCTTTAATTCCCCCTATTATTTCCGGGGTAGATTCTTTAGACTCACATCCTTTAATAATCAAATCTTCTTGCCATTTATAAACTTTATTAGATTTGTAATCCTCTTTGTCTCTCTCATGTTTTTTTACTTTCTTATTTTTAGTCTCTTTATCTATTTTAATAACATACTCTTGAACCACTTTAGATTTTTCTTTATATTCATTTGTATCCACTAGGGGTGCCATAATCTCTTTTAATCCTCTGATGCTAATCTCAACCTTTCTCAATTTCAGCTGTCTTCTTTTTATAATAAGCTCCATTAATTTTGCCTCACGAAAGGTGAACCATTCATCCATCAATTCTTTACCAATAAGTCCCTCATTGGCTGGTATATCCAACCTTAACCTTCTAGGGTTAATCCTCTAAAATGTTAATGTCCCACCAGATTTTAATTTGTTTTTCCATCAAATGTTTTAATTGTTTGAAATTGGTTTCTAAATCAATACCAGTCTTTTCTTTGGGGGAACAAAACACTTCCTCTACAATATCAATTGTTATTTTTTCCATATAACCAAAAACATCCATGGCTGCTAAATAATATCCTCAAGGGAGAAAATGGAGAAAAGTGAAACAATGTGTCAAAAATAACAGCGCCACAGAAATGTGCTTCCATGGGCAGTTGCTACTCTAATTATTGTGAAAAACAATAAAAGACAAAATATATAGTGAAAAGAGTAGCGCTAATCCGCACCTAAACCAAAATGGTGAATAATCATGTATCTATGTATATAATAATGTCACATATGTAATACCAGCATTTATGCAAAAATATATGTAACATAGTGCATATAAACGTGCAAAACAAACAATCATATTGTGCAATATTATTAAAGTGCAAAAAAGCTGATAATAAAGAGAAACAGCAAAAATGTAAAATATGACAAAATATTAAATTTATATAAAACATGTCTATTTATATGTGCATCAAGTGCTCCACAGGTCACAGCGAATCATAGGGAAAACAAAACAGAAGGAAGGAGGCTCCTATAGCATAAAAATATCTCACAGGTAAGTTAAAAAATTTCCTCTGTAATCCACTCATATATTAGGTGGTCCCTGTAAGAGATAAATGTTCTGTTGATTACAATAAATAAACATATAGATATATACAGTGAGATATGTAAGGTATCCACAATCCTTTACAATATGGCAAAAAGATACTAAAAAGCAGCCAGCACAATTTGTTTGATAAGCAAATAAAAAATGTATGAAAGTCCACATGCAGTGCTAAAATCATGAATAAGTGAGGCCTCTGACGATGTCCTATTGGACGAAACGCGTAAGACGAACCCACGAGACACAAGCACGCTGAGAGTCGCGGCATTTAAGATTTCACACATATCTGTTCGTTTTTAACATCATTGATGTAAGTACAACTTAAATAAAGCCTATTCATCTATTCGTACGGGCTTCACTATGTGCTGTTTTATCATTATTCCACTGGTGTCATCATTCTCTCAGTGAGAACAAGCCCTTGATTGTACCTGGCTGCTGGGAGTCCTGGCTGGTGTAACTAACAAGAGTGGATATCGATGTATTCCATCCTGTTTCATTCTACAGCCTTGATTATCCATTTAGAGAGTGGAGTTGGAGTTGATGCTTTGTTTTTTGATCATATGCCTACTTCGATCCTTTATCTGGTAAGAAGATTGGATTGACACTGTGGTGTGGTGTGCTTTTGTTTACACACTGAAGCTGGTGCAAGGGTTCCATCTATCCCTTTCCTATGAAAGACTGTTTATTATTCATGATTTTAGCACTGCACGTGGACTTCCAAACGTATAGATATGATTATTAGATATTTTATAGGCAGATTTGCAGTCCTGCCTACTTAAGCTGTGCAGCCCAGATGATCTCTGCCTTCGCCTTGGTGACATCTCTAGAGACGCTTTCCTGTGTTCCTGTTAAAGACTTTCTTAGCTGACATTCCTTCTGGCTCCAGATTCTGCTTGCTGTTCTACTACGCTCATCTCTGGCTCCCTGACTTTTTGGCTTGACTGACTATCCGTTCCAGTTCCTGAACTCTGGCCATGTTTTGACTACGTTTACTCTGTTTACCTTTTTTTTTTTTTTTTCCAATAACATTTTATTTTAATTTGTTACCAAAGTTTACATTGCATAAAATATAACAGGAAAAGGTAGTAAAAGAGTACAATACGTGATATAAGGCAAACAGACACATGTATATGGAATATTTTCCTTAGTATGTTGCAAAGGAGTTACGGTTTCTTAGCTAACATGGTTGCAACTGCTTTTCAACATCACATATTAAGAGTAAACTTCTCATACCAGATAACAAAAGTAACATATGTAATAAGAAAGAGAGATAAAGAAATAGAAAAGAATGGGGAAAGAAGAGGGATAAAGTCACCTGAGTGAGTCAATGATCCGTTTATAAAGATTCCTCCCGGAGGTGCCACAGCTCCCAAACCTTATCATGGGCTTCCAATCTGTCCTGCATCCTGGCCGTCATCTTCTCCATCAACTCCACATCTTTAATTCTCGCATACAGTGCCTCAGGGGTAGGGGGGATTTCTTTTTCCAATTCAATGCTATCAGACATCGTGCGTCCGTTAAAATATGGCGCACTAGTTTTTTATTGGTTGAGATCTTTAGTGGGGATAGACCTAGTAAGAAAAATTTAGGGGTTATGGGGAGTGGTTTTCCCAAAAGATTGGTCAATAACTGCTGGACTTTTTCCCAAAAGGTAAAAATTTGAGGGCACTCCCATTAAATATGAAGAAAGGTACCCCTGGCTCCCAAGCATCTCCAGCATCGGTCTGAGCTAGTGGGGTAGATAGCATGGAGTACATCCGGGGTCATGTACCAGAAGAAAATTATTTTGTATGCATTTTCTTTATACAATGTACAGATTGAACTTTTCGCTGCCTGAGACCATATCGCCCGCCATTGTTCCATGGGGAGTTCCTCCATGAGGGCTTTCTCCCACTTAATCATATAGAGGTGCTTACCTTGCGCCTCCATTGAGTAGGCATTCAGGATTTTATAGATATCAGAGAACAGTCCCCTCTGAGTCAAACCTGCCAAAACCAAGTTTTCAAAAGGGGTTAGGGGGGAAAATCGCAGGTCAGGCGCTATGGTCAGGGCATAATGGCGGATTTGTAGGTAGCTATAGAATGCTTGGCGAGGTATATCGTACTTAGTTTGGAGTTCAGAGAAGGATAATAGCTTACGTGTTCTAGGGTCTATTATGTTTCCGAAGTGGAACAAATTCCGCGAGGACCATGGGTAGGACATTTGTTGTGTAAGGCTGTCTGGCACTTTAGGGTTGCAAATAAAGGAGGTTAAGAGCGATTTTTTAGAAGAGAGGCCATGTGGGGAGCGCAATGCTTTCCAGAGCTTACGAAGTTGGGACATAGCTCCTAGTAGACGTTCAGGGGGCACCTCCGCATCCGCACACCACAGCAAGCTATTTGGATGGGTCGGGGCCAGCCAGATCTTCTCAATTTCTGTCCACTTATTGTAGGACCTCTGGGTGGACCACGATATTATAGCTCTGAGTTGAGCAGCTTGGTAATATTTAATTAGATTTGGTAATGCGAGGCCGCCATCCGACCGAGCTGCCATAAGGACTGATTGGGGTACTCTATGCCTTTTATGGTTCCAGACAAATTTAAGTATATCTATTTGGAGTTTTCTTAGATGTTTGTATGGAACTGAAATGGGTAATGTTTGAAATAGATAGAGTAGCTTCGGGAGGATTGTCATTTTAATGGACGCTATCCGCCCTAAGAAGGAGAGATGGTGTTTTTTCCATCTGAGGAGCATGGCTCTGATGGAATGAAAGAGGGGGGAAATTTTCCTGATAAAGAGTTGCGAATGTTGGAGTAATGCGAATTCCCAGATATTTTAGAGATATAGTTTTTCAATGATATGGAAAGTTGGCCTGTAAGCGTATGGTTTCTGATTCAGGGATATTTATTGGGAGGGCTTCTGATTTGGACGCATTAATTTTATAGCCCGATAGGACCCATATCTATCCAGCTCAGCGTGAAGATTCGGGAGGGATATTCTAGGTTGTGTCAGGGTCATAATGATATCATCGGCAAACAATGAAATTTTAAACTCCCTACCCCGGACTGATATCCCATGGATATTCCGGATTACCTCGGATGTAAGCTGCCAAGGGTTCCACACATAGTGCAAACAGCAGGGGAGAAAGGGGGCACCCCTGCCGTGTGCCATTATTTATTGAGAACGGGGCAGAGAAGGCAAAAGGAGTTCTGACCTGGGCAGTGGGGCTAGAATATAGGTGCTGTATCGCTGGCAGGAAGGGGCCTTTTAACCCTATATGTTGTAGGGTGGCGAACAGAAAGGGCCACCCCAAACGGTCAAAGGCTTTTTTGGCATCCAAGCTAAGGAGCAAAGACGCCGAATCCTCCCTGTTCGCCACATCTACCAGGTCAATTACTTTCCTGGTGTTATCTCCCGCTTGTCTAAGCGGTACGAAACCCACCTGGTCCTTATGTATGAGAGAAGGGAGGACTACATTCAGACAAATTGAAAGTAGTTTCGTGAAAATTTTTAAGTCGGAATTCAAAAGAGCAATGGGTCGATAATTAGCACATAGTACGGGGTCTTTATCCGGTTTGGGAATCAGGGTAATAAATGATCGCTGCATATTTACTGGGCCGGAAGTGTCCCGGAAAAAGGCGTTAAAAAGTCTGCTCATATATGGGAGTAGAAGAGGGAGGAAAGTCTTATAGTATTCGTATGGTAAGCCGTCAGGACCTGGGGATTTACGAGATGGTAGTGATTTAATCGTGAGCTCTATTTCTTCCTCTGTGATAGGTGCATTTAGGGCCTCTAAGTCTGTAGTTTGTAAACGGGGGACACCACTTTTTTCTAGATAACGATGCAATCTAAGTGAGATCTCTGGGGAGGGAGGGTTGCTTGGGATGTCTGGGTTGTTATAGAGGTCGGTATAGAAGTCTGCAAAAGCATGTGCAATATCTTTAGGGTGGGATAGTAAGCAACCTGTTTTATTCTTAATTTGGTGGGGTGTTGAGTTAAGGGAGTCTTCTCGTAGTTTTTTTGCTAATAAAGAATGCGCTTTGTTTCCCCTATCGTAATATACCTGCTTTAGCCGAAGCAGAGCTTTTTCCACTTGTCCCAGTGCAAAATCCCTCAGAGTCGCCCGAAGCCTAATAACCTTCCTGAGAAGGGGTACAGTAGGGGATGTTTGGAGCCGTGTCTCTAGGACCTTTAGTTCCCTCTCAGTTCGGTATTTTGTGGCTAATGCATCTTTTTTCATGGCCGATGATAAAGCTATGCATTTACCCCTGATGACCGCCTTCCCATAACGTAGCGGGAGAGATGTCAGGGGTGTTGTTTTCCTTAAAATAGAGTTTCAGGGAAGAGGTTAATTCCGTGGTTGACTGGGGATGTTGGAGGAGAAAAGTATTTAGTCTCCAGTTGTAGGGCCTAGGATTGGGGGATCCTACGTCTAATGTGAGCATAATCGGGGCATGGTCATACCAGCGAGATCGGGAGCACACTGGCTTCACAAACTATTCTAAGAGTAGAATTATTAACAAAAAAGTAGTCGATCCTGGAGTGGGTTTTATGGGGAGCTGAGTAGAAGGTGTACTGCCGATCCCCTGAGTGGAGAGCTCTCCAAGCATCAAAGAGAGCATGTCTTCTAAAGAGTTGGCAGAAGAGCTTCGAGTCTCTAAGGGCTCGAGCTGATGGTGCCCGGGGATCCACCATTACCTTTTTTATTATTATTAAACAAGTGAGATTTAACTGTTCTTCTGTCTCAGTCTGATTCATGGTTTCTGACACCCCTTTAAGAGATAAAAGGTTCGGCTGAGTAGAATAAGTAAATGTATGGATATGATTTATAGGTAGATGGGAATATATATATTGTATGGAATTTTTAATGTATATGTATTAAAGTTTTAGCATGCTGTATTTTAATATATACTTTGGCACTGATGCAAAAGCCATGGATAGGGCAAAATAAGGCAGATGCCCTCTATAAATATGGTGCGGTGTCTTCAGATGTTCAGCCGCTCCTTGAAGACGTTGCACGACGAAACGGACGTAGGACGGGGCAAGGATGCTGTTTGACATTGCATATGTCAGCTCGTGCTTGTGGCCTATGACAGGTCCAGAGGCGAGCAGCTATTGTTAGCTGAGCGTGATACTCCCTAGTGCCGGGTAGGCTCTCTTCAAATGTGAGTGGATTACAGAGGAAATTTTTTAACTTACCTGTGAGATGTCTTTACGCTATGGGAGCCTCCTTTCTTCTGTCTTGTTTTCCCTATGATTCGCTGTGACCTGTGTAAGGGGAATTTGACAGTAAAACGGTGACTGGTGATCGTTTGAACATATTATTGATCCTCTTGTAGGGCGGTGAAGGATTCACAAAGCGGTGGAGCACTTGATGCACTTTTAAATAGAGATGTTTTTTTATAAATTTAATATTTTGTCATATTTTATATTTTTGCTGTTTCTCTTTATTATTAACTTTTTTGCACTTTAATAATATTGCACAATATGATTGCTTGTTTTGCACTTTGATATTCACTAGCACTTTTATATGTTACATATATTTTTGCATAAATGCTGGTATCACATATGTGACGTTATTATATACATAGATACATGATTATTGACCATTTTGGTTTAGGTGCAGATTAGTGCTACTCTTTTCACTATATATTTTGTCTTTTATTGTTTTTCACAATAATTAGAGTAGCAGCTGCCCATTGAAGCACATTTCTGTGTACTTTGGCCCTTTGTATCATCTAAAATACCTGGTTGATCCTGCCTGCAGCTGCCCTCTCCTCTGTAAACTGAATCATGGCTGCTGAGCCCTGACACTGTGGTCAGTTTACGTGCCTCCGTCATCCCGCTGTCTCTCTTTGCTGCCTCTCTCCCCCTCCCTCCCTGCCTGTCAGCTAGTCTCTACTGATCTTCTCCCTGCCCCTCCCCTCCTGCAGCATAAAGAACTTTGTTATGTTCATATAATCCCCTGTGTTAGATAACGTTATGTGCCCCAGTGTATGTGCTTTATAAAAAATATGTTGATTTGCACCTTATTTCAGAGCGCTGCTCGGCGCTCACGTGACCACCCACCACTACCCTCCTCCTGGCTGACATCAGCGAGGGATTCTCAGTCCCTCCCACTGTAGTTATCAGATTGGGAGAGGAGAGCGGCGGACAGTTACGTGAGTGCCAAGGGGTGCTCTCAAATAAGGTACAAATCGGTACACTGGGGCACATAATGTTGTCTAATACGGGAATATATGAACATAACAAAGCAGCTTTACAACCACTTTAAATTTAGGGCACACAAATGCAATATATTACCCAATTTTTGGATAAAATATAAAAGATGAAGTTACGCAGAGTAAATATATACCCAACATGTAAAGCTTTAAAATTGCACGTGCCCGCAAGATGACGACAAACTTTGGCACCCTATATTTTCCATAGGAAACGCTTTAAAAGCCCCTACAGGTCATCACTTTAGAATTACCCAGAAATAATGGCTCTAGAATTATCTATCACACTTCATCCTGCATTGTGATATATAACATGTGTAGTGCAAGCGACATTCTCATACATATTTGACCCCTATGGTAGTGTTTATGTTCGTATGTGTGTATATGGTGGTGTGTAGGGCTCCAAATTCTTTTGCGGGGGTTCTAAGTGTTTAAGTGTAACTTTTTTATGCTTTTTTTTACACTAATATATATATATGATGTGGGGTTGATTTACTAAAACTGGTGCAAACAGAATCTGGTGCAGCTATGCATAGTAACCAATCAGCTTCCAGGTTTTATTGCCACAGCTCAATTGAACAAGCTGAAGTTAGAAGCTTATGTACAGCTGCATCAGATTCTGTGTGCATCAGTTTTAGTAAATCTCCCCATAGAGGCCAAAAAGTCTCCAATGTGATATAAACTCTTTGTGACAGGTTCTCTTTCATGAGACATCATGGGTCTTTCAGGCCCTTGATGTCTCATCTGCCATCTAATGAAACTAATGGAGCACATATTGGGCTACATTAGCTTTTTCCCTGTCAGCAGCAGCCACAGTAAGTGACACCAGAATCCAGAAGTGACATTTTACTCTTTGCTTCTGGATTCTTTATAGCAATGGAAGATCAGCGCTTGTTCTTTGGTTTTCCACCCCTCCACCCAGCAGCACCCACCAAGCATGGCATGGGGGCGCAGAAAGATGGCTGTACCTAAGAGGGTCGACAGTCGGCTTGTAGAATGTACACACACTCCCAGCTGCTGTAAAGCCCCCCCTGCTGCCACTGCCGTAAAACATATGGCAGTGGCAGTAAAGTGGTTAACTGACACTTATAAAGCTGTCACGTGCAGTCACAAAGGACAACCTCTGTAGGAACATCCAGTTTAGCAACTGTGAAAGAATCATTGTAAAAATGGGATACCCTTAGACTCCCATAGAAGTAAGACTGTACTACTAAAGCAGCTCTGATAAAGTGCATGCACGCGAAACATGTAAGCTACGGCAACCTTTTCAGCTTGCGGTTCACCACTAGATACAAGGTTCCTGCTTGCGGAGTAGTGTTGACGTCATCTCGCGTGCCCAGCTCCGGTGGCTACGCTCGGCTTCCCCGGCTTCATCCTCCATCGGCGGCAGACACACTTCATCTCAAACAGCTTGGCACAGTGCTGTTGGATCACTGAGGTCAGTTCCAGCCTTCACCACAGCCAGCCAGGGTCTCTCCACTTACACTGTGTTCCTCTGGATCCTCACAGTGCCTGATCTCACGTCAGAGGTAGGAGGTTGTCCATCGCCCCGCTTTCTTCCATCGGGATAATACCGTTCCCAACACGGTTTGGGATGACCTCTCTCCACGTGTGCCCGGCGAGCCTCCTGAAAGCATTTAACCCCTTCTCATCCAGACATCATGGTGGTACCATTTTTAATACAATATATTTACATAGCTATATGCTTTTTATTATCTGCTGCAGTCTGTACCAGCACTAACAGCCTCTTGTAAGTTGTCTACAGTACAATAAACTAACTTTGAATCCAGTCCATGGTTCATGTCATACATATATCCACATATGACTGACAGTTTCTAGAGCTTCAGGAACTTGTTGTTTGTACTACTAAAACAGTGTTAAGCCCCGTACACATGATCGGATTTTTGGCCAACAAAGCGTCAGACTTTTGTCTGAAGGGCGTGTGCCTTGAACTTCCATACAAACGGTACACAATTGTCGACCAACAAACACGAACGTAGTGACGTACTACAAGGGATTTCAGCTCTTGAGCTCCACCCTTTGGGCACCTTCTGCTAAAGTCATGTTTGGTGAGCATTGATTCTGTGTATGCGTGTTTGTACTTTGGACTTTTGTGTGACGGACTTGCGTACAGACGATAGGAAAATCTGACAACAGACCATTGTCTGCCAAAAATTTACTAGCCTGCCATCCAACATTTGTTGGCGGAAAGTTGGGCAACAATTGTCTGAAGGAGCGTATTAACAGTCGGATTTTAAGCAAACAATCTGTCATCAAATAATTCCCAAAAATCCGATCATCTGTACGAGGCTTAAGAGTGGAAGCTGTGAGGTTAATTTACTAAAACCGGAGAGTGCAAAATCTGGTGCAGCTCTGCATAGAAACCAATCAGCTTCCAGTTTTTTTGTCAAAACTTAATTGAACAAGCTGGAGTTAGAAGTTGATTGGCTACTATGCAGAGCTACAAAACTCTTTTTTTTTTAAGGACCCTTCTAGACGAACCTCCTCCCATGATGAAAGCTGTGGTTTGGTATCAACAAGTCAGGTGGCTTCACCCTTACCATGGGAAGATGCCAACCACCTACATTTCTGGGGTTCCAGGATGGTAACATAGGGAGAGGTAATTTTTTTAAAAACAAGATAAGAAAAAAACACCCTACTGATGTTTATCCTGTAAAGCACAGAATCACTTTCCTGGCCTGCATGCAACTTCCTTCTCGTTCTCTACCCATTGACTGTCACACACGATGGTGGATGCTGGTGAAGGGGAGAATGAAGATATATACGACCACTTTTATTAAAGATACAACTCTGGACAACGCAATACACAAATGACCCTTATAGCTCTACTGGCAGTGATTTGTTTTTCCCAGACGGCCCCTTCATTTTACTCATTTACTGTTTCATCCATTCTAGTTTAGCAGGTTTACACTGGCTACGTCAATATAAAATTTAAAGGAATCAATGGGTCCAACACATTTAAAACAATACCTTTTTAATGTATTATCAATCTCAATATCATATTGCTGTTTTAATGCTGTACAATTCTGGTATAGTTAATTATTATTATAGTTAATGTGTGTCATCTGTACTGCACTTAAAGGGGTTGTAAAGGTAAATTTCAAAAAAAAAAAAAATAACAAACATGTCATACTTACCTTCACTGTGCAGCTCGTTCTGCACAGAGTGGCCCCGAACCTGCTCTTCTGGGGTCCCTCGGCGGCTGTTTCAGCTCCTCCCCGCAAGAACTAACCACCTTAATGCGAGCTCCCTCGCATGGTGGTTAGTTATTGCGGGCGCACTCCCGTGATACAGCCGGCGGCTATAACCGCTCACTGTATCACTCGGCCCCGCCCCCCGGCGCGCCACGTCATTGGATGTGATTGACAGCAGCACGAGCCAATGGCTGCGCTGCTTTCAATCCATCCACTGTAGCCAATCAGCGACCAGGCTGAGCTGCAATAGAGATGACGGGAGCGAGCAGCGGAGATTCGAGGTGTCAGGTAAGTAAAACGAGGGGGCTGGGGGTGGCGGTATTGTCAAAAGTTTTTTCACCTTAATGCATATAATGCATTAAGGCGAAAAAATTTTTACCTTTACAACCCCTTTAACACTAATGATTTTTATTTAAATACACTTATAAAGGGGATGATAAATTCCTTTTGTTTACACATTTACCAAGTCATGTGGTTTAACCACTTGCTTACCGGGCACTTACACCCCCTTCCTGCCTAGGCCATTTTTCAGCTTTCAGCGCTGTCGCACTTTGAATGACAGTTGCGCAGTCATGCAACACTGTACTCAAACATATTTTTTTATCCTTTTCTTCACACAAATAGAGCTTTCTTATGGTGGTATTTAATCACTGCTGGGTTTTTTATTTTTTACAAAAAAAAAAAAAGACCAAAAATTTTGAAAAAAAAATGTTTTTTACTTTTTTCTGTCAGTAAATTTTGTAACTAAGTAATTTTTCGCCTTCACTGATATGCGCTGATTAGGCGGCACTGATAGGCTGAACTGGTGGGCATTGATGAGGTGGCACTTATGGGCACTGATGAGGTGGCACTTATGGGCACTGATGAGGTGGCAATGATGAGGAGGCACTAATATGCCGCACTTATGGGCATTGATATGTGGCACTGATGAGCACTGATAAGTGGCACTGATGGGCACTGTTGGGTGGCACTGATGGGCACTGTTGGGTGGCACTGATGGGCACTGATAGGTGGCACTGGTGGGCACTGATAGGCGGCATGGATAGGTGGCACGGATAGGCGGTACAGATGGGCACCGATGGGCATTGATGGGTGGCACTGATGGGCGACACTGATGGGCATTGATCGACAGCAGTGATGGGCATTGATGGGCAGCACTGATAGGCGGCATTGATTGCCAGCACTGACTGGCATCGCTAATGGGCACTGATTGGTGGCACATGTGGGCAGTGGTGGGCACTGATTGCTGCCACTGGTGGGCACTATATGCTGGCATTGGTGGGCAATGATGGGCACTGTTTTGTGACACTGTATTTTTTTATTGTAATCAGGGCACTGATGGTCAGTGCCCTGATTACATCCCTAGATGTCCCCCTGTGAGGAGATGCCGCTGATCGGCTCTCCTCTCCTCACACTCTGTCAGTGTGAGGCGAGGAGAGCCGATTACCGGCATCTTCTTGTTTACATATGACCGGCTGTGATTGGATACAGCCGATCACATGGTTAAAGAGCCGTGGAGATGGCTCTTTACAGAGATCAGGGTCGCGCCATTTCCTAGCAACACAGCGCGGCATGAGAGCGGTCGTTCTGGGATGCCATCATATGATGGCGTCCCAGAACGAGAGCTGCACAGCCCCTCCGTCATTTGACGGTGGGCGAGCAGCAAGCAGTTAAAGTGTATTTCTACTTTGCAGTTAAAATTTGAGAAAAGCCCACTATATGTTTGTTATATCTCTCATTCACACAGAATGCCTTTTTTAATAGCTCTTACTTTTCCAGGTGTTTGTTTAGAGCAGGCCTTGGGCAGACTGCAAGCTACTTTGAACAATTTCAAATGAGAGGAAACACCACTAAAAAAGAGGGACACTGAGTTCCCTCATTACAATGTAGAAGGTCACATTCTAGATCTTTAACTCGGAGAACAGACAGTATTCAAATCTAGTTCACAATTGATAATGAGGTCTGCCAGCATAGTACATACATGATTAATTGTGGTAAACATTCACTCCCCAGCCCTCTCTGCTCAAGGCACCACAGCCTAAAATGCACAAAGCATAAATGTTACTTTTTTTGAAAAAACTGATCCTGGGGCATTGCAACCAACTGCCTTGATTAAATACATTTCACATCACAAGCCCTACTTCACAGCAGAGGTCCTCCAATCACACCATAGCCACCCCCTTTAACATCAGAGTCTGTCCTTCATGTCAGAAAACCCCCTCCAACTTCACATCAGAGGTTCCTCATCATATCAAAGTCCCCACTATACATGCCCAATTTTTTTCTCCCTGCAACACTTTAACTTCAGGGACAACATGTTTACTTGCTGCCTAATATATCCCACCAACTTTCAGATGCCATTGTAACAAAATAATGTTATTCACTTGTAGCCATGCCCCCGTAGGGGTTGCTGAATGTTGTGGTTCACCTGTCACCCTGCCCAGCCTGGCATCCATCTCTCACAGACCAGTCCATAGTTTTGTTTTGTTTATTGTATTTTATTGAGGGGATTGAACTTGGATGGGAATAGGAAATTATGGGATGCCCAGAAAGATTCAATGCAACTTGCTTGGGACTTCTATATACACACACCTGTATATACACTCCAGTCTTCTCTCGAGCACAACTCTTGCTTAAGACCTCTTTCCCCCACTCCTCCAGTACTTCACCTGCTGCAGACCATTACTTCTCCAGACTAACTAGCACCATATGGTTAGGCCTGACACTAAGTTAGCCAGGCCTCAGCAAATTATCTTCTGCAGACAGGGACCGCGGGTCCCAAAAGTGTGGCAAATAAAAAGTCCTTGGTGCTAGCTGTCCTCTTCCTAGCTATTGACCCCAGATAGCTTTCTTCAGGCCCTGCCAGCCAGCCTGACTGCAATGACCTCTCTCCACTGCCCTTCCCACAGTCCACTCCTCTGGTTCTGCACCCATCTCAAACTGCAAACTCCCAGTTCTCTCAGGTGTGCCTCCCCAGTCCTCCTTACTGTGCTTCACTCACCAACCCTCCAGGCTGCGACCAGTTGTCCTCCCTGGAGTCTCTTAGCAGTGTTCTCTCCCGCTGTCCTCTCCTTGCTCTCTCATGTGCTTCTCCTTCCAGGATCTCTTCTCTCCCCCGAGTTGCACCCGAGCTCCGGCCCAAGGTCACCCCCCAGACTGGGGAGCTCCCTGTTGGCCCTGACAGCCTCCACACTCTCTCACTCAAGCTCTTCCACCCGACAACTCCTCCCCAGCTTGGCTGACCCTGGGCATTTAAGGAGACCTGCCCCATGCCAATCCAAGTTGGGGATTGGTCAAGGCTCCTCAAATTACCCCAGGCAACTCCACCTCTCCTCTCCTTCACTCTTTCTAGCACCTTCTAGAATGAAGAGGGAGGCATAAGTGATGCTACCTGTGAGTAACCTAGCCCTGCCCTGAACCACTCCCAGCCCAGAATGAAAACAAACAGGCCTAGCCACCAGCTAGGCCTGCCTAAATTTTCCTACTCTGCTAGAAAAATCCTCACTCTAGCACCCACTCTAGAGGGTGCTACACACTTAACCTGTCAGTGGTCTTAAAGTTATGGCTGATCGGTGTATAATGCTACTTTCAGTGGATATATGGAAAGGTGTTGGTCTAATAAAACTGGAGAGTGCAAAATCTGGTACAGCATGGTAGCCAATCAGCTTCTAACTTCAGCTTGTTCAATTAAGCTTTGCCAAAAATACTTGTGAGCTGAAGTTGAGGTTTATCTACAGAACTGCACCATATTTTGCACTCTCCAGTTTTAGTAAATCAACCGCAGAGTGTTGTCCTCCTTGAAACTGCACATTATGGAAGACATGTAGTTATGCACAACCCCCATCGGTCTTCCACATGTTGCCAGGTACGGTGTGCTGATCACTTTTTTTTCCAAGTTACCATCAAAATAAAACCGCAAATACAATCAAAACCTTCAGTCAAATTAAAATCAGAAAATGACAACTGTGCTCCAGTAACTATGGATAATACTGTCGCTTCCTCCATTTTTGTAGAATAATAGAACGAGATTCACAGATGGTTAGTATAATATATAGTTACTATGGGCTACAAAACATTTCACCAGACGCCCGTCCCGTGCTTCAGTAAGCCTTACATGTTTTCCTGTTGCTGAGGACAGTGAAGCATGACAAACGCTAACTGCGGCGGCGGTCACTGAGTCTGAGTGACAACAAATCAGCATGCCAAAATATTATGCCATTATCAGCTCAGCACGTCCAATGTACAATGACTTGTTTATAAAATGCCCTTTACCTCCTGTTTCTGCACTTTATCTCTGTAGAATGTAATCTTATACAAGCACTGAGCGGTCTCCTAATGTATTTGCTTACTCTTGTATCAGTTTTACTACACGACTCTATATATGCCTCACCGAAAATATTTATGTGCTTTTATACTATCTATGGCACTCATCTTTGTTTGTACCCCAGAGGGCTCTTTGTACCCGAGGGGGCTCTTCTTGACATTAATATGTCATTAAAGCAAACCGTTGGGCACATCTTATTGGTTAAAAGAGAAATATGGAGTATGTTTTTTAAGAATCATATTTACCTAGGTAAATGCAGCATTGGTCCCCCGCCGACTCTAACACTGAGAACCGATCGATCAAAAACCACCGATCGCTCAGTTTTCAGAGCCCCCTGAGCACAGAGATGGTGATTATCAGTCACAAGCTCTCTGCTCTGCCTCCTCCCCTCCCTCCCTGCTCACTAGAGTTCTGAGCTGTGGAGGGGATGGGAGCGGCCAGCTCAGGCTCTCAGAGGCTCGCTGAGAGGCTGAGCCAGGTGCCAGTCCCAGCATGAAGGCAGATCCCGACTTCCTTGTCACAATCTTGCCCAAACCTGGACCGGCTCTGTGATGTCAGCTGACAGTGGGCTTTAGCAGAATGATTTGCACTCCTGTGATCTACAAAAGTAGAGCCAAGCAAGCTTTGGCTGTACTTCTCCTTTAAGTGGCTCCAGATCCTTATAGTAGGTTCCACCAGGCTCCTACAGACCTCCACAGAAGACTTCCGAGATCGGCAGAACCTGAGACAATCTAAGGCCTCGTTCACAGGGAACAAGTGATTTTCACACGATTCTGCCTTATAGTTTTATAGTTACATAGTTAGGATGAAAAAGACACAAGTTCATCTAGTTCAACCAAGGGGAAAAAAAAATGAAACAAACAATCCCATATACACAATCCTATACCCACAGGCAAAAAACCCCAGCAAAGCATGATCCAAACTTGCTACAGCAGGGGAAAAAATTCCTTCCAGATCCCCCGAGAGGCAATCGGATTTTCCCTGGATCAACTTTACCAATAAATGTCATTGTCCAGTTACATTATGTACATTTAGAAAAGAATCCAGTTCTTTTCTAAAGCAAGCTACTGGGCCAGCCTGAACCACCTCAGGAGGAAGTCTATTCCACATTTTCACAGCTCTTACTGTGAAGAAACCTTTCCATATTTAGAGATGAAATCTCTTTTCTTCTAGAAGTAAAGAGTACCCCCTTGTCCTCTGTGATGACCTTACAGTGAATAACTCAACACCAAGTTCACTAAATGGACCACTTATGTATTTATACATGTTGATCATATGCATCGTATGCACCTTTGTCGCCCGAAAAGAAGCTCCTGTTCCTTTTTGGATGACAAGCTTCACGCAATTTGTGAAGGCACAGTTTGTCGCACAACAATCGCAGCAGAACCCCATTGTGTTTGGGGTGCCACTCTAGGATAATGGAACCCAAATGCATGCAGCGTGCTGTGCTGTAATTGCCACATGGTTTGGGATCCTAGGCAGAATCGCATCGAGATACAAATACTAAATTGTTATCAATCGGCGCAAACAAATAACCTAACCTAAAAAGCCGCTATAACACTCAAGGTCAAAATACAAATCCTCAGTAAAACTTTTTAAAACATAAATAGTGCAGCCCTAATTGAAAACTAAACTGAATCAATAAGGATTAATAAATGTATCATTTTAAAACTTCAGAGAGAAAGTCCATGCTTGTAAACAAATACACAGGGAGTCATTCCTAAAAGATATGAAACACATTATTCAAATTCTAGAGAGCCTTGAAGCCTCCCCAGCAAGTTTCTTAAATGTGAGTTCGCTGTATACTATTATTAGTCATGAAGACGTTTTATCTTCGATCAGATGAGCTTTTTGTCATCCGACCTCCCAAGGAAACATAAGAAATTTATTTTGAGTTGTCTGAGTTTTGTTTGTCGAGAAATTACTTTTAGTACAATAGGCAGTTCTTCTTACAGACAAAGGGAGTTGCGATGGGGGCTCTGTTTGCTCCCAGTGTGGCCAATTTATTTATGGCCCACTGGGAGGAAGAATGTGTGTTTAAAAACCGACCCCCTGAACTAGTATGCTACCACAGGTATATTGATGATTTAATTATGATTTGGGAGGGTGAAAGATCTGGTTTAGAGGTATTTATGAACAAATTAAATGCAAACAATAAAAGTATTATTTTATCTTGGAAAATTAGTACTGAGCGGACAGTCTTCCTTGATTTAGAAATTTTTAAAAAAGGTGATACTTTTAAGATGATCAATCATTTTAAGTTGACGGATCAGAATTCTTTCATTTCATTAGAGAGTTGTCATCATACCAAATGGCTGTGTAACATACCCAGAGGGCAGTTTATTCGTCTACAATGAAATTGCACCTCAGAGGAAGATTTCATTGGCCAGTCTCAGGTTCTGTCAACCCAATTCCAGGAGAAAGCGTATAATAAAATTAGGCCTTGAGAAGGAAGTGGAAATGGTAAGAAAAATGGATAGAAAGATTTTGGTTTCCATTGTATCACATAAGAATGAAAATATCTCTACTAATGTGAAGATGGTTCTGGACTACAACATCCAATATAAAAAGTTTGAAAAAACTTTCCAGAGACATTGGCCAATATTAAAGCAGGACAGGATTTTGGGTCCAGTCCTCCCCGAAAGGCCTCAGTTCATCTACGGGAAGGCACCCACGCTCAGGGATAGACTAGCACCAGGGGTAATTGACCCCCCTACCCAAGTACAGAATAGGCTCTTTTCCTTTCTGGCTTCTATGCATGCGGGCGATGCCCAGCCTGTTGATAAGCCAGAGGCAATATGAAGAAAAGAAAGCATTTTGTGGCAGCCGCCACCAATAAGACCTATCAAATCAAAGAGTTGATTACTTGTGCGATTACAGGAGCTGTATATATGTTGGAATGCGAGTGTGGCTTGCAATACGTAGGTAGAACCTCCAGACTGTTACATGTTAGAATTAGCGAACATGTTAATAACATTAAGAAAGGACTCATAACCCATAACGTTTCAAAGCATTTTAAATTGTTTCATAATTGTGACCCCAGACACCTTAAACTTTGGGGTGTTGAGAGAGTTAAGAAACATTGGAGGGGGGGGGTAATTTTATCCGACAACTCTGTCGTCGAGAATCATACTGGGCTTATGAAACTAAGGTGGCAGTGCCTATGGGTCTAAATGTAGAGTTTGACTTAAATTGTTTTATTTCGGATCGTTAATTGATTTTTAGGTCATATAAATATTTATATTATTTCATTATTATATACATTTTTTGTATATTTTCTATATGAATTGTTGTATATGAATTTTTTTATAGGAATTTTTATATGGTAATTTTTTGTCTGACCATAGAAACAAATTTCTTTGTGTGGTTCTTTAAAAGCGTTTTAAAAATCTTTTAGAATTTTAAATATAAATATGTATTGTAAAGTGGAGGTTGGTTGCTCTGATGTTTTTTGTTTTTTCGTTTTAAGTGTTTTACTTTTCTATACATTGTGCAAATGGAGAGTTTTATATTATTCGTAACGATTTGAGTACTATTGAAAGATACTTTTGATCATAATTGTGCCGTTACGATTTTTCTCTTTTTTCCTTTCATGTGTGTTTGCCAGGGACAGAGCTTGCTCAGCTGGCGGGTTAGTTTTTTGCCCTGTATGTCCGTTTTTGATAGGGCCTTGACTTGCTTGCTGTGCTGAGCTCAGCCACTATGTCCGTACGATGATCAACACCGTTAGGATCACTACTGCGCATGTCCCGCAATCAGATGGTTGATAATAGGGCTGTTGTACGTGCCTCCGAACACCGCTGATTAAGTCCCTCCCACTGGGACGATACGCGTGCGGGAGGATCTGAACACGTCAGCAGCAGCCACCCTCCACTCAGTCTCTGTGAGACAAGCTTGCAGTTTGCAGCGATCGTTTTTATTCTTAGCACTGGGACTACAGTGCTTCACTTGTGAGTAGTTTACTTTTTGGATTTAAATTAAATGTATTGAGTATATACAGAGAGCACTATGGATGTCTTATTCTGATCTTACATGGTACAACGAGGTTTGTCTGTAACAACATTGATTGGGAGATCTGACGAGCGATCGGAGTAGTAAAGCAGTGGATGTATAATATGAGCTGGATCTCTGGAAAGGCATCTAAACCTCTTTAACCCCTTGGGTTTTGCAGACCTATCTGTTAACTCAGTAGGTCCACTGTGCAAGGTGAGCGGCTTGTGTTTCTGTCGGTGGTGGTATTTTCACGAATCTGCACCAGATTGAAAAGCATCTTTACCAGCACAAGTGTTCACAATTGAGGACTTTCTCTGCTTTACTCCCTGTGTATTTGTTTACATGCATTGAATTTCTCTCTGAAGTTTTAAAATTATACATTTATTAATCCTTATTGATTCAGTTTAGTTTTCAATTAGCGCTGCACTATTTATGTTTTAAAGAGATACAAATACTGTTATGGTCACTCAGGCCCTCCAACATGACCCCACACTGTAAAGTGACTGGTTTGTGGTGATCACAAGGCATAGAGCAACTCTGATTGGCTCTGTACATTGTGCCTCTGAATCTGCTCTGTCTAAGTACAGCTTGATCACAAGCATTTAAAGCAGCATTTCTCAACCATTTTTCAGTTGCAGCACTCTCTAAAAGTATGTAAAATCTTGAGCCATTCCAATCTAAAATGTAAAAAGCAATAGGAAACCTGAGCCTGGGACATTGCACACAACCCACCTTGATGAAATTAACTTCACATCAGAAGCCCCCCCTTCACAGTAGAGATCCTCCAATCACATTAGAGCCACCCCCTTCACATCAGGGTCCCCCCTTCACGTAGGAAGCCCCTCCTCTTCATGTCAAAGGCTTTCTCGTCACATAAGAGTCCCCACTACATATGACAGCCTCCATCTCATCAGAGCATGACAGAGCACTCTCCATTACATCAAAGTTCCTCCAATATATCAGAGTCTCCCTATCACCACAGGCATCCCCTATCTCAGAGCACCCTCATAACACAGCCCCCTGTCACAGAGCACTCTAATTGCAGATTCCCAACATCACAGAGCCCCCGCTCCCCCAGTCACATAGTTGCTTCATCAGAGCCCCCAATCACACAGTCCCCTCTTCACATCGTTGTGGCGTTTTTGCGGCGCTTTTCCTGCGCTTTTCAATTGTTTTTGCGGCGTCAGGCCTGCACTTTTTTTAAGGTCACGTGACTCACAAGAACCATTTTGTGGTGCTTTTGAAGCGCTTTTCAGGCGCTTTTGAAGTGCTTCTGAAGATCCTGCCAGTGACAACACTTCCTGTTCCAGGCTGACAGTGCTAAGCCACTAACACTCAATTAGGGCAGAATTGTCAGCCTTCCTTATTAGCAGGAAGACAGCCCAATGGTCATTTTAGGGAGCATGCATTGCAGGCTGATGACACTAGCTTAGCATTGTCAGCCTACAATAGGAAGTGTTGTTACTGGCAGGATCGCCAGAAAATAAACTTTGCAAGAGATTCACAAAAATATGATGTTCTTAGGAAAAAAGTATATAGTAAGGCATGATTCCAAATAAACGAGAAAATCAATTTATTCTGCATTCACACTACAGTAGAGCGTGAATCCATGTAAAATCACGTGATTTTTCGCATGTTCACAAAACGCACATAAAAAAGCATGACTGTTAATTGCAAGCAAGACGCGCGGCTAAAAAATGCTCAAGGCTAAAAATGGATGGAAATGAATGGGGTACTCATTACAGGCAATGTGCTACATAGTGTGAAAAGGGACTTTCACCCCATTAATGATCAGGCCAATTTTCAGCTTTCAGAGCTGTTGCACTTTTAATGACAATTGCACGGTCATGCAACGCTGTACCCAAATTACATTATCGTTATTGTTATCATTTTTTGAGACAGATAGAGCTTTCTTTTGGTGGTATTTAATCACCTTTTTTAAATTTTTTGCTTAACAAGCGAAAAAAGAGGGAAAATTTTGAAAAACAAAAACTTTTTCTACGTTTCTGTTCTACATGGGAGATGTGTATTAGTTTAATCGTGCTGCTAAAATCACTAGAGACTAATCTCTGGAAGTATCAGTTGATTGCTAAACAGATGGAACAAATGCCCCCCTATGGAAAAAGTTGCATGTAGTGGAGATTAATTCAGCATGAATGAACAATGCATGTGAGTAACTTCTACAAGATGCTAGGGAACAGTTTGTCTTATTGGTTCACTAATCAATTGCTACTCTTCTATAACATGATTGATCTACCAAAAAATTCCTGTGAATCATTAGGGGATAATAGCAGTATGCAATTGAGGTGACTGTCAGCAAGTGGTTAGATCTCTCAGCTAGAGATTAAACTTGCTCACCCCTTTTTAGACAGCTCATTTAAAGATTTTAGCCTAGGTTCACATTGGAGCGATTTGTCATGCAATTTGAGAGATCAAATCGCATGACAAGTCGTAGCCTATTGGAGGCAATGGCACTGTTCCAATCAGTGCGACACCAATTTTGCGGCGCCGCACCGATTTACAAAAGTAGTTTCTGTACTACTTCAGGTGCGACTTCAATCGACATCTGTGCATGAAGTAAAACAATGGATATTCCCGCGCTACCTGAGTAGTGTAATAAAAGATAATTTGGTTGCGGCAAACACCGATAGGGGTCAAACCCCACCCAAAAAAGAAATGTGAAAAAAAACAATATATAGTACTGTGCTCCAAATATTAAAGTGCTAACATGATCAATAAAGTGCTAAGTATACATACAGGTGAGTATACAGATATCATAAACTCCAAATAGTAGAAAATAAACTGTGATAACATATGACATTTTTTAAACATCTATAATTTTATTATATTTTCTTATTTTCTTTGAATATATATCTTCTATCAAGTTTTCTGCATTTTGATTTACACTTTATTACGTGGATTCTATGGACTTTTCAGTATTATTGCACAGCAGATTTCATAAGTGATCACAGTTTGTTTTCTACTATTAGGAATTTATGATATTTGTATACTCACCTGTATGTATACTTAGCACTTTATTGATCACGTTAGCACTTTAATATTTGGAGCGCAGCACCATATATTGTTTTTTGTTTTTTTTACATCTGTGCATAAAGCCAAACAGATGTCTATCAAGTAGCACCTGAAATCGCGCTGACCTTGCTACTTTGAAATCACGCTACTTCAAGTGAAGTACCGCAATTTCAAAGTAGCATCAATGTGAACTAGGGCTTAATTAAGCAAAGCCAGCCCTCATGAGGCAGGGTGCTACTGTGCAGTCATTTTAGCTAGCTTATAGAGCTCTTGGTATCCTTTGTTATTTATTACACATTTATTACAATTTGTACAACCCAGACTGTATAAATAGTAAAATAACAGATATTAAACAGATTAAAAATTATAAACAAAAAATAAAAATAAATGTCCCAAAATGTATTATAGCTTCCTTTAAAAATGTAATATGTGGAGTCTAAATGGGGGTCTCTGTATAACATTATTTCCGTTATATGGCTTTATATGGCTTTGGGGTATGGTTACACTTTATAGAAATACAAAGAAGTAATCATAAATTTGGGTTCAATGAAAAAGGTCTTTTGATAATAAAAGTTGTAATTTTCTTACTTCTATGGCTCTTATCGAATTGAGAAAAAGAATAATATCATAATAAAGGAAGGAAAGTAGGATTTAGGGAATACAAATTCACTTGGCCATATTATGCTGTAGTGTTCATAACAATGCTACAACGTTTCAAAATTGCTTCATTATATGGTATAAAGAGTTGTGCGCACATAGATATACAGAGCTGAAATTACTCCTTACCTCTTCTGCTTCTAAGGGACCTTTCAGAAAAAAAAATCAGCCTCCTATCTGAATTGAACTCCCTCCATATTGCACCCCATGGCATTATTTAACGTTACTTTGCAGACTGAACTCAACTGTATTTTATAGCTGCAATACCAAATGTTACCAGGAGGTGCATTAAACCTGTAACTACAGGTCACGGGTCTGTTAAAGGAATATTAACCACTTAAGGACCGGAAGGATTTGTCCTCTTAATGACCAGGCCGTTTTTTGCGATACAGCACTGTGTAATTTTAACTGACAATTGCGCAAACGTGCGACGATGTACCCAAACAAGATTTATGTCCTTTTTTCTCACAAATAGAGCTTTCTTTTGGTGGTATTTGATCACCTCTGCGGTTTTTATTTTGTTCGCTATAAACAAAAAAAGAGAGACAATTTTGAAAAAAAAAAAATATTTTTACTTTTTGCTATAATAAATATCCCAATTTTTTTTTAAACACATTTCTTCCTAAGTTTAGGCCAATATGTATTCTGCTACATATTTTTGGTAGAAAAATCGCAATAAGTGTATATTGATTAGTTTGCGCAAAAGTTATAGCGTCTACAAACTATGGGATAGATTTATGGCATTTTTATTATTATTATTTTTTTTTTTACTAGTAATGGCAGTGATCTTCGATTTTTAGCGGGACTGCAACATTGCGGCGGACAGATCGGACACTTTTGACACTTTTTTGGGGCCATTCACATTCATACAGTGATCAGAGCTAAAAATAGCCACTGATTACTGTATAAATGTCACTGGCAGAGAAGAGGTTAACTCTAGGGAGCAATCAAGGGGTTAAGTGTGTTCCCTGGGAGGTGTTGATAACTGTATGGGCGCTGAGCTGACTGGAAGAGGAGAGAGATCGCTGTTCTTAATCACTAGGAACAGACGATCTGTCTCTCCTCCCCTGTCAGAACAGGGATCTGTTTGTTTACACTGACAGATGCCCGCTCTATTTGTCTCAGGAGCGAACGCGGGTGGCCAGCGGACATCAAGTCCGCCAGACCCGCTGGTTGGCGCCCCCGCTCGTGAATGTGCACGCGCGAGCCCACAAATTGCTGTGTACACGTCTGACGTACAATGATGACGATTCGCGCAGGGGAGCCAACTTGCCGCAGTACAACTGCAGCAGGTGGTCAGGAACTAGTTAAAGAATATGAAGGCTGCCATTGTTGACTTGTTTTTTTTAAGTGCTAGTTGCTTGACCGTCATGTTAAATCAGTGATTTTGCTCTGACTTTCCTATATACATGAGTGTTCCAGGTTAAGTGACAGAGAAAGCTTGGTAAAAAAAATATTCTTAAAAGGAGACTGGCAATGGTAGCCCTCTTATACGGTTTATCTTTTAAATCAGGGGTCCTTGCTGTATAGAATATATAAGCATTAGAAACAAAGAGTTTATTCTATTGAGCATTTCTTAAATGGGGCATAAGCCTTGGTTCACATTGATGCTACTTTGAAATTGCACTACTTCACTTAAAGTAGTGCGATTTCAAAGTAGCAAGGTCAGCAATTTCAGGTGCTGCTTGATAGACATCTGTGTGGCTTCATGCACAGATGTCTATTGAAGTCGCACCTGAAATCGGCAAAAGTAGTACAGAAACTACTTTCGCAAATCGGTGCCGTGCCGCAAAATCGGTGTCGCACTGATTGGAACAGTGCCATTGCCTCCAATAGGCTGCAACTTGTCATGCAATTTGATCTCTCAAATCACATGACAAATCATTCCAATGTGAACCTAGGCTAATAGCTAAAATAAGGCAATTTCTTCTTGACAAATTATCCCTCAATATTGGAAGTCTTCCAACCCTCCCCCATAATCCTATGGATAGCCACCGTTAACAACATTATGCGGATGGAAGAAATGTTATCCCTGGACTCTGAATCTTTTGACAAATATAAGACCCTTTGGTATATTTGGATCTATTTTTCCTCCTCAGACGCCATATCTATCGCGTCCAGCTGCGGTTCCCACACCCAACCCTAGAGACGGTTGAAGATGAAGACAAATTTTGAGTCATAATCTCCCCTCGCGGGGCTTTATTTTTTCTTTAACCACTTGCCGACCAGGCTTTTTCTGGCACTTATTGTTTAAATCAGTACTTTTTGCTAGAAAATTACTTATAACCTCCAAACATTATACTTTTTATTTTTTAGCAGAGACACTAGGGAATAAAATGCAGATGGTTGTAATTTTTTATATCACATGGTTTTTGTGTAACGGTTTTTCAAACGCAATTTTTGGGGAAAAAATACACTTTAATAAATTAAAAAACAAATATTTACCCAATTTTTTTGTATAATGTGAAAGATGATGTTATGTTTTATTTGTTTTTGATCATTTTTATTCCTATTACAAAGAATGTAAACATCCCTTGTAATAGAAATAAGGATGACAGGTCCTCATTATAGAGAGATCTGGGGTCAGAAAAACCCCAAATCTCTTATTTACCTTTAAAAGCAAAAGATCAAAGAAAAAAAACAATTTTTTTTGATCTTTTGCTTTAAAAAAAAAAAAAAAATTTACTTCCAGCCTGGACCGGAAGTGATGTCATGACATCGCTTCAGTCCCAAAGGCCATTAAGTCGATCAAAGAGTATTAACTCTTTGATCACTTATGGGAGCAGTCAGCCACACCATCAGATTGTTTCTCAGGCGAACCGGAGGAAACGGTAAGCCCAAGAGACACCGGCGAGCGGCAGGGGGCGCCGCCTTTCCGGTGGCTCTTGAGCTGTTTGGACCATTTTTTTTTTTTTTAGAAAACTGGCCGCAAAAAACGATACCGGGTTAAGGCTGATATCTTCAGCCATAATCCCGGTAAAACACTTGCAAAGCGCAACGTATATATATGTATTGTGGTCGGCAGTGGTTAATTTCACCCCATCGCTCAGTTGAAATATCAAATAGTCAAAAGGTCTTGTCCTCCAGGATCCTTTCTCTTCCCCCCACTTTCTCTTCTCTCTCCCAATCCCTTTCTAGTCTTTTCATCTAAGCTGTACTTATTTCTTTTCTTTTTCTCATATGGACATATTGGGGGTTATTTACAAAAGGCAAATCAACTTTGCACTAAGTGCAAAGTGCACTTGAAATTGCACTGAAAGTGCACTTGGAAGTGCAGTCACTGTAAATCTGAGGGGTAGATCTGAAATGAGGGGAAGCTCTGCTGATTTTATTATATAATCATGTGCAAGCTAAAATGCTGTTTTTTTATTTTCCTTGCATGTCCCCCTCAGATCTACAGCGACTGCACTTCCAAGTGCACTTTCAGTGCAATTTCAAGTGCACTTTGCACTTGTAGTTTGCACTTGTAGTGCAAAGTGGATTTGCTTTTAGTAAATAACCCCAATTGTGCCTTAGAAGTTTATTCTACTAAGATATCGTTGCCTTGGGCCTCTACACCCAATGTAGTTCACTTGCACTATTCCCAGAAGTGTAACATTTACTTCCTGGAATCCACCTGTCCTGAGCTCAGCCATGCAGGCAGGAGGGTTTGCTTAGCTGAGAAAGCTCCTCCTCCCCTCTTTCTAATGAAATAATGCCCATGAAGATTCCTGGAATGTATGACATAATTTTGGCCTAGGCCAGAACCAGGAAGCAACTGAAGAAGTGTAAAAAAAAAAAATAGAAACCAAAAAACATAATATACTCAGATAGCAAGCAATTGTGCTGCAAGTTTGAAATTTAAAGACCACATTCCATGACTCCAGATCAACTTTCTTTGCAAACATTCTGCAAGTCTGCTGTACATTTTACATTTTAGTTCAGTTATGTTGTGTAATAGTCATCCCACCACAGGGGTCACTGTGGCTGAATTTTCATGCTGTAGACTTGCAGAGCTCTTGCTGTAGACTCACCACTGGAACTTTGCTCTTGCTATAGACTTGCCACACAAATTTGCTACAAATGGGAAAAGTGTAAACTAGAACTTGTGCTTCAAGTGGTCTGCAAGTGTACAACTGTCAGGGCTGGGCTCAGCCCTTCCTTCTCTGAGCTGGCCACTCAGCTGTTGGCTAATTGCCAGCTTCTATCTCTGCACAGTTATTCAGCTGTTAATGATATCCTGCTCATCAGTCCTGACTATTTAAGACGTCCAGCCCAGAGCATCTCTGCCTTTGCCTTAGTCAACATCACCGAGGCGCTCTCCTGCATTCCTGTTAAAAGACTTGCTTGGCTGACATCCCTTCTGGCTCCAGATCCTTGCTGTTTTACTACGCTCATCTCCGGCTCTCTGACATTTGGCTTGTCTGACTATCCGTTCCGGTTCCTGAACTCTGGCTATGTTTTGACTATGTTTGTTCTATATACTTTTATTATTAAACAAGTGTGATTTAACTGTACTTCTGTCTCGGTCTGATTTCATGGTTTCTGACAACTTGCCAGTGAAAATGTTTGGCAAGTTAACAGACTTACAATTCAACACTTTTGTGGCAAGTTATCCTTGCTATCTGGGTACCTTCCTATCTATGTACTGTTAGCAGCATAATGAAAAAAATATACAGTAGTTATTGTTGACTGAGTTTAGTTCCGCTTTAAAGGTACACGGCAGTCAACGCAATACTCTGCTATGTACTCTCCATCAAAGAGACCTTATCTCTTCCACTCTTCACCTCACATACCCTAATGTCCTCCACTGACCTCACAGATCTCTCTAATCTGGTCTTCATACCATAGTTTCTGCCCCTTCTAAAGGCTCTCCCCCAAAAAAAATCAGCTTTTTCCCTTCTCCACCCCCCCCAACCTGCTCCCCAGTACACCATCACCTTCTGTCCCCCCCCTTCTATCATTAATTCTTGTTTTCCTGAATGGACTGTACACTAAAGTTACCACCTTTTTTTAAATGATATCCAGGGGCACCTTATTGACAATACCCACTTATATTGGAGGTGGGGCAGGGGTGGACCGGGTGGTGGGGATAATAGCGGCATGCAAAGCGCGCCACACTCAATATTGGGTGTGGCCAAATTGTACTGACAGTGGGAGGGGCTTAAAGGGGTATGATGTAATAAATTGCAAGTGCCTAATTTGCTCTAGCCAAAAATGTAGGTCCAGGAGTGCATTGAAGGTCATCATCACATGCAAGAGCAAGGTGGCAAATAATCTATATCTTCACCTCCTGCAACAAAGTCTGCACAAGCTGAGAGAGGAGGAAATAGGAAGACCACATAATATTGGCATGTGACATCATCGGAAACGGCCAGGAGCAAACACACCCCTCCCCTCTCTCCTGCTCCAGACCAATCATAGAAATGTTGATAAGATGGATTACACTGCAGCCACCCAGGCAGGGGACGCCATAACTGAAGCTGTTCTTTTAACAGGGTAGGAAATCGGGAATTTGTTTCCCCCAGAACAGCCCCCCAAAATTGTGAACTGCCCCAGGAAACCAGTGACATCAGGTCACCCCACTCTACATGCTATACTATACAAGACCAGTATGAGAAATCATATACAGATACAGATGTCTGCACACATTTCAGTCATATTTATTACTAATGGAACCATTTGTGAGCATAATTCACTTCCACTCAATTTTCCTGACACCACCTTGAAAAGGAAGCAATCTGATAGATTTAAAGAATTTTCAATAAGGTTGTAGCATGTGTGCTTTAATCATTTTTCCCATTCAATATTTGTGATCCCACTGACTTTTACAATATACCTGCCAGGATTCTTATGTCAGCCTAGATTATGATCTCTCACTTAATATATGACTCCATTGTAAGTATTGTGATATCACAAGTAGAGTTGTGACAGCATATTCAATAATATGATACTATGATAGGTATTAGGATGTCAAAGTCAATATATTCATGGTGTAAAATGTATTTTGATGTAAAAAATGTGATGGGATTTTTCCAGCATTGTGATTGTGAACATTAGGATAGTACAGCTAAAGCATGATATGTCATAAAGCACTATATCGATCAGCCAAAACATTAAGATCCCTGACAGGTTAAGTGAATATTATTATTATTATTATTATTAATATACAGGATTTACAGAGCCTTGAAAACGTATTCATACCCCTTGAAATTTTTCACATTTTATGTTACAACCAAAAACCTAAATGTATTTTATTGGGATTTTATGTGATAGACAAAGACAAACTGGCACATAATTGTGAAGTGGAAGGAAAATGTTAAATGGTTTTCAAAGTTTTTTACAAATAAATATGTGAAAAGTGTGGCGTGCATTTGTATTCAGCCCCCGAGTCAATACTTTGTAGAACCACCTTTCACTGCAATTACAGTTGCAAGTCTTTTTGGGGATGCCTCTACTAGCTTTGCACATCTAGAGAGTGAAATTTTTGCCCATTTGTCTTTGCAAAAAAGCTCAAGCTCTGTCAGATTGGATGGAGAGCGTCTGTGGATCTGACACAGATTCTCAATTGGATTTAGGTCTGGATTTTGTCTGGGCCATTCCAACACATGAATAGGGATGAGCTTCGAGTTCAAGTCGAACTCATGTTCGACTCGAACATTGACTGTTCGCCAGTTCACCGAACAGCGAACAATTAGGGGTGTTCGCGGCAAATTCGAAAGCCGCGGAACACCCTTTAAAAGTCTATGGGAGAAATCAAAAGTGCTCATTTTAAAGGCTTATATGCATGGTATTGTCATAAAAAGTGTTTGGGGACCTGGGTCCTGCCTCAAGGGACATGTATCAATGCAAAAAAAAGTTTTAAAAACGGCTGTTTTTTCGGGAGCAGTGATTTTAATAATGCTTAAAGTGAAACAATAAAAGTGTAATATTCCTTTAAATTTCGTACCTGGGGGGTGTCTATAGTATGCCTGTAAAGGGGCGCATGTTTCCCGTGTTTAGAACAGTCTGACAGCAAAATGACATTTCAAAGGAAAAAAGTCATTTAAAACTACTCGCGGCTATTAATGAATTGTCGGTCCGACAATACACATAAAAGTTCATTGATAAAAATGGCATGGGATTTCCCCACAGGGGAACCCCGAACCAAACATTTTTTTAAAAATAGCGTGGGTGTCCCCCTAAATTCTATACCAGGCCCTTCAGGTGTGGTATGGATATTAAGGGGAACCCTGTGCCAATTTTTTTTTTTTTTTAAATGACGTGGGAATCCCCCTCAAAATCTATACCAGACCCTTCATGATTTTAAAGGGGGGGATTTTAAGGGGAACCCCACGCTAAAATTAAAAAAAAAAATGGCGTGGGTCCCCCTAAAAATCCATACCAGACCCTTATCTGAGCATGCAACCTGGCAGGCCGCAGGAAAAGAGGGAGGGACGAGAGAGCCCCCCCCTCCTGAACCGTACCAGGCCACATGCCCTCAACATTGGGAGGGTACTTTGGGGTAGCGGCCCCCCAAAGCACCTTGTCCCCATGTTGATGAGGACAAGGGCCTCATCCCCACAACCCTTGGCTGGTGGTTGTGGGGCTCTGCGGGCAGGGGGGCTTTTCAGAATCTGGAAGCCCCCTTTAACAAGGGGACCCCCAGATCCCACCCCCCCGTGTGAATTGGTAATGGGGTACAAAAGTACCCCTACCATTTCACAAAAAAAGTGTCAAAAATGTTAAAAATGACAAGAGACAGTTTTTGACAATTCCTTTATTTAGTCTTCTTCTTTCCATCTTCTTCGGGTCTTCTTCCTTCAGTTTCTTCCTCCATCTTCTTCTTCCTCTGGTTCTTCCTCCGATCCTCTGCTTCTTGCTCCGGTGTTCTCATCCGGCATCTTCCTCCGCGGCGTCTTCTTCCCCCCTTTGTTCTTCGTCAGAAGAAGAGAAGCGTCACACAGCGGGAGCCTCCCATGGATGCGGAGCGGCCCAAGAACGAAGCGGGGAAGAAGACGCCACGGAGGAAGATGCCGGACGAGAACACCAGAGCAAGAAGCAGAGGATCAGAGGAAGAACCAGAGGAAGAAGAAGATGGAGGAAGAAACCGAAGGAAGGAAGAAGGAAGAAGACCCGAAGAAGATGGAAAGAAGAAGACTTTAAATAAAGGAATTGTCAAAAACTGTCTCTTGTCATTTTTAACATTTTTTACACTTTTTTTGTGAAATGGTAGGGGTACTTTTGTACCCCATTACCATTTCACAGGGGGGGCGGGATCTGGGGGTCCCCTTAAAGGGGGCATCCAGATTCCGATAAGCCCCCTGCCCGCAGAGCCCCACAACCACCGGCCAAGGGTTGTGGGGATGAGGCCCTTGTCCTCATCAACATGGGGACGAGTGTCTTTGGGGGGCCGCTACCTCAAAGCACTCTCCCAATGTTGAGGGCATGTGGCCTGGCATGGTTCAGGAGGGGGGGCGCTCTCTCGTCCCCCCCTCTTTTCCTGCGGCCTGCCAGGTTGCATGCTCGGATAAGGGTCTGGTATGGATTTTTGGGGGGACCCCACGCCATTTTTTAAAAAATTTTGGTGCGGGGTTCCCCTTAAAAACCATACCAGACCTGAAGGGTCTGGTATGGATTTTGAGGGGGACCACCACGCCATTTTTAAAAAAATTTTGCTGTCAGACTGTTCTAAACACGGGAAACTTGCGCCCCTTTACAGGCATACTATAGACACCCCCAGGTATGAAATTTAAAGGAATATTACATTTTTATTGTTTCACTTTAAGCATTATTAAAATCATTGCTCCCGAAAAAACGGCCATTTTTAAAACTTTTTTTTGCATTGGTACATGTCCCCTGGGGCAGGACCCAGGTCCCCAAACACTTTTTATGACAATAACTTGCATATAAGCCCTTAAAATTAGCACTTTTGATTATTCATGTTCGAGTCCCATAGACTTTAACGGCGTTCGCGTGTTCGAACAAATTTTTTGCCTGTTCGCATGTTCTGGTGCGAACCGAACAGGGGGGTGTTCAGCTCATCCCTACACATGAATATGCTTTGATTCTACACCATTACATTGTAGCTCTGGTTGTATGTTTAGGGTCGTTGTCCTGCTGGAAGGTGAACCTCCGCCCCAGTCTCAAGTGTTTTGCACACTCTTATGCCCCGTACACACGGTCGGATTTTCCAAAGGGAAATGTTCGATGGGAGCTTGTTGTCGGAAATTCCGACTGTGTGTAGGCTCCATCGGACATTTTCCATTGGAATTTCCGTCACACAAAATTTGAGATCTGGATCTCAAATTTACCAACAACAAAGTCCGTTGTCGTAAATTCCGATCGTGTGTACACAATTCTGACGCACAAAGTTCCACGCATGCTCGGAATCAAGCAGAAGAGCCATACTGGCTTTAGAACTTCATTTTTCTCGGCTCGTCATATGTGTTGTACGTCACCGCGTTCTTGACGTTCAGAATTTCCGGCAAGATTTGTGTGACCGTGTGTATGCAAGACAAGTTTGAGCCAACATCCGTCTGAAAAAATCCATGGATTCTGTTGTCGGAATGTCCGATCGTGTGTACGCGGCATAACAGGTTTTCTTCTAAGATTGCTCTGTATTTGGCTCCATCCATCTTCCAATCAACTCTGATCAGCTTCCCAGTCCCTGCTGAAGAAAAGCATTCCCACAACATGTTGCTGCCACCACCATGTTTCACAGTGGGGATGGTGTGTTCAGGGTGATGTGCAGTGTTAGTTTTCCACCAAACATAGTGTTTTGCTTTTAGGCCAAGAAGTTCAGTTTTGGTCTCATCTGACCAGAGCACCTTCTTCCACATGTCTGTAGTGTCCCCCACATGGCTTCTCGCAAACTGCAAACAGGCTTTCCTTTCAACAATGGCTTTCTTCTTACCACTTATCCATAAAGGCCAGATTTGTGGAGTGCACGACTAATAGTTGTCCTGTGGACAGATTCTCCCACCTGTGCTGTGGATATCTGCAGCTCCTCCAGAGTTACCATGGGTCTCTTGGCTGCTTCTCTGAATAATGCTGTCTTTGCCCGGACTGTCAGTTTAGGTGGACAGCCATGTCTTGGTAGGTTTGCAGTTGTGCCATACTCTTTCCATTTTTAGATGATAGACTAAACAGTGCTCCGTGAAATGTTCAAAGCTTGGGATATTTATTTATAACCAAACCCTGCTTTAAACTTTTCCACAACTTTATCCCTGACCTGTCTGGTGTGTTCCTTGGTCTTCTTGATGCTGTTTGTTCACTAAGGTTCTCTAACAAACCTCTGAGGGCTTCACAGAACAGCTGTATTTATACTGAGATGAAATTACACACAGGTGGACACAGGGGTATCAGAGTAAAGGGGGCTGAATACAAATAGACGCCACACTTTTCAGATATTTATTTGTAAAAAAAATTGAAAACCATTTATCATTTTCACTTCACAATTATGTGTCACTTTGTGTTGGTCTATCACATAAAATCTCAATAAAATATATTTACGTTTTTGGTTGTAACATGACAAAATGTGGAAAATTTAAAGGGGTGTGAATACTTTTTCAAGGCACTGTATATAGCGCCAACAGTTTGCACAGCGTTTACAATGTAGGGAGACACTACACCAACAGTACAATTCAAAACAAGAGGGTTAGAGGAGTCCTGCTCCTACAAGCTTACAATCTAAAAGAGAGGGGCTGGTGAAACCAAAAGGTAGGGACTATGAGGGATGAACTGATGAGGGGAGTAGAAGATTCGGTTGTTAGCTGGAGGCAGGGTAGGCCACCCTGAAGAGATGAGTTTTCAGGGATCGCCTAAAAGTGGACAGAGTAGGAGATAGCTGGACAGAATGGGGTAGCGAGTTCCAGAGGATGGGAGAGGCTTTGGAGAAGTCCTGGAGATGAGCATGGGAGGAGGAGACAAGGGAGCTAGAGAGCAGAAGGTCTTGGGAGTAGCGGAGAGGACGGTTTGGATGATATTTGGAGATGAGATTGGTGATGTAGCTCGGGGAAGAATTGTGCATGGCTTTGTATGTTATAGTTAGTGTTTTAAATCCTATTAGTTGGACATTGGGAAGCCAGTGGAGGGAATAGCAGAGAGGGGTGGCGGGCACTGGACGGATGGTAAGGTGGATGAGTCTGGCAGCGGAATTCATGATAGACTAAAGAGGGGATAGCTTGCGGAGAGGTAGGCCAATATGGAGGGAGTTACAATAGTCAATGCAAGAGATAACAAGGGAGTGAATACGTTGCTTAGTGGTCTCAACGGTTAGAAAGGGGCGTATTTTGGAGATGTTTCAGAGGTGAAGTCTGGACAATTTGGATAGTGATTGGATTTGGGGCTGAAAGGACAGGTCAGAGTCTAGGATTACACCTAGTAATCCTAGACTTATAATCAATGCCATTGCCATTGTAACAAGATAATCAATCAATAACATTGATTATCTCGTTACAATTGCATCTAAAAGTCAGTGGGATATATTAGACAGCAAGTAAACATGTTGTCCCTGAAGCTGATGTGTTAAAATTAGAAAAAAATGGGCATCGCAGTTTGTTATGTACGGGGCTGCCTAACCGCAGACCAGTCAGGGTGCCAATGCTGACCCGTGTTCACAGCCAAAAGCACAGGGAAAAAAAAAAGTCCTGATTGGTTGCTTTGTGTTTTTACGCTTTCCGTAACATCTCTGATCTTTGCACGTCCTCGATGGATAAGCCTGATTGAGTATGCATTGTGGATGTTTGTGTTTTGCTGTTTCCACTAATGAGCTTTATTTCTCTTTTCTAGAATGATTCCTCCAGTGAAAGCGACACAGACAGTGAGAGTCACTTTTCCCTGCTCTTCCCCCAGGATTACTTGGGCCTAGCCGTATTCTCTATGCTCTGCTGTTTCTGGCCCCTGGGCATTGCTGCGTTCTTCCTGTCACAAAAGGTAAATGGCGGCTGACATTGCCGCAAGCATTGCCTATCCCAGGTCTGCTGGTGGAAGGCCACGTAGAGGCTAAAACTGGAACACTCTGTATATTCCTGAGGGGGAGGGGGGGCTGGGGGTGAATGTTATTTAAAGGATCAGTCCACTGAAATCCAATATTTCAGTTTTAGGTGGAAATTGATAAGTGATATTATGATAATGAGGGGGTCCCACTCTTCCCCCAACTCTAGCCAAAACATTTATTTCATTTCGGATGGAGTGGGGAAGGAGTAAAGCCTCTTTTAAGTGTTTGCCGTTATCAAAAACAGAATTACATTTGCAGTAAAGTGGGGAAATGTTACCATGTCTCACAATGCTTTTTATTGTTGTCTGTGACTTCCTGATAGGGTGACAACCACAACTCCATTTCTTGTATGGGTGTCAGGGAAGAAGGAAGTGAGAGAAAATCCTTTTTAGCGGGGTCCCCTTCTGATAATATCAGTATAAGCATCTTTGTATTGATATACACTATTTTACCAAAAGTATTGGGACACCTGCATTTACACGCACATGAAGGTTATAATTTCTGCTGTGGCTGTGAAGCCCTTTTTTTGGATTGATGGAGCTTGGGCCTGGTACAGGAGGGCTGGCTGTACTGCCTTATCAGTGGCCCTGGTTGTTGGTAAAATGCCCATCTAATTGCATATTTGATTCCTAAACTTTAAAGTGTTACTAAACCTACAACAGTAAAATCATTCTGTATATGCAGAAACCATGCTTGTTATACTCACTGTGGGACCTAAGGGGTTAATGCTCTGCATTGTGTAAAAAGGCTGTTTGATCCTGTCTTCTCTGATCTTCACCTTCTTCCAGTGTCTCCAACTCCCCTCTGAATATTATAAATGGAAGGAGTCAGGCTGCACATGCTCAGTATGGTGTGTATTGCTAGAGAGTTTTTTTATGTTCTTGGGAGAATGCATGTGATCAGCAATGTCCAGACAGAGGGTCAGGAGTACTGATGTTTTATACAGAATACACAGAACACTTTATTAATCCCAAAGGGAAAGTGAGAGCAAAATGAAAACTTCTCCTACCAGCTTTACCATACAGGGATACAAGTCACAAGACTGGCTGTATACTGCTGATGAGAAAAGGAACAGTATTTAGCAGTTTATATTTACTAAAAGAATTGGATTTCTATGTTCTGTGTACCGTGGGAGACCAGATATAGTGAATGCAGGGTCCTGGGTTTAGTAACACTTTAACTGTGATTTATGGAAAAGTCTGTGTAATTCTGTTTTTGTAACCAGTTTCTCCCTTCTCTACAGACCAACAAAGCTTCAGCTCAAGGCGACTACCATGGGGCCATCGTGGCCTCCCGACAGACATTCTTGTTGGCGGTTCTCTCGATCTTCCTGGGCATTTGCACCTATGTGGGTGCTGTGGTGGCACTAATTGCCTATCTGTCCAATAGAGCCCCCACCTAGAGGACCAGATGTTGGATTGGACAGCCAGACTTCTCATTATCATGACTAGAGCCCTCCTGTCTGCTGGTTACCCAGAAAACAACAAAGATAAAGATTGGGGGTTCAATGGAAATCTACTTTTTTTTTCTTCATTTTACTTTATTCAGATGTGAAAAAAATCGGAAGTGTCCTGATGCATCTCATACTCCAGCCAGTTCCTTGTGGAAGAACTCTGGGCATTGTGTAAAAAAAGGTCCACATGTATATTCACTGGAAATTTGGAAAGCTTATTTTTAAATTGTGCAATGTGTAATTCTCTGTAATCCTTTATAATAAAGTCCCATCATTCCGTATCCAGCAGCTGACAGTAAATGTGACTACAATGGCTGATGAGGGAGAAGACAGACGTGAGACCTTCAGTCTCTCCCAGTCCCCTCCTGGGATTTGTTGAGGTACGCAAACTTAAAGGCTATATGGCTCAGACACTCTGGGAGATACATTAGTTTCAAAAGCAGAGTTCAGGCAGAGTTTAGACATGAAAGAAGGCACGACATGGACCATATATTAGAGAAATAACTGCAAGTTCAGAAAATGCTGACAGAGTCTCCAAGGCAAGGCAGTCAAGCAGTGTGGGAGACACATAACACTGAGCACAAGGCGGGCCATATTTATTACATTTCATAAGGAATATTTTTTTTCCTGGTTAAAGTTCATCTATAAAAGAAGCCAGGAGAAGCAAAAGACTGTGCGGCCATAATACAAGAGACGGTCAGAGACTGCAGACATGTTACAAGAGATGGTCAAAGACTGCCGACATCATACAAGAGATGGTCAGAGACCGTGCAGCCATGATACAAGAGATGCTCAGAGACTGTGCGGACCTGATACAAGAGATGGTCAGAGACTGCAGACATGATACAAGAGACGGTCAGAGACTGCAGACATGGTACAAGAGATGGTCAGAGACTGCAGACATGATACAAGAGATGGTCAGAGACTGTGCGGACATGATAAAAGAGATGGTCTTAGGGCCCTTTCACACTGGGGCGGTTTGCAGGCGCTATTGCGCTAATAATAGCGCCTGCAAACTGACCCGAAACAGCCACTGCTGTGTCTCCAGTGTGAAAGCCCTGAGGGCTTTCACACTTGAGCGGTGTGCTAGCAGGACGGGAAAAAAAGTCCTGCTAGCAGCATCTTCGGAGCTGCTTAAAATCAATGGGACAGAGCGGCTATACTGCCGGTGTTCTGCCATATAGTGTCCTCCTATCAGATAGTGTCCGCTCCGTACTGCGCAGGCGCAGCGCTTGCGCAGTACGGAGCAGAAGGAGATGCCGAAAATGTCCGAAGTTGATCAGCTGACCATCAGCTGTACACGGCGCTTCGGCAGTTGTTAGCGATGGCTGTGTAAGAGGGCCCCTCGCGGGCTCGCTTTGCTCGCCACGCTTCGGGCACGGCCTCGCTGCGCTCGGCAACTATATATTCTCACTCTATGTCCACTTGGATAGTAGGGAATGATCCTGGACATAGGGTGAGAATAACAGCGCAGGCGCCGTGTACAGCTGATGATCAGCTGTTATACTTCGGAGACTTTCGGCGTCTCGTTTGTCCTCCGTACTGCGCCTGCGCAGTACAGGGAGGACACTATATGATAGGGGACTGTATTTGACAAGACACCGGCAAAGCACCTCTGCAGTGGTTTTTAACCCTTTCTTGGCCGCTAGCGGGGGGTAAAACCGCCCCGCTAGTGGCCGAATACCGACGGTAAAGCACCGCTTACAATAGCGGTGTTTTACAGCCGACGCCACCCCCACCCCAGTGTGAAAGAGCCCTTATTATGGTAATGACAAGCAAACCCTCGACCCTAGGCAAATATTTTCCTGGGCCCCCCTCCCACCCCTAGAATTTTTCTCTCCACCCAAACATCTCAAAAAACAAACACACACATAGACTTATCAAAAAAAACTTTAATAATGTAAACATAAAGATCTGGTTCACATTTAGATTGCTCCAGGCTCACTGATTGGTTGCTAGGTTACTGCACATCATAACCGCCCACTGATTGGTTGCTAGAGGTTACTGCACAATATTACCACTCAATGATTGGTTGTTAGGGTTGCTACAGGTGGATGAATATGACAGGGGTGGGGTGGTAGGAAGCTGGCAGAGGGTTACAGGGGGGATGAAGATGACAGGGGTGGGGTGGTAGGAAGCTGGCAGAGAGGTACAGGGGGAGGGGTGAAGATGACAGGGGTGGGGTGGTAGAAAGCTGGAAGAGGGTACAGAGGGGATGAAGATGACAAGGTTTGGGGTGGTAGGAAGCTGGCAGAAGAGTACAGGGGGGATGAATATGACAGGGGTGGGGTGTTAGGAAGCTGCTGGCAGGGGGTTCAAGGGGATGAAAATGTCACAGGGGTGGGGTGGTAGGAAGCTGGCAGAGGGGTGCAGAGGGGATGAAGATGACAGGGGTGGGTGGTAGGAAGCTGGCAGAGGGGTGCAGGGGGGATGAAGATGACAGGTGTGGCGTGGTAGGAAGCTGGCAAAGGGGAACAGGGGAATGAAGATGACAGAGGTGGGGTGGTAGGAAGCTGGCAGAGGGGTACAGGGGGATGAAAATGACAGGGGTGGGGTGGTAGAAAGCTGGCAGATGGGTGCAGGGGGGATGAAGATGACAGGAGGTAGGGTGGTTGGGATGCCAGGCACAGGGAGATGATTAGAAGGATAATGATGACAGGGGGTCAGTAGGTGGCCTCATATGCCAGATGGCATACATATCATCATCAGGGCTGTGTGTGTGGGGCGACTGGCAGCAGTGATTTTTGGGGCACCCTCCGTGATCGCCAGGCCCCAGCTCTGGCAAGTCCTCCAATACAGACGGCCCATCCTGGAGTGTGGATCAGAGAGCAACTTGGCCGCTGCAGGGATTATCCAAGCTCTCAGCTCTGCGCATGGCTTTAGTTCAGAGCACAGCCCGGCAGAAGGGGAGCGGAGTACACAGAGAAATCCACTGACCCTGAGAGCTCGGGCAGTGAAGTGCTGAAGTAGTCAGTCCGCTACTAGTAGGCAAAACTAGTTGCAGGAATAAAGACGCCAGCCCTGGGGACACCGACCGGGGGACATTCCCTCCCACGTTAGGAAAATTAGGCGGCCACGAGGCCTCTGGAGTGCGAGGCCTTAGGCGACCAGCCCCTTTCTTCTAAACAGCCATACCGATACTGTCACAAGGCTTGGCATATCTGGGTATGAAGGGGCATGCGACCTCCTCCCCTGTGACAGGGCAGCAATCATTACATGATCGGTGAAGTAATGTTATCACTCCCCATGTTTATCAACACAACTTACTTTAATGCCAACAGTAGAATTAAAAAGTGCAAAGGGTAGTGGGGTAGGGTGAGCATAAGGGGGTCTTTGCTCCACATAGGCAGGATGACAGCGTCTCTTTAAAGAGGAATTTCACCTGGCCATCCAAAAATAACACTCATCAGGTACAAGTTCTGTAGATATTTCATTTCTGGAGAGTCAGGTGAAGTCCCCCATTAAAGAGATGCTGTTTTTTTTTTCAACACCCAACACCTCCCTGTGTTATCTTAATCAGCTGGGATTATACCGCTTAGGTGCGAGCTGACCTTGGAACCAAGATCGAAACACCCAGCAGCGAACAGAGAGTGTTTCGATCACACAGGATAGAAACAACATTCCAGGGCATGCAGTTGAAAGGGAGAAGCAAATGAAATGAGATTTAGGAAGAAGCTTCTGAGGCTTGGGTGTCTTAAAAGTGACACTAAACTGTGGTTTAAAAAATATATTTTATTCAAGTATGTATTCTTTTTTTTATATAATATTTATTTGTAACACAGAGAGTACAGCATAGCCAACAATGCCCAACTGATTAGTGTTTGCGAATAAGATAACAAATGTAAGTGCATCAACATATATGGCTACAAAAACATAGGGTATAAAGGGGGATGGGAAGGGAAACCGGGGAAAGAAGGAAAAATATAAAGCAACATTGCTAAGGGGGATATCCCCCACGTGACCCGGGGGGTTACCCTGGGTATGCATTCTGACTGAATAAAACATGAGATCCATGCTGAGGGTCAGCTCCAAAATGCCCAAGTATGTATTCTTAACTGAGAAAAGTCCTTTCTATTGCTCTCAGCCTCCTCCATATCTCCAATTTCCTTTTTTGCATGCTGTGATCCAACTTCCTGTTAGAGGGTGGCTGCATTTGTTTTCTCTGGTCCCACAGTATGTAGGAATGTAGCCACTCTCTCTTGCCACTCCCAAGATGGACTATGGGATTTGAAGTGTTTCCGGAGCAGTGCACATGACCGCAACTAACGTGCACTGCTTGTTCCAAATAAATGGAAGTTGGGGGGGGGGGGAGGATTGGAAGTTCATGGAGGACATTTGAAGGAACCAGCAAAACACAGTAAGTAATGATTTCATAAAATATAGATTACCGGGTCATTAAAGTTATTGTAAAGGTTTGTTTTTTTAAAGCGTTACTTTTGTTGAGGAAAAAACATTCCCTTCTGGATGATGTACATTGCAAGGATTATAACAACTTTGGTGCATATTCCTACCTTTTGTTATACTCCTTTTCTGGCCCCGGCAGCGCTCCTGGCCTCTCCTCTTCATCAGGTGCCCCCACAGAGAGCCTCTTTCCTTAGGGGAACCCAGGCAAGCGCGTTCACGAGTCCCGCTGCTGTGTCCATTGACACAGAAAGCAGGACTCAGCCCCGCCCCCGGCTCCCGTGTCACTGGATTTGATTGACAGCAGCGGGAGCCAATGGTTCCCGCTGCTATCAATCTATCCAATGAGGACCCGAGACAGCGGCTGGAGCCCCTGGGTTTGTGTACATCGCTGGAACTATCGGGTTCAGGTAAGAAAAAGGGGGGCTCTGGGGTCAGCTGCAGCAAAGAAGGTTTTTCAGGTGAAAAACCGTCAGACTTTACAACCCTTTTAAGTAGTGAATGTGTATGGATTATTTTTGGAGAAAAAGGTTATAGTGGAATTATTTTTGGAGAAAAAGGATATAGTGGGGGTTATTTACTAAAGGAAAATCCACTTTGCACTGCAAGTGCACTTGGAAGTGCAGTTGCTGTAGATCCGAGGGGGACATGCAAGGGAGGTAAAAAACAGCATTTTAGCTTGCACATGATTGGATGATAAAATCAGCAGAGCTTCCACTCATTTCAGATCTACCCCTTAGATTGAGAGCGACTGCACTTCCAAGTGCACTTGCATTGCAAAGTGGATTTGCCTTTCGTAAATAACCCCCAGGGGGGTTATTTACGAAAGGCAAATCCACTTTGCACTACAAGTGCAAACTGCAAAGTGCACTTGAAATTGCACTGAAAGTGTTACTTGGAAGTGCAGTCGTTGTAAATCTGAGGGGTAGATCTGAAATGAGGGGAAGCTCTGCTAATGTTACCATCCAATCATGTGCAAGCTAAAATGCTGTTTATTTTCCTTGCATGTCCCCCTCAGATCTACAGCGACTGTACTTCCAAGTGCACTTTCAGTGCAATTTCAAGTGCACTTTGCACTTGTAGTTTGCACTTGTAGTGCAAAGTGGATTTGCCCTTCGTAAATAACCCCATAGTTTACTGTCACTTTAAGTGCAATAACACATAGCAGTCTACTAGAATCTATCTTCTACTGATTTGCGTTTTAACACAGTAATATTGGATTGGTTGCAATGGTTCACTTAAGAATAAGAACTCTTTGTTGTTAAAAAAAAGTCTTTTATGTCAAATCGATTACATAAGTGTCTTCATTTTACACATCTTATGAATAGGTGGATGATTTTCAAAAGCGCTTTGAAAACTTTTCTTTAAGTTTTGAATTGAAGTTGCAAGGTTGAACCACACACCGGAGGTTATTTACGAAAGGCAAATCCACTTTGCACTACACTTGCACATGATTGGTTGATAAAATCAGCAGAGCTTCCCCTCATTTCAGATCTTCCCCTCACATCTACAGTGACTGCACTTCCAAGTGCACTTGCAGCGCACTTGTAGTGCAAAGTGGACTTGCCTTTTGTAAATAACCCCCACTGACTGACTGACTATGGGGGTTATTTACGAAAGGCAAATCCACTTTGCACTACAAGTGCACTTGGAAGTGCATTCGATTTAAATCTGCAAGGTAGATCTGAAATGAGGGGAAGCTCTGCTGATTTTATCATCCAATCATGTGCAAGCTAAAATGTTGTTTTGTATTTTCCTTGCATGTCCCCCTCCGATCTACAGCAACTGTACTTCCAAGTGCACTTGTAGTGCAAAGTGGATTTTCCTTTAGTAAATAACCCCCTATATCTCTACAGAACCGCCTGCTATGGAGCTGTACAATGACCCAACACATACACACTGAAACAGCAGATTCATTACAGATTTCTAGAAGATGCCTACAAATCATTGGACATGTAATCGAAATTCGGACAACATTTTCATTATTCGGAGATTCAAATGTATCCGAATCCCTGAATCACAATCGTAACAAATTTCAATGAATCAAAAATAAGTTATGTTAATGTTTGAAGCATCTGAAAAACAAAACAACATAACGAATGATCCGAGTGGATGCTTATTTGGTCCGTTTTCCTGACCGATGTTTGTAAATAATGTTTATACCGGAAGGAAAACACCCAATAGATTGCCAGTCACTTGCTGAGAAACGCTGTCATGGAGCTAATAAGTTAATAACATGTAATTACTGCGGATCTACCTGTCACCGGGATGGACATGGGTTATTGCAGCGCTGACACTAAATGTTACATCTTCATCTTTCTGTGTCCTGACACGGCATTAGGACGGATAAAAACATTTGTCACTTACACTTTCCTACCTCCTTCTGCCCTTGGGTGTCTATAATTAACAAGCCGTGGCTTATCCCCGATTATCTGGCTGACAAAACTCTTTAACTCTGATTAGAGAGCGCAGAATACGCGGAGCGCACACCTCTGTGAGTCGGCAGTGAAGAAATAAACTTGCAAGGAAAATCAAATCAAATGTATATTCCTGGGGAAACTAAAAATGGATGCAGTGGGGAGAGATACAGGTTATGTAGCACAACCCCCATTTTACATTAGCCTCACGCTCTTAAGAGTGTTTGGCAGTGGATTACTTTTTAGAGGGCGTTTGGTGGTGGGAAAGCGAAGTCTGGGAAGAATAGTGGAGGGGGTGGTTGCGTTGGGGGGTGGCAAAGTCCGGGGGCTCACGGAAAGCGATTGAGTGGCTGTAAAGTTGCCCGATTGCCTTAACAGGCAAAACTTTTTTTTGTTGTTGTTTTGGATAGAGTGCAGAGGGATTAGAACACCTATTAGGGGTTATTGCTGTCTGGGGGGCCTTAAAGGATTCCCTTAATTTGCAGGGATTTCTTCTCACTTACTGTTTGGCTATGGGATAGGAAGTGGAGGTAAATCTTCCCAATGGGACACAGATTGCAAAAATCTAACAGGGGTTATAACCCTCCCAATACTCTATCCAAAATGAAAAAAAAACAAAGTTTTGCTCATAGTTCTACCTTATTCTTTTGATATTCCTGGAGTTGGGCTTTAATTTTGGGGGGGGGGGGGGGGGGGGGGTTGGAGCACGAAACTCTGCTGACACTGGCTGCCATTTGACCCTAAAGACCGAGGACATCTTGTGGCAGAATGAAAGTAGTACAGGGTACTCCAGAGATGCGCTATTTTGTTGCGTTTTCTTTGTGCATGCATTCTGAAGTACATTTTTTTATTTAGATTTTAGAGTCAATGAGGTTAACAGCTATTGACCTATGCTGGTAATAACTTACCAACACGCCAAAATGTATGTTATTTAGGTTTTGACTCCCAATGTACAAAAATGCAGAAATAAAAAAGGACATAGTCGTATTTTTCAAAAAGCACTGCACTGTAGCACTGAGATGATGGGAAAACTTTTATTTTTACTTTCCATCATTTTTATTGAGAGGTGTATAGCCGAAAGTAACAGAGCAATCAAAACAATAGCCAGAGCCCTGGTGCAAATTGTTGGATACACAGTAAAATGACAAGAACATAATCATGTACAGATGACAATCAAAGGCCAACCTTCAACCAGCTAGGTAGCCCAAACTTAGAGCAAATGATAAACTCAATGTACCTGTACATTTCAAATGTTCAATGAGCCGGTTGACACTAGATACACAATTCATAACGTAAACCAATGAAACAAAGAAATGTAAGGGCTCATAGTTTCATTCAAGCACAGAGCAAATCCCTATAAGTAAGGAGCACTAGAGAAAAAATAGCAAAAGGAAAGAGGAAAACATAGAACAATGAACCGGAGAGAATGAGAAGACAGGGGAATCTGGAGAGAAGAGGGCCTGGTACAGGTCTAAAAGGGTCAAGTACAGCAGGACCAAGAGCCCTAGAGCTGGATATGAACATACTCAGCCAAAGGACTCCAAGTAGTCTCAAAACGTTTAGTGGTATCATTAACGACACTAGTGAGTTGTTCATTAAGCATAATCCAAGACACTTTCCTCCTATACAGGTGCATCTCATAAAATTAGAATATCATCAAAAAGTTCATTTATTTCAGTAATTACTGTATTTATTGGTGTATAACACGCACTTTTTCACCTTGAAAATCAGGTGCAAATAGTGTGTGCGTGTTATACGCCGATATTGTAATTTGGGCTGCCTAGGAGGGAATGGGGAGGGGGGCGGGATGAGAGCCATCAAATTACATACAGAGAGAATCTCCGGTTTACTCAGTGGCCTCTGTAATAGGAAGTCCCGTCTCCTGGGCCGGAATTGGACCAGTGTTCTGTCTATCATAGAAGCCGGTCCAGGAGGCGGGACTTTGTATTAAAGAGGCCACCGAGTAAACAGGAGATTCTCGCTGTATGTAATCTGATGGCGCTCGTCACGCCCGCCTCCCTGTCCCCTCCAAGGCAGCAGTAATCTGAGGTGAGGCTGCAGATGGCAATGATCAGGCTGCATTCATGGCAACGGTGAGGCTGCATATGGGCATTGATCAAGCTGCATTGATGGGCAATTGTGAGGCTGCAGATGGGCAATGGTGAGGCTGCATTGATGGGCACTGACCCTTATTTTGCTTCAAAGTTCTTTATTTAACATTTAAGTTTTTTCCTGAAACTTCCCTCCTAAAATGAAGGTGCGTGTTATACGTCTGTGCGTATTATATGCTGATAAATATGGTAAATTCAAAAAGTGAAACTCATATATTTTATATAGATGCATTACACATGGAGTGATATATTTCAAGCATTTATTTCTTTTAATTGTGATGATTATGGCTTACAGCTAGTGAAAACCCAAAATTCAGTATCTCAGAAAATTAGAATATTACCAAAAGGATTTTGAATACAGAAATATTGGCTTACTGAAAAGTATGTCCATGTACAGTATAGTATGCACTCAATACCTGGTTGGGGCTCCTTCTGCATGAATTACTGCATCAATGCGGCGTGGCATGGAGGTGATCAGCCTGTAGCACTGCTGAGGTGTTATGGAAGCCCAGGTTGCTTTGATAGCGGCCTTCAGCTCATCTGCATTGTTGGGTCTGGTGTTTCTCATCTTCCTCTTGACAATACCCCACAGATTCTCTATAGGGTTTAGGTCAGGAGAGTTTGCTGGCCAATCAAGCACAGTGATACCATGATTATTAAACCAGGTATTGGTACTTTTGGCAGTGTGGGCAGGTGCCAAGTCCTGCTGGAAAATTAAATCAGTATCTCCATAAAGCTGGTCAGCAGAGGGAAGCATGAAGTGCTCTAGAATTTCCTGGTAGAGGGCTGCACTGATTTTGGACTTGATAAAACACAGTGGACCAACACCAGCAGATGACATGGCTCCCCAAATCATCACTGACTGTGGAAACTTCACACTGGACCTCATGCAATTTGGATTCTGTGCCTCCCCACTCTTCCTCCAGACTCTGGGACCTTGATTCCTAAATGAAATGCAAATTTTTCCACAGTCCGTGATGATTTGGGGAGCCATGTCATCCGCTGGTGTTGGTCCACTGTGTTTTATTAAGTCCAGAGTCAACGCAGCCCTCTACCAGGAAATTCTCTGGATCAGTTCTTTACATCATTGAATGAGAATGATCGTGGTATTGTATTGACACAAGAGTCCAGTCGAGAGAGAATACATTTTTTAGACAAAATGGAAATCGAAATGTGTAATCGGGAGTTTAAGTTTAAGACCTATTTCAAACCAACTAATCGTAACGGCTTCATCCCTGTTGACAGCTGTCACCAGGTGCTAATCATACAAGATCTTGGATCATTCATGGACATTATGTTTTAACAAATGTTTTAATCTTATGTGTGTTTACTCACACACACATTTTATGTATACCTATATTCCAGTTGCTATATAATTTTATGTTATCACCATATCTAGCGCCGCTGTTCACCCCTGTTTTTACCATAAATGCTGGCTGAGGTCCATCCCTCACAGCCAATTTTTATGCTTGCGACGGAATTGTACTGATACGCAAGACTTTATACATCAGGCCTCGGTACTCAGACAGAGATTTTTAGATAAAGGTTACAATCAAGGGAAGGTAGATTTAGAAATACAGAAGACCCTTGCTGTAGATAGAGGCTCCCTTTTGGTTGATAAGCCTCGCCAAATAAGATGATACCTTAAGTGGTCTCTATTCACCTTTTTCTCTTCTAAGCATGTCTAAACATATTAAACATATTTTAGACAAACATTGGAATATCATAAAAAATTGTCGCATTTTGGGTCCTCTTTTGCCTGATCGAGCTAAGATCATATATAGGGGTGCCCCATCATTAAAGAGTAAAATCGCCCCTAATATTATCAATCCCCCAGTTAGGACCTCTTTTTTTCAGAAGTTAGTGGGCTATTACTCCTGCAAAAAATGCATTGTGTGTCAACACAATATATGTGGTAGAGCGAAAACACAACAATATAAGTCTACAGTTACTAACCGTGTTTATAATATGAAACAATTCTTTACCCGTGCCACTAAAAATATTGTTTACCTAATTACTTGTCCGTGTGGTAAACAATACATGGGCAGAACCATTCGCCCCTTTTCCTAGGGGTACTCAATTTTTGATCATTGATCGTTACATACTGCCTTGGAGGGGAGGACAGTGGCGTAGCTAGCACATCTGGCACCCGGGGCTGGACAATTTTTGCCATTCCAACACTGTGGGTGTGGTCAGATTGCATCAACAGTGGGATGAGCTTAAAGGGCCATATGCTTTAATGACTGTGCCACAAGCGACTATGTAGCAGACAGTACGCTCATTTTAATAAAATAAAACAATTCTATTGCATATCCATTACTACACAAAGTGATACTAAAGTCTTGTTTGTTTTTTTTTCTAAATAATAAACATGTTATACTTACCTGCTGTGTATAGTGGTTTTGCAAAGATCAGCCTGGATCCTCCCCTTCTCTGATCCCTCGTCGGCACTCCTGGCCCCTCCCTCTTTCTGGGTACCCCCACAGCAAGCAGCTTGCTATGGGGGCATCCAAGCAGGCACACTCCTGAGCTGCGGCTCTGTGTGTCCATTCACACACATAGCCATGGCTCGACTCTGCTCCCTCCCTCTTCTGATTGGCTCACTGGCTGTGATTGACAGCAGTGTGAGCCAATGGCTCTCGCTGCTGCCAAAAGCCAATAAGGAGTGCAAGTCCCCAGACAGCCAAGGCTCTTGTGGACATCGCTGGATCGAGAGGGGGCTCAGGTAAGAATTGGGGGGGGCTGCTGCACACAGAAGGTTTTTTACATTCATGCATAGAATGCATGATGATTAGGGATGAGCTTCGAGTTCGAGTCGAACTCATGTTCGACTCGAACATTGGCTGTTCGCAAGTTCACCGAACAGCGAACAATTTGGGGTGTTCGCGGCAAATTCGAATGCCGCGGAACACCCTTTAAAAGTCTATGGGAGAAATCAAAAGTGCTAATTTTAAAGGCTAATATGCAAGTTATTGTCATAAAAAGTGTTTGGGGACCTGGGTCCTGCCCCAGGGGACATGGATCAATGCAAAAAAAAGTTTTAAAAACGGCCGTTTTTTCAGGAGCAGTGATTTTAATAATGCTTAAAGTCAATCAATAAAAGTGTAATATCCCTTTAAATTTCGTACCTGGGGGGTGTCTATAGTGTGTCTGTAAAGGGGCGCATGTTTCCTGTGTTTAGAACAGTCTGACAGCAAAATGACATTTTGAAGGAAAAAACTCATTTAAAACTACCCGCGGCTATTGCATTGCCGACAATACACATAGAAGTTCATTGATAAAAACGGCATGGGAATTCCCCAAAGGGGAACCCCGAACCAAAATAAAAAAAAAAAAATGACGTGGGAGTCCCCCTAAATTCCATACCAGGCCCTTCAGGTCTGGTATGGATATTAAGGGGAACCCCGGCCAAAATTAAAAAAAAAAAATGACGTGGGGTTCCCCCTAAATTCCATACCAGACCCTTCAGGTCTGGTATGGATTTTAAGGGGAACCCCGCGCCAAAAGAAAAAAAAAAAAACGGCGCGGGGTCCCCCCAAAAATCCATACCAGACCCTTATCCGAGCACGCAACCTGGCAGGCCGCAGGAAAAGAGGGGGGGACGAGAGTGCGGCCCCCCCTCCCTCCTGAACCGTACCAGGCCACATGCCCTCAACATTGGGAGGGTGCTTTGGGGTAGCCCCCCAAAACACCTTGTCCCCATGTTGATGAGGACAAGGGCCTCATCCCCACAACCCTGGCCGGTGGTTGTGGGGGTCTGCGGGCGGGGGGCTTATCGGAATCTGGAAGCCCCCTTTAACAAAGTGACCCCCAGATCCCGGCCCCCCCCCTGTGTGAAATGGTAAGGGGGTACATAAGTACCCCTACCATTTCACGAAAAAAGTGTCAAAAATGTTAAAAATGACAAGAGACAGTTTTTGACAATTCCTTTATTTAAATGCTTCTTCTTTCTTCTATCTTCCTTCATCTTCTGGTTCTTCTGGTTCTTCTGGCTCTTCTGGTTCTTCCTCCGGCGTTCTCGTCCAGCATCTCCTCCGCGGCGTCTTCTATCTTCTTCTCCTCGGGCAGCTCCGCACCCATGGCATAGGGGGGAGGCTCCCGCTCTTCTCTTCTTCTTTTCTTCTTCATTTTCTTCTCCGGGCCGCTCCGCAATCCATGCTGGCATGGAGGGAGGCTCCCGCTGTGTGACGGCGCTTCTCGTCTGACAGTTCTTAAATAACGGGGGGCGGGGCCACCCGGTGACCCCGCCCCCCTCTGACGCACGGTGACTTGACAGGACTTCCCTGTGGCATTCCCCGTGACGTCACAGGGAAGTCCCGTCAAGTCACCGTGCGTCAGAGGGGGGCGGGTTTCACCGGGTGGCCCCGCCCACCCGGTTATTTAAGAACTGTCAGACGAGGAGCGCCGTCACACAGCGGGAGCCTCCCTCCATGCCAGCATGGATTGCGGAGCGGCCCGGAGAAGAAAATGAAGAAGAACAGAAGAGAAGAAAAGAAGAAGAGAAGAGCGGGAGCCTCCCCCCTATGCCATGGGTGCGGAGCGGCCCGAGGAGAAGAAGATAGAAGACGCCGCGGAGGAGATGCTGGACGAGAACGCCGGAGGAAGAACCAGAAGAGCCAGAAGAACCAGAAGAACCAGAAGATGAAGGAAGATAGAAGAAAGAAGAAGCATTTAAATAAAGGAATTGTCAAAAACTGTCTCTTGTCATTTTTAACATTTTTGACACTTTTTTCGTGAAATGGTAGGGGTACTTATGTACCCCCTTACCATTTCACACAGGGGGGGGGCCGGGATCTGGGGGTCACCTTGTTAAAGGGGGCTTCCAGATTCCGATAAGCCCCCCGCCCGCAGACCCCCACAACCACCGGCCAGGGTTGTGGGGATGAGGCCCTTGTCCTCATCAACATGGAGACAAGGTGTTTTGGGGGGCTACCCCAAAGCACCCTCCCAATGTTGAGGGCATGTGGCCTGGTACGGTTCAGGAGGGAGGGGGGGCCGCACTCTCGTCCCCCCCTCTTTTCCTGCGGCCTGCCAGGTTGCGTGCTCGGATAAGGGTTTGGTATGGATTTTTGGGGGGACCCCACGCCGTTTTTTTTTTTTTTTTTGGCGCGGGGTTCCCCTTAAAATCCATACCAGACCTGAAGGGTCTGGTATGGAATTTAGGGGGAACCCCACGTCATTTTTTTTTTTAAATTTTGGCCGGGGTTCCCCTTAATATCCATACCAGACCTGAAGGGCCTGGTATGGAATTTAGGAGGACTCCCACGTCATATTTTTTTTTAAATTTTGGTTCGGGGTTCCCCTTTGGGGAATTCCCATGCCGTTTTTATCAATGAACTTCTATGTGTATTGTCGGCAATGCAATAGCCGCGGGTAGTTTTAAATGAGTTTTTTCCTTCAAAATGTCATTTTGCTGTCAGACTGTTCTAAACACAGGAAACATGCGCCCCTTTACAGGCATACTATAGACACCCCCCAGGTACGAAATTTAAAGGGATATTACACTTTTATTGTTTGACTTTAAGCATTATTAAAATCACTGCTCCTGAAAAAACGGCCGTTTTTAAAACTTTTTTTTGCATTGATCCATGTCCCCTGGGGCAGGACCCAGGTCCCCAAACACTTTTTATGACAATAACTTGCATATAAGCCTTTAAAATTAGCACTTTTGATTATTCATGTTCGTGTCCCATAGACTTTAACAGTGTTCGCATGTTCAAACGAACTTTTTTCCTGTTCGCATGTTCTGGTGCGAACCGAACAGGGGGGTGTTCGGCTCATCCCTAATGATGATCAAAAAGCTTGTGCCTTTACAATCACTTTAACAAAGAATGTGCTGAACTTAGAATGCAGTAGTCAGGAGTAAGAAATATAAAATACAGTGAGGGGAATTTATCAAAACTGGTGCAGTCAGAATCTGAAACAGCCGCGCATGGCAACCAATCAGCTTTTATCTTCAGCTTTTTCAGCTTTAAAAATTAAAGCTATGAGCCGATTGGTTGCCATGCACAGCTGTTCCAAATTCTGTCTACTTTAGTTTTGATAAATTCCCCAAAGGGCTCATTCAGACAGGCGCTGAGACAGGTCCTGTATGCTGAGCCACTTTTTGCTGCATCTGCATCCACCAGAGAGCTTTACCTATAGAAATGGGTGTACAGATCCGAATGTAGACACTGTGCGTTTGGATACATACATTCCTTCTTGTCTGCATGTCAAATTTTGACATTCGACTATATCATGCAGCTTCTGTATCCCAATTGACTTTGACTGGACTGCCTGCACAGAACACCATCCATCCCCACGCGGTACACAGCCATCACACTGGGCATGGACGCATGTGCTCCATGTGAATGAGGCCTAATTGTCATCATGTGGACCGAACAGCAGGAAAGAGGAGATATCGGGTAATTTAAAAGAGAAGTATGGGAATTTTATTTATGAATCATACTTACCTAGGTAGATGCTTCAGCTGTCTGCCGCCAGCTCTAAGGCTGAGAACCGAGTAATTAAACAGCCGATCACTCAGTTCTCAGTGCTCCCTGAGCAAAGAGCTGGTGGCTGTCAGTCTCTGGCTCTGCGCCCCCCCCGGTGCTCACTGAAACACTGGGCTGTGGAGGGGGAGGGAGTGGCCAATTCAGGCTCTCAGTGGCTTGCAGAGAGGCTGAGCTGGGTGCCGGTCCAGGTATGTGAGTGGATCCCAACCATATGGTTGCGATCTTTTCCCAGCTTGGACCGACTCTGTGACATCAGCAGGCATCAGCATCAAAAAAGCAGGCTTAAGCCCGCTGTTAGCTAAAAATGGGTCACAGGAGTGCAAAACAATCTGCACTGCTGTGATCAACAGAAGAAGTACAACCAAACAACCAATACATATGTCATATGACCTGTCTCTCTGCTCCTGTTTGGCATTACTTGCGACAATTGAGAAATGTCCCCATTTATGTTGTAAACTCACCCTCCAGGGCCCAGGCTGGCTCTTCCTCAGCCCAGGCTTTAAATCCAGGCTTTTTCTCCCTGAAGCTGGAAGGACTTTCAGGCACCCTCTTTCCTAGTCCAGAGGGCCTCCACAATCCCCCTCTCATAGTCCAAGGCCTACAGACACCCCACTCTCCTTATCTGGGACCTACAGGCAACCCCTCACCTAGTCCAGTATCTCCCTTGTACCCCCCCCCACCCCATCCAGGGTCCTTTGCCACACCAACCACCATTTCCTAGTCAATGGCCTCCTCTACACCTACCTCCCTAGTACAGGGTCTCCTTGCACTCTTCTCCTAGTCCAAGGCCTCCTTTACAGCCCGCCCAAGGTTAAGAGCCTCCTCTGCACCCTGCTCTCCGAATCCAGGTCCTTTATCATCCCCACTTTTCAAGTCCAGGGCCTCCTCTACATCCCCCAGTCCAGGGACTCCTGTGCACCCCCCCCCCCACTCCAGCACCTCCTCTGCACTCCCCTAGTCAAGGGCCCACCTCCCATAGTTTCGGCCCTGGGGGAGGAGATAGCATTAGGGGAGTATCACGACTAGAAACATTTTAGATTTATGAGTTACGTTCCCACTCCCCGTTCATACCGAACGGGGAGTGGGAACGTAACTCATAAATCTAAAATGTTTATTAATGCTTTTATCAATAGAGCATGAAATCACTCATGGTCCTTTAAATATTACATACTAACCTTCTTATATACACATTTAATATATATGGCTTTGGGGTTTTCCAGTTATAGCGTTTTAACTTCATTTACTTTAATTATTTAATGTTTACTAATATAGAAGTAATTATCATGTGGTTTATTGACCCGTTGTTGATAACCTATTTAGATGTAAATTTGTAATCCCTGTGGTAACAACATTCTCTCTATAGAGAAAACAGAGCTGAGTAATGTGACCTATGTTATCAAATGTTACTGGTATCACATATATCGGCTCTATTTGCTTTTACTGTATGATTAGCAATGATGCGGCTTCAGAGTCTTGTCTGCCCAGATACTAAAACAAGGCTTGATCCGCAGATGTGAAGTTTTGATGGCCGGTTCTTTTCCGTGATTTCAAGACGAGGCGTGACCCGCATACATAACGTGGTTACACCTAGCGGTCTCGCCTCGGTCTCAGATTGAGGCTTGACCCGCACCAATCTGCGCTATCTTGCCACGATCCCGGAAACAGTGGCGGCTGGTGCTCCATATTTTTGGGGGGCACAAAGAAAGCCCCAACCAACCCCATATCCACCACTCCCCCTCCCACCCCCACCCTTAGCCCACGATAGGGCCTACAGACAGATAGATAATTAGACAGACAGACAAAAAGATAGATAGATAGATAGATAGATAGATAGATAGATAGATAGATAGATAGATAGATAGATAGATAGATAGATAGATAGATAGATAGACACAGTGCACTTACAGGACCCTTTTTTTTTGGGTGACTAGCTTTGGGGGGGGCGCATGTGCGCCCCCTATGGATGGACCGCCACTGCCCGGAAAAGAATTGGCAATTCATACATACCGTGTCACGGACTGGTTATCCACTTTGGGGTCATATTTCCTATAAATATACAATGTCACAGACAGTCTGACACCCCAGATGATGTCTTTTTGACCTTGTTCCACCATCTAACAAGAATCGTTCATCATGCGCTCTGATCTTTACTGAAATGTAAGTGTTTTATATTTTTAATAAAACTCCTGCCTATGGTTTTACATGTCGAGTCTTCTACCTTCTCTCCTTGGATTCACGCATTAATGGAGTGATGATGAAAGGATTCCACCTCTGAAATCTACTTTGAAAGGTCCTGTTTACAGTGTGCATTATTGCTACATCGGCTGCGGTGTTTTTTGGCAATCCCCCTAGCATCTTACAGTTCGTCCGGAGATGATTGGAGTGGCGATTCTTTAAACACCATTGCTTGTATTGACCCATTTGGTATAACCTAATTGGGTCCATATGTTCTGGTAAGCCCCCTCATATTCTATTGGTGGCGGATTCCTTCACTGTGGTGATCTTTCTACATTGGGATCCACTCGCCATAATTTGGATCATGTTTTCATGCAACACGTACGTTATATGGATTTGTTCACCATAACTGGACTTTAACTTTTTCAGTTCACTGGTTTTATCAATTTGTGTGACTTTCACTTGTCCATGTTTTATTTATACACTTTCTTTATGTATGTCATTCATTACATATATGACCTTAACGTTTTATTTGAATCACTTTAATCACTGTTTTTGCACTTATATGAATTCATTATTAGCGCTGCACTGTTTTTTACTTAAATCTGTCTGGTATTGAGAAGAGGAAGATGAGAGACACCAGACCCAAAAAGATGAGCTGAAGGCTGCTATCAAAGCAACCTGGGCTTCCATAACACCACAGCAGTGCCACAGGCTGATTATCTCAATGCCACGCCGCATTGATGCAGTAATTAATGCAAAAGAAGCCCCGGCCAAGTATTGAATGCATACTATACTGTACATGGACATACTTTTCAGTGTGCCAACATTTCTGTATTAAAAATCGTTTTTTTTTTTTTTTTTTTGGTCTTATGTAATATTCTAGTATTCTGAGATACTGAATTTTGGGTTTTCACTAGCTGTAAGCGATAACCATCAAAATTAAAAGAAAGAAATGCTTGAAATAAATCACTCTGTGTGTAATGTATCTATATAAAATATATGAGTTTCACTTTGTTTTTTAACTTTTGAATTTAATTACTGAAATAAATAAACTTTTTGATGATATTCTAATTGTATTAGAAGCACCTGTACATAGACATAGACATAGCAGGCTTTTTCCAAGACCGGGCTATGGTAAGTTTAGCAGCTAGGAACATAAAAAAGATGAATCTTTTGCATTGACTGAGGCAGGCTCTCTATCAGTTCACTTAAAAGAGCAATACGAGGTTGCTGGGAGACCGGAATTCCCAACACCTTACGTATCAAGGCTAAGATCTTATTCCAAAAACCCCGGAGTTTATAGCACTCCCACCACATATGATACATAGTACCAAATGAATGGCAGCCACAGAAACACAGGGGCGAGGAAGTCAGGTAGAGCTTAGATAGACAATAGGGAACCATGTACCATCTGGTCATTACCTTTACATTTGCTTCCATAAGGGAGACATTCATTAAGCCCTTACATGCCGAAAACTCTTATTTTTAATATGCGAATGTTGCAACATGTGCATTAAAACGCAACAGTGTAAATGGGCCCTGAAGACAAGTATGCATTGACAACTGATTTTTTTTTTTCTTATTATTCTTTTCTTTTAAACTAGCTGGGGTGCCTTTAAAAACTAGATTGAAGTTGCCATTAAAAATCAGTTTGTAGATTATCTGGTATACCATTGTGAATTTGTGCAGATACCAACTTGACAAATATCTTTGAAAACAGCCAGCAAACTAGAAACAAATAGAGGATTGATAGCTTCTTAATGGATCCAAGGCCATCCAACAAGAAATCTTATAGCTTTGGATATTTTACTAAATAAGGCCCTTAGGTTCAAACCGACGCTCCAACTGTTCTGTGTCACTTTATTCTTCTTCATTATGTCTGTATGAGTAATGGTGATACCCAGCTCCTCGCAGGGACATATAGACTTGCAATTTAATATTTCATTTTCCTGTAATGTTTTGGGGTTTCTGAACATTTTCAGTTATTGTGTGTGATTTATGTCGATTTCACGCAGTTCTGTGCGGGCAGCTTACATAATGGTCTCATTATAAGGGCTGACATGTTGAAAAATGTTTTTAATATGCGGCTTATTACCATAAATGAGCTGGCTCTTTTGTTATAGATTACGGCTGTGCTGAGATTATTGCATTTGTACAAGAGCCTGCTATGTCAGCGTTATGCAGAGAGCATCATAGTCAGGGCTCACAGCTGTATGTTGGGATGTGACCATTATAAGTGGAGTGCTGTTGGCGCCCTCTGGTGTATCATTTAGGGAATGAGTGTTTGTAGGTAATGGATGGTGATCCAACTGTTGGGCAAGTCCAGTTGTGGTTCTTCATCGGCAGAAGTGCTGCTCTAGAAGTAGATGTAGATGGAAAAAAAGACTGCTATGCCATGAGCTACTTTATTTTGAACATTAGTCTTTGTCTTATTAAAATGCAATATGATAGCCATGTTAGTGCTTTTGACTCGCAGCACTGGGGTCCTAGTTTGCAACCCCACCAGAGGTCCTTTCTGATGGAATTCATACATTTTGCATATATTCAGGTTTCCTCCCACAACTCTGATGCATACTGGTAGGTTAAATGACATCTCAGAGAATTAGTCCTAGTGTGTATGATAGGAACTAATGAGAATGGTGCTATCTACGCTGCAAAATGAGGAGTATGGTTGGCATAAAAAAATAAGAGTCCAGCTTTGCAAGACAAGAGTGTTACCAACTGGTTACCTTGCTGCCTAGATCTATAGATCTATGCTTTGATTAGTATTAGGCCCTCTGTGTTTTTTAGTTTAAAGCGGAGCTCCACCCAAAAGTCAGCAGCTACAGTATTTGTAGCTGCTGACTTTTAATTTTTTTGGGGAGGAGCCTGGAGCTTCTCTTGAGCCCAACAAAATAAACATGCCTGACTAAAGGGGTCGTGCGTGACTCCGAAATGTTGCACCTTTCTTGTGTAGTGATCATGCAATAAACTACCCATTTGGACGCCACTTTGTGTCAATCCTTGGTGTGCTGGCAAATATGTACATTGGACTCCCAACATGGCGCCGCCACCCTTCCACAGGGGGCCGCCACGAGGGGCAGACAAACAGAAGGAGAAGGAAGCAGGAGCTTCCAAGGAGAAGGGTGCCAAAACAGGGGGCAATAGGGACATGCTGTACTATGGGGGGGGGGTTGGGTGCCGGTGATCCAACCGACTGACGGGGGTTGGATTGTTTGCCGCCCCCCCCTCAAAAAATGGAGCACCAGCCACCCTGCCAGTGAGTATATACTCGTTACATGGTTGTCAAGAGGTTGATCCATTTTTATTTTGCCTTCCCTGGCTCCTTCCTGAAATGATTAAATAAAGCCTGTTTTTATTACATACCTTATTGTAGACCCAATTACATCATCACTAGGTGTCTGTACTTCCCTATGCAATTTCGGCAGATTATGGCTGGTGAGAGGGGCTGGCAGGGTGCTATACGGAGCTTCTTAAAAACATCACGGCACTCAGAATTCCCTCAACATCCAAGCAATGGGCTGGTTCTTGGGAGGAGTTATGCAAATATCAAAATGCCTTGCTGGGTGGTTGTTGGTCTAGAGAAGTGGGCATTTCTGGACAGACTGTATTTGCATGCACACCGCCTTAGGTAATGCCCACATGCGATGCTGAGCCTTCACGATTAAAAGAACTGAAATCTAATTAATGAAAGGGGTGGGCCAGGGGCAGTCAGCTAGCTGGCTAGGAAATGAAACAGTCACCATTTGACTTGCTGCAACCTCTAATGCAAACTGTGAGAAGCTTACAGTGTTCAGTGAATTCAGAGTAAGTAATTTCAGTATAGGAGAGAAGCCTGTGCAACTGTGCAAGAGTGAAGGTAAGCCTCGAGTGCAGATTTAAATGTTCTTTTTTTTTTTTTTTTTTTTTTTGTAAATGTTTAGTGGGATAAAGTCTCTTGCCATAAAACCAATTCCATTTATACAAAGGCAATACCATTAGTGTGCATGATCAGCATGTATCTCACATCTGTCCAGAGATTAATGCCATTCTTCCTGTCATTCTCCATAGCATTCCTTCTACACAGGGGATCTGTGACGGGAGAGCGCGGTGACAGTGGCGCACAGGCAGCCCACAGATAATATGCGTACGACTCAATTGGAGATGATTTGGACACTGTGTTTTGCAGATAATTTACTGACACAAGCAGTGACAGCTGCCTGCACTCCACTGTTCCTGGGCTGACAGGCCCCAGCGCGTTTCTCGTCAGGGACTGTCCTCGCACCAGACAGCGTGTGAGCCGCAATTTTAAAATAATCAGCGAGACGTAATAATATGTTAATATTATGCAGACAAGAGACAGGAGCGGGCCAGGAGGTGCTGTAATATGAAGAACAGCGATACAGAGAACAGGTCAATGCGTTCGGCATGATGCCCCACTGATTGTCTGTGCACAGTGATGTCATGCAGGTCTCTGTAAAGCTGGAGAACAAGAAGTAGTAGTTACAAGGATATATGTACAAAGCAAAGAAAAGTATGAACGTTATGCACAGTAACCAACAGGGCTGATTTACTAAAGGAATGGAAAGTGAGAGTTCACTGAGCTTAGTAACTAAGATGAAGCTGCATTCACTTCAGTCAACCAAACATGTGCTTGCAAAAACCTATAACCCAATGGTTTCAGTGTTCTTTGAATCGCTGATGCAAAGTGTAAAAGGATGATAGTGCTACATATCATCCCCAATACATTTGCCCCTCCTACCCCTACACACAAGCCTCGCCAGGTTTCCATATCATATCATCTCGTTTCATGGCCCTGATGAAGGGGGAGTTGATCCCCTGAAATGAGTTGGAATTATCTTCTGACTTTTTATCAAGAATAATAAACTTCTGCTGGACTGGCACTAAGGCTCCGTTCACAACTAACCGCTGAGGTGCCATGTGTAAAAGGATGATAGGGCCACATTCCATCCTATCATATCATCCTTGATACATTTGTCCCTCCAACCCCCATACATGTGACTCGCCATGTTTTCCAAATCATATCACACAACATCATATCATATCATCCCCAATACATCTGCCCCTCTTACCCCTACACACAAGCCTCGCCATGTTTCCATATCATATCATCTTGTTTCATGGCCCTGATGAAGGGGGAGTTGAGCCCCTGAAATTAGTTGGACTTATCTTATGACTTTTTATCAAGAATAATAAACTTCTACTGGACTGGCACTAAGGCTCCGTTCACAACTAACCGCTGAGGTGCCATGTGTTTTTTGATAGGGCCACATTCCATCCTATCATATCATCCCCGATAAATTTGCCCCTCCAACCCCCATACATGTGACCCGCCATGTTTTCCATATCATATCATACAGTATCATATCATCCTCAATACATCTGCCCCTCTTACCCCTACACACAAGCCTCGCCATTTTTCCATATAATATCATCTTCTTTCATGGCCCTGATGAAGGGGGAGTTGAGCCCCTGAAATGAGTTGGACTTATCTTCTGACTTTTTATCAAGAATAATAAACTTCTACTGGATTGGCACTAAGGCTCCATTCACAACTAACCGCTGAGGTGCCGTGTGTAAAAGGATGATAGGGCCACATTCCATCCTATCATATCATCCCTGATACATTTGTCCCTCCAACCCCCATACATGTAACTCGCCAAGTTTTCCACATCATGTCATCTTGTTTCATGGCTCTGATGAAGGGGAACATGAACCCTGAAACATGTTGGACTTATGACTTTTAATCAAGAATAATAAACTTCTACTGGACGAGCACTAAGGCTCAGTCCACAACTAACTGTACAGGTGTCATGTGTAAAAGGATGAGAGGGCCATATATCATTGTACCATTCCCAATACATTTGCCACTCCTACCCCAATACACACAAGCCCCGCCATGTTTCCAAATCATAGCATCTTGTTTCATGGCCCTGATGAAGGGGAAGTTGAGCCCCTGAAATAAGTTGGACTTATCTTCTGACCTTTTATCAAGAATAATAAACTTCTACTGGACTGGCACTAAGCCTCCGTTCACAACTAACCGCTGGGGTGCCATGTGTAAAAGGATGATAGGGCCACATATCATATCATCCCAGATACAATCGCCCCTCCAACCCCCCATACATGTGACTCGCCATGTTTTCCATATCATATCATTTTGACTCTTAGCCCCGATGAAGGGGGAGTTGAGCCCTAAAACACGATGGACACATTTGTCCCTTCTACCCCCCCCCCCCCACACACACACACACGCTTTGCCATGTTTCCATGTCATCTTGTTTCTTGGCCCTGATGAAGGGGGAGTTGAGCCCCTGAAATGCATTGAACCTATCTTCTGACTTGTTATCAAGAATAATAAACTTTTTCTGGACTAGCTCTAAGGTTCGGTTCACACCACTGAGATGCCTTGTGCAAAAGCTTAATTCTAGGTTGTGTTACTTTAAATAGTTTGTTTGGGCCATCTTGGACTATCGCCATTACTAAAAAATTAAGTTGCTGTCAACTGAGGTGGAGATCATAACCTCAGCCAATCAGAGGAAGCCTTGTATTCATAAAAATGCAAGGCTTCCTGTGAATGGCTGAGCAGTGCTCATCCCGACTTGATCTTGTAGTGGCAGCAGGCATGAAGTTCCCGTAACACTGCTTGAACACAGCGCTGTATACTGCGTGTATCTGATGCTATATACAGTTTATAGAGTGCTGAGAGCAGCTGCATTACTAAGTAATAGAAATGATTAGTTTAGGCCAGCTGGGCACCAATGAATTTCTCTTGCTGCCCGTGTAACGCATACATGCAAAGGCAAAGAGAGGGGCTTTAATGCCTACACGCTGCACACATGCATCCAATGGCAACAGAGTTTTCTGTGCTCAGAGAGCACTCACTGCTCACTCCCAAAACAGTGGCCGAGCTGACAGCCTTCTAGCCACACTATCAATCCAGACTCCTGATCATGTGACCACTCTACCAGCCAATCACAGTGATCACGATCCTTCCTGCCCTCTGGGCGTACAGACCCTATTAAAGAGATGCCAGGGCTGAACAGGAAAGGGTTAAAGTAACACTCGACCGGCTTGAGGGCCAGTTCACACCAGAAGGCAGCGCAGAAAAGGCACGTCCCATATGCGTGTTCCTGCACTGCGTTCAAATCTGCATGCAGATGCCAATGTATTGTTAATGGCACCCCAAATGCAGATTGCAAATGCAGTGCGTTTGCGGGCACCAAATCGCATAGTATCGCTGTACGGTGCAGTGCATTTTTAAAAGCGAAATTTGTTTCATTTTAGAATCTTACTTACCTAGGTGGATTCAGCATCTGTCCCCCGCTGGCTCTAAGACTGAGAACTGAGCGATCAGACACCGCGATCGGATCTCAGAGCCCTCTGAGCAGTCACTGCTGTCTGCTCTGCCCTCCGCGCTCTCTGGAGGGTCAGTTGAGAGATTGAGACAGGTGCCAGTGCAGGCATGTGGGCGGATCTCGACCATATGATCATGATCTTGCCTGAGCCTGGACTGGCTCTGTGATGTTAGCAGACAGCGGGCTTCAGCCTGCTGTCTGCTGAAAAAAGGTCACAGGAGTGCAGAAGGAACTGCACTCGTGTGCAGCTTTGCAGCTTTGGCTGTACTTCTCCTTTAAAGCATTGCAATCACTACTTTTTGCGTGGTCCAGTGCGTTTTGCAACCTATTGAAATAAATATGCTGTCAAAACGCACCGCACGAGAACGTGCAGGAATGCCACATGCTCCCGGTGTGAACGGTCCTTAAAGCAGATTATATAAGGAGGCTGCAGGTGGAATAGAGGAGATTTATATCTAAAAAAAAAAAAGTAGTCTTGCAATATAGTCAACAGAGATCGACAGGAAGGGAAGCCTCTTGAACAAGAACACAGCGAAAAAAAAACAGAACACAGCGATAAAAAACAGAACACAGCGCTAAAAAACAGACAAAGCTCTCACTCTTCTTCACTATATCCAAAACTTACAAAAAATAAAAGAAAATTATTTGGAAGCTGGAGTCTAGGCACAAAAAAGTTCATTTACATACGGTATACTTCTCAAAGCCACAAAAGATATAAATCCACTTCATTAGCTCCAAATGCCTTTGGAAACCCAGATATTACCTTGTAAATAGCAGTGGCATTATCACTGTGCTGTACATAGCCTGAGCTGTGGGAGAGGCCAACAGGCTCACCCACTACAGGCTGCTCACCAACTGCAAAAGGGGGAGGAGACAAGACCAATCACCCTTCCCAAGGAGAGAGAGCAGCAGTGACCGGTCTGCTTTACAGGAAGCTCCTGCACAGAGGTGAACTTTCACGCAGTATTACTGCACAGATCTGGATGAAATAGAAAAAATACACCAAGATTCAAGGAAGAATACAGATAACCCTTGTATTTAGATTCTATTTCCTTATCCTGAAGTTCAGCTTTACTGTAACTATGTGTGAGAATAACCAAGACTATAGCTAAGAGATTTGCAATTCAGACAATTCCTTCCAGTAGGATCTTGGTACATTAAATGGCCAAACCCTGGAGGCAAGTTATTCCTCATTATATCTGTCAAGACATCACCCCGCAGACAGGGATCCAGGTGAGCCTGCAGCCGTCAGTCCTCTTCGAGGTTTAACTGACAGATCCTTGGATGGCCCTGCGAGAATTTACATTCCAGCTGTAATTTTATGATATAATATATGATGTGTAATAATCTCTTACTGAGTGCAATTTACTGAGCATTAGTCACAAGCCGAAATCTCTTCTCCGCTTTTGGATCAGCTCACAACACTAAGATCCCGGGGAAAACACTGAAAGCGCTGCAAAATCTGAGTTACAAGCTGGTGATTAAGGGGATTAAAGAGAACCTGTCACAATTAGGTTTAGGGGAGAATTTTAATACGATTCCTAAATGATCATACCTGTGCAGGCTTACCCATGAAAGATTTGCAATTTTAAAAAAAGAACATCTTTTAGAGCCAGGAATGGCAAGGAGTATGAGATTAGAGAGTTGATTACCTGCAATACCACCCATGTAACCTATATCATCGAATGTCCCTGCCGACTGCAATATGTGGGCAGGACTACCAGACCCCTCTATGTACGGATTAGGGAACATATTAATAACATCAGAAAAGGGTTTCCTAAACATAATCTCTCCAGACACTTCGATGAATTCCATCACAGGGACCCGTCTGGGTTGATTTTTTACGGTATTGATACCGTTAAAAGTCACTGGAGGGGGGGCAGCAAGAGGGTGCTTATATCACAGAATGAAACAAGATGGATACATCGTTTGGACTGCCTGGTTCCCAGGGGTCTGAACGTAGAGCTAGATCTTAATTGTTTCTTGTCCAATTTCTAGGTGCCTCCCCCATCAGCTATATCAACCCCCTTACAACCTCTAGACTCCTTTAATTATATTAAACTTAGATCTAGCCTGGGGTTTTTAGTCTCTACCCTCAGCTACACCAACACTTGAATCATCTCTACTGTATTTTTCAACTCTTCTTGTACCTCACACATTCCACTGCACTTACTGGTTTCCTATACCAGGGCCTTAGGTTTTGACTACACAGGTCCCTTGATTTTTATGGATTTTTACTCCTTTTTTCTGAACACAGGTCCAATTGCATACATCATATTTGTATTAGATGTTTACTATACATATATATTTTTTACATACACATGGTTTGCCATGCCTGATGTTGCTGCTCCCATTACGCACCATGTTTTCATTGCCCGTAGTTACATTCTTTTTTCTTCCTTCATTATTATTATTTTATATTTTCCATTTTACACATACGTTTATTATATTATATATATGATTTTTATGCATATATACACTTTTTTATATATCTTTGTATACACATTCCCTACATGGTATTGTACGTTTTGGGGCATGCAGTGTGATTTATATCCATTATTGTTTTTACATCTTCTGCAGATTATAATATGTTTTTCATATTAATCCCATGTTGTGAATTAAATGGAGGCGCCTAAACATGTTATTATCTATTTTATCCACATGATGGCGCATTACCATCAACTAGTATAACACGAGATCTCGATTAGAGGTCACGAGGGTAGGTTAGTAGCGGCTGATTGGCTTCCGCGGCACCTCCGTTTCCCTATATAGACGTGTGGAGTACTAAGATGGCCACGCCTCGGATGACGTCTTGATGACGAAACGCGTAAGGCGTGGCCTTATGATACGCACATGTCACTATCTCTTTGTGTTTGTTCCGGTTTCCAGCTGTGGGCGGTGGAACGCACGCCATACCACGCTGCTCAACAGCTGAGATCCGGGATCTGGAGCACTGTTCAGCTCCGGTGCTTTTTACACTGATTTTATACTTTTTACTACATTTGTCAAGGACTTTTAATAAAATCGTATTTTTGTGGAGTTACGCTATGAAGTTTCCTTCTTCCTCACTTTATATGGATGTCTGTTTTGGGGATATTACTAAGGACACTATACCCCTGGACGGAGGAACGCTCCTTGGACTCGCCACCGCGGGATTTTTCCACACATGCCTTTACCCCTGCAGGGGTGAGGTAGTCCGGTGAGTGCAAGCATGAGTGGGGGTGTAATGGAGGACGGGGACTATATCAGTTGAAGCGGAGATCACGTTTTTTCCACCATAAGGACACATCTCTGGGACTTGGAACTTGGACATTTATGTTTTACACTTTTTATATACACTTTTAATTTTCAATTTTTATGCACACTTGTTGGGGATTTCTTTCATTTTAATATATTTTTTTATGCTATAATTGTCTACCTGACTTGCCAATACTATTTTGATTGCCACAATTGCTCATTCACCTGCGGGCATAATTTATTTCTTTTTATATACTCATATGGAAGTTGATTTATTTGAGGTTAAGGCACATTTACATATCTGTCTAGAGGCACTATTGCACTTTGCTGTTTTTTCTGCCAGGGATACTGGTTGTATTTTATACACTTTACATTTGGGGTATATTTCTTCACGCACACATGAGCATTTGATTTGATAAATTGGTATTAAGGCACACTCTTTATTTTTAGGAGCCCGTTGCACTTTATTATTATCTACTAAGGGTATTGTTTGTATTTGGTACACCACAGCCCCTGTTACGTATTGTTCACACGCATCACCTCTTTTACAAGTATTTCCGTTTTATTTATCAAAGAAGTTTTATATTCTCTTATGCACATATAGCTTGACAGCGCCAATTCTCCTGCTTAGAATATTATCCAATTTGCAGCCAGGTGTTGGCTAAGAATGGAGAGTGAGAGAAAACACTGGCTGCGGCTGCTTCCTGAAGCTGCTGAACTGGTTAAAAGCTATATCAGCAAAAGGAGGGAGTTGCCAAGCAGGTAGAGTTCAATAGACTGAGTCAGGCAGCGCTGCACGGTGGGAGCTGCAGTCCACAGGAGGAGGCCCTACTGAAATCAAGAGCTTTTGAACTAAATTTCCAAGAAGGAGGGGAAAGAGCTGCATTTTCTCAAGCTGTACAGGTCACTGCTTCCTCTTGCCATGGAGCAGAGTCAACCAAAGAGCGCCCATTGCTGTCCAGTGTGCACCACCACTGCTGCATGACAGCGGCCAGAGCAGGCTCCAAAGTGTCCAGGTGTGCCGACAGAGTCACCTGGGCACAGAACAGACTGTGGACTAGTCGCTTTGTGTGAACAGATGGTGAGCAGCATTACCGCTGGGACTGGTGAGTTGCTGCTGTAAGGATTTACTCTCTGCTGCTAGAGAGACTGAGCCCTTTAGGAACTGACCACACAGCCATCTAGTAGCTTTACTGCTGTCTGCAGGTTTGACTGGGACTATTCTCATGTGCACCAACGATACACTTGGGCCCCAACCCTGGCTGGCTGAAGAGTTAGGACTAAAGTCCCTTTTACAGTTGCTACACAAAAACCTTTACCTATTGTTTATGCTATGAGGTACCTCTCAGGGGACATTGCACCATATTGTAGCCACCTTCTGTGTTTATTCTAACCTATACCAATACATTGGGGGTTATTTACGAAAGGCAAATCCACTTTGCACTACAAGTGCACTGAAAGTGCACTTGGAAGTGCAGTCACTGTAGATCTGAGGGAAAGCTCTGAAATGAGGGGAAGCTCTACTGATTTTATTATCCAATCATGTGCAAGCTAAAATGCTTTTTTTAAAAATTTTCCTTGCATGTCCCCCTCAGATCTACAGCGACTGAACTTCCAAGTGCACTTGCAGTGCACTTGTAGTGCAAAGTGGATTTGCCTTTCGTAAATAACCCCCATTGAGTTAATTTACCACTAAGGGTCTTGTGTCTATTTCCTGGTGCTAATTCACAGCCTAGTTAAAGATATCTATACTCTGATCTTATAAGTGCTTGCAGTAACTTTTATTCAACCAGGTGTATCAGAGGGACTAAAGCCTCGTACACACGATTGGATTGTTGGCCAACAAAACTGTGGAATTTTGTCTGAAGGGCGTTGGCCCAAACTTGTCTTGCATACACACGGCAACACAAATGTTAGCCAACAATTATGAACGTAGTGACGTACTACGTGGTTTTTCAGCTCTTTAACGCCACCCTTTGGGCTCCTTCTGCCAATTTCGTGTTAGTAGAAGTTTGGTGAGTGTTGATTCGCGCTTTTCCTTTTGCGTTTTTCATTTTGAGCTTTTCATTTTGCGCGTTTCAGTTTGCGCTTTTCAGTTTGTTTCTGAACGGCCGTGTTGCGGAATCGGAGGAGATAACGTGTTATTTATTATTGGCCTTGGAGTTATTGCTTTGACATTATTTTTTTGGTTGAATAATGATTTGATTTGGTAATTTTTCTATATTTTTGGATGCATAGAATGCACTTTTTGGTTAAATTCTATTGGCAGATATCATGTCTAATTTTATTTGTGTTCTTTTTTTAATGCACAATAAAAAAAATTGTGGAGAATAATACTTGGCTACGGGGGTTATTTATGAAAGGCAAATCCAGTTTGCACTACAAGTGCAAACTACAAGTGCAAAGTGCACTTGAAATTGCACTGAAAGTGTACTTGGAAGTGCAGTCACTGTAAATCTGAGGGGTAGATCTGAAATGAGGGGAAGCTCTGCTGACATTATTATCCAATCATGTGCAAGCTAAAATGCTGTTTTTTATTTTCCTTGCATGTCCCCCTCGGATCTACAGCGACTGTACTTCCAAGTGCACTTTGCACTTGTAGTTTGCACTTGTAGTGCAAAGTGGATTTGCTTTTAGTAAATAACCCCCTATGTGTTTTACTTCAAATAACAGTTTAGGAGTAGTTAGTTACATTTTAAAAAATACAATGTAAAATTGACAAGGGACACCAACATAGTTGTATCTTTGATCTTAAAAACTACGGGATAATGGTGTTGTGGTAACTTGCCCAAATAAAAATTAAAAAAGCATAATAATATTATTCTTGATATCACTAGAAAAAAAAGCCTTTGAAAATGTGTTTGCAAAAACTCCATCAGTATCACCAGGAAAGCAGCTTCATTATTATCCCATTAAAGATGAAGAGAATGTGCGCTGCATTTGGAGATTTCATAATTTGCCACGTCACGAATGTTAATTCTCCATTTCGAACGCTAGTTTACAAGACTGACCGCTTCCGGCTCGTCCTTGCTTCCGAGCATGCGTGTTTGTACTTTGGACGTTTGTCCGACGGACTTGTGTACACACGTTCGGAAAATCCGACAACACACATTTGTCCACAGGAAATTTGCAAGCCAACATTTGTTGGTGGAAAGTCTGACAACAAAAATTCGATGGAGCATACATACGGTCGGATTTACCGACAACATCCTGACATTGAACATTTCCTGTCGGAAAGTCCGATCGTGTGTACAAGGCTTTAGGGTGTTCATGGAGTCGAGGAGCAGAACAAAGAACCCAAATTACCAAGCAGCTCCTTCGGGGGTAGCGCTACAGATTTATATCAGACAATAATTTTTATCCCTGCTTTTTCGAAAGATGAATCTAGGAGTTTGAGGAGACCACTTGACATTTGATTTGCCAACTGGTTGCCTTCATTAGGATAACATATGCTTGTGTGCAAAGTTTAAGGCTAGTTTCACAATAAGGAACGGAGCGGCTCACAGCAGGGGTCTGATGAGTCTCCATTCACCGTTTCAGGTCCAATTTCAGAACACATTTTTGGCTGAATTCGGACCTGAAACAGACCAGAAAACGCACAGGACTCCTGTGCAAATCGCTCCAGAGATGTGTGAACCAGCTCCATAGAGAGCCAGTCACAATATCCTGACATGCGAATTTGATGCGTGGAAACCAGCATCCATTTCACACTGGTGTGAACCCAGCCTTATGGCTTTTTCACATGAGCAGCTGGGGCAGAGTAAAAACAGGCAGCCGAGCCAGAGTATTACCACCCCCTGGCCACCCACCTAAATTCTACGATTACAGCTGGACTTGCAGAGTTTGACAGGCGACACAGCCTGTCAAACTAGCCCACTACGGTCAATGGCAGCATGCTGCGACTGTGAGCCTAATGCTTAGCTTATGGTTGGAGTGGAGCATTTTATGTATTTATGTATGACTGTAGTCCTCTTTTTTGGGGAGGGTGGGGGGTTATGAAAATAGGCCCTCCCTAAACAGAATATTGCACTAAACCTGTAGGTAAATAAGAGAACCAGAACCTTTGTTAAGTGGAAGAGTGGGTTTGATAATAAAGTCAGTGCCTCCACTCAGGACAGGGCCTCTAATATAATCAAAGTTAAAGCTGAGAACTACTGCAAACAGCATATAACATTAACCACAAGCATGTACAGTACTGTGCAAAAGTTTAAAACAGGTGTAAAAAATGCTGTAAATGAAGAATGCTTTTAGAAATGGAAGTGTCAATAGTTTATTTTTATCAATGAACAAAATAGAAAGCCAGTGAACAGAAGAGAAATCCAAATCACACACCTCCCTGATGGCATGACATGATGGATAAGTATCTGCCTGTATTCAATATTTGGTGTGACCCCCCTTTGCCTTCACAACAGCTTCAATTCTTCTAGGTAGACTTGCACACAGTTTTTGAAGGAACTCGGTTGTTTCAAACATTTTAAAGAGCTAACCACAGATCTTCTGTGGATGTAGGCTGCTTCAAATCCTTCTGTCTCTTCATTTTTTTTTGATTCATAGAAGAACATGGAAACAAAGCAAAGGGACTCAAATATACACAAAAACATAGGAACTGGGGTGCAGAAAAATGGCAGCAGGTGCTCTGGACTGATGAGTCATATTTTAAATATTTGGCTGTAGCAGGAGGCAGTTTGTTTGCTGAAGGACTGGAAAGCAATACAATAATGAGTATCTGAAGGGCAACTGTGAAGCCTGGTGGAGGTTCCTTGCAAGTTTGGGGCTGCATTTCTGCAAATGGAGTTGGAGATTTGGTCAGGATCCATGGTGTCCTCAATGCTGAGAAATACACGCAGATACTTATCCATCATGTCATGCCATCAGGGAGGTGTGTGATTGGCCCCACATTTATTCTGCAGCAGGACAACAACCCCAAACATACAGCCAATGTCATTAAGAACTGTCTTCAGCATGAAAAAGAACAAGGACCCCTGGAAGTGATGGTTTGACCCCAAAGAGCCCCGATCTCAACATAATCGAGTCTGTCTGGGATTACATGAAGAGACAGGATGTGAGGCAGCCTACATCTACAGAAGATCTGTGTTTAGTTCTCCAAGATGTTTGGAACAACCTACCTGCCGAGTTCCTTCCAAAAACTGTGTGCAAGTATACCTAGAATTGATGCTGTCTTGAAGGCAAAGGGTGGACACCCCAAATATTGATTTGATTTGTATTTCTCTTCTGTTCATTTACTTTCCAGTTTGTTAATTGATAAAAAAAATAAACTATGAAAGCATCCCTCCTGTCCCTTCTGCATTGAACTGTATTGTAATTCTGATGTCCCCCTCTACGTTGTAAAGTGCTGCGCAAATTGTTGGCGCTATATAAATCCTGTACAATAATAATTCTTAATTTACAGCCTTTTTTCACACCTGCCTAAAACCTTTGCACAGTATATATTTATATATATATATATATATATATATATATATATTTATTTATTTCCTTTAAAGTGGTTCTAAAGCCTTAAGGTTTTTCACCTTAATGCTTTCTGTGCATTAAGGTGAAAAAACTTTTGTGCTGCAGCTCCCCCCAGACCCCCCCCCCCCCCTTTTTCTTACCTGATTACCTGAGACCGATCCGATCCAGCAATGTGCACAAGTGCTGCAGCCACTGTCTGTCTCCTCATTGGACAGATTGATAGCAGCAGGAGTCATTGGCTCCCGCTGCCATCAACCAAATCCTTTGACACGGATGTGGGGGGGGGGGGGCGGGGCTGTGTCCTGCTGTCTTTGTCAATGGACACAGCAGTGGGACTCGGGAGCGAGCACGTACGGGTGCCCCCAGGTAAAGCGGCTTAAAGAGGAGGGGCTTGGAGCGCCAGCGGGAGGCCCCCAGAAGAAGAGGATCGGGGATGCTTTGTGCAAAAATACTGCACAGAATAGGTAAGTATAGGCATGTTTGTTATTTGTATTTAAAAAAAAAAACCTGAAGGTTTACAACCCCTTTAATGAATATTACCACCCAAGATAAAAAAAAAAAAAAAAAAAAATCTAATTTAATCATCAGATGATTAAAAAGAAATAAGTAATATTTAGATTCCTCCCAATTCTAAAACATTTTATTCAGTGTAAGTGTGAACATCACTCCAGCAATCAATCAAGAGACTAAATTTAATCTGCAAAACTGACAGATAAATAACATTGGATTCGATGCGTCGGACTACAGAGTCTTCTGATAAGGAAACATGACAACATTCACAGGAGCTGTAAACCTACCGCACAAAAGTTACATAAGGATGTATTTAAAAAAAACAAATTGCATAGCAATTTGCCTAGCGAAAGTGTATGTATTTGTTCTGTGCAAATAGGGCAAAAAAAGAGAAAATCAAAGGGGTTGTAAAGGTAAAAATTTTTTCACCTTAATGCATTCTATGCATTAAAGTGAAAAAACTTCTGACAATACCGCCGCCCCCAGCCCCCCCGTTTTACTTACCTGACGCCTCGAAAGTCAGCTTCGCGTTCCCGACATCTGTTCCTCCGCTCACCCTGGCCGCTGATTGGCTGCAGTGGATGGATTGAAAGCAGCGCAGCCATTGGCTCGGCTGCTGTCAATCACATCCGATGACGCGGCGCGCCGGGGGGCGGGGCCGAGTGATACAGCGAGCGGCTATAGCCGCCGGCTGTATCACGGGAGCGCGCCCGCAAGCACTCACCACCGTGCGAGGGAGCTCGCATTAAGGTGGTGAATGCTTGCGGGGAGGAGCTGAAACAGCCGCCGAGGGACCCCAGAAGACCAGGTTCGGGGCCACTCTGTGCAGAACGAGCTGCACAGTGAAGGTAAGTATAACATGTTTGTTATTTTAAAAAAAAAAAAAAAACACCTTTACAAACGCTTTAAACTTTATCAGTCAATTTGCTGTGCTGGATAAATGTTTTTAATTTAAAATGCATTTGGCCACTAGAAGGTGCTAAGTAGCATTGGCATCTCCTCAGACACTTGGAGCCATCTAGTGGTCAAATGTGGTATTTTCTTTTTTAAATTAATGATTGACATTTGTTCAGCACAGAAAATTTCCTAATAAGAATTGATTTTCTTTTTCTTTGTTGCCCCATCACAGGAAAAAGTCTAATAACATAAAATTTTGTCTCATTTGCATAGAACAAATGTACATTCACTTTTACAAGCAAATTGCTATGTATATATATATTTTTTTTATAAATACACCCCATAAAGTAACATGCATAACAATAATAATACATGGGAAATGTAGCCACTAGAAGGTGCTATCATAGGCATCTTCTAAGATACTTAAAGTCATCTAGTGGCCAAATGCGGTATTTTCTGTTTTAACCACTTCAGCCCCGGAAGGATTTACCCCCTTAATGACAAGGACATTTTTTGCGATACGGCACAGCGTCGCTTTAACTGACAATTGTGCGTTTGTACGACATTGTTCCCAAACAAAATTGATGTCCTTTTTTTCCTACAAATAGAGCTTTCTTTTGATCGTATTTGATCACCTCTGCGGTTTTTATTTTTTGCGCTATAAACAAAAAAAGACCGACAATTTTGAAAAAAAAATATATTTTTTACTTTCTGCTATAATAGATATCCAAAATATATATATATAAAAAAAACAAATGTATTCATCAGTTTAGGCCAATATGTATTCTGCTACATATTTTTGGTAAAAAAAATTGCAGTACGCGTATATTGATTGTTTTGCGCAAAAGTTATAGCGTCTACAAAATAGGGGATAGATTTATGGACTTTTATTATGTTTTTACTGGTAATGGCGGCGATCTGCGATTTTTAGCGGGACTGTGACATTGCGGCAGACAAATCTGACCCCATGTGACACTTTTTTTGGGGACCAGTGACATTAGTGATAAGTGCTAAAAAAAAAATGCACTCATCAATGTTTAAATGACACTGGCAGGGAAGGGGTTAACACTAGGAGGCGATCAAGGGGTTAACTGTGTTCCCTGGGTGTGTTTACTTCCTGGAATCCAGGAATCTTGGAATCTTCCTGGAATCCATCTGCCCTTAGCTCAAGCATGCAGACTCCTGGGATGTATGACATCATTTGCCTAGGCCTGGAAACCAGAAAGTAACTGAAGAAATGTAAAAAAAAAAAAAAGTTTAAAAGAAGTAAATATGAAATACCCTCCTATCCATTTACTAATGTTAGCAGTATAAGGATTAAAAATCATCAGTGCTGATTGAGAGAGTAAAGTTCTGCTTTAAATCAATGAAAGACATTTGTCCAGCACAGAAAATTTCCTAATAAGATTGTATTTTCTTTTTTTGTTACCCCATAACAGGAAATAGTCTAACATTCAATGTTTGCTTCATTTGCATGGAACAAATGTACATTCACTTTTACAAGCAAATTGCTATGTCCTTTTTTTTTTTTTTTTTTTTTTATAAATACACCCATTAAAGCAACATGCATAATAATAATACATGGGAAATGTATTGTTAGAAGGTGCTAATTATCATAGGCATTTCTAAGATACTTGAGGCCATCTAGTGGCCAAATGCAGTATTTACTGTTTTAAATCAATGAAAGATATTTTTCTACACGGTAAATTTTCTAATAAGATTTGATTTCCTTTTTTCCTTTTTTTTTTTTGTTTTTTTGCTCCATCACAGGAAATAGTCTAATAACATTCAATTTCTCCCCTACTTGCACAGAACGAGTACATTCGCCTTTACAAGCAAATTGGTTTGCACATTTTTAAAAAAATAAATACACTCCATAAAGTAATATACTGTATATAAAATATTAATACACGGGAAAGTCCTTCTGCCTGAGCTGCAATGGAGATAATTGACACTTATGTAACTTTTCTATCATTTATAAAGCAGTGGATTGCAGCTCATTATGACTCCAGCAGCGGAGCGCGTCTATATCCATTATTTTGTTTACGAAAGAATCAGTTTAGAGCCGTGAGAAACAAATCTTGATTTGCATTTTCTGTCCTTTTATATGATTCTCCTGTCAGAATGACAGCCGACCCAAGGGGCTCTGCACTGACACCGCGGAATATCAGAGGTGACATCACAGATCAGTGGAGAAACAAGAAAGGCGCCTTATTATTGTCCGGCCAGATAACGCAGACGATGGTTTATCTGCCTACAAGGACACGGACAATTTATAGTGTGTTATTAGGAGTCTGACAGAGGAAGCAGCATGAGTTACAGAGCGGCAATGGCAATGCTTTGTGTGTACACAAGCAGCAGGCGGGCTGCACAATAGCACACACTGACATTACATTAATAGAGGGAAAGAAGATGTGATTAAATGAGAGAGATTATCCAATCAAAGTGTCTGAAGCTCTCCCCTGGGGATTCACCAAAGAATCTATGTAAGGAGAATTCAATGATAGCAGATAAGATTGGCCAATGCCTCTAGCAGGCTTTTAGGAGAGCTTTCAGATGTCGTAGTATTCATTCAATGGGCGAAGTGCTGGAAATAAAGACTTACTGCAAAAAAAAAAAAAAAAAAAGTACAGTTGATCTAGAGCAGTGTTTCTCAACTCCAGTCCTCAAGACGCCCCAACGGGTCATGTTTTCAGGCTTACCATTATTTTGCACAGGTGATTTGATCAGTTTCACTGCCTTAGTAATTACCACTGCTGTTTCATCTGAGGGAAATCCTGAAAACATGACCTGTTGGTGTGCCTTGAGGATTGGAGTTGAGAAACACTGATCTAGAGGACAAAATTAAAGCCTCGAGCTGGATATACACTAGTAGAATTTACTAGTATGTACAAAAATTCCCAATATGTTTGACTTTGACTTTACGAATGCCAGCACTTCAAAATTTGATTTGCTTTTAAAGCAGAAGTAAACCCATCGATTTAACAGTTTCAAAAAACAGTAACAATTCCAGCATGCCGGAAATGCTTACTGTCACAGTGGTTGTGCTCTCAACCAAACCGTCAAACCATCCAATGGCTGGTGTCATGGCTGATCACATGTGCAGCATTCATGGCAGTTGAAGATTAAACAGAGGCCAAGATGGCAGCTTCCTTGGCGGAAAAAGATAGAAGGGTTTACTTCCACTTTAACATCTGATTTTGGAAAAAATGGACTTTCCCAAACTAAAAAAGAACTCGTACGCCCTTAGGGTTCCTTCACACTAGCAATTGGGGGGTGCAAAACCTCATGGCTAAGCCCCACCAACCCCTTTTGCAGTAGTCAGTGGCCGTCGGTCATGATGCTTTGCTTCTCAGCCATGAATGAATGAGTGACTTGTATAGAGCTACCTATGTGAACTGAATCGCCTCAGGGCGCTTTTTGCCGCTGGCGTCCATCTGCGGTATAGCACAGTCCTTTGCCCCATGGGGTCCTGACACGCTTACAAACACATACACATACAACATACACATATTTGGCCAATTTTTCAGCAGGATCTAATTAACCTACCAGCATGCCTTTGGAGTGTGGGAGGAAACCAGAGAACCCGGAGGAAACCCACACAGGCACAGGGAGAACATGCAAACTCCAGGCAGATGGTGTCATGGTCGGGATTTGAACCAGCGACCCTATTGCTGCTAGGTGACAGTGCTAACCACTACACCACTGTGCTGCCTATGCCATGAAAGGAATTATGGCATCTGCCCGTTCCAGTGGGTAGCTAGTGTGGCAATTAACGGGTTAAAGGGGGTCAAATGATCTCTAAAGAGAGATCCACGTGTGGAACACTCTTCAGAGACTAAAGCTCGTGTGAATGAGCCTTTAGAAATGCGTTTGAGAAACGTTTTCTATCCTGCTCCTTTGAAAATGAATGTTGATTTGACTCCACTAAGAATTAGAAAATTGAACAAACGCTCTTAAAATCAACTTCTATTAATTTCAGCTTTGGGCCTCTTTTGCATGTTTTTACTGCTCCCCCTTAAGCTGCAAAGGCAGTGGATGGGGATGTACACGTGCCGCCTGCTGCGATGCTTTGCTTTTGTGGCACTGTTTACACACTCTGCCGGGTTCAGCGTTACCACCCGCTGATCGCGACCCATTCAATGCAAGTGGTTGTGGAGTTGTAGTGCAGAATTTAGGGGGTTGATCCCCACGCTTCGTGATCCAAGCATGGGGATCACTTTTCAGAGGAGTGGCATTCCTTGGAGCAAGTGTAAACGGGCCATTACGTGGGAGGCAAGGAAGTCATCTGCCCAACTCATCAATTGTCAATGGGAATGGCATCGTAACAGCAAGCCAAATGCTTGGCTCACAGTTGCATTGCCACAGTGTGGCATTTTCACTGCAAAATCCCTCTAAAGCAGTGGTTCTCAACCTGGGGGTCGAATGACGATTTGACAGGAGTCACCGAATCCTGAGAAGTTCTTTAAGCCCGCACCACTCTCACAACCTTTTCGCAGCCGCCCAGCAGGGCTGTCCCTGGAGCCCGTGGCCGCCAACTCAGCCTCTTCGCAGCCGCCCGTTCAGTTCACAGCATTGGTGGGGGGCAGAGACTAGAGGTCAGCGGACTGGTGAGGAATGTGAAGTGGGAGGGCCTGGAGGAGACCCTTTCTCCTGATTTCGGCATAGGTGTCACTGCTGCGAGACACCACAGAGCTGGAGACACAGTAACACTACCTGTGATTAGAGTTGCCATTAAAAGTCCCCACTACAGTTCTCAGATTAGCAGATGACCTTCATCGAGAGCACCTAAGTTGGCTGATCAGAACTCCCCCCAGCACTGCTATTCATCCCATTTCCCCCCACCAAGGAGAAAGAGAAGGAATAAAAATAGAGAATACATGGAAGGGAGAGGAAAAGAGGGGGAGGAGCGAAGAAAAAGGGAGAGAAAGAATAAGAGAAAGAACAAGAAAGATGGCTAGAGAGAGGGATGGGGGAAAAAAAAGAAATTAGGATAGAGAGAGATAAAAGGGAAAGAAAGGAGAACAAGGAGAGAGTGGTACATCCCAAAATGTACCATAAGGGGTTCTAATACTGTACGAGTGGAAGGGACTCAGGGAACGCTAAATGTCCGTGGGTTAGGGGCGCAAATTATATGTCTTGCCTTGGGTGCTGACAACCCACGCTATGAAAATCATTTTACTGTTAGGGGTCCCCACAACTTGGGAAATTTTATAAAGGGGCAACCGCACTAGAAAGGTTGAGAACCACTGCTCTAAAGCTACATACACACTATACAATTTAGGAGTTTAAATTTTTATGCAATCAGGCAGGCCCTTGCACTACATGATTTTGGTAAATCTAAAGCAAATCAGACAGCAAAAGTTGTATAGTGTCTTAGGCTGGATTCACATCTATGCATTTTTAGTGCATTTTGCAGATTTGCACTACAGTCCATTTAACATGGTTTCCTATGGAACACGTTCTGTAGTGCAAATCTGCAAAAAGCAATAAACATGGTGTAAACCCAGCCTTAGGCTAATAAAAATTTGCCAAAAAAGCATTCAATAGGTGGCAGTGTTGCCTCCTCCTTTTGAGAGGGGTAGAGGAGTCTGTTGCAGGTGTTAACAAGGCCTTTTAGAGCACAGTCGAAGTTGCCCCGGCAGGATAAATATTCTTCCCTGATCCCCCAAAGGCAACTTGATATTTCATGGCCCAACATTTTCCATTTTTTTAATATACTATTGAGTTGCCTAGAACCAGTTCCTGTGGAAAATAAGTCTGCATTATCACAGCTCTTACTATAAAGAACCCTTTCTGTATGTGGCTATCAACCCTCTTTTTCTTCAAGTGGGTCTACTATGGAATACACTTTGTTTGTGGTCCCAGGTCCCACCCAGGGTTGTAGGGTGCAGCTGTGAGGCCCTAGATTCATCACCAATACCTAAAAAAAACAAAACCTGGAAGTGGAAGAACAAAATAAAATTTTTTTAAAGTACAAACTTTGGTTAAATGTACAGTATAGCTTGAAGTAGACCCAGCATAGCAACGCAGCATTTCTCATTTCTGTGAATAAATTTGTGCAAAAAAAAAAAAAGAAAAGAAAATACACTTGATGTGCTGAATCCACATGCCCCATAACGCAGCCAGCAAAGGAGAGCTGCATCACTCCGTCAGCTCTGTATTACTGTGTGAATACAGCCTTAAAGCGGAGTTCCACCCAAAAGTGGAACTTCCGCTCATTTGTCTCCTCTCCCCCTCCAGTGCCACCATTGGCACCTTTTGGTGGGGAGGGGGGACAGGACACTGGTCTCAGACCGGTATCCTGTTCCCGCTTCTGGGAGTCCGGCCCACGGCCACGTGACATCACCGCGGGGCTCCCTCCTCCTCTCCCTGTCGCTCGGCCAGTAGGAGAGAGGAGCTGGGCCTCGTGCATGCGCAGTAGGGTTTCCGGCGTGAAGCCTTAAGGCTACACTGCCGGGTACCCTTACCTGCAATGGCGGCGGCAGCACCCGACAGCTGATGGAAACATCAGCTGCGGTGCCGACATTGCGGCACTCCAGGACAGGTAAGTGTCCGATTGTTAAAAGCCAGCAGCTTCAGTATGTGTAGCTGCTGCCTTTTAATTTTTTTTTTTTGCCGGAACACCACCGTTGGCTCCCGCTGCTGTCAATCAAATCCAGTGACACAGGAGACGGGGCTGAGTCCTGCTGTCTGTGTAAATGTATGCAGCAGCAGGACTCAGGAGCGCGCCCGCACGGGTGCCCCCAGGGAAAGAGCTTCTCCGAGGGGGCACACAATGGAGGGAAGGAGTCAGGAGCACTGCAGGGGGACCCCAGAAAAATGAGAATGGGGATGCTCTGTGCAAAACCCTTGCACAGAGCAGGTAAGTATAACACGTTTGTTATTTGTAAAGTTTTTTTTTATTTTATTATTATCACTTTAACGTCAGCATATTTTCTTTTTAACTGAAAATATGTGTTTGATAAATGTGCACCAATATTACATGACATTAAAAAAATGCAAATACCACAATTTTATTCTCCAGAGTCTCAGCTGTCAGAAAGTACAGAATATTTGGGGAATTTCCACTAATTTTCAGGCTCAAAATGTGTATTTTAACACGTGCAAAAACCTGAAAAAATGGTTCTGGTAGATAATAAAACAAACTGATATAAAATAGTTCCTTTATTTCAACAGACATCAAAAACGTTATTTGTACTAAAAAAACAACACAGTCACAACACAAAATAACAGTGTACAAAACTACTATTTACAATGATATAACCTTGCACTATTCAGTAAACTGTACATTTTATTTCAATGTGTCAATGTCAGAGCAAACTAAATTAGGAATGCTTTCACCGAGCTCCAACAACTGATTCTGGAAAACAATCAATATGGCCTCCTAGAGGCTGTTTGTGAAGGAGTGGGCATACTGAATATAACAGAAAAAGGAGACAGCTGGGATGGAAGTGTTGTAGAATTAACCTTTACCTGTCACCTGCAGACAGTGGATATGACAATTGGAACGCTGCTCCGATATTCGATGCATGACTCAGGCCTCAATTACACCAATTATGTCTTCAGTTTCTTGTGAAGTGATAGGATAAATGCTGAGAAACAACACAGCTCCGAGATAATGGATTGGAAGTGACGGGAACTTTCTTTTATATGTGAAAGAAGCAAAATGGAATAAGAATGACCTAGATTGGTAGGAAGACCTCCTTCGGCAGGTGATCAGTCTACACTTCCAAATTCGGCCAAGCACACTGTAATGTTGGGTTTGAAGGATAGGATACACATTTTTACTTGACTTGACTTAGCTTGTCTTGTAAGCAGTGTTTGGACCACAAAAGATTGCGTCAACACATTAAAAAGGTTCTGCAGCACCCCCCACTAAGGACACTTACCTGTACCGGGATCCAGCACTGTTCTCACCCAGGCCGGTTCGTCACCGGTCTTGGGGTCCCTGGCGCCTCCATGCTAATGGTGGGAAGCTGGCTGTGACTCCTCACAGCTTCACAGTTGGATCCCCACTGTGCATGCGCAAGTTGTGCTGCATCTTCTGAAGGGGCTGAACTTTCACTTGGAGGCGATCCAGGCAGAAGTGGCAGTGGGTACTTGTCAAAACCAAGTACTCACTCCCCAACAACCCCCCCCCCCCCAAAAAAAAGAATTGTCTAAAAGTTGAAGAGGAGGCTTCCCTTTGGGGGGTGAAATTTCACTTTAAGGCCTCTCTCACAGGGTCAGAAGTCCCCACAGCCCCTCTGAAAAGTGATCTGCAGTGGATAGTCTAAAAGGCAGTTTGCGGGCATTCAGCAGGATATGGCACAGTCCTGTTGACCTCAAATGACAAATTAAAATTGCCACACCACCATGCAAAGCATTACAGCTGCGTGGTCACCAAAGGTTCACTTAAAGGTGGGCAGTTCAGGGCCAGGAAGAAACGCAGGTCAACCACCTATTTTATTGCCCCCCAGTGCCTGTATGAAAGAGGCCTAAAAGGTATAGAGGTTTCCATTGCTGACCTCACATTCTGAAAAGATTATTTCCCTAGCTCAAGTTATGCTGATCAAATGGCTTCAGGACATCGGGGTGGCGTTCCTACGGGCTCCGCTCCAGGCACAAAACCAGCCGACCAATCAAAAGCAAGTAGCATGATGACATCACCGTTGAAGGCCACACCCTACGCGTTTCATCATGAACGGCGTCATCAAGCTACTTGCTTTTGATTGGTCAGCTGGTTTTGTGCCCGAAGCAGAGCCCGTAGGAACACCATTTATGTTGTATGCTGAGCTTTTACACTTCACCTTCTTGTAAGTGCATTACTTACTTTGCTTTTAAAGTTCTTTTATTTTACTAGACTATGAGAGCACTCTATTTTACTTTTGAGTATCACTGGAATCAGATGGATATAGCATGGTCGGAGGGAGACCTTAATTCCCCATGTGCATTTTGACCATCTATAATCTAGTGGTCAACCTTGTCTGGTAAGCAGTTTTAATACACCGTTTGGTTTGGAGGAGCATGGCACCTCCACTGCTGGTATCCTGGTCCACCATTACAGTTCCTGCACCTGTATGATTTTCATCACGGATCACTAAGGACAACACTTTATTGATACCCATTGGATTATTTTGGTGGACTTATTAGCACAGTGTATACTTTATCACCTGTTTTCACTGTTTTATGGTTTCGTTTCCTCGCCTCATGCTATTTGTTCAATGTATTTAGCACTGTACTACATTTATAGCATTTTGTTTTCTGTATCTGGATTCTTAGTGCTGGCTGCTTCTTTTAACTATTTTTCAGAGCGCAGCGTTTTTCCTTTTTTTTTACCACCCCAGTTTTAGGTCTTAAGACAGAGTTTGGAACAGTATTTTTTTTTTTTATTCATAAACACCCCACAAGATTCATATGCATTGTGTGATTATTTTGATCGATCCACTTTAAATATGAAGTTGACTTTTAAACCAAAGAAATACACAACCCGAGAATATGCAAATTCAAATGTATCCGATGTTCTCCTTTAAGGGATGCTTGGTGCTTCATCACATTGACAGATAAGGTGGGCTGTATGTGGGCAGATGATTTGTAAGCCATGGACAGAAGCATATTACGAAATAAAACACTTAGCAAGTATAAAAAAAGAATAAAGGGCCAGGGGAATTCTTTCTAGCATAAGGAAATAAAGGCTAATTCAGATGTGTGTACAAAGATTCCTTCCAGGAAGATGCAACTGAAGAGCTCTCCTTGGTCACGATTTGGAATATCTCCTCTTCACAGAGTCCCTGTAGAACTGGAAGATTTTTTGGGCAGAGATCTGGGCAGCGGCAATACACTGCTGGAGCTGGAAGGAGAGAGAAAAGCCAGCTATCTGTATTACACACGAAGTAGAAGACACATTATTAAACCCCCAGGCTCCCCGCACCCACCGCCTCCCCCTCCCCCGTATCTACCCGCTCACTTTATGAACTGCCAGAGGGAGCTGCAGCTATTTGTTCAATTTTAATGATTCTCTTAACATCATTTTATTAAATTGTCTCTCACTCTCTCTGCCTGGGGGGGCGAGTTCTAACACAAGAGAGCAAGAATCTGTACAAATGGAGCAGAGACAAGTGGGAAAGACGAATACCATCAGTTCCTCCCACTGCTGGGTGATGAGGAAGAAAGACATGAGCTCGGTTTTAGATCAGCCCACTGCAGGGTGACAACGACAAAATGTAGCTATGAGATGTGGAGTCTCTCCCTCCCACTGTAGGGTGATACCAATAGAAGAGGGCTATGAGAGGTGGAGTCTCTCCCTCCCTCTGTATGATGACACTGCCAGAAGAGGGCTATGTGATGTGGAGTCTCCCCCCCCCCCCCCCCCAATGCAGGGTGGCACCAACAGAAAAGGACTATGAGACGTAAAGTTTGTCCCTCCCACTGTAGGGTGACACCAACAGAAGAGGGCTACGAGATGTGGAGTCTGTACCCCCACTGCAGGGCGACACCGCCAGAAGGGGGCTATGAGACATGGAGTCTGTCCCTCCCACTGCAGGGTGACACTGACAAAAGGGAACTCTGAGACGTGGAGTCTCCCTCCCACTGCAGGGTGAAACCAACAGAAGGGGACTATGGGATATGAAGTCTGTACCCCCAGTGTAGGGTGACACTGACAGAAGGGGGCTATGGGACATGGAGTCTGTACCCCCCTCTGCAGGGTGACACCGACACAAGGGGACTAAGACGTGGCGTCTGTCCCTCCCGCTGCAGGGTGACACCGATAGATGGGGGCTGTCAGACATTGAGTCTGCCCTCCCGCTGCACGGGGACACCGACACAAGGGGCCTATGGGACAGAGTCTGCCCTCCCACTGCTGGGTGACACCGACAAAATAGGGGCTATGAGATGTGTGGGTCTCTCCCTTCCACTGCAGGGTGACACTGACAGAAGGGGGCTATGGGACATGGAGTCTGTCTTTCCTACTGCAGGGTGACACTGACAAAAGCAAGAAGAATCTGTCCTCCCAGTGCAGGGTGACATAGCTATGATCTATGGAGTCTATCCCTTTTATTGCAGGGTGATGAAGAAGGAAACGGTGACACTGGAGCTGTCCTGCCCATTACAGGATGACAGACAGAGAAGCTTTGAGACATGGTGTCTCTCTCCATTCCCTACTGGAGGGTGGCAAAGAGAGGAATTATGAGATATGGACTCCACCCCTTCCATTGCAGGGTGAGACAAACGGAAAGACATGGAGTCTTTCTCTCCTACTGCCGGGTGACACAGACCCCCCTTCATTTGCGGGTGACACAAAGAGGGGAACTATAGTATGGATTCTATCCTTGCCACTGCAGGGTGACCCAGAAAGGAGCTTTAAGACATGGAGTCTGCCTTTCCCTTCGCAGGGTAATACAGAAGGTAGCTGTGACATTGTAGTCTGTCATTGCTACTGCAGGGTGTCACAGGCCAGAGTAAGCATTCTTCTTGCAGCAAGGTGACAGCAGGGAACAGTGAGACAGACTGTTTGCCATCTGCTCAGGGTCACAATGACAGACATGAGCTATTGCAGGCAATGATGGCTACCTTGGAACCACGTACAGAGGTTTATGGTCCATGTAATCAGAATTCAGCGGGGGACAATCTATAAGTTATGAGATAAAGCAAGATAGACTCCAGCAGAGAGAGATTTGTACAGAGATTACATACGATAGGATAGAAAGAGGCAGCAGTCATTGTGAATGTTATGAATTTTTTGGCACCCCACCAGGACTAGAATAGGTAAAAACATGGCCGGTGTATTATCGGTCTGAATTCATCAACAGCTGGATGTCAGATATTTGGCAGAGATTTTTTCCAAGATGTAGAGGTGTAGGGACAGCAGTGTGAGGAATCAGAGGGGCAGGAGAGAAGGACTACAGTATAAGACATAGGTCTAGGGACAACAAAATGGTGATAGCAAAAGTAGAGGAACTGGGTATTCTTAGGGTCCATTCACACCAAAAACTGCACTTTTTTGATTGCATATTTACATGCATTTGAAGCGCTCTACGGATGCATTTGTGCTGCGTTTGCAGTGCATTTTTCAATACGTTTTTGGGCTTGGCTTAAAGGGCCCATTCACACCAGAAACTGCACATAACTGTGCATTTTTGACTGCATGTTTACATGCATTTGAAGTGCGCTTTGCATGCATTTTGTGCTGCGTTTGCAGTGCATTTTTCAATACATTTTTTGGGCTGGGCTTAAAGCGGAAGTAAACCCATCCATAAAACTGTTTCATTTCCGGCACGTGCCGGAAATGTAACGCTCCCATTGGTTGTGCTCTCAACCAAACTGTCAAGCCATCCAATGGCTGGTGTCATAACTGATCACATGTGCAGCATCATGGCAGTTGTAGATTAAACAGAGGCAAAGATGGCAGCTTCCTTGGCTGAAAACGATAAGAGGGTTTACTTACACTTTAAAGAGGCATGGTGCAGTGCATTTGAACATTTGAAGCACACTTGTAGCGCGATACCTGCAGCATGCTCTATTTTTTATTTTTATTTTTTTTAACTGCGGTGAACTAACGATGTGAACTATGCCCATAGGATTACCTTGATTTTGGACTGTCTATGCATTTGGAGTGCAGTTCAAAATGCATCCAATTGAGTTTGGTGTGAAAGTGCCCTAAAGCAGCCCATAGATTATACGATTTTCTTTCCCTCCAAAATGGCTCGATTCCCCATCAACAGTGTCAGATGGGGGAATCACTCCCTCAGAGATATTGTGTTCTGCCAGAGGGTAGGCTTCCTGGCTGCCAGAACACAATGAATACTGTGGGTGGCCATACCTGCCGACAGTAATTGCATCTAAAAAAAAAAATCCAACAGGCTGGTTGTATGCAAGTCAGTCGATGAATCGACTCGGGTACAACCAGATCCCTGCTGAACCAGCCAAGATTCAATCCATCTCTGGCCAGATGTACAGTCCACCCCAGGTGGACTGGTTTGTGGTTACCAGTTTGGGTACATGTGCAGAGACAGAGCTGTGTGATGTCAGTATGGTAGTTATATGAAGATAAATGGTGTTCTGCGGATGTTGTATTAATGCTGCAAATTAGTGGGACAAATGGATGTAAAAATGTATGCATGGTCAGTACAGGAACAGCACCTAAAAAAAGCCAATGTGTTTGCTTACTGTGGGCACCTTCCCAAAGATTTGAGCACTCCGTCCTCATATACCAATCTCCTAGATACCCAAGCCACTGCACTGACCACCCCTAAATGGCACATGACCGGGGAAGAAGTGAGGGTCACTGTTCTAGGTTGACCAGACAATCGTACTATTGGTATGAAGCTTAGGACAAAGCATCAACAACTGGAGTCATAGCTCCTGACAGATAAAAAAAAAGACAAATAAATGCACCTATTCGTTCATTAGTACACCATTATGTATTTTTAATGCAACTAGTGTAAGTATACGAATTTAACTTTGTATCAGCCTCTTGCCTTGTCCTATACAGCAAAATGCAGACAGGGAGATACAATGAAGGAGACAGCAGAGTGAGAAGAAGGATGAGCTCAACAGTCAGCTGCTTCTCCTACATTGTCCAGTTAGCTGGCTGGGCAGGTGGAGGAAGGATACCACTTTGCTCCTTAAAGAGTGACTCCAATTTTGTCAAGAAAAAAATATTCCCCTCTGGATGAACAATGTACATTGCCAGGATTTTAACAAACTTTGTTGCAGATTCCTCCCTTTTGTTATTCTAAAAATATAGTTGTTTGTCTGTGTCTATGTGCAAAATGGACCTGTATGGGAGTGGTTTTATAATTAAAAATCAGCTGCTGCATCTGCAGGGCTCTAATGAGGAAATTGGCAGGGCCTGCATCCCTTTAGACGTGATTTTACTTTGGGAGTATCTCACCAAAAATGACATTTTTGTTAAGGGGATGCCAAAAATCTGACTTGCATCTTTGTGCAGACTCCTGGGAAAATCAGTGAGCCAATCACTCAAGCAGGAAATTACATTTTTAGGGGGTTTTCTGTACCTCTGGGTAGCCATATTGCATTTTACAGAAAATTACAGGGCTGCAGATTGAAAAGGAAAGTTACATTTTTAATAACATTTAATCACAATATAACTTAAGACGCAATTGTATACGCCATATTAGTTGCATTTTTTTTTTCCCCATGAAAGTGCTGTTACCCTTTGTAAATTTCAGTACCTGATAGACATACACTATATTACCAAAGTATTAGGACGCCTGTCTTTACATACACACAAACTTTAATGGCACCCCAGTCTTAGTCTGTAGGGTTCAATATTGAATTGGCCCACCCATTGCAGCTATAACGGCTTCAAACTCTTCTGGGAAGGCTGTACACAAGGTTTAGGAGTGTGTCTATGGGAATGTTTGACCATTCTTCCAGAAGCGCATTTGTGAGGTCAGGTACTGATGTGGATGAGAAGACATGGCTCACAGTCTCTGCTCTAATTCATCCAAAAGGTGTTTTTTTTTTTGGGTTGAGGTCAGGACTCTGTACAGGCCAGTCAAGTTATTTCACCCCAAACTCGCTCATCCATGTCTTTGTGGACCTTGCTTTGTGCACTGGTGTGCAGTCATGTTGGAACAAGAAGGGGCCATCTCCAAACTGTTCCCACAAAGTTGGGAGAATGAAATTATCCAAAATGTCTTGGTATGCTGACACCTTAAGAGTTCCCTTCACTGGAACTAAGAGGCCAAGCCCAACCCCTGAAAAACAACCCCACACCATAATCTCCCCTCCACCAAATGATTTGGGCCAGTGCACAAAGCAAGGTCCAAAAAAGACATGGATGAGCGAGTTTGGGGTGGAGGAACTTGACTGGCCTGCACCTCTCGACCTCCACCTCTCGACCTCAACCTGATAGAACACTTATGGGATGAATACGAGCGGAGACTGCGAGCCGAGTCTTCTCATCCACATCAGTGCTTGACCTCATAAATGCGCTTCTGGAAGAATGGTCAAACATCCCCATAGACACACTCCTAAACCTTGTTGACAGCCTTCCCAGAAGAGTTGAAGCTGCAAAGGGTGGGCCAAACCAATACTGAACCCTACAGACTAAGATTGGGTTGCCAAAAAAGTTCATGTGTGTGTAAAAGCGAGCGTCCCAATACTTTTGGTAATATAGTGTACATACAAATCCTTTGGCGGGTAGAACAGCTTTGTTATATGTACATATTTCATCTGGGTATTGCTGTTTATCTAAAGTTCAGCCCCAAAAATAGCTGAAGGTAAATTTCATTTTTTCCCATTTTGGATAGAATACGGGAGGGTTATTTCGCCTGTTGCCACGTGTCTCATTGGGGGTCCTTTCACTTCCTGTCCCATTGGGGGTCCTTTCACTTACTGTCTCATTGGGGGTCCTTTCACTTCCTGTCCCATTGGGGGTCCTTTCACTTACTGTCTCATTGGGGGTCCTTTCACTTCCCGTCCCATTGGGGGTCCTTTCACTTACTGTCTCATTGGGGGTCCTTTCACTTACTGTCTCATTGCCGCAATTGGAATCTCTCCAACGTGAGGAAAATCCCTGGCAGTCACCAGAACTGACGTCCCCACTAGAAGATTACCCTTTTATTCCGGTTCTGGTGACCTTTGGGTTTTCTTTCACTTTCAGTGATAAAAGTCACCAAGACAAATAGAGAGGGTGAATCTCCCTAATGGAGGCAGAATAAAACCTTACAAGTGTTCTAATCCCTCTCCACTCTATCCAAAACTTAAAAAAAGTTTTGCCTCTAATTATACATGAACAAACTGGGGTTGATTTACTAAAGGCAAATAGACTGTGCACTTTGCATGTACAGTTGCTCCAGGGCTTAATAAATGAGGTAAAGCTTCACTTTGAAAAGAATACCCAACCACGTGCAAGGAAAATATAAAAAAAAAAAAAACAGCATTTTTACTTGCACATGATTGAAGGACAGAAGTCAGCAGAGCTTCTGCTCTTTTACTAAGCTCTGGAGCAACTGCACAGTCTATTTGCCTTTAGCAAATCAACCCCACAGTGTTCTCATACTCTCCGTTGCAAAGATGTTTCCATTTTTGCTTTTATTTGGCAGCTTCTACAAGTGTTCCATTTTGTACAGCTCACCATTGACTGACCCAAGAAGTGTCTGCAGCATAGTGCATCCTCCGAACCATTTAGCAGAGCAGCTCTGGGGTCATCTGAAGACTCTGCATTACTGCGCAGACTGAGAGACTGCCAGATATCTCATCACTCTTTAGAGGCCACTCAGTACTGTCCAAAAATACAAATGATAGCATAATGCAGCACCATGACCATCCAAGCATTGCAATACAATACATCCATCTGCATAATACAGAGGAGCCATCCACACTCAGGACCCAGACACTGCAGCTCGGTTACTTTACAGAGTTGTGTATGCTAGGATTATTTTTGCAAATCATAACTCATACTATGGTAAGATGCCTGTGCATCAGAAGGAAAGGGGCCGCATCAGTTTAATAAGGGAAGCCGTGTTAGTGTAATAAGAGGAAAAAGAGGGTCAGCACTCTCAGAAGTTTTCTATATTAGGAAGAAGGGATATCTTGATATCATGCATTAAAGTACCGTGCGTTTTCTACCACATAAATGTACTAAGAGGAGGGCAAAGGGTCTGCGTCCTCATATTCGTATTATGGAGGGGTCATTACGTGCTAATGTCTGTGTATTAGGAGTACGTGAGAGTTCTGCAACGCCTGTGTATTAGGAGGAATGGAGAGCTCTGCATTAGGAGGAGAGGGAAGCTTGAACTGCCCTTGTAATAAAAAAGAACTAAATACAAATCTTAAAACCTTACCTCTGCAGGTGAATACATGCCTCGGGAGGAAACCATTAACACCTTATTCTCTGTACTCTCTATTGCAAGGGTTAACACCGCACGGCTCTCCTGGTAATAAAACATGACATTCAAGATTGCATCTCAAGTTTTTTTCCACTGAATAAGGTTTTCACTCTACAGAAAGTTAACGGCCAACAAAACAACAACTTAAAAGGAGAAGTTCACCTTTGGGAGCATATTACACACATTACACCCATATTTAGGGTGTAACAAGTTCCAGCAGTATCCTCCCATACACACCCCCCCCCCCCCCCCCATCCTCTCCTTGTGACAGAGGGCGGCGGGTTTTCCCGCACCCGCTGTCACAATTTAAAAACAGCGCAGCTGTTCGGGGCTTCGCCCACACAGCCATGGCAATTATTCAATCATAAGTTCTGTGGATGATTGAACTACAACTCCCATTTTCCATTGCAGCAGACAGCTTGTAATTCTCAATGGACTGCGAGGGCACTAGTGTTCACACTCGTAGTTCATTGATCTTCCTGCTCTTCAGCAATGGTCTGCTCTTATGGGAGGTACGATCAGACAGTTATACTGAGATTCTGCAGGAGTCCGACATTGCACCCAAAATCTACCGTTTACGGCTCCTGTGGGAAAGAATAACAATTGCATTTTTTTTTGCAGAAAAATGTGCACTTATTTTTTCCAAAAGGTGCACTTTGCCTTAAATGCCCAACTCTAGGAAACTTTAAATTATCCTTGCAATGGGGCTGCTCCTGCACTTTAAGTGTTATTGACTCATTTTGTCTAGGAGAGAGGAGAAGCGCTTTTACTTACCTGAGGCCAAGTTCACACATGTCCGGCTGCGGTTTGCAGTCTGGAGCAGTTTTATTTACAAGTTCAGGTGCAAATTTATACCTAAATTTGCACCTAAACTGAACCCAAAAATCACACAGGACCCCTTTCAGAAACGGATCACGGCCATCCCATAGATGTGTGAACTGGCTTCATTGAAAGCCGGTCCAATTCACAGGTTATGGGAAGCAGATGCAATTAAAAATGCATCTGATTTGCATATATGTGAACTGAGCCTGATCCTTTAGCAGACAGTGCTCCTCCATGCTCCGGTGGTGAACTCTCACAGCATCATCATCATCAGTGCAAGGCTCTAGACCAGTGGTTAGACCCTTGGTTTTGATGATGTCAGGACCATAGATGGTTGGATCGTAGGGGATAAGACGTTGTGGGGACTAGTCTAGTAGTGGGGAGGAGTAGAAGATAGGGAAGGTAAATCGTTTTTACATCCCCTAGACCTAAATAAGCAATTAACATTTTCAGTGCAGGTGTAGCCCCCACAACAAGGATAACTTTTTAGTTGCCTGGAGTTGGGCTTTAAATTTAGGGTGCTGAAAAAATTCATCTGACAAAGTCTTACTTTTCTGGGTTCTTGCAAACCCTACTAGAATAATGTATAAAGTCAGAGCTAGAGTTCCTGTTGATTGCCTCGCTCAGGGGTGTCAAACTCAAATTCATCGGGGGCCGCATCAGCAGTATGGTTGCCCTCAAAGGGCTGGTTGTATCTGTAGGACTATGTATATCCTTAGAGTGCAGGCTTCAGGAATGCACTACGTAAAGAGTGCAGGGGTCAGGATTGCGCTACGTACACAGTGCAGGGGTCAGAAATGCGCTACGTACACAGTGCAGTGGTCAGGAATGCGCTACGTACACAGTGCAGGGGTCAGGAATGCGCTACGTACACAGTGCAGGGGTCAGGAATGCGCTACGTACACAGTGCAGGGGTCAGGAATGCGCTACGTACACAGTGCAGGGGTCAGGAATGCGCTACGTACACAGTGCAGGGGTCAGGAATGCGCTACGTACACAGTGCAGGGGTCAGGAATGCGCTACGTACACAGTGCAGGGGTCAGGAATGCGCTACGTACACAGTGCAGGGGTCAGGAATGCGCTACGTACACAGTGCAGGGGTCAGGAATGCGCTACGTACACAGTGCAGGGGTCAGGAATGCGCTACGTACACAGTGCAGGGGTCAGGAATGCGCTACGTACACAGTGCAGGGGTCAGGAATGCGCTACGTACACAGTGCAGGGGTCAGGAATGCGCTACGTACACAGTGCAGGGGTCAGGAATGCGCTACGTACACAGTGCAGGGGTCAGGAATGCGCTACGTACACAGTGCAGGGGTCAGGAATGCGCTACGTACACAGTGCAGGGGTCAGGAATGCGCTACGTACACAGTGCAGGGGTCAGGATTGCGCTACGTACATAGTGCAGGGGTCAGAAATGCGCTACGTACACAGTGCAGGGGTCAGGATTGCGCTACGTACAGAGTGCAGGGGTCAGGATTGCGCTACGTACATAGTGCAGGGGTCAGAAATGCCCTACGTACACAGTGCAGGGATCAGAAATGCGCTACGTACAGAGTGCAGGGGTCAGGAATGCGATACGTACAGAGTGCAGGGGTCAGGATTGCGCTATGTGCACAGTGCAGGGGTCAGGAATGCGCCCCAAGTTTCCTCACATCTGTTCTCTCTCCTACATTCCTACCTGGCCCAGCTCTGGTACCTCCCCGTATAGGCGGCTCCCTCCCTTTGTATTGGGCTATAGTTAGTAGTTTCCTGTTTATTGGGCTATATATGGTACCTCCCTCTGTGGGCGGATTTCTGTGTTTAGTATCAGTACTCAGTTTTGTTTTTTTCACTAACACTTCAAAATAAGCAGCACACACTTCATCAACACAACATAAAAAGCCCTCAGGACGCAGCCCGCTGAATGGGGAAAAAAAACCCCAAAAAACCAGGAGCTGTCAGCAATCTCTGCCACTATGCAAAAAATGGCACTATGCACGAAAAATGCCACTATGCTAAGAATGCCACTATGCATGAAAAATGCCACTATGCAAAAAGCCGGCGTCGCTGGAGGGACTGGGGAGGCGGGGGTGGAGGCGGAGACAGGGCAGAGGCGGAGACAGAGCGGCATTCGTTGGCTGAGGAAAAGCTGAGGGAGGCGGGGGCGGAGACAGGGCGGAGGCGGAGACAGGGTGGCATCGTTGGCTGAGACAAAGCTGAGGGAGGCTGAGGTGGAGACAGAGCGGCATCGTTGGCTGAGGAAAAGCTGAGGGAGGCGGGGGTGGAGGCGGAGACAGAGTGGCATCGTTGGCTGAGGAAAAGCTGAGGGAGGCGGGGGCGGAGACAGGGCGGAGGCGGAGACAGAGCGGCATCGTTGGCTGAGGCAAAGCTGAGGGAGGCGGGGGTGGAGGCGGAGACAGAGCGGCATTGTTGGCTGAGGCAAAGCTGAGGGAGGCAGGGGTGGAGGCGGAGACAGCACGGAGGGGGAGATGTTTACTCGTTCCCATGGAGACTGACCGGCCACGCCGCTCACGAGGGGGGGAGGTTTTCTTGTTGCCTGGGATACCTGGCAGAGGGCCACATGACAAGGCCTGGCGGGTCGGATTCAGCCCACGGGCCTTGTATTTGCCACCTGTGGCCTAGCTCTATCTCTGATTGTATGGATGGGGGAAATTGAGCAATTTTCTTTCCTTCAGCCTGTGGTTGCATAATGTATGGCTGGGCCTTAAGCTGGATACATCATCAGCACATTCAATTACTTGACAAATGCCGTTTAAAAAGTGCTTCAAAAAATGTTTGCTTTTAACATTCGATTTTGGAATTAATGATGCTCAGTGTGAGGCTGTGGAACTTAGTCCAAGTGGAACTGGTCTAAGTGGGGAGTTAAAAACCAGAGGGAGAGTGAACAAGTCTTGCTTTTTGTTTGCTGGGTTGCATTTTTGGGGCTTTTCCTTTTAGTTTTTCAATCACCTTTTTCTGTCTGGTCTAAGTGGTGAGTTAAAAACCAGAGTTTAAAACAGGAGGTTATAACAGGGGTCATAGTACCTGTGTAGTGTGAGTACCTGAGTGTTTTCTGAGTAGTGTGTGTGGATCGTTAGTACTTGTGTATTGTGTACTGTATACTTGAGTATTGCGAGTGCACGTAGGTCTGCGACTGTTCTGCGATTGCACGTAGGTCTGCGAGTACCTGTGTATTGCCTTGTTGTGTACCTGTGTATTGTCTTGAGTATTAGTGCCAGGAAGCTAGCTGTTAGGTAATTTGGATAGGGTAAAATCCCCAAATCCTCACTAAATTTAATAGGTACATCTTGCTGCATGTATGCGTTCCTTGATCATCTGATCGAGGGCGAATACTGCTGTGCAAAATGTAAGCACATTGTTTCCCTGGAAGCCCAGGTTCTGAATCTGGGGAAGCAACTGTCAGCACTGAGAAGTCCCTCCATACTAAAGGGGAGCCAGGAACGTACACGGCAGGTGCCAGCAGGGACCAGCACAGAGGCGGGTGGAGACAAAGAGGTGCAGGCACTAGCAAAGAGTAGATGGGTGACAGTCAGGAGGGGTAGAGGGGGAAGTGCCAGGGAGGCCGATCCAGGACTGGAGCATCCCAATAAGTACGCTCCATTGAGTGACATTGGTGAAACCAGTCAGGGACCAGCACTGCTGGAGCTGAGGGACTCTCCTAGCTGCCGGGGGAAGAACCCCTCCAGTGAGAGTGGGGGGGCAGCAAAGGGAAAGGAAAGACAGATTCTGGTGGTAGGGGACTCAATTCTTAGAAGGACAGAGAGGGCAATCTGTAACCAAGACCTGAAGTGCCGAACAGTATGTTGTCTACCGGGCGCTCGGGTTCGGCACATCCCGGATCTTGTGGACAGATTACTGGGAGGGGCTGGGGAAGACCCGGGTGTCATGGTGCACGTTGGCACCAATGACAAAGTCAGAGGCAGATGGAGTGTCCTAAAGAACGATTTTAGGGACTTAGGAGCTAAATTGAGGAAAAGGACCTCTAAAGTAGTATTCTCAGGAATACTACCGGTACATCGAGCCACACCAGAAAGGCAGAGGGAGATTAGGGAAGTAAACAAGTGGCTGAAGAGCTGGTGTAGTAAGGAGGGGTTTGGGTTCCTGGAGGACTGGGGCAACTTCTCAGTCGGTAACCGGTACTATAGAAGGGACGGACTGCACCTAAATGAGGAGGGTGCAGATCTGCTGGGAATGAAGATGGCCAAAAAGTTAGAGGGGTTTTTAAACTAGGCGATGGGGGGAGGGTCCAGAGACAGAGATAGCCAGCACGGAAGATATTCCAGAAGGTAGTATTGGGGGCATTAGTGGTAGGTTAACCAAAGCACAAAAACACAAGGTGAGTATAGTAGCAAGTCCTAGTTGCAATCTCAAAACACCCAATACGAGGACAATATGCGACCGGTCTAAACTACTTGGCATGTTCACCAATGCCAGGAGCATGGCGGACAAGATGGGTGAACTAGAGATACTGTTGTATAAGGAGGATTTGGATTTTGTGGGAATTTCAGAGACCTGGTTCAACAGCTCTCATGATTGGCTGGCAAACATTCAAGGGTATACCCTATACTGCAAGGATAGAGAGGGTAAAAAAGGGGGAGGGGTATGCCTATATATCAAGAATAATGTACAAGTGAATGTGAGAGATGACATCACTGAGGGAGCTAGAGAGGAGGTGGAATCCTTATGGGTAGAACTCCAAAGGGATGAAGCTAACGGGAAAATAATACTGGGAGTATGCTATAGACCCTCTAACCTGAGGGAGGAAGTGGAGACGGATCTCCTATCACAAATTGGATTAGCAGCAAAGATGGGAAGTGTTATCATAATGGGGGATTTTAATTATCCAGACATAGACTGGGCGGAGGGAACCGCGCATTCATTTAAGGCTCGCCAGTTCCTTATTGTCTTGCAGGACAATTTTATGGGTCAGATGGTAGACGCACCAACTAGAAATAAAACATTACTGGATCTACTGATTACCAACAATACAGGCCTGATCACGGATGTGGAAATACGGGGCAATTTAGATAACAGCGATCACAGGTCAATTAGTTTCAGTATAAATCACACAAATAGGAAACATAAAGGGAATACAAAGACACAATTTCAAAAGAGCCAACTTCCCTAAACTACAAACCTTGCTAAAAGGCATAAATTGGGATAAAATATTAGGAACAAAGAATACGGAGGAGAGATGGGTTTGCTTTAAGAGCATATTAAATAAGGGCATTAGCCAATGTATCCCATTGGGTAATAAATTTAAAAGAGCGAACAAAAATCCTGGATGGCTTAACTCCAATGTAAAAATGCATATAAAAGCAAAGGAGAAGGCCTTCAAAAAATTCAAGGTTGAGGGATCATCCTAAGCATTCAGACTTTATAAAGAATGCAACAAGAAATGTAAGAGTGCAATTAGGACGGCTAAGATAGAACATGAAAGACACATAGCGGAGGAGAGCAAAAAAAATCTCAAGAAATTCTTTAAGTATGTAAACAGCAAAAAAGGGAGGACAGACCATATTGGCCCCATAAAGAATGAGGAAGGACATCTGGTTACAAAGGATGGTGAAATGGCGAAGGTATTGAATTTATTCTTCTCCTCAGTCTTCACGAGTGAAATCGGGGGGGCTTCAGTAACCAGAACTGCAGTGTTTATCCTCATGACACAACACAGGAAGCACCTCCATGGTTAACAGAGGACAGAATTAAAATTAGACTTGAGAAACTTAACATTAATAAATCACCGGGACCAGATGGCTTGCATCCGAGGGTACTTAGGGAACTCAGTCAAGTGATTGCCAGACCGTTGTTCCTAATTTTTACAGATAGTCTACTGACTGAAATGGTACCAGCTGATTGGAGAAAAACCAATGTAGCACCAATATTTAAAAAGGGCCCAAAATACATCCCTGGGAATTACAGACCAGTTAGCCTAACATCAATAGTATGTAAACTCTTGGAGGGGATGATAAGGGACTATATACAAGATTTTAGTAATAAGAACGGTATCATTAGCAGTAATCAGCATGGATTCATGAAGAATCGTTCTTGCCAAACCAATCTATTAACCTTCTATGAGGAGCTGAGTTGCCATCTAGATAAAGGAAGGCCCGTAGACGTGGTGTATCTGGATTTTGCAAAAGCATTTGACACAGTTCCCCATAAACGTTTACTGTACAAAATAAGGTCCGTTGGCATGAACCATAGGGTGAGTACATGGATTGAAAACTGGCTACAAGGGCGAGTTCAGAGGGTGGTGATAAATGGGGAGCACTCGGAATGGTCAGGGGTGGGTAGTGGGGTTCCCCAGGGTTCTGTGCTGGGACCAATCCTATTTAATTTGTTCATAAACGACCTGGAGGATGGGATAAACAGTTCAATCTCTGTATTTGTGGACGATACTAAGCTAACCAGGGCAATAACTTCTCCGCAGGATGTGGAAACCTTCCAAAAAGATCTGAACAAATTAATGGGGTGGGCAACTACATGGCAAATGAGGTTCAATGTAGAAAAATGTAAAATAATGCATTTGGGTGGCAAAAAGATTAATGCAATCTATACACTGGGGGGAGAACCTCTGGGGGAATCTAGGATGGAAAAGGACCTGGGGGTCCTAGTAGATGATAGGCTCAGCAATGGCATGCAATGCCAAGCTGCTGCTAACAAAGCAAATAGAATATTGGCATGCATTAAACGGGGGATCAACGCCAAAGATAAAACGATAATTCTCCCACTCTACAAGGCTCTGGTCCGGCCGAACCTGGAGTATGCTGTCCAGTTCTGGGCACAAGTCCTCAGGAAGGATGTACTGGAAATGGAGCGAGTACAAAGAAGGGCAACAAAGCTAATAAAGGGTCTGGAGGATCTTAGTTATGAGGAAAGGTTGCGAGCACTGAACTTATTCTCTCTGGAGAAGAGACGCTTGAGAGGGGATATGATTTCAATTTACAAATTCTGTACTGGTGACCCCACAATAGGGATAAAACTTTTTCGCAAAAGTGAGTTTAATAAGACTCGTGGCCACTCATTACAATTAGAAGAAAAGAGGTTTAACCTTAAACTACGTAGAGGGTTCTTTACTGTAAGAGCGGCAAGGATGTGGAATTCCCTTCCACAGGCGGTGGTCTCAGCAGGGAGCATTGATAGCTTCAAGAAACTATTAGATAATCACCTGAATGACCGCAACATACAGGGATATACAATGTAATACTGACACATAATCACACACATAGGTTGGACTTGATGGACTTGTGTCTTTTTTCAACCTCACCTACTATGTAACTATGAATTTTCCCGAAAAATACATTTTAGATAAAGGAAGGCCTGTAGACGTGGTGTATCTGGATTTTGCAAAAGCATTTGACACAGTTCCCCATAAACTTTTACTGTACAAAGTAAGGTCCGTTGTCATGGACCATAGGGTGAGTACATGGATTGAAAACTGGCTACAAGGGCGAGTTCAGAGGGTGGTGATAAATGGGGGAATACTCGGAATGGTCAGAGGTGGGTAATGGGGTCCCCCAGGGTTCTGTCCTGGGACCAATCCTATTTGGTCCCAGGAGGATGGGGTAAACCTGGACCTGGAGGATGGGGTAAACAGTTCAATCTCTGTATTTGTGGACGATACTAAGCTAAGCAGGGCAATAACTTCTCTGCAGGATGTGGAAACCTTGCAAGAAGATCTGAACAAATTAATGGGGTGGGGAACTACATGGCAAATGAGGTTTAATGTAGAAAAATGTAAAATAATGCATTTGGGTGGCAAAAGTATGAATGCAATCTATACACTGGGGGGAGAATCTCTTGGGGAATCTAGGATGGAAAAGGACCTGGAGGTCCTACTAGATGATTGGCTCAGCAATGGCATGTTGCTAGCAAAGCAAACAGAATATTGGCATCCATTAAAAAAGGGGATTAACTCCAGAGATAAAACGATAATTCTCCCGCTCTACAAGACTCTGGTCCGGACGCACCTAGAGTATGCTGTCCAGTTCTGGGCACCAGTCCTCAGGAAGGATGTGCTGGAAATGGAGCAAGTACAAAGAAAGGCAACAAAGCTAATAAAGGGTCTGGAGGATCTTAGTTATGAGGAAAGGTTGCGAGCACTGAACTTGTTCTCTCTGGAGAAGAGACGCTTGAGAGGGGATAGGATTTCAATCTACAAATACCATACTGGTGACCCTACAATAGAAATGAAACTTTTTCGCAGAAGAGAGTTTAACAAGACTCGTGGCCACTCATTAAAATTAGAAGAAAAGAGGTTTAACCTTAAACTATGTAGAGGGTTCTTTACTGTAAGAGCAGCAAGGATGTGGAATTCCCTTCCACAGGCGGTGGTCTCAGCGGGGAGCATTGATAGCTTCCAGAAACTATTAGATAAGCACCTGAACGACCGCAACATACAGGGATATATAATGTAATACTGACACATAATCACACATAGGTTGGACTTGATGGACTTGTGTCATTTTTCAACCTCACCTACTATGTAACATTCACTGTTCGAAATTTTCCATCCTGCTCCTTCAAATTTTTTCTTCACTATGGTTGAAAACGAATGTTAATCTGACCCCACTAACTAATAGAAAATTGAATGAACGTTCTGAAAACAAATATGAAATTCTACCAACACATGGCTAAGCTTTACACAGATAGCAGTGGTCCTGTCTGCAGCAGGGGATCAATATCCATGAAAAACATATTACAGAATAATTAAATGTTTACCAAAATGGTTTATTGACTGACCTTTTGCTGTTTAGAACTGGGGTCGAGGGTTAACTGATCATCGGCATCCAGTGCACATGTGACACCACAGAAAAGGGCGCGCATTGGGATCCCTGCATCCATCAAGCCCATGCAGGCCGCATTAAGACAGCAGGCAAGTAACTGGGAAGAGTTAAGGTTTCTGAATCAACTGGCATAAACTGATAAAAGAGTGAGAAAAAAGAAAAAAACAAAAAAAAAACAAAGGCTATAAGCCAGAGCATATAGCAGTGCATTACAATATATTTTACAGCTGTTTTTCACTGCCTGGGGCATGGAGGTATCTGGTGAGTAGTAAGAAAATACTAAAGTGTGTAATCATAAAATCTTTATAGTCTGTATTTACTCACACTGTCATTATGGGCTGCATGGCAAAAAAAAAAAAAAAAAAAAAAGGGTCATATGCAGTCTTATCAATCTAGATCAGGGGTCTACAAACTTTCTAAACAAAGGGCCAGCTTACTGTCCCTCAGACTTTAGGAGGACTAGACTGTAGCCAGTGAGAGTAGAAAGTTCCCCAGTGTCAGGCTTGATGGTCAGAAGTAAAAAAAAAAGCATTTAAAAAAAAAAAAAAAAAAAAAAAAAAATACATAATGCCTGCAGTCAGTAGGAGAAGTAAATGTGCACCACCACTGGTGTCAGTGGAAGGAATAGTGCCCCATCTTTGGTGTCAGTAGAAAGAATTGTCACCCATCAATGATGTTAGCACTAGTAAGGGCTTGTTTACACTTGCTTCAAAATGTGGCAAAAGACACACTTTTTTAAAGCGCTCTCAGGCCCGGTTTACACTAATGTGTTGTGAATTTAGCGCGATTTTGACCCGATTGCGTTGCAAATCTTCTTTGCAAATTCATTACGTCTTGGTTGTGATTTTACTGCGATTCTACTGGAATGAGTTGTCATTTTGAGAGGCGACTGCGATTTCTGTCTGGCCAATGGAACCCAAACTTACTGTTCTCTTCCTGGTTTTTGTGGAGTATGTGGAGAGTGTGGAAGAGGAGCTGGAGGTGACGAATTCGCACATATGTGAACCATCAATGCGATTCAAGAACGATTTACATTGATGTCTATGGAGACTAAATTCGCAATGCAACGCAGTAAACTCGCAGAAGACCCTTTTTTTTTTAATCGCATTCGTAGAGGAATCGCAACGCATGTATGAGAACGACCGTCATTGAAAACAATGACTTTAGGGATGACATGCGAATTTAAAGTGTTTTTGACGCATCACATTCGTTATGAATTCGCATCAGTGTGAACCGGGCCTGAATGCCAATCAAAGCACCTAAGTCACTAAATAAAATGGTTAGCGTAAAGTCCTGTGTACACGTTCAGTTTGCTTTGCTTCAAAAATTATACCCCATGTTGCTTTCTTGGTGCTTCAAAGCATCTCTATAGCCTTCATAGAAGTCCATGACAAAGCTCGCTAGCAGCACCTGCAGCTTTTATTCAGCTTTAGCTTCATTTTGTTTTGGAGGTATGAGATATCCCAAGATGCACTGGGAAGCCAACAAGCAGACTGGAAAGATGTCAAACAGTCACTTCTGATTCATGTGTATATTTTCTGGGAGTGTCTGGTGCAGACATCACATCTGGTGCGCAGCAAGGAGCAGCAGGAAGGTGAGCGGGGTCTGGACCAGAGTGCAGCAACTAGCAGACACACGGTGTGCAATATGGGAACGCTATAGAGGAGGGTGAGCGGGGACGGAAGAGAGAGTACTGAGCAGCAGAGGATCAGCAGAGCTGGGGGACCAGAGCAGCTAGAAACTAGAAATGTCACACGTGGTGCGCAGCGTGGAAGCAATATAGTGGGAGGTGAGCGAGGACCAGCAAACCAGACAATCAGCAGGGCTGGGGGTTACTACTGGGTGGGGGATCAGCAGAGCTGGAGGTTACTACTGACTGGGGGATCAGCATAGCTTGGGGTTTCTACTGAGCAGGGTATCAGCAAAGCTGAGGATACTACTGAGTGGGGCATCAGCTGAGTTGGGAGTACTACTGAGCGGGGGATCTGTTGAATGAGGTACTAATAAGCTGGGGATCTGCTGAACGAGAGTACCGATGAGCTGGGGAACTTCTGAACAAGGGTATCAATGAGCTGGGGATCTGTTGAATAGGGGTACTAATGATCTGGGGGTTCTACTGGGCCTCTTTAAAACAAATACAAAATCAACACACACACACACACACACACACAGCATTTGCAATGCTTCATTAAAGCATCAAACACACCAAGAAAGCATGTAGAAGCGGTAGGTGCTTGTCAGCGTAGACGTTGGTGTCGGCAAGAGGAATAGCGCCCCATCGTTGGTGTCGGCAAGAGGAATAGCGCCCCATCGTTGGTGTCGGCAAGAGGAATAGCGCCCCATCGTTGGTGTCGGTGGAAAGAACAGTGCCTCATCAGTAGGAGGAATAGTATCCCATCTTTGGAGTCATTAGGAGGAATGGTTTCAGTGGAAGGAATAGTGCACCATCGTCTGTATCAGTGGAAGGAATAGTGCCTCATATTGCCCCACCACTGTTGTCGGCGGGAAGAACAGTGCCCACCCTTGATATCAGTGGAAGGAACAGTGCCCCATCTTTGGAGTCACTAGGAGGACTGGTGTCAGTGGAATGAATACTGTCCTAGCGTTCGTGCCGGTGGAAAGAACCGTGCTGCACCATTGGTGTCAATGGAAGGAACCATGCCCCATCATTAGTGTCAGTGGATGGAATGGTGCCTCATCATAGGTATCAGTGGGAGGAATAGTACCCCATCTTTGGAGTCAGTAGTGGTAATAGTGCCCCACCATTGGTGTTAGTGGGGGGGGGATAGTGCCCCCTTTTTGGTGTCAGTGAGGGGAATAGTGCCCCATCTTTGGTGTCAGTGGGAGGGATAGTACCCCCCTACTTATATTAGGAGGAGGAATTTTGCCCTATTGTTGGTGTCAGTGGCAGGAATAGTGCCCAATTGTTGGTGTCAGTGGGAGGAATCTCAAGTGTCTCAAGGCAAGGGATGGGTTGCAGTTTGGAGACAACTGATCTATACATAAAGACGCAACTGTCAACTGCAAACTTTGTATGTCAACAAAGGGCATGCGGGTTATGGGAATGGAGTTGAACTCCTCTCCTCCAGCTGAAGTCTTACTTCTCCATGCTGCAATCTCCTAACTGCAAAAAGTAAAATGCCAGCAGGGAAAGTGACACTCCAAAAAAATGCACCGCTGTAGTCCGTGTGTGATGAAGCGGAAAAGAAAAAGAAAAAAAAAAAAAAAAGAAAAACAGTTTTATCTTTTGTAGTGGAGGAAGCGTATCTGCCTATTGGCCACATATATTGCCTCATCTGTGTTAAGCACTTGCAATGTTCCTGTCTACACATTTTTGTGCATGTAAATGAGTAAACATGAACTGCTGGACAGCAGCCAGAGACACTGAAATTTGTTGCACCGCTCGTACGATTGCTTCCATTAGTTGCAAATAAAATGCTAAGAGTGGCAATAAACATTGTTCCCGCTATCAGCAAAAACAATGCTTCAAGCGTAGGGGACAATAAGGAGAGCTTTGAGCCAACGGAGGGGTTTGTTATTGCATTTGGAGTGTAATAGTTTGCATAAAAAGAAGATCTGAGTGAGCCGGGCTCAATCCTCCAATCTCAGCGCCGGCTGAACGATGGTCAGATATTTCCCCGCTGTCATTCTTAGCCAATGTATCGGACATTGCCTACAAGTTACAGCAATACTGTATTCTCATTATCAAGATAGCAAAAACCAATAATGTGTTGACTCAGCACTCCGGGAGGAAACATGAATACCGTTGGCGCGAAGGTCAGTAAGAACGATGGGGATGGCATTCAGACTAATTAGAAAATAACATTTCTGACAAGTCTCTCCCCAGTCCTATTTTAAGCGCGTTTACTGCAGCACAGACGTCTTCCATTCAGGAGTTTATGACATCCTAATTTATCGCTCTACCTGTATGGTGTTAATTGACTTGCTAATTTGTGACAAACTGCAGGGAAAATGATCCTGTGTCTTATTAGCACAAGTCCTGATTTCTAAAGTTTTCTATTTCACCAGAATAATCTAACGCACAAAGATCTGTCAAATCCGGGATACTAGAACCAGCTCTGGCAAAGAACCATTAACCAGCTCTGACAAAGGATAAGTGCACCTTTTGGGAAAAAATAATAAATGCACAAATTTTTGCAGGAAAAAAAAAAGAATGTGCGTTTATTTATTTTCTTAAGGAGCCTGGAAAGCATTGCACCCATGATCATTGGATCAGAAGTGCAATGGCAGACTCCTGCAGACAAGCCCTGCAGCTTTCAGCCAGTACCTGCATATGGGCTGCGGGGCTTGTGAATGAAGTACAAGGCCGCTCTTTAGTGACCTCGCAGTCCATTCAGAACTACAAGCCGTCAGCTGCAAAAGCTGAAAATAGTTGTAGTTCATGCATTCACAGGAAATTGTGAATGAAATACGAGACCGTGTGGGCAGAGCCCCGTACGGCCACGTAATTTTCAAATAGTAAGAGAGGGTACGGAGAGAAGATTTCCGGCTCGCTGTCATGGGGAGGGGTTCGGAGGGGAGGTTGCTACCAAAAATACGGGTGGAAAAAGTAACATGTTCCAAAAGGCGAACTTATGCTTACGTTGCGGTTTGCAAGTGGTTTACTGGGGTTATGGCTGAAGCTATAACCCTGGTATTTGTCTTTTGTCCAGCCAGTGGCTGGCTTTCTCACAAAAAAGGGGGGGCATATCATGGGGGGGATGCCCCCTCCTCCTGCCGGTTCTTCATCACGCTTACCTTTTCCACCAGCACGCCAGAGAAATGATCCAACTGTGCGGCCGGCTGGTCACAGCGACAATCAAAGACTAGATAGTCTTTGATTGCCTCTATGGCCTTGGACCAGAGCGACATCATGACATCACTTTTGGTCCAGGGTGGAAGTGAATATTTTTTTTTTTTTTTTTAAAGCAAAAGATCACATTTTTTTAATCTTTTGCTTTTAAAGGTAAAAGGTGAGATCTGGGGTCTTTTTGACCTCAGATCTCACCATAAAGAGGAACTGCAATCCTTATTTCTATTATAAGGGATGTTTACAGTAAAAGTGAAGGGAAAAAAAAAAAAAATTAAAGCACCCCCATCCTTCCATGCTCATGCACAGAAGAGAACGCGCATACATAGGTCACATATGAATATGTAAACGGAGTTTGCACTACACATGTGAGGTATTGCCGCGAATGTTACAGCGAGAGCATTGATTCTAACACTAGACCACCTCTGTAACTCAAAACTGGTAACCTGTAAACATTATTAAAACATCACCTATGGAGATTTTTTTTAAGTACCGTAGTTTGGCGCAATTTTATCGCACGACATGTTAGGTATCTATTTACTTGGCGTAACATCATATTTTACAATAAAATTTGGTATACATTGTGTTTTTTTTATTTTTTATTATTCATTCATTGGGGGTTATAAGTAATTTACTAGCGTTCACGGATTGCAAAATATGGATTTAAACTTGTAAACAAAGAGTGTCAGAAAATGCTTCAGTTGGTTAAAGCAGTCCTTATACTATTTCTACTAATGTATGGCTAACTTTCCAGTATTCCCCCCCCAGAGTTTAGCTTTAAGATTCTCTACTTGGCAGCCTTTTTCTACAAGTTTGCGAGTTTGAAAGATAACGTACCATGATTACATACTTCCCATCTTACCTTTGATTGCTCTACACCACTGAATTACATTTATTTGTACAATAACAGTGTTTAGTGTGTACATGAGACTGTATAATGGAGCAAAGCGCTTGGCTATTTCTAGAACACCTTTGACTTCAGAAAGAGGGAGGATTGGAACATCTCCTGAGCTATACTCCAATAACCTCCTATGACAGTCAGACCGCATTTTACAAATGCTAAGGCTTGATTCACACCTATGCATTTTTAGTGCTTTTTGCATTTTGCATTTTGCAGATTTGCACTACAGCGCATTTAACATGGTTTCCTATGGAACACGTTCTGTAGAGCAAATCTGCAAAATGCAAGAAGCACTTAAAATGCAAAGGTGTGAATTAAGCCTAATACCAGGGTGGCAAAATCAAACAGTACATGGTGATATATACTATGTGCAATACAGGTTCACATAATTAAAAAGGAGAATAATTTTCAATACTGCTCCTGCTCAACGTGGTCAAAAATTTCTGCTTTTTTGCCTCCTCCCTCCTCTCCTCCGCTTTTGGACAAATGCCGGTACCTAGTTTGGACAGGTATCCACTCCCACTTAAGCCTAGGTAATCCATGCAGAAGTTTGCCTGCCCCCCTCTCACCCAGCAGCCTTCTGGGACATGTCAAAGGCTGTGGAACCATTCACAAGGCGCAGTGGGAAGCCGGCTGTGACGCTGCAAGGTGTCACAGCCACCTTTGCTTAATATGCTACTGCTGGGGACCCGAAGACTATTGAAGAACTGGCCTGGGTGAGGATGGCGCTGGATCGCTGGATAGGCAAGTGTCCTTTTATTAAAAGTCAGCAGCTACAGTACTTGTAGCTGCTGATTTTGAATTTGTTTTAATCTTCGGGGGGGGGGGGGGGACTGAAGCTTTAAAGTGTAGCTAAAGACAAAAAAAATAGTTTTTCCCATTTTGGATAGAGTAAAGGAGGGTTATAGTCCCTGGCAGGTTTTTTTTTGCCATCTGTGCCCCACTGAGGAGATTTCCCTTTACTTCCTGTCCCATTGCTAAAACAGGAAGTGAGAGAAAATCCCTGCAAAGTGAGGGAATCCTGGTGTGTCACCAGTCATCTGAACTAGTGTCCCTAACTCCCCATTAGTGTTCTCAGAGACTCACAGGTGATATGTTGCCTCCTCCATGCCCATGTTAACCACGGAAGGCTCGTCCACCCACATTACACACGGCTGCAAAGCAGTTGGGGGAACGGTCCCATTCACATGAATAGGTCATGTTGGGCGGTGGTATTGCCTGCTCAACGCAACCTGTAGAATAGATCTTGCCACCTTGCAACCATGGCAGTGTGTACTAACATGGCTGTGTTAGCTTGCAGCTTGGCAGTTTTTGGGTTTAATACTGCTTTAATAATTATAAATAATTCATTTAATTTATTAATAATTATTAAAAAATTAAATAACCTGTGTGCAACACTTCTAATACAAATCCCAGGTATCAAGACCATATCAACCAAACATTTTCTGCTTTTAACCTATATGGAGCTGAAATAATAATCCAAAATATTTCATGGTAACCCAAGTGAAGTTTCTGCTTTTAACAGATTGGCAATGCTTCTATTACAGCATTAGCAGTCTGTGGCTGATCTCAGTTAATGCCCAGAGTGGCAGAGGAGAAGGAGGAAGATACTAAGAAAATATTTTAGGCTAATGATTGCTGAATCTCAGAATATGTCCATTGCTGCTCTTGATTATTCTCTCTAAGTTTATGACCTCAGGGACCAGTAAATCTTCACAATCTTTCTGCACTGTATCAATAAATTGCTAAAAATAATCGAGACAAACGAGGAACTGGCAGCAGGAGGAAGAAAGTTCACCCACAGTGGAAGACATTAAAAGGAATAAAACATTGTGTGAATAACAAGGGGAGATGGATTAATGAGTAATTGAAAACACTGCAGATGCTCTACATAAGGCTTTAGGGAAGGAAAGTGTGCCCTCTAGTGGCTCGACACAGAAATTATGGCTCAGACAAAACCAGCGTTTAGCAAAGGATACAGAACCGGCATCATTAATAATCTGTAGTACAATGGTGATCGATGTTCGGGGGTGCAGGGTGCCTAGAATTACAGACTCGCATGTCTCTCGAATTAACTGCTCCTGGTTCTTCTCTTGTATTGCTGATTTGGAAACAACATGAAGAAGTTAGAAAAAGTATATAGTGGAGCATTACCAAGTGATCCTTCTTATTTACAGTACCAGGTGAGTCAAAGTGGAACAAAATGTGCTCCAAAATTGCTGTGGACTACAAACACTTCCAAACAGAAAGTACTCATTTCCACCACAATTACAAAAGGACCTTATTTAAAATCGATTTATTTTAAATGAAATCTATGGTCACAGCATACATTTCCATTCTAGAACATCAGCATTGTAATAACAATACAAAAAAAATAGTTATTTTTGACAATCCAATATACACCAATACATTGGTACATACCTCCTCTAATACTGAGTAGTTCCCACTTTTGCCACCTAAACAGCTCTGACCCATCAAGGCATGGACTACACTAGACCTATGAAGGTATACTGTGATATCTGGCACCAAGCTATCAGTAGCAGATCCTTTAGGGCTCTTTCAAACCATATGTGCATGAAAACAGATGGGAACTGACGGGAAAACCACTTCGATTTCACTTGCAGAGACAGTTTTCATGCAGGTCAGGTATGTGCCCTAGTCACACCAATGTTGATGTCATGTCGGTTTTTTTCTGTAGAGAAAAAGTATGCACGCGATACCAGTGTTGTGATGTGAACAGGGCACATAGAGAACAATTGTTTTTTTGTGCCCTTGCAGAACGTGTGCAGAAAAACTGATGTCTCTGCACCATGGTGTGAACGAGGCCTAAAGGTGATATTAAAAAGCTATTTTTTTTTAAAACAACAAAATGTCATACTCACCTGCTCTGTGCAGTGGTTTTGCACAGAGCAGATCCAACACTCCTCTTCTCGGGTCGCTCTGGCTCCTCCCTCCTGTCGAGTGCCCTCACAGCAAGCAGCTTGCAATAGGGGCACCCGAGCCACTGCTCTGCATGTCCATTCAGACACGGAGCCGCGTCTCTGCCCCAGCCCCTCTCACTCCTCATTGGCTGGGATGTGATGGCTCCCACTGCTGTCTCAGCCAATGAGGAGGGAGTGTCCCCAAGAGTCGATGCTCTTGTGCACATTGCTGGATAGCGATGGGGCTCAGGTAAGTATAAGTGAAAGCTGGGGGGGGGGGGGGGGGGGGGGGGCTGCTGCACACAGAAGGTTACTTACCTTCATACATAGAGTGCATAGAAGTTAAAAAAAAAAAAAAAAAAAAAACCTCCAGCCTTCACAACCACTTTAAAGCGGAGCTACAGACCCCCTGTTAGGAGCCTTCCTTAATCTAATATTTATCAATTAACATATGTACGAATAGGTTAGATCTTTATTATAATTGAGTTATATATATTTATCTCTTCTAGATTTGGAAATGTAACAAGTAGTTTTTACAGTTTCTGTGAATGAATAAAATATATATATAAAATTTTCATTACCATAAGCATAGCTTTGGAGAGCTAACATGTGGTAGTAATTAGGCTATCCTTCCTCCCCCATCGCAAATGGAGAAGGTATCACATTTCTTGAAGATACATAGAGGTTTGATTATGCATAAGAATATAAGTTCTTTATACTATAATATTTCTTGATTAAGATATAAATAATAACAATGGCTTTTCAATTAGTATAATGTATACATATATTGGTATATGTATTATTTGATTTAGAACCAGGGGTAGGCAACCTGGGGCCCTCCAGCTGTTGCAGAACTACAAGTCCCATCATGCCTCTGGGAGTAATTGTAACTGCCAGCCTTGCAATGCCTCATGGGAACAGCTGGAGGGGTCCAGGTTGCCTACCCCTGATATAGACGATAGATAAAGTTATATTGTATAAGTTAAATGGTTTTACATATGATTCTTGCCCATCCCCCTAGGTTCTTATTGGAATGCTGTGAATAGAGATGGCATTATATTTCACTAAGTTGAGTAAAGGGAGATAGGAGTTAGGTAGAAATACATTGGAGTTTGTGGAACTAAAAGACAAAGAAGTACTTTAAACCAGCCGGTTTTATAGAGAAAAAGGTAGATGTACATTGGGAGTCAGACAGACACATAGGGGAAGCTATCAGCTTCTTACACAGACACACAAATCTGATTATATATACAATCTCCATCTCGAAAATATACTGTAACTACATTATTGATATTGTTACATTTTGTATTTTAAATATCCTTCTTGTAATCTTATACTTTTTTATTATTAAATCCATTTTTGAGTTTTTACATAAGAACTGAAAGGACTTTTTTGGAACTTTTCTCATCAATATAAGTTTACAGAAAATCAAGAGAATATTATTACTGTATTTATTGGCGTATAACACTTACTTTTTCACCATGAAAAATCGGGTGAAAATAGCGTGTGTGCGTGTTATACGCCAATACTTCAATTTTAGCTGCTTCGGAGGGGACAGCGAGGGGGGCGGGACGAGCGCCCTCAGATTACATACAGTGAGAATCTCTTTACTTGGTGGCCTCTGTAATAGGAAGTCCCATCTCCTGGGCCGCCATTGGACCACTGTTCTGTCTATCATAGGAGATTCTCACTGTACATAATCTGTCGGCGCTCGTCCCGCCCCCCTCCCTGTCCCCTCTAGGCTGCAAATGGGCATCGATCAGGCTGCATTGATGGCAATGGTGAGGCTGCATTGATGTGGACTGATGAGGCTGCATTGATGGCACTTGTGAGGCTGCAGATGGGCATCGATCAGGCTGCATTGATGGCAATGGTGAGGCTGCAGATGGGCACTGACCCTTATTTTGCTTCAACGTTCCTCATTTAAAATTTAAGTTTTTTTTCCTGAAATTTTCCTCTTAAAATGAATGTGCGTGTTATACGCTGATAAATACGGTATATTTAACACCCCCCTACCAGAAGATTAAAAGTCAGCAGCTACAAATGCTGTAGCTGCTGACTTTTAATATTAGGACACTTACCTGTCCAGACCCCAGGCGATGTCGGCACCAGAGCTGATTTTTCAATCGGCTCTCAGGTGCTGCTGCCGCCATTCATTGTAAGGGAAACTGGCAGTGAAGCCCTGCGGCTTCACAACCGGTTCCCTGCTGCGCTGTGTGAATGGCCCAATGGCAGGGGAAGGGTGAACTTCTGGGGGACCTCGCCCCAAAAGGTGCCAAATGTGGCAGTGGAGGCGGAGAGGAAGCAAAACTTTTCGGTGGAGCTCCGCTTTAAGTCCTGTAAGTTCTGAGGTGGGGCCTCTTTCTTTTTACAGGACATCCCACAGATGCTTGATTGGATTGAGAATTTGAAGGCCACACCTCAAGCTCATTCTTGTATCCCCAAACCATTCTTGAACATTTCTGCAGTGTAATAGAGTGCATTATCCTCCTGAAAGAGGCCAGGGCTATCAGGAAATACTGTTTCCATGAAGGGGTGTACTTGATCACCAACAATGTTTAGGTAGGTGATATGTGTCAAAGTAACATCCAAATGAATGGCAGAACCAAGGTTTCCAAGCAGAACATTGCCCAAAGCATCACACTGCCCCCGTCGGCTTGCCTTCTTCCCATCCTGGTGCCATCTCTTCCCCAGGTAAGTGATGCACATGCACTCGGCCATCCACATAATGTAAAAGAAAACATGATTCATCAGACCAGACCACCTTCGTCCATTGCTCTGTGGTCCTGCTCCGATGTTCACGTGCCCATTGTACTAGCTACTGGCTGTGGACAAGGGTCAGCATGGGCACCCTGACCAGTATGCAACTACACAGACCCATACAAAACAATATGTGATGCCCATTTTTTCTGCTTTCAACACACCAACTTTAAGAACATGTTCACTTGCTGCCTAATACAGTGGGACAAAAAAGTATCTAGTCAGCCACCAATTGTGCCACCAAGCCACCACTTAAAAAGATGAGAGAGGCCTGTAATTGTAATCATAGGTATACCTCAACTATGAGAGACAAAATGTGGAAACAAATCCAGACAATCACATTGTCCGATTTTTGAAAGAATTTATTTGCAAATTATGGTGGAAAATAAGTATTTGGTCTCCTACAAACAAGCAAGATTTCTGGTTCTCACAGACCTGTATCTTCTTCTTTAAGAGGCTCCTCTGTCCTCCACTCATTACCTGTATTAATGGCACCTATTTGAACTTGTTATCAGTATAAAAGACACCTGTCCACAACCTCAAACAGTCACACTCCAAACTCCACTATGGTGAAGACCAATAAGCTGCCGAAGGACACCAGAAACAAAATTGTAGACCTGCACCAGGCTGGGAAGACTGAATCTGCAATAGGCAAGCAGCTTGGTGTGAAGAAATCAACTGTGGGAGCAATAATTAGAAAATGAAAGACATACAAGACCACTGATAATTTCCCTCGATCTGGGGCTCCACGCAGGATTTCACCCCGTGGGGTCAAAATGATCACAAGAACGGTGAGCAAAAATCCCAGAACCACACGGGGGGACCTAGTGAATGACCTGAAGAGAGCTGGGACCAATGTAACAAAGGCTACCATCAGTAACACACTACGCCGCCAGAGACTCAGATCCTGCCATGCCAGACGTGTCCCCCTGCTTAAGCCAGTACATGTCTGGGCCCGTCTGAGGTTTGCTAGAGAGCATTTGGATGATCCAGAAGAGGATTGGGAGAATGTCAAACCAAAGTAGAACTGTTTGGTAGAAACACAACTGTTTGGAGGAGAGAGAATGCCGAGTTGCAACCAAAGAACACCATACCTACTGTGAAGCATGGGGGTGGCAACATCATGCTTTGGGGCTGTTTCTCTGCAAAGGGAACAGGACGACTGATCCGTGTACATGAAAGAATGAATTGGGCTATGTGTTGTGAGATTTTGAGTGCAAACCTCCTCCCATCAGCAAGGGCATTGAATATGAAATGTGGCTGGGTCTTTCAGCATGACAATGATCCCAAACACACCCCCCAGGCAACGAAGGAGTGGTTTCGTAAGAAGCATTTCAATCATTTCAAGGTCTCCAGATCTCAACCTCATAGAAATCTTTTGGAGGGAGTTGAAAGTCCGTGTTGCCCAGCAACAGCCCCAAAACATCACTGCTCTAGAGGAGATCTGCATGGAGGAATGGGCCAACATACCAGCAACAGTGTGTGACAGCCTTGTGAAGACTTACAGAAAACGTTTGACCTCTGTCATTGCCAACAAAGGATATATAACAAAGTATTGAGATGAACTTTTGATATTGACCTAATACTTATTTTCCACCATAATTTGCAAATAAATTCTTTCAAAAATCAGACAATGTGATTGTCTGGATTTGTTTCCACATTTTGTCTCTCATAGTTGAGGTATACCTATGATGACAATTACAGACCTCTCTCATCTTTTTAAGTGGGAGAACTTGAACAATTGGTGGCTGACTAAATACTTTTTTGCCCCACTGTATATCCCACCAACTTTCAGATTCCATTATAAAGAGATAATCATATGTTATGAACAGAAGTGAGGAGGCACTAGTGATACTTCTGGGTCCCGAACTTCCGGTTTTATCCTAACCACGGCAGTGGATCGCATGCAGACCCACAAACGTGAGCTGGGTGGTGATGGTTCCTGCTTAGTGATACATGTGGGCTATTCCGAGTGCCGTGAGAAGCAAGCATTTTGTTACTTGTTTTTATTCATTATTAAAAAATTTTACGCTATGGATCCTGCCTTCCCTTTTTTTTTGAGGGGTATCATGGAGGAGAGGTCGATATAAACAAAGTCTCCTGTTATCTCCATTGTTAAAGCAAGTCTAAAGACTCCACCCACTAAAGCGCTGCTTGACGACCTTTTTAATTAAAGAGGTCATATTCGTCTGGTGAGTAGGAAATATTTATCAAGCACATAGAGTATATTCTGCAGATACAGTTGTGCTCATAAGTTTACATGCCCTGGCAGAATTTATGATTTCTTGGCCATTTTTCAGAGAATATGAATAACAACACAAAAACATTTCTTTCACTCATGGTTAGTGGTTGGCTGAAGCCATTTATCATCCATAAACTGTGTTTACTCTTTTTAAATCATAATAACCCTGGTGATTTTGGCCTAATAACATGACACAAAGGGGTTTGAATGGCTAGTAAAGGTAACCATCCTCACCTGTGATCTGTTTGCTTATAATTAGCATGTGTGTATAAAAGTTCAATGAGTTTCTGGACTCCTGACAGACCCTTGCATCTTTCATCCAGTGCTGCACTGACGTTTCTGGATTCTGAGTCATGGGGAAAGCAAAAGAATTGTCAAAGGATCTGCTGGAAAAGTTAGTTGAACTGTATAAAACAGGAAAGGGATATAAAAAGATATCCAAGGAATTGAGAATGCCAATCAGCAGTGTTCAAACTCTAATCAAGAAGTGGAAAATTAGGGGTTCTGTTGAAACCAAACCACGGTCAGGTAGACCAACTAAAATTTCAGCCACAACTGCCAGGAAAATTGTTTATGATGCACAGAAAAACCCACAAATAACTTCAGGTGAAATACAGGACTCTCTGAAAACATGTGGTGTGGTTGTTTCAAGATGCACATCAAGGAGGCACTTGAAAGATGGGCCGCATGGTCGAGTCACCAGAAGAAAGCCATTACTACCACAAAGTATCCCATTTACAATACGCCAAACAGTACAGAGGCAAGCTTCAAACCTTCTGGCACAAGTCATTTGGAGTGATAAGACCAAAATTGAGCTTTTTGGCCACAACCATAAACCCTACATTTGGAGAGGAGTAAACAAGGCCTATGATGAAAGGTACACCATTCCTACTGTGAAACACAGAGGTGGATTGCGGATGTTTTGGGGATGTGTGAGCTACAAAAGCACAGGAAATTTAGTCAAAAATGATAGCAAGAAAAATGCAGTATGTTATCAAAAAATACTGGAGGAACATTTACATTCATTAGCCAGGAAGCTGCGCATGGGACGTACTTGGACATTCCAACATGACAATGATCAAAAACACAAAAGGCCAAGTCGCCCTGTCATTGGCTACAGCAGAATAAAGTGAAGGTTCTGGAGTGGCCATCTCAGTCTCCTGACCTCAATATCATTGGAGCCACTCTGGGGAGATCTCAAACGTGCAGTTCATTCAAGACAGCCGAAGAATTTACAGGAACTGGAGGCTTTTTGCCAAGAGGAATGGGCAGCTTTACCATCTGAGAAGATAAAGAGCTTCATCCACAAATACCACCAAAAGACTTCAAGCTGCCATTGATGTTAAAGGGGGCAATACACAGTATTAAGAACTGGGTATATAAACTTTTGATCAGGGTCATTTGGGTAGTTTCTGTTGCCATTATGATTTAAAAAGAGTAAACACAATTGATTGATAATAAATGGCTTCAGCCAAACACTAACCATGAGTGAAAGAAAAGTTTTTGTGTTATCATTCATATTCTCTGAAAAATGACAAAGAAATCATAAATTCTGCCAGGGTATGTAAACTTATGAGCACAACTGTATACTGCCATATGGTGAAGGTGTCATAATTTTTATGTCACTTTGAAAATCTACCACTAAATAACTTATGGACTTCACAAAGGATTGGTTTATCACTCGATCATAATAATACTGAGCACGGTGCACTTACTATTGTTTATGAAATTGATTGTCTATTATATGTTATTGTTGAATCAATTATATTCACATCACTAGCGCCCCCTCACTTCTGTTCATTATTACTAAAGTTAGAATGTGTATACTTTAAGGGGAGCAGCTCTATCGGTCATCTTTATTTCCATTTTTTTCCTTTGTTTGTTGGCGCAGGTTTTATTTTCAATATTTTCAATCAAATGTAATTCACTTAACTTGTCAATATTCATAAAGTTATGGCCGATCAGTGCAAGCTCACTTGAAAAATCTCTTTTCATGCTGCGATTGCTATCTGTTGGCCATCTCTATCCGCAGCTTTCTGGATTCCCTGCATGCTTTGCCGTTTCTCTATAATTTCTAAGGACTACATAACCCATGGTACATTGCTGTCTGAAGCAGTGATTCCTGTACTGACTCCGCCTCCTGAAACTCCTCCTCTCAAAACCTCTGTAGTTCAGAAGGCAGACTCTGTGAAATGTTTGACACAGCCATGCCGACTCACAGGGCATAGTGGCTATGAGTCAAGCACTGGGCTCCATACCTGCACCTCCTCTCTGGTCAGTAAGGCCTCCAGTCTAACTTATGGGCCAATAGTGAGGCACAGAAGGTAAGATCAAGCTCTCAACTACATATACCGTCTGACATTTGCAAGACAGAGCATCCAAGGTGCTCTGAAATGTGTGACCAACCATGAGGCATCTCTGGTCCTTGATTTCAAGACTGATGACAGAATGCAAACTGTGTGTCTGTTGGCCCACGGATACTCATGTTCCCTGCACTTGTCTGCTGTTCCACTACCCCACTGGATTGCAGAGTACTAAACCTGATTGAACTTTGTACTGGAGCATACACGAGTGTGAGACTCTCATCCCCTCCTTTGTGTAACACTATTCAGGCCTGACTCACCGCTCAGACCTAAGGACTGCATGCTGAGAGGAGATCATATACCCAGAAGACACAGGAATTTTACAAGGGCTCAGACCGAGCAACAAAGTGGCAGTTATGCAAACAAAAGTATAGGCGGGTCAAGGGTGAGCTTTTAAGCGACTGTCACTTTGCCTTGAATAGGCAATAAAAGATCTGCATAAAGTACAGACACTGCAAAATGTCTGCTAATAATGATACCAGCCAGAAAAGCTTCCTATGAGCCTCTCTCCAAAATCTGTTCTACTGTGCTACTAACCCCCAAATTTCCTCAACTTAAAGTGGAACTAAACCGTCCCATCCTTTTCAAGGAAGCTGCCATCTTGGACTTTTGATTTGCAACTGCGGTGTGATCAGTTATGACACCAGCCATTTGATGGTTTGACAGGTTGGTTGAGAGCACATGCAAATGTGACAGTTAGCATTTCCGGCATGCTGGAAAAATAACCACTTTAAATAAAGGTAACAAGAATCATTTTGTGGTGGCAGCTCCTACAGCAGGTAAGACTTTACATGTAACAGTAAAATAGGAATGGTAATATGTACCTCTCCTACAGCACCAATGCTTCTCTGTTCCTGAAAAATTGCACATTGAAGTCAACTTAGAAATTGACACTACTGTAAGTGTTGAGCTCCTTGGTTCCCCGCAGCCCTCATGCATTCCTCCTGCTGACCTTCACATCACTACAAGGTACAGTGGTGGCACGAACGTCAAGAGGAGGAACTAGTCAGAGCAATGAGCAACTGAGGAGATCAACACTCCCAGAAGTGTCAGTTTTCAGAAGATATCCATTAAATGGAACTGTGATGGAAGGCAGGAGAGCGAAGGTTTCCTCTCTTACCTGTTTAGCTTAGCTTGCCTTGAAAACTTTGCTATAATGACAGGGTCACTTTAAGAATAATGAGAAATAGCAAAAAAGAGGGCGCACCAACCTTTGCATTATCCTTGGATATATTTTAATAAAAAAGTAAAATTAAAAACTACTCACAAACATGTGAAAGAAAACCACAATATAAATAGCCTTCAGATGATGGCCATCAGTCTCACGACAAAAGACTCCAGATGGTAATGGAGAAGATTTTAAGGGCCACTGCCGGCTGACGAGTTTCGAAGGAATACCTTCTTCTTCAGAGCCCAGCAGCGTTGTCTCCTTCAGCTTCATATATATATATATATATATATATATATATATATATATATATATATATATATATATATATATATACACATACATATATACATACACACAGTTACACACATATATATATATATATATATATATATATATATACACACACACACATTAAACACGCATACAAGAGTGTGCACTAATGAGGCACCTCTAAGAGGAGTACAGAGGTCCCGCCCACAAATTGTGGGCAGTACTCGGCAAAAGTGGTGACGCCCAATTGACATAAGGGGACATGCACACCTATATAATCAATTAGCTGGGTGCCCATAGAACAATGCAGATAATGTTACAGACATCAGTACTCACAGTGAATTGTCAAAAGATCTCCCTCTGTCAGTGCATAGACCAAACAGATACGATAAAAGTAACCAAAAGACAAAGGTCAGAAACAGCAAAAGTTGGGCAAACCTGGTGGTCCGGAATTTCATCCCATAAATAGTTATACAGTAACATTGGACAATCATTTCATAGCCATCCCAGATTTACAACAGTAAGGACCCAAAACAGTATATATAAAATATATCCAAGGATAATGCACAAGGTTGGTGCACCCTCTTTTTTCTATTTCTCCTTTGACTGTCAGGATACCCCTATCCTTGAGGGCAGCAAGGCCTGAGGCGTTGTCCACTACGAACTGTAACCCACCTGGTTGGCCCACTTGTGCGCAGGAGTATTTGTTTTCTGCCATCACTTTAAGAATAGTAAGGCCGACCATACACAGTTTGGATCTTGCTGCACAGGCCCAGATTCAAACTGTTGATGGGCAGGCTGAATGTACCAAGCTGATTGATCGATCAACTTGGGTACAACCAGATTATCTTACGATCATCGCTAGCGGCTATAGCGGGGTTCCCCCCCCAGGAGAAGACAATTGCTCTGCAAACATATTCACACCATGTAATGTCTGCCTAAGCAAGACCATGAAAACACTGTACTGTGCCCCCTTGGCTAGCAAATGTACAAAGCTGCCAACAAACTGGCTGAATGAACAACAAACAAAATTCTTAATCCACATTATACAACATGGAGGGACGAATCTTCTGCTGTCCATCTCCTTGGATGTTTCAATCAAGGGATGTTAAGCGGGAGGTGGTCAGCGAAAAATTAAGATACAGGCAAAAAAAGGCAAAAGGCAAAAAGGCAAAAATTAAGATACAGGCAAAAAAACTAATAGATATGCTCAGAAAAAATGAGTACTTACCAGGTAAACCCACCTTGGGTCTAACCATCACCTCAATGGTGGATTTATCATGCAACTCTCTGCTGATTTTAATTTCTACCGGTCCATAGACTCCAGCCAGGACTGAGGTATCTCCTGTAAAATACATAAATGAATGAAATGATATTATATGGTATATGAGCTCTGTATCCTCACCACCCACATCCA